>NC_092137.1:51649278-52274278 GCF_043159975.1 Macaca nemestrina
AAAATTCTATAATCTTTTTTTCTAATATTTTGACTGCATGATGTTTGCTTTCATGTGCTAATTTTAATATATTGATTTCTGCTTGGCAAAAATAATGGAAAGATACTTTTCCTCTGACATTGTTGACCCAAATAATTTTTTTCTATGCTTAACAATTTTGAAAAGGTTATTTTTTCAGATTCACAACACATTATGGTAACATTACGTAAACTTTTAGGATTGTCATTCAATTGGGAAATGGATATCAGTTTTTTTTTAAGAACTGCTATGGTCATGTATATACTTTTTCTGATACATATAGTTTTGTGCCATACAAAAGAAATTCGATGCAATACTATAATGCATGAAACCTGTAGTGGGTTGAATAAGGTTTTGAATAAAGTTATATTCAAGTTCTAATACTAGGTAGCAGCGATTATGAGCCTATCTAGAAATGAGATCTCTGCAGATGTAATCAAGTTAAGATGAGGTCATACTAGATTAGAGTGGGCCCTAAATTGAATGACTAGTGTCTTTATGTAAAAAAGGAGAGATTTGGACACAGGCACATAGAAAAGACAAAGAATAGAAAGCTATGTAGTAAAGACAGAGGCAGAGACAGAGATTGGGGTGTTCCAAATACAAGTCAAGAAATTCCAAGAACTGTCAGTAGCTAACTGAATCTAGGAAGAGATTAGGAAGGATTCTTCCCAGAAGCTTTCAGATGGTGCATGGCCCTGCTGAAACCTTGATTTAGGACATCTAGCTTCAGAACTGTGAGAGAATAAGTGCCCATTGTTTTAAGCACCTAGTTTGTACTATTTTGTTATGACAGCCTTCGTAAACTCATCCAATTAAAAAGAGAGAATCTTTAACACCAAATGTAGTAGTTTTAAAATATGTCTACAAAGTGTTTGATATTCCTTTCCTTCAAAACATGGAGCTTAATTCCTCTCATTCTCCTCCCCTTGAGTGGGAAACAGATTTAGCAACTCTCTTCTAATGATTAGAATAAATGGAAAGTGGCAATGTGAGACTTTGGGAGCTACTTTATAAAATACAGTGGAACTTCCTTCTTGCTATCTCTCAGACCACTTTCTCTGGGATAAACTAGCTGCTGAGCCATGAAGACATGTGGGTAGCCCTGAAGAGAGGCCTATATAGTGAGACCCTGAGGCTTCCTGCCAACAGCTATGGGAGTGAGCCATTTTGGAAGTGGATCCTCCAGCTCTAGTCAAACCTTGACTGAAGAGCATTGGAGACAAGAGCCAGAATAAGCGAGTAAATAGTCCCTGGACAACAGAACCTCACAGTCTGTGTGAGACAGTAAGTGCTATTGTTTCATGCTATTAGTTTTGAATATGTCAGAAAACGACAAGAGATAACGAACACTCTGAGTATAGTGAGGATAAGAAAGAAGTTCAATTTTTCTACTTTCAATGACAATTTATTATAACCTTCAATTTTGTACATCTGATAATTAGAAGATATTCACAGATTTGTTTCTGGCTCTGTGTATTTTGCATTTTGTTTTCTCTTTACTTCCTACATGTTTCCAGTCATTGGTGCTAGAGGATAAACTGTGGCCAGCATACTATTTTAATATAATCCATAGAATGATATTAAATCTACATATAAACCTGGATTTATATTAAATCCAGGAAAATCCATAGAAGCCAATGCTATAACAGGATGGCTAGGAATTACATAAATATTTGCCACAGTGAGTGCAAACCATGTAAGCAGATTTTTCTGAACCTAATAATGGAACAAGGGAGAATGATAGGAATTAAAAGTGGAATAAGACTAGTCCTAACTGGATATGATTAAAATATTTCATTTTATAAATTTTACCAAAACATGTGACCAGGTGAACAAATTACTAGGTTTCTCCTAGAGCTGATGGCCTTCAAGTGAGGCACCATAAGATTTAAGTTTCATTAGCTTCAGTGTAAATCTACTTCTTAGACCAAGACAATTTAAAAGCCATATATCTTAATCTGCATGCATTAAACCCAAGGGTGGTATTTTATATATTAGTTAAATTTCTAAACTTACTGAAGATCAATATGAGGCCATTTTAATAAATTTGTAAAAGGAAAATACCAGACTCAACTAGAATGCCAAATGAATATTAAATGGTATTTTAAATATGTTACAGCAAGCTTTGATTCTTGTAAAAATAACCATCACAGAAATGAGCATGCCAACGATTTGTTAAAACTCATTTGCTTTTAATTGTTTTCTGCTGAATGATAAAATATAGAACAGAGGAAATGCCATCTGCTAGTTCATATTTTCAAGAAATGATAAAGGACTCACCATCATCCCCTTTTCATAGTGCTGCTCTCAGCATTAAAATGTGCATGACACCAGATTTTCATAGCAAGGAGAAAGAGCATTTAGAATAAAAGAGAATTAAATTGCCTTTTTTCTCTTCTGTTTGACAGTACAAAGAATATACAAAAATGTGTACACTAATCAAAGCAAACTCTAATATCTGAGATATATTAAAAATATAAAAATTAAAGTAAAATAGTTTCCACCTTAATTTATAAAATACTTAGATGTTATCACTCCCATAATTAAAGCAGAAAAAAGAATGCTGAGCAGAAAACTAACAACTCTTCTTAGCTAGATTACAGAATTGAAGTCACAGGGCAAATTATCACCTCAACAGCTAGAGAAACAGGTGAATATAGAGACTCTTAATTTATTGAGAGCGGAAGTCACTGGAGTCATCAAATAGTAGGAACACCAAAATGGTAACTGATGAGTTACTAGAGGTTGCTGCCTTCATAGCTAAAATGTAGGGGGTCAGTCGTAGGTGGAGGGACTGACACTTTACTGAGTTTTAATTTCAGTAGCCTTACAAGGTTTGACAATGAAAATCAGAAAGAAATCCCTTCATGTTTTGGACAAGGAGAGGGGAAAGTAACCATTTTAAAACATGTCCATGGGAATAGTTGCCATTTTGAAATATGCTCATAGCATTCTATGGCAAGGGAGACATTCTATTGCCAGGAGACACTACTTTGCTGTAACCCTGGTGACATGGTTTGGCTGTGTCTTCACCTAAATCTCATGTTGAATTCCCATGTGATGTGGGAGGGATCCCGTAGTGGGTAATTGAATCATAGGGGGAGGTCTTTCTCATGCCGGTTTTGTGATGATGAATAAGTCTCATAAGACCTGATGGCTTTATAAAGAGGAGTTCCCCTGCACAAGTTCTCTCTCTTTGCCTGCTACCATCGATGTAAGACATGACTTGCTCCTCCTTGCCTTCTGCCATAATGTGGAACTGTAAGTCCATTAAACTTCTTTGTTTTGTAAATTGCTCAATCTCTGGTATGTCTTTATCAGCGGTGTGAAAACAGACTAATACAGTAAATGGGTACCATGAGTGGGGCGCTGCTGAAAGAATACCCAGAAATGTGGAAGCAGCCTTGGAAATGGGTAACTAAAAGAGGTTGGAACAGTTTGGAGGCTCAGAAGAAGACAGGAAAATGTGGGAGACTTTGGAACTCCCTAAAGACTTGTTGAATGGATTTGACCAAAATGCTGATTATGATGTGGACAATGAAATCCAGGTAGAGGTGTTCTCAGATGGAGATGAGAAAATTGTTTGGAATTAGAGCAAGATGACTCTTGTTAGTTTTGGCAAAAAGACTGGCAGCATTTTGCCCCTGCCCTAGAGATTTGTGAAACTTTGAACTTGAGAGAGATGATTTAGGGTATCTGGTGGGAGAAGGTTCTAAGCAGCAATGCATTTAAGAGGTGACTTGGGTGTTGTTAAAGGCATTCAGTTCTATAAGGGAAGCAGAGCATGAAAGTTTGGAAACTGTAGCCTGACCATGTCGCAGAAAAGGAAATCCTATTTACTAAGGAGAAATTCAAGCCAGCTGCAGAAATTTGCGTAAGTACTGAGGAGCCAAATGTTAATCCCTAAGAAAACGGGTAAAAATCTCTCCAGGACATATCAGAGGTGTTCATGGCAGCCCCTCTCAACATAGGCCCTGAGACCTAGGAGGTAAAAGTGGTTTCATGGGCCAGGCCAAGGGTCACCGTGCTGTATGCAGTCAAGGGACTTGGTGCCCTGCATCCCAGCTGCTCCAGCTGTGGCTGAAAGGGGCCAACATAGAGCTCAGGCTATGGCTTCAGAGGGTGCAAGCCCTAAGTCTTTGCAGCTTCCATGTGGTGTTGGGCCTGCCAGTGCACAGAAGTCAACAACTGGGGTTTGGGAACTTCCATCTATATTTCAGATATATGGAAAGGCCTGAGTGTCCAAGCAAAAATTTTCTATAGGGCAGGGCCCTCATGCAGAACATCTGCTAAAACAGTGCCAAAGAAAAATGTGGGATTGGAGCCTCTGCAAAGAGTCCCTATTGGGTCACCACCTAGTGGAGCTGTGAGACCACCATCCTTCAGACACCAGAATTGTAGATTCACTAACATCTTGCACCACGTGCCTGGAAAAGCCACAGACACTCAATGCCAGCCTGTGAAGGCAGCTTGGAGGGAGGCTGTACCCTGCAAAGTCACAGGGTTGGAGCTGCCCAAAACCATGGGAACCACCTCTTGCATCAGCCTGACCTGGATGTGAGACATGGAATCAAAGGAAATCTTTGTGGAGCATTAATATTTGACTGCCCTGCTGGATTTCAGACTTGTGTGGGGCCTGTAGCCCCTTTGTTTTGGCCAATGTCTCCCATTTGAAACAGCTGTATTTACCCAATGCCTGTACTTCCACTGTATCTAGGAAGTAACTGACTTGCTTTTGATTTTATAGGCTTATAGGCAGAAGAGATTTGTGTTGTCTCGGATGAGACTTTGGATTGTAAACTTTTGAATTAATGCTGAAATGAGTTAAGACTTTGGGGGACTGTTGGGAAGGCATGATTGGCTTTGAAATGTGAGGGCATGAGATTTGGCCAAGGCCATTTGTGGAATGATATGGTTTGGCTATATCCCCACCCAAATCTCATCTTGAATTCCCACATGTGGTGGGAGGCACCCTGTGGGAGGTAATTGAATCATGGTGCAATTCCTTCCTGTGCTGTTCTCATGATAGTGAATAAGTATCATGAGATCTGATGGTTTTTATATTGGGAGTCCCCCTGCACAAGTTCTCTCTTTTTGCCTGCTGTCATCTGTGGAAGACGTGACTTTCTCCTCCTTACCTTGTAATAGGATTTTTAGTCCCCCCCAGCCATCTGGAACTGTACATCCATTAAACTTCTTTGTTTTGTAAATTGTCCAGTCTTGGGTATGTCTTTATCATTAGTATGAGAACAGACTAATACACCTGACTAACATAAGAGAAGAGCAATTGGATGTGTCTAGACCCCTTTGTCCTTCCTGTCTAATATAGGGCAGAGAGAAAAAGCTAAGAAACACTTCTGAAGGTCACAGAATAGGGACTCTGGCTTATTAAAAATGTAGAGATTTAATCACAATATTATAGAATGCTTTTCTTAATACCACATCACCATCTCAACAGAGCTAATGTATAACAGTGAAATATAATTAAGAGATCTGCAAGATACAGACTCTGTTTAAGAAGTAGTTTCTAGAAAAATTCAAAGAAAGCAAGACAAAAACATTAGGACATTAGAAATTGTAGCTTCTGTTATCTATAGCTACAGCAAACATTAAGCGCAACCTAAATGCTACTAGTTAATAATAAAACCACATACTAAAGGTCTTGTTATTTGAGTTCCTATTACCCAATACATTATTTCCCTTTTTCAACAACAACAACAACAAATTGAAAAACATCGTAAAGGGTCAGAAAAAAAAAAAAACCACAATATGAAAAGACGAAGCAAACGTCCAAAGCAAATTCATATCTCACAGAATTTGTGAATATCAGACAGGGAATTTAACATCAGGATGGTTAAAATACTAAGTGCTAATTTAAGAAAGCAGAAAAAAAATGCCAGAATAGATGGTTAATGTAAGCAAGGAGATAGAAATTCTAAAACATAATCAAAAGAAAATGCTAGAAATAATAAAATTGAGTAACAAAAATGGAGAATGCTTGTGATGGACTCACAAGTAGACTAGACACAGCTAAAGAAAAATCAATGAACTTGAACATATGTCAATAAAAGCATCTCAAACTGAAATGCAAAAAGAAAACAAAATGAAAAGAATCCCAGAATATCCATGAAAAGAGCAAAATGAGCAAAAGGAGTATTTTAAGTAATAGCTGACCATTTTCAAAAAATTAATGACAGATACCAAACCACAGATCCAGGAACCTAATAGAAAATTAAGCATGATAAATAACAAAAAGTCTACACATAGGTGTATCATATTCACAATGTAGAAAGCAACAAAGAGAAAAACTTGAAAGAAGTGGAAGAATAAACATATCCTATCTATAGAGTAGAAAGGCTAATATTTAGATAGGATTATTTTTTCAAAAATCCTGCAAGTAGGAAAACAGTGAAGAAGAAAAAGAAAAACCAACCAACCAACAAACCAACCAACCTAAGGAATTTTGTCCTCTATAAACATGACTTGCAAGAAATGCCAAAAGAACTTTTTCGAGAGAAGAAAAACTATGTAATTTAAAAATTTGGACTATGTAAACAAAGGAAGAGTGTTAGAGAATAAACAAATGAGCGTTAAAAGAAAACCTATTGTTTTTCTGATTTCTAGTTGATTTAATAGAAAACTGCTTAAAGTATTAATAGTAACAATTTATTGGGTGATCATAGGTGTGAATAAGCGAAATATCTGTAAGTAGTATTTTAAAAGATGAAAGAGAGAGATTGGGAGTACTTTGTTATAAGGTGCCTCTATTACCTATGAAGTGGTAGAGTGTTGTTTAAAAGTATTTAGATTTAGGTATAAATGTATGTTGCAAACACTAGGGCAAGTACTAAAGAAAATGTAAAAAGAAGTATAATAGATACCCTACAAAAGGATAAAAAAGAGATCATATGAGGTGTTTAAACCAGAGAAGGCAGGAAAAGAGAAGATTTAAAAAAAGAAAAAAGAAAAAATGCATGGAATGAAAAATAGTTGCAAATAGAGTAGATAATAATCTACCTATCTAAATAATTACATTAGATATGAATGATTAACACACACCAATTAGAAACACAGACTGAGAAAAGAAATTAAAACAAAAAAGTCCCAGCCGTATATTGTCTACAAGAAACCCATTTAAAATATAAAGACATAGATTAAAAGTAAAGGGATGGAGGTTGGGCGCAGTGGCTCACACCTGTAATCCCAGCACTTTGTTAGGCCGAAGCAGGAGGATCACCTGAGGTCAGTAGTTCAAGACCAGCCTGGCCAACATGGTGAAACCCTATCTCTACTAAAAATGCAAAATTAGTCAGGGGCAGTGGCATGCACCTGTAATCCCAGTTACTCGGAGGCTGAGGCAGGATAATCGCTTGGACTCGGGAAGCAGAGGTTGCGGTGAGCCAAGATGACACCCACTGCACTCCAGTTTGACGGCAACAGAGCAAGACTCTGTCTAAAAAAAAGAAAAGTAAAGGGATGGAGAAAAATATGCCACATTAACACTAATAAAAGAAAGCTGAAATAGTTACGCTAATTTCAGACTAAGCAAACATCAAAACAAAGAAAACTGGCATGGATAAAGAGAATTGTTTATATTATGATAAAGAGATAAATTCTATAAGAAGATATAACAATTTCTCATGTATTTGTGTCTAACAACATTTATGTGCCTCAAGTATACATGCCTAACAACAATTTCTCATGTACATGTGCCATCACTTTTAATGCCAAAAACTGCAATTGCTTTTGCACCAACCTAATAGAATTTAATAACATAAATATAGCTGGAAAATCTCAAAATATTTGGAGATAACACAGCACACTTCAAAATAACACATAGGTCAAGCAGAATTTTCAAATTAAAAATATTTTGAACTCAATAAAAATAAAAATACAACAAAAATTAGGAATGCAGAAAAGCAATCTTTAGAAAAAAATTTATAGTATTGAATGCATATGTTGGAAGACAGGAAATTTGATCTGTGAGGCCAGCATTACCCTAATGCCAGAACCAGATATAGACATTGTTACATGAAAGGAAAACTAAAGACCAATATCTCTCAAAAACATTGATGTAATTATCCTAAAGAAAATATTTTCAAATCAAATCTAAGAATGTTTAAAAAGAATTATGCGTATCAATAAAGTGGGATTTATCCCAGGTATTTGAATCTGGTCCAGTATTTGAAAATCACTAAGGTAGCCCATCATGTCAACAGGCTAAAGAGAGAAAAGTTATATAATTATAACAATAAATGCAGAAAAAGTATCTGGCATAATTTAATATCCATTTCTAATAAACACACTCAGCAAAGGAGGAGTAAAGAGGAGCTTCTTCAACGTGATAAAGAGCATCTGCAAAAAACCTACAGCTAACATAGTACTTAATGGTGAGAAACTAAATGCTTTCCCTCTAAATTAGTAACAATGCAAGGGTGTCCCCTCTTAACTCTCTTATTCAACATTGTACTTACAGTCCTAAAAAAAAAAAAAGACGTCGAAAGAAAATAAAACATATACACCTCGGGAAAAAATAAATAAAATTGTGTTTGCTTTCAGATGATATCATGGTCTCTGTAGAAAATCTCAAATAATCTACAAAAATAACTTGGAACTGATAAATATAGTGAAGTTTCAAGATAAAAGGTTACTATACATAAATTAATTGTTTTCACATAGGCAATGAACAAATGGAATTTGTAATTAAAAACGTAATGCCATTACATTAGAAACAAAAATATCAAATACTTAAGTGTAGGTCTTAGTAGATATACACAATCTATGTGAGGAAAACTAAAAAACCCTGATGAAAGAAATCAAAGAAGATCTGAATAAATGCAGAGATAATACCTGTTCATGTATAGGAATACTCTATATTGTTATTTTAGAATGTCAGTTCTTCTTAACTTGATCTGTAGATTCAACTCAATCCTAGTCAAAATCTCAGCAAGTTATTCTGTGGATATTGGCAAGCTGATTTTAAAGTTTCCATGGAAATTCAACATATCTAAAATAGCCAATAAAATACTGAAGAAAAACAATATAGAGAACTGAGACTGCTCAACTTCAAGATTTGCTATAAAGTTACAGGAACAAAACGAGCATGATACTGGTGAAAGAATAAACAAATACATCTGTGGAGTACAATAAAAAACCACGAAATAGATCCAAACAAATACAGTCAAATGAACTTTAACAAAGTGCAAAGGAAGTTTAAAGGAGAAAGGACAGCTTTATTTTTAATAAATGGTGCTGTATTATTCTGTTTTCATGCTGCTGATAAAGACATACCCAAAGCTGGGCAATTTATCAAAGAAAGAGGTTTAATGGGACTCACAGTTCCACATGGCTGGGGAGGCCTCATATTCATGGCAGAAGGCAAGGAGGAGCAAGTCACGTCTTAAATAGATGGTGGCAGGCAAAAAGAGAGAGCTTATGCAGGGAAACTCTCATTTTTAAAACCATTAGATCTTGTGAGACTCATTCAATATCAGAAGACAGTGCAGGAAAGACCTGCTCTCATAATTCAATCACCTTCCACCAGGGACCTCCTACAACACATGGGAATTGTGGGAGTTACAGTTTAAGATGAGATTTGGGAGGGGACACAGTCAAACTATATCAGGTGCTGAAACTGTTGAATATCCACGTGCAAAAAAGAAAAAAAATTGAACCTTGACATTGACCTTATATTATCCTTACAAAAATTAACTCACAATAAATCACAGACCTAAAACACAAAACTAAAACATTTAGAAGAAAACTTAGGAGAAAATCTAGCTGACCTTAGATTTAGTCTTAAATTTTTAGATACAAAACCCAAAGCATGATCCATGAAAAAAAAAATGTTATATTGGACTTCCTTAAAATTATAAACTTCTGCTCTGAGAAAAACACCGTTAAGAGAATAAAATGACAAGTCACAGACTGGTAGAAAATATTTACAAAACACATATTTGATTAAAGAACTTGATATCAAAATATACAATGAATATGCAATGTATATTTATAAAAGATATATCCAAAATATAACATGTTTATATATGTGTTTATATATATATTCATTATTAAAATGTGACAATAAAAAACAAACAACCCTCTTTTTAAAATGGGCGAAATAACTGTAGAAACACTTCACCAAACAAGATATGCAGATGGAAAATAAGCATACGAAAAATGTGTTAACATCATATGTCATTAAGGGAATGCGGAATGCTACAGCCACGTTGCAAGACAGTTTGGCAGTTTTGTACAAAGTTAAACATAATCTTACTGCATAATCCTGTATTGTAATCACACTGCTATATGTTTACCCAAATGAAATGAAAATGTTTGTCCACATAAAAACTCACATGCAAATGTTTATACTAGATTTATTGATAATTACCAAAATATGGAAGCAACAGAATATCTCTTAATAGATAAATGGATGAAAAAGTTGTGCTACATCCACACAATGTAATATAACAAGGTGCTATAAAGAAATGAGTTATCATGTCATGAAAATACGTGGAGGAAACCTAAATGTGTATTTAAAAGTGAATGAAACCAATCTGAAAAGGCTACATACTGTATGATGTATGATTCCAATTACATGTCATAAATCTATAGAGGCAATAAACAAATTAGTCCTTGCCAAGGATTCAGGGGAAGGGGGAGTAGGGTAGGGAAAAGGAATTAAAGTAGAGAATTTTTAGGGTGGTGAAATTCTTCTGCCTGATACATTGATGGTGGTTACATGATATTATGAATTTGTAAAGACCAACAGAACTGTACACAAAGAATGAACTCTAACATAAACTACAGACTTTACTTAATAATCATATATCAATATTAGTTCATCAGCTATAACAAAGGTACCCCACTAAAGCAAGATGTTATCAATAGGGGAAACTGTGTGCAGAGAGTGAGGGGGGAGGAGATTGGAGAGTGTATGGGAACTCTTTGTACTATCTCCCAAGTTTATCTGTAAATCTATAACTTCTCTAATTAATAAAGAGCACTAATTAAAACAAATAAAAATAAAATAGTTAAATAAAATTAACTCAGCTAGGTTTCTTTTATAATTATTTTATAAATATAATAAATTATCTTGGCTAGGTCTAATTCTAGACTGTTAGATTTGCCTTTGTTGCTAAGAATAGGTCTCAAAAATTTAAAAAGGTAATTTGGCATATGTAAATCACAACATTCTATATCTAAAAATACAATGATGATTTTACAATGATTTAAAAGTCACTTTGGAAATTGCACCACGAGGAACTAAATTTGTACATACAAGACAAAAGAATGTGCAATATAGGTGTGTGTGTGAGGATGACATACAAATATTCTCATATATAGCTATATATATGTATGTGTATATGTGTGTGTGCGTGTGTGTGTGTGTGTGTATATATATATATAGCTTTTGTTACTCAACTTCTCCCTCTTAATGTTATCGTCTACTTAGGGCTTCTGAAGAAATCTGATATGATATTGGAGAAACTAGAAAAAGGACAGTGTGCCAAGGAACATAAAATATATCCCGAATTGAAAAATAACATACAGAATCTGAGAATACAAACTGCTAAGGAAGTGTCAGGCTTGGAAAACCAGTAACTGAATTGTCCAAAGAACTGCTTCTTTAAACAGGTCATGCCAGCCAATCCAACATGCTTTCCTAGATAAAAGACACATACACTATAATTTGTTAGTTTCTGGTAAGGCAATATAATTATTAGACTGATGTGTCAACTGCTACTGAATGTTCTTACAAAGTCTTTCTTGGTAAAAAAAAAAAAAAAAACACATAAAATAACCATGATTAAGTTGAGGTGGCTATTTGTCCATTTCAAATGAGTTATTATTGAGAGACCTCTGTCCTTTGAAAAGAAATGCAAGAATACTTCTAGACTGATGATTAAGCAAGATTTGGATTAACAGCAAAAATAAAACACAATTCTTATTACTCTAAGAAGAAATGAGTTTAGTGCATTCATTAAAACAATAAGACGTTGCAATTAACATAGTATTATGGGTATAGTGCTCCTTTTTCTGCTGTCATATTTTAATTTTTCCTGTAGATAGAAACTCAATACTTATTTTAAAAGACCTTTGCCCCTTGAAAAGCAGCAATTTGTGAAGGCTCAGATAGCAAAAATGCAAAACGTCTAAGCTTGGTACCGTGTAAATGAGATTATAATTGAGAGAAACACATTTACAATGTTCTTATAATTTAATTCTTTGTAGTCATTTCCATTAGGATCATTTCCATTTTCTAATCATAATGATGCTGGCTCAGAAAATACTAAGAAAGGATGCTTTCTGGATCTCAACTCAACCATCGTATTGACACTTGGTTTTCTGAGAACCCAAATCTCTTTCCTGATTGAGAGGTCATGGAAACCATCTTTCCAAGGTATGATATTAATAACTGGATTATGTAATAGGACAGAGATCTACTATTTTTCAAAATTGCATATCCACTAGAGGCGTATTCTATATAAATATGGGTCAGAACTAATGGTCTACTCTACATGCCTTGAGTGACTGAGGCAAATCTCTACAAGTTTGCACTCAGAATTTTTCAGAATGAATAGCTTCATAAAAATGGTGACGTTTGACCAAAAATGCAAACAATATTTTATAATCTTGTAGACTCTTTTTCTGAACTTTTGTGGCCCTTTGATTTTATATATATTATACCAGTTCTATCTTTAAGCACTTGTAATCTTTATTTCTGAATGGGTCTTTTATATTTTATCTATCTCTTTAAATACTGATGAGGGTAAGAGTTATTAATATCTTCATCTCCCATTTCATCCAGCATATTCATTTTCATAAATAGCTATTCAATATATATGTATTGAATGGGTGGGTAAATTCTTAAGAATATAGTCCAAATAAGTATTTAATCCTCCTTACTCTATGGAAGAAAACTGTGATAAATATAATCATTAAGCTCAAAATGCCTGTATTTATGGATCTTACAATTAAGAGAGAGAAGAGGCAAATATAAAAACAGGACCGAAAAAAGTATGATGCCATACATTCACAAAAGCTGTTCTAAGAAGCAAATACATATTGTTAAATGATAAAAATCTGATTAGATCACCCTTTGCATAAAACCCTTTGAATTTAGCTGATTGTTTTAAAAATATATTATAAAGGCATTAGCACTGTTTCAAAGATCTTAGATCAGATCTCTCTTACCTATACAGCCTCATCTACTGTCACTCTCCACTTTATTCATTTCGTTTATTTAGAGTTAAAAATATTTATTGAGTAACTTTGAAGTGTCAAGCATTATACTTAACACCAATGATGAAGTGGTTGAAAAAAACAGCAAGATTTCTGTTCCTTTGAAGATTATATTCCAGTATACGCAAGTGGCAAGGGTGGAAGGAGAAATTAGAAGGGATGCAATGAGGAGTCAAACAAGTAAATATGTAAGTAAATGAATGGAGATAATTTCACATAATGATCAAGAATCGAATGGGGTAGCACGACAGAAAGTGACTTCTAGGACTGTTAAAGTTTGTGTGTTCAAGATGGCTTCTTGAACACACAAATGAGGTGCAGTTAGAGCAGGGACCTAAAAGCAAAAGAGGATTGTCATATGAGGTGTGGAGTAGAAAGAATTTCAGGCAGCGAGAATAGCCAGCTGCTTAGAATACACCAAAATGTGTATTCTTGTTTGAAACCAATGAGGATGAAAATGACAGTAAGGGAGAAGTATCCCACAGCTGTAGTAAACAGCTTCCCTTTAAATCAGTAGAAATTATTAGCAGCTGCCTTCTAAATTTCAATGTTTGATTGGACTTTCTGAAAAATTTGAAAGGAGAAATCTGTGCTCCATAGAAAACATAAAAAAGATTTCTGTGGGCAAATAGAAAGGCATATAGCGATAGTGTGTGTGTACATATATTTAGTTGTTGTTAAGATTTCCTTAGTTTTTTTGTGTTTTTTTTGTTTGTTTTACTTTAAGTTCTGGGATACATGTGCAAAACATGCAGGTTTGTTACACAGGTATACATGTGCCGTGGTGGTTTGAGGATAGTATATTTTCATCTGAGAGTCACAGAGATAAAAATGAAAACTGAAGTGTAACTTAATAGGGACCTCATAATGATAGATTTTAACAACAAAGTTGTTCATGCACATAATTCCAGTGACCTGGGAGGCTGAGGTGAGAGGATTGCTTCATCCCTGGAGTTCCAGACCAGCCTGAGCAACATAGCCAGACCCCAGCTGATACGGTTTGGCTGTGTCCTCATCCAAAAATCTCATCTTGAATTGCATTCCCTGTAATCCCCATCATCCCCACGTGTCAAGGGAGAGACCAGGTGGTGGTAATTGAATCGTGGCAGCAATTTCCTCCATGTTCTTCTCAGGCACAGTGAGTAAGTTCTCACGAGATCTCACGATTTTTTAAATGTTCGGTAGCTCCTCTTCTTGCCCACTTTTTCTCACTCCTGCTGTCCTCTGGCGTTCCTTCTTCCGTGATTGTAAGTTTCCTGAGGCCTTCCCCCAGCCACGATGAACTGTGAGTCAATTAAACTTCTTTCCTTTATAAATTACCCAGTCCCAGGCAGCTCTTTATAGCAGTGTGAAAACGAGGACTAATGTACAATCTCTACTAGTTAATCAAACAATTAAAAAATAACAGGTAACAGTTTTTGACTCATGCAAGATTGATTTGGATTCTGTTGAAAAATATTTGTAGCAAAATGATCCATTGCAAAATTTTGAGTAATATATTGTGTGATATAGGTTTTTGTTTATTTTTGGAGGTTGAAACGTGAACATTTTTTGAAAATACTTTTCCACAATTAGAAATATGAAAATTTTCCATAAGCAAAATCTGTTAATATATAGAAGACTTGGTAAATCAATAAGGACATTAAAAGTAATTAGAAGATTATTTGTAGTGTTACTTTGAAAGTTACTTGGCTAAATTCTTCAGATATTTGAAAGTATAAAACTTATTTCAAATGATTATAGTTTTGAATTTCATTTGCTATGTTTTGTAGGTTACATTTTTTTTTCCTGAAGAGGAGTAGGAAGAATGTGAAGCTCTAGAAAAAAATGTAGATTGTATGTGATTTAGCTATATGTCAGTAGTTTTGATGCTGGCCTTTTCCTTACAACTATTGAATGTTTATATATCTTCAGCTAATTTAATAAAAAAGTTTTCTTCATTGAGAGCGAATGTTATATCACCAAATTAAGATAACAAAGTTATTCATAATTCCCAACCCCAACTGAGTTCTTTACTGTAGTAATAGCTGTTTTTAAATTAAAAAAAAAAAAAAAAAGTAAACACGCACACACGCACACACACACACACACATAAATACATAAAAAAGTACTTTATGGATAACCTTCCAATTCTCAATCTGGAGTTCCATAATCCACAAACTAGGTTAATTGGTAAGGAAAATTGTCACATACAAAAGATACTATTTATAAAAGTTACTATTTATATTTGAAAACTTCGAAATCATCAGGGTGTAATGCTTTTGACTATAGACCTCGAACATAAGAAAAATGTGTATTAAGAACAAACGAGAAGGAATTATGCCAATTAGAAACTGATGAGCAAATGCTAAGTCTCAGGCTATAATGTTTCTAAATAAATACCAATTTAATGGCAGCCATCAGCACCATTATTGTGATTTCGATTTGAGCCCTACTTTTCCTAACACCAGCTGATTCCCTCCACATTGCATTCCAACGAACACAGGTTTGACTGTACTTCTTTTCACAGCTTTCAGTCACCGTGCACAATGAACTTCCAGGGTACATTATTATGGTCAAATAAAACAACTGGATGGAGTTCTAAATCCATGATTATTGTATTATTGCTATTTAGATATTTGCAAGCCGAGATCACAGTGAGGGTAATCTAATCATGTATTTAAAGTTGCTGCTGGAGGGCTACTATTGAAGAAAGGGTTGGACATTTCCTTAGATAGAATTAGCAGAAAACTGCAATTTCCTAAGCACTATTTGTTTTGCCCTTAGTATTTCATTGCTATTTAGTTAGGATACGGTAGATACAGACCAACCTTATTAATTGTTCATTAACAAAATATTCTTTCTCAAAATATTTCATTTAACTATAAACTATTCTTACTGGTCATTTCCATGTGCAAAAGTGTTTACCTTAACTTGAATTTCACAACCTTTTATATTCAGGGTATGTATATTGGACATTTACATTCCACTTATTAAGAGAACTAAGCAAACTATACTTTCGATGAACAATCCAAGCAAGAAATATTGATTATGTAGTTTCATTTGGCTTGGTAATTCTTTTTTCTTGTACATAAAATTGACATTTTGAAACCTGAGTTTAAATTGAATTACTTTATAGCTACATCCAATGTTCTGAATGACTATCTGAACAAGACCCAAAATCTATGTATTACAACAATTTAATATCTCAGGCATTTTTCATATTAACTGTAAATCACTTTAATTAAATATTATAAGCACAGGAGTTTTCAAGGCTGTTAAATAAGCTGCTCACTTGAAGTATTAAAGTCCAAACTGTCATATTTTTGATACAATGTTAAGCCCGCATTGGCCTCAATCTGATGAAATCACAGCATTCTTCACTGGTAAACTGAAGACATTAATTTATTAGCTTAATTTCTGCTGGTGCAACCATTGTATGTGCAACAGGAGTACTTCAAGCAAAGAACAGAAATATGAAGTACACATTGATATGAGTAGAATCTAAGGATCCTGTATAAATTAAGGGTGACTGCATTTCTACTTATAAAAAAGAGCAATCTCTTTTTACTCTTTGTTAAAATGTTAATGCCTTGTGCAAACAGAGTCCGAGTCCTGATATTATAATTTTTCTATATATTCTTGTCTAACAGTGATTTTTCTCAATATATTACAATTAATTTAAAAGTATTGATGAGTTCAAATATGTTAATATTTTATTGTGACCTAAAATGTCCATCTTAATTCATTTACACATTTCAAAAAGACGATAATATCCTAAATGCCCATTAATAGAAGAATGGGTAAACAAATTGTGGTATCTAATGGAATAAAATATAAAATAGAAAATAACAAAGTATAACTATACACAAACATAGATTAATCTCATAAATACAATTTTGAACAAAATAAAAGCCAGACAACTTTTATGATTCTATTTATATAAAATTCAGAGGTAGATACACCTAATCTGTAACTTTACAAGTCAAAACAGTCCGTATCCTTGAAAGATGAGTAATGCTGTGAGGGGCACAAGAGGGTTTTTGGAGATACCTGAAATGTTTTCTATCTTGATCTAGGTGCTGGTTATGTGTTCACTTGTAAAGTTCATCACATATTATTTGTGTCTCTTTATTGATGTATCAGTAAAAATATAATAAATATTTTATTTTTCAATAAAATGCATTACTTAATTGTTCTCTTAAACAGGAAACACCAACTTCTTCCATATATAAAAAACCTATTAAACTATAAAAAGTTAAATTACATAAATTTTGATAAGCTCCTTTAATAAGCTAATTTGAATAATACCAATGTTTGAGAATAGTGGCTAGGTAAATAAGATGTATTTTTAACGAAACTTGGTCTCTAGTAAAGTCTCCATATTGCCAAGATCTTGTTGTGTGAAATTTCTGGTTAAACTAGAGAGGAAAGAGTGAAGGTGAGACGGTCATACAAGTACTGAGACCAGTTTTGGGATGTCAGGAGAAAGATTGATTTCTGGCCTATCCCTGGAAACTCACCTCATATGTATTCCATAAGCTAGTGAGTTTAAATTAAAAATGAATACTTTACACTTAAGGTAAAATTATGATGTTGAATTTAGGTTCATTTATCCTGTTACATGGACACAACCAAAAGTCTGCATCATGTACGTATCAAATGAATAATTGGCCAATCACACTGACCCATCTTCAAATCTTTAGAAGCATCAAATCAGATGAATGAAAAATGGTGGTTCAAATCAATGAGAGCATTTAACAATCAGAAAAGAGGTTGTTTTCTTCTTTAGAACAGGTTATGTTATTAAAAATGGTTAAAAATAACTGTCAGAATGGAAAGATGATTCGTAATGAACAAAGAAGTCATTAGATTTCTTTTTTAGAATGGAAGGAAATACATTTTCCAGAAAAGGAGAAAGCAGACAGTAATATCCTGCTTTAAATTTGTATTGTTTTTGAATGACTGTACATTCTCACACGTTTACTTTTGATGTGCTGATTCATCACAATTCATTGCATGTAAAATTCCAGTGAATTTCGGGTATAGAATTGTCATCCTTTTATATAAGGAAAGAATGGACTAATTTACTTGGTTAATTTTTGAGGTTCACATGGGTCCATTAATTTGTCTTATGAATTTTACATATTATCATATAAAATTATATTTGTATAAATATGAACCAAAATAACCACTATATATACAGGCAGTTACACATATTGAAGGAAATACAAATGTGACAATTTGTGCTAAAATATATGTCAAACTGGACATGTGTATTTGTTACACACTCATAAAAGCTCTGTACAGATTATCAAATTGTTACACATAATGTGTATAACTCTTTTTTACAAATTTATTGAAACATGTTTTACATACCGTAAAATTCTACATTTCAAATTTAAAGTTCAGTGTTTTTTAATACATTCACAGAGTTGTGCAAATAGGACCACAATTTAATTTTAGACCATTTAAATAAAAAATTCCTGAGATGAGAGTTATTTCTAGCTCCTTATTTTGAGTAGAACTCATTCCCTGATTCCTGAGTAAGAAGTCTTTCTTCCTGGCTGTTTTGAGAGGGAATTTATTTCATAACTCCATGAGCTAAGTTTATTTCTTCATGGCTCTTTCTCTTGAGTGGAAATTTATCCCCTGATTCTGTGGGCTACAAGTCTTTTTTTTTTTTTTTTTTCCAAGTGGGGCTTGCTGCCTGACGTTTTGGGTTAGAAGATTTTTTTTTTTCTTGCTCTATGTGAGGACTTTCTGTTCCTCTATTTAATCCTGTTTCTCACATGATAACTTCTCAGTTGACTCAAACCACCTTCATGAATCCCTCCTTACTATATGTCCTGCTAACTCTGTCCATGTTCTTTTTGTTGGCTTGAACTTACTAAGGATAAATTGGAATGTCTTTAACCTTTTCGGAAAACTTAAGATCTCCCCAAACTAGCATCTCCAAGATCTCTCCTTTCTCATTGCTTCTACTCTTCCTTCTTTCTTTTACCACCTTGGGTTTCTCGTTCAGTTCTCTTGAATCCTTTAACATCCTTCTGGATGTTTCCAATTTCGTCCCTGCCCTTTAGTTTTCTAAAGACACTTGACGTTTAACCTCTCTACTGCATAAGGAGCCCCTCAAGGATCTGCCGAATGAATAACCTGAGACTGAAAAAGGGAAATGCTAAGTGGAAACAGTCTGAACATTTTATCAGCTCAGATAAGCTTTAGAGACATCTGGGTAGTGGCTAGCTGTTTCCTCAGTCACTCATCTAAAATGTGGTCCACAGCCTCTGTCAGATTACGTATTGGGGCAAAAGAAAATCTTAAAAGTTCTCTCTACGAATACTGATTTTTTTTTAAAGCTTTAGCTCTTATTCAACTTGTCTTATTTTTGTCAGAAACACAATTTGGATGAAATATAAAGGAAATAAGTTTTGTCTGACTGTGTTGCCTGATTTATGACTAAAATTTTCAGATAAAATCTATAACTGTTTATGTCTCTATGAATGTACCTATATATGAGATTTGTACATATACATATATACACATATGTACATGTATTTTTTTTCTTTCTGGATGATATTATCAAATTACAGACTCCCTTAAAGAAATTCTTAAATTGGCTTAAAAATAATTGAACACTTGTATAAATTAAATACTCCTAAAATTCATAGAACTATAGAAACTTACCCAATGCTTTCCAAGTTTACATGATTTGAGTAAATCTTTAGTAATTAAAATCAGTTTAATATTGTCAGTTTAGTACAAACAGCTCTATCTTCTGAGTTATGAGCTTAAAGTATAAGACAAGCATAATTTTTTATTCTGTTTGGGTTTACTAGTTGAATAAAGTAATATTGTATGTACTTGATGTTTGAGATTGTAAAAATTTAAATTCAACCTAAAACAAATGTGTGATTACACATACAGGAGAAATGAGTGACTTGATATCCAGTACTTCATGTATATCAAACAAAACAGTAAAACAAAGAAACTCGTGTATTTAACTTATTAAGGTTTTCTGTTTTTGCTTTTATTTTGTCTAGCATGCATATGCTGTGAAAATAGTTAACCAGAATGTAACTTGAGATTATGGCTGGCTCTGTTTGGTGTTACAGTATATCTGCCCAAAAACAATTTTCAAAATCTTATTGCTAACTATCAAGCTTAGTGTTACGTTAAGTAATACATATTCATTAATAATTTCTAATTAGGATATGCTACTACAATATTCATTACTAATCACACATTTACATTTATGTAGTTTTGATGTCTTGTTTTTATACAATATACAGAAGTTAAATATATTTAGGTCTGTTAATAAACGTGAGAAATGCACTATGAGGAAACAGCATATAACTATAAGAAGTATGAGATGGTATATTAATAAAATTTGCAAGTCTGTTCATCAAAATCCTGGTATATGACAGATAATTATCTATTTCTTTGTCTATTTCTTCATTTTCTCAGTAAAAGAATGGTTGCTAATGGTTAATTACAATCAACATATGTAATTAAAACTAGAAATAATAAGGGTGATGGGAAACAACTTGTATGAAAAGTATGCAAGGAATGTAGGATTTTTTTATATGAAAAGATATACAAAGTAGGAAGGATGTGTTTTTTATTAAAGGAATATAAAAGAGTAATTTTCTTCTAAAGTAAGAGGACTGGTGTTTCAGAAGGAGAAAAATGTAGGAGAAAAAAATAGAATGGATATAAGAAGGGTATAAAAAGTTTGCAGAAGAAAGATATTATCTCATGTATTCAAGCTATCTAATGACCGGAAGATATTTATTTATGTATTTTATTTTAATGAGCCTCACTATCGAAAGTGTGTTATGTTAAACTAGTATTTGGTTTTATCTCTGTCAAAATGGCAACATATTCTTGGGTTATTGGTCTGCTCTAAATATGAGATTATTATTTTTTCATTAATTCAAGTAATCTGAGAAGAAAATGTGTTTTTTAAAAAATATCATGTGCTTTATATTAACCTTAACCAAGGACTTGACTAGAATATCATATTTGAGGATGATATAATCGTTCAGTTTTAAAGAACTAAGGCCTACTTTACTGAGCCAATGCTTAAAAAGCTCTCCTGGGAAAACTGGCCTGGTATCTGGCTTTTAGGATTTCCAGTTTTACAGATGAGTAAGTAAGGTTCCTGGCAGGCTCGGGAGCATCAAGATATTTTGAGGACTTTAAGAAAAAAGAATTTCATCTAAGTCTATATGTACTGCAAGCAAAATCTGGTGGTGAGTTCTTGGCTTTGCTTCCTAGTCTTGAGAGATTTATAAAAGTCCAATCTGAGATTCCAATGAAAAGTTCCAGGAAGACAAATTCAAAAACACCTATGTAGTCAATTACCATTCTTGCCGCACTTACGTAAATAACCAAGCCAAATCTAATGAGATCAGATTCATTTTGTAAGCAACAATCAAAAGGGGTCAGGGGTGAGTGTAGGGAGAAATGTTATGTTTCAACAAACTATAGCATACACTGTGAGTTTATCTGAACACTGGACTGGATCAATTCTAGTTTCTTCCATTATTTGGCTATGACTCTCCAAACCAATGGAGAGTTTCCACTTTTTTTTTTTTTTTCTCCCACTTTCCTGACTTGGCATCACTGAGAACTGAAACTGCCCTTTTCCCCATGCTCAGTGAACTGAAGCTAGATGTTTTGATACAAACTTCAAAGAAATCGCCACACAAGTTAAAAAACATGTATGGACAATCTACATGCCTGCTGCTGTGTGGGCCATTAAGAAAGGTTACAGAAGTACCCAATGTCATCACCAAAGACATTAAAACTGCAAACCAGGAAATTTATTGGATTGCCACTACCAACTTTGAGACCAACATCCAGAAATCTTACTGACTGGCTACCCTCTGAACTCAGACTGGGTTTACAACTATTAATATTTTTCTTCTTTTATCTTCATAGAAATCCTCTTCATTAATGCCTGACTGCTTGCACCAGCCAGTAAATATCCTCTACTACTGACATGGTTTGGCTGTGTCCCCACCCAAATCTCATCTTGAATTTCTACATGTTATGGGAGGAACCTGGTGGGGAGGTAGTTGAATCATGGGGCAGATCTTTCCTTGTGTTCTTGTGATATTGAATAAGTCTCATGAGATTTGATGGTTTTAAAAATGGGAGTTTTCCTGCACAAGCTCTCTTTCTTGCTTGCCACCATCCATGTGAGATGTGACTTGCTCCTCCTTGCCCAGTCTTGGGTATGTCTTTATCAGCAGTGTGAAAATGGACTAATAAAACTACCAAATCCCAACAAATGATTTAGCTGCTTCTTAATGAACAGAAGAAATGAATTTATATTGTTCAAAGGACTTTACATTTGTTCAAACAAAAGGAAGAACTATCATAGACTTTCTCCTTCATTAAACTAGTCAGGCTCTTCTGAATCCTCTTCCCAACTAGGCTTTAACTTCTATACTTCTGTTCTTCTTTGTGTTGCCTAATTTTGGAAAAAGTCCTGTTGAATCAAGTCAGGCCAGAAGACCCACCCTTGATATATAATTACCCTCAATTTCCCACTAAGTTTCTCATCCTCCACCATCACCCAAGTGATATCTGATCACTCTGTCCTGCCTTCACCAAGAATTCTGTTAGGTCATTTTAGCCAGAATCCTCCCTTGCTCCTGCTGTTTCCTCTTAGTTATGTTCTTTGCATAGACATCCCCACCTTACTCCTTGGCTATAAATTCCCACTTCTCCTTGTTGCATTTGTAGTGGAGGCCAACCTCTCTCCCCTACTGCAAAACTTCACTGCAGTAGTCCCTATACCTATTGTGATAGTCCCTCTGAATAAAGTGTGCTGAGCTAGCTGTGTTTTTAACACCTTAGAAATATTTTTTGACAGGTGATGGTAGGTATAGAAGAAAATGAGTTGAATATGTGAAAACCATAAAGTGCTCGGTTACTAAATGTAAGGACTAGAGAAGGGAAGGAAAGAAGGAAATCTTCTGTTTCAACTCTAAGTCAAAAGAACAGTGGTAGGGCAGAGTTAAGAAACTTCCAACAGGACTTAGAAAGACATGTAAATATTTAAATCATAAATATCTCTTTTTAAATGGAACTGCCTCTAAAATACATCTGAAAACAAAACCAAAAATGAATCTATATTCTAACATAGACGGCATTCAAAAGTTTTCTCTTGATGTTCAGTCTTTTCCCACTCTTTTTTGTAATCATGAAATTCAATATTGTGATTAGTTTATCATATCTGCTTTTACTACCAGCCTGTAATCTCCTAGAGATCTTCTTAATAACTCTAGTGCCTAGCACAATATAAATGCTCAATGAATTAAGACAGGGTCTAAGATCAGGGTGATTCTCTAATTCTTTAACCAAATGAGGGAGGTTAAGACATTTTGGACCCATATTTTGAGTCCTACCGACTACCCAGAATGCTATAATAGCTTGGGAAGAAGAAATCTTTATATTCCTTGAACTCCTAATGTAGTCCTGCAAAAAACCCCTGAGATGTTTCCGATACTTGCCTACTGCCTTCTGCCTGTCTTCCTCATTGAGTCTCCACTGGGTCACTTCAGTCTAAATTGAATATAAAGCTTCTAGAGTTTAACACCATCTTCACAGTAACTATCAATTTTAAATAATTTTTGGCATGCAAACTGTGTCCATTAGTAAAAATTCACTCTGAATAATCGATTCAAAATACTTCTTATATTTGATGCCTTGCTGTCACGAATCAAAATCACTCATTATTCTGACTCCTTTAAATGTATTCGTAGCTCATGAATTGATCCTTTGGTATACTGACCTCACGGTAGTGCTAGAAATGGACAATGTATTATCTTGTCCTTGCAGCAGAGAAAGTAATTTCTAGGACTTCTACCTCAAGTCAGCTTAGTAGAAATCCCATGTGTTTTCCCATGCAAGAAAATGTGATGCAACTATCTATTTCTGGTGAATTCAGTTGCATAGTCTTCATACTGTACAAGGTAATAGGACATACATAAGGTGTACAATATTTATTTTTTAAATATCTTCCTCAGTGAAATGAGAATCATTTCATAATTTAAAGCCTTTTTTTTGTTTAGGCTTAAAAAATTTCCTGTTAATACTGACTTCTCATAAATAAACTGCCTCCATTTCTTCTGTATGTAATCTTGCAATACAATGAGTATAATCTTCCAGCCAAGAAATGCGTTAGAGACAAACTTAAATACTGGTTATTCGGTTGGGTTTTAGCAACAGGTAAATTCCTAAACTATAGGACAATGCATTTATAACTTACTTGGTTTTGACAGTGGTCTGATCCTCCTGGCAAATTTAAAAGGTGTCAGGTATAAAGTAACATGCATATTTCCTGGAAATGTATGTATCATCCCACAGTTATTGAGGATCAGCTTGACTTCATTGTGAAATCGATATTTGAAACACATTCTTTGGTTGTCACAGTAATATTTGGAAATTTGAAATCCAGAAGAACTGGCAGTACTTTTCCAAAGCTTCATTTGGAGGAAATATAGAGAATATTATTCCCCTGTAGGCCATTTCTGGAGGGATAACTGTTTAAATGATAAGAAAACACCTGGTCAGAGTACTTGATCATTACAATTAGAGACTTTAAATGACAGCCTTAGGGACAGGTCTAGAGAGAATTTTACTTGCATTCCCAATCACTTAATAGTCAGACCTTTATTACCTATGTATATTTCTTTTTACTTATCAAACATATATTTCACTCTTACAATTTTTAAAGCCTCATCTAACAACTAAAGGATACACAGATATCTCAGATGTGGTCCCTGTCTCACCCTCTTTGTTCTTTTCAAAACATTTTAACAGAGCTATTTTTTTCCTACATTAAAAAATGGAAACTGAACTGATTTTATGTTTAAAAATGAGTAAAGTAGTAATTCCATCATCCAAATGCAATTTATTTTTAAACTGTAATGAATTACACATGATAAAGAATTGACCATCTTGACCGTTTTTAAGTGGTCTATGATTCAGTTAAGTATGTGTTGCACAGCTACCCTCAGATCCCTTTTCTTCCTGTAAAACTGAAACTCTCTACATATTAAACAAAAACTCACCTCTCCCCCAACCCCTGACAACTCCATTCTACTTTCTATCTCTGAGTAATTCAGTAACCTTGTGTAAGTGGAATAATACTGCACTTGTCTTTTTGTGACCACTTGTTAAAATACAACATCCTCAAGTTTCATCCATGTGTACTGTGTATCAGACCAAATGTAGTTTCTTTTAATGTTTTATTTTACTTCCTTTCAGTCATATTTATTTTAGTTTTACAGTTTTTACAGATATTTTGCTGTCTGCAGTGTTCACTTAACCTGACAAGTATTTTCTTGTGTGTCAGAAAATCTTGGGAGTATAATTTTTCATGACTGCATTTACACATTTATAGCACATGTATTTGGTATTTATTCCCCCAACAATTTATTCCCTTGCATTTATGTTCAATTCTGGTTGATTCTGTGACTTTTAATTAGGGAGATCAATTTTTATATATTTTGGCATAATTTTTTGGGCATTTTAAAAAATTATGGAGTCATTCAAAAGTGACTTGTCAGCATATACTATGTATCAGGCACTTGCAAAGTAATATAGTACAATTCTAGGAGGTAATATAAAACATACAGCTCGTTTTCTCATTGAGATTACAGTCTTATGGGGGAGACAGATATATCAAATAATTATTTGAACAAATCTAAAAGTGCAATTATGGCAAGAGCTAAAGGTAAATACAAATTCATATATATCTCAGAGTTATAGAAATCACCAAGATCAGAAAAAGCTTCTCTGAGAAAGTGAGAATACAGTTCACATTTAAAGATTAGGTAGAAGAAAGTTAGATGAAGAGGATAAGGAGGGATATTCCAAGCTCAGGGAACACATGTGCAGAGAACTTGGGCAAGAGAAAGTAGGTGAGTAAAAGGAATTGGAAATCGATCAGCATGTCAAGAGAGCAGAGTATGGAAGACTGGAGAGGTAAGGGGGGTCCAACCACATTGCTTTTCCATGGCTTTCGAGCCATGGAAAGCCACTGCTGGATTTTACACAAAGGATTCAGATTTTGAATTTGTATTGAAAGAAGCTCACACTGATTGAAGGACAGAGAAAGGATTGGAGAGCAGCCAGAGTATATACAGAAAGTTTAGACAGCTATTTTTGTGATCCAGAATTGAGGTAATGGACACTTCTATTGATGATATGGATTATACAGATGAAGAAAGTAGATGGGAGCTAAAAACTCACTGCATTTATTAGATTGGAGCTAGATGGTGGGAGATAAGAAGGTGACAAGGATGATTCTTTGAATTCTGCATTGCATAACTAACTGGATGCTGGTGCCATTTGTAGAAATATTGGGTCTAAGTTTAATGGGAGGAAGACTGCAGGTTTGGTATGGGACATATTAAGTATCAGCTGTCTTTGAGATATCTATTAACAGTTGACCAAGTGGGCTGGGTGCAGTGGCTCCTGCCTGTAATTTCAGTACTTTGAGAGGCCGAGGCAGGGGGGATCACCTGAGGTCAGGAGTTCGAGACCAGTCTGACCAACACAGCGAAATCCTGTCTTTACTAAAAATACATAAATTAGCCAGGCCTGGTGGTGTATGCCTGTAATCCCAGCTACTTGGCAGGCTGAGACAGGAGAATAGCTTGAACCCAGGAAGCAAGCAGAGGTTGCAGTGAACCGAGATCATGCCACTGTACTCTAGCCTGGGTGACATAGACTCTGTCTCAAAAAAAAAAAAAAAAAAAATTAGCCAAGTGAAAAGTTGGCTGTGAAGGTCTGTTGCTTAGTCATATGGTATTATCTTAATAATTAATGGTTTTGTTTTCTTACTGTTTCATAATGATTGTTGTTTTTTGGTATATGCTATTTGGTTTATGTTACCATTTACAATGGTTTAGAGCAGTGATTAGCAAACTTTTTTTAAATGTCCATATAGTAAATACTTTAATCTTATGATACATATGGTCTCTATGCAAATACTCAACTCTGTGTTTACAGGAGCAAAAACAGACAGTAGGTAAACGAATGGATATAACTATGTTTCAATAAAATCTTAATACAAAAACAGGTGAGTTTGTTGACGCCCAAATTACAGAAGTTTTTACCCTTTAAATCCTTGGAGGTACCCTAGTTTATGTTGGTATCCCTATCTATGTACTTTATCTATGGTTCTCAAATTGTGATTCTTGTATTGACACCTTCACCATCATGGTAGAAATGCAATTTTCCAGCCTATCCAGACTTACAGAACCAGGAACTGTGGGGAGTGGAGCCCAGGGATCTGTTTATGAAGACACACACACACACACACACACACACACACACACACACACAAGACTTCTAAGTGATGCTGATGCATGCTAAAATCTGGGAACCACTATAGCAGAATAGTAGTTTTTGATCCTGGCTACATATTAAAATTACTTGTAAGGTTTTACAAAAAAAATTATTCTAAGAACACTATCCAGAACAATTAATTCAGTATCTGGCTATAAAGACCAGCAAATATATCATTATTTTTAGAATGTTCTGAGATCATTTTCATATGCTGCCAGCATTTAAGGGTCATTGTTTTTGTATATCTTATAATAAGTGATCAATTTCTCCTGAAATTTAATTTCAACAATGTACCTAAGGAATTAATATTAGGTGAGTTAAAGTGGAATTTAAGTGGAGACTTTTCCTGATTTGACAGTCATGGGCAAAATTCTTGTTATAGGATATAGTTTTTGTCTAAAGAAATTGATTATAGGCTTGTTGAAACTAACCTATAGTCATTTCAACCTATTGGTCATCTGAAAATTTTTCTTTGTTTTGTTTTTGAAAAATTTCTGCAAATCCCCTTAAATTCTGGCAAAATTTGGGAGAAGAAACTTAAAATTTATTTCAAGTCATTCAAAATTTATTAGGAGGTGACTTTTTTTTTCAAATTTAACCATTAAAAATTAAATTGTAATGATCTATTTTGGCCTCAGAAATCACAAAATCCTGTATGGATATTGCCACAGAGTTTGATTTTTTTTTTAAAGTGTAGATGTGTAGTGGTTATTTCTGGTTGTACAACTCATGTAATTTAATTATACAGTCCTATCATTCAAATTTACTGACAGCTAATTAAATACGATCTCAATCGTGAGGATTTAGCATTCATTCCGCTTAAATCAATTGTTGAATCAAAAGTACTACAAATTTCAATGGTTGTCATCTTCTTTCCTTGGAATTCATGAAATGAAAACTCTCAGCATATTTAAAGCTAGTAATATGCTAAAAAGACATACTCCACATAGATCCATTTGTTCCATTCACTTGAAAGCAAAAATTCCTAACTTTTCTTGCAGTGTTTTTTATTAACAAGGATTATACAAATTTTAATATGTATCATGTTCACAATACATTACAAAAATGTGTTATGTCCCTAAAAATAGAAACACTGATTAAACATTTGATACTATACATAAAGGGTTTCAGATCTATTGCAGTTTCCATGTCAAACTGGCTTCAAGAGTTACTAGTTCCATTTAAATCTGCTGCAGTAATGATGGTTTGTGTGAGTTATTCAGAAAGCCCAAATTGCCGGGTTCTATTCTACTTTGATTCATTTATCTCAATGGAATTTTTGAGATTCAGGGGTCATTGCAGATGAACAGTGAAAAATTGATGAAGCACTATAAATAGTCAAGGGTCAGGCTGGGTACGGTGGCTCACGCCTATAATCTCAGCACTTTGGGAGGCCGAGGTGGGTGGATCATTTGAGGCCAGGAATTCAAGACCAGCTTGGCCAACATGACGAAATGCTGTTTCTATTAAAAATACAAAAATTAGCTGGCCATGGTGGCAGGCTCCTGTAGTCCCAGCTACTGAGGAGGCTGAGGGTGGAGAATCACTTGAACTGGGGAGGCAGAAGTTGCAGTGAGCGGAGATCGCACCATTGCACTCCAGGCTGGGCAACAGCAAGACTCCACCTGAAAAAAAACAAAAACAAACAAACAAAAAATCACAGGGCAACAACTTGGAATAAATAGAGGGATATGTTGGAGGAAATAGATTATTAAAACTCTTCAGATTAATTGCATCATCTTCATCTGGACTAAGGGTGAAACATTAGACAAACAAGTTTCTCTGTTAGGAACAATGACATATCAAAGTGTGAGGTTCTTGTCAAAATCATTTGAATCATGTAAAATCCAGGGCATAAAGACTAATATAAAATTGCCATTTTGATCAATCATACTTATTTTTCTTTGGGTATGTCAAGTAAAAGTACTCTTTGGGTTAGTCTCTTGAGATTTAGTTTTTGACATAACTTTTCCTATAAAATCTAACTCTTCACTCTCTTTCTTTTTTTTTTTTTTTTTTTTTGAGATGGAGTCTCCCTCTGTTGCCCAGGCTAGAGTGCAGTGGCACGATTTTGGCTCACTGCAACCTCTGCCTCCTGAGTTGAAGAGATTCTCCTGCCTCAGCCCCATAAGTAGCTGGGACTACAGATGTGCATCACCATGCACGGCTAATTTTTTTGTATTTTTAGTAGAGATGGGTTTCACCATGTTGGTCAGGCTGGTCTCAAAATCCTGACCTCAAATGATCTGGCCACCTCAGTCTCCCAAAGTGCTGGGATTACAGCGTGAGCCACTTTGCCCAGGCTGTTCACTCTCTTTATTAACAGATACTTCAGTGGCAGATGTAGTTTCCATTTTTGTTTTTATCACTCATTAATATTGAATAATTTCAAAAAGGGTGGGAAAAACTTTTAGTTAAGAGTATGAGGTACTATCATGTTAAAAAACAGTTATGCAATACTGATGTTTTTGTTCCTACATATTTCTTACATAACTTAAGCCAAAATGTAATTTGTGTAAAGGCAAGTCATCTTGTCTCATTAATAATTCAATACCTACATCTATGGTTTTAAAAGTATAGTGTGCGTCAAAACCACTCTCTGGTTCAGGAGGTCTGAGACAGGACCAATAACGTGCATTTCTAACAAGTTCTAAGTTAATGTTGATGCTGCTTTGAGACCCTTCTTTTAGAACTAACAGATAACATCAATAAACAAGGAATAGAGTATTTAATTGTATTCACTAGGACAAAGCTTACGACTGATTTAAGAATGTGGCTAATTGAGGGTCATAAAACTTGGGTTTTATTTTTGACTCTTGAAGACTCTTATAGCCTGACCATATATGGGAATTAAACTCTGATTCACAACCTTTGCAGCAGACAGCTTGGAAAACCAAAGCATGTATCTGCAGCAACCGGCCCAAGAATCTGAACCAAAACCTCTGTAGTAATTGATAACACAATTCGTTCGGTTGGTTAATATTTGGCCAATGAATGCCAGCTTCCTTCTTCTTGGCCCTAGCTTCCAACTCAGGACCAACCAGAGAAAGCAAAATATGCTTCTCAAACCAATCACATAAGACCGTCTTGCTTCAGGTTAGCATACCTCCAGCTTCCCCATGCCAAAACCTTCATTCAGAGCACACCTGAAGCCTTGCCTATTTTTTCACGATAAAGTCGTCTTTCCCATTCTCCTGCCTGATTGTGAATCTCTTCCAAATACAAGTGATGGTAGCTGACCCCCTTCATATAGCAGAGTCTGAATACATAGCCTCCGTTCTAATTGTTGTGGTCCGTTTTATTGTCACAGCTCCACCAGTTACTAACTGATCTTGGGCAACTTAGTTAAATTCTTTATGCTTCAATTTCCTCATGTAAAAAATACTAAGGTAATAATTCTTTTCATAAATTGCTGCAATTTTGCGTATATCATTATAAGCATCTGTAAATTACATTAAATTGATCAGCTTTATAGAGGATCACTAAAAACAATATTCCTTGGTTTAATATACTTGCATTTTTAAAGATTATGTTGAAAGTATAAAATCTATCTGTTCTCTCTTGAAAACTATGCCAGGATAATATGTAATGAACTTTAAGTGTTATTTTACAAAAAAATGTATATACACCAAACTAGAGTTGTTTCTATTTTTGGAATGGTGCTGAGAAACTCAACTATTACTATCTCTACATTTCTTTAAGGCAGATTTTGTTTCTACAAGGATTTTTTGTCAGTGTCGTTATTTAAGAAGCCACCTCAAGTTACTTTAAAGACAGGCAGAGTAAAAACTGAGGCTTATATATAAATGCTTTTTACAAGTAATCTTAATTATATAAGAAATGTATGTTAAAATGAACCATACAGATAAGAAAAAAGTTGCTTTCGACTACCACCGTAAATCTTCATATCCCTTCCACAGGTCACCACCAATTTTTTTTTCATAGAAGCAACGATGATGCGAGGTCTGATTTTTTTTTTTTCATTTGTAGAGATAATAGATAAATTGTTTGGAAGAAGGAAGTGTAGTAGGGGAGATGATAAACCACAAATGATGACTGACTTACACAAATTAGCTTCACTTGAGTCAATCTCTAAGTGAAACTTGTATAAAAATAATGGCTAACACGTATTAGAGCTTATTTCTTGCTGTCTAGATATTCATTAATCTATGTTCATACCAACCTTATCTTACAGACAAGCCTCCTAAGATCCAGAGAAATCAAGTGAATTTCCCAAGTTTACATAGCTAGTAAGCAGCAGGTGGGATATGAACACAAGATATCTACATTAGGATACTAAACTCTTAACTTCTATACTCGTCTGCTTCTCAAAGAAAATAAATATTCTTCCCCAAACAAATACCAATAAGGAAAATAAAAAGCCTATAGGAAACATTAAAAAACGTCATGAGAACCTTCATTCCTTTCCTCCAGGTACCTACTACTCCTGTGTGGCTGGGGAATGATATTACCTACTTGTCGATAGCATTGCTGTAGATTTGGTCATATTTTCCATAGATAAGAGGACAGCAGTTTCCTCCTCCTCCTCCTGAATATGCTATATAGACTGGCAGCTGTAGGATTTCAAAAAATCATTCTGTTCTAATCCAACTCATAAAATACATGGTAATCTGCATGAAAATGAGCAAGACTGAATATGGAACACTCTTAGCCAAAAGATGGCAGGCATAACTGAAAAGGCCCTGTCAGTTTAGTCGGAATTTAACATTTAATTTTCTTATTAGCTCCAGAAGGGCAGGCTGATTTTTCACAGGTGTAAGCAATATACATAATTAATGCCACACCTCAGGACTCCCAGAAAGATCACTGGCCAGCATTAACTGCATACATGCTAGGCTGAAATTAGATCATATCTAGTATTCAATTTTGAAATTACAATTATGAATGATGGGATTCATGTATGCATTTGAAAGATGTTATTTCCTTTTGCTTTTAAAAGCAGCTTTAGAAAGCCAGCATAATATTCTCTTGAGAAAAAAGAAAAGGCTCTCATTAATCCATGAACAGGAATCACGTAGACTGTTAAAGCTGCAGTGAATGTGAATAAAATTGGGCTGAATAATGACATTTAAAGTAAAACAGAAAGATCTACAATTTATTTGCAGTTGCTGAGCACTGAATGCACAGTTAAATTGCAGTTATTTGAAACACAGGGTTTTTCAAAAACAATTGTTTGGCATCAAAACTATTTTCAGACTTGAATTATGTGCAATGAAGATATTGTCTATTTTTTGGTTGGAAGAATAGATTCAAACCATAATTCTTCAGAAGGCAAAAGGGCTCCTAACTGCCAAGTTCAATTTCCAACATTGCGGTAAATAGAACAAACGAGGCCCAACTGGAATTTCACCTGAGTTTTTGTGACCTTACAGCAGACCTTTCCAGCTTTGAACATTATGTGATGCCTCTCTTCTTATTACTTTCATCATATTATTTCATCAACCCTGACTTCTTCAGGAAGATGGTATGCCAAAATTCAGTAGGTTGATCTGAAACCAGTAGAGACCCAAGTGGTTTGCTCTCTGAATATCTTTGAGAAGAATTCTCTCCCTTGCTCAAATGGGAATCTAAAAGTAGCCATTGTGATTGGCTAGGTCAATGGTAAAGTGAAACTTATCCCCTTGTGATTTCTCTTATTCCTGTAAACAATCCTGGTGCAGAAGAAATACAGTAATATTATGGATTAGCCAATTTGGAATAGTTTGCTATTACTGGGAACAAGTTAGTATTGTTCTAACTAAATGTGAACAAGAGGAAATAATTAGAAAATAGGTGACTGGAGCATGCTAAATTTTGTGGCTACAGCATAGGGAAAACCTAATTGAACACATGCAGATCAAAGCCATGTCTGATGCTGCTTCATTAAAAAAAAAACTCACCTGGTTCACTCTCTGTCCAACTAAATCAGTTAAAAATACTAACACTGACAAATTATATTTATTGAAGGTCTTCAATAATGTTATTTATGTAATTTTTAAACTTTTTACTTTAATGAGATAATTGTCACGTAATATATAAATTGTTTTATAAAGGTTGCATTGATTTATGCATTTATTAAAAATATTTTTAAAAACTTAAATTCTTTAAAAAACTTCTTGAGTTCCTGGGACTGTTCTAAATGCTAGCAACATGTAAGTAAAATAGTAATAAGTGCTAAAAAGAAAATAAAACAGGGTTTAGGAAATAGAGAGTGATGTGGGCCAGGGCTATTTTAGATACGTGTCAGGGAAGTATTCTCTAAAAAAAGTAACATGAATTACATGTCCCATCAATAGGAAAAATACTCCAGATGAAAGGAAGAATAAATTTAATGTCCCTGGCATGGAAATAAGCTAACATATTTAGGGAAATTTAAAAAAACAAGAGTCCCTAGGATGTAATGGGATATGGTAAAGAGACATAAGAGTAGGTAGTATAGATCTTCTGAGGCAAAATCTTATATGATCTTGTCAACTTTGAAAAGAAGTTTGGATTGTATCTGAAATGCAATGAGAAGGTACTTACAAAGTGACATGATCTGATTTATATATTTGAACCATCAATCTGATTGTCAATTTGCGGAGTAGATTTTGGGATGGGGAGGCAAGCATGCAACCGATTATATCAATTAGAAGGCAAACGAAGTACAGAGTTCTCTTCTGATTGCTTCTATCTCTGCAGTAAAATAAAAGCAAAACATTGGGTACTAGTGGGAGAAGGGAAGGATCATTGGAGGTACAAGGAGAGAGGAAAAGGAATGAAGAGATTGGGAAACTGGAGGGCTGAGTTGATCAAGGAGATATGGTAGATCTATCTATACTGAAGGAAGCTTAAGAATAGAGATTGTAAAAATTAAAAGGATTATAGTCAGTTCCTGCAATTTATTTGTTCCTGGAGAACAACTGAGAAAAACAACAGCAAATTGAGTCCAAACCGATAAAGTTGCTTGAGTCGATAATTTATAAAGCTATTTTTGAAACTGTGTCATGAATAATGAATGCTTTTAAATTTTTCTCTCCTTTTTGTGACCCTTTCTCAGTGATATCAAAGAGCTCTCCTCCAGGGCTTTCTGGTCAGGTCTAAAAATTCAGAAGTGAGTACCATCCAGACACTCAAAATGTTAAATGTAGTGTCACTACATGGTAACACTCCATGTCAGGCCTCTTCTAGTCTACCATTTCTGTCAGCTCATTATTTCACTAGAGTTCATGGGAACTCATGGACAACCTATTTGCTGGTCACTTGGCACAGTGAGTCAGGATTCCTACCTCAAGCCTGTCTATCGGTGTCTCTCACAACAATTTCCATTTCATTGCTTATCAAATTTCATGGTGCATATCCACAATCTCAGTCTCCAAGGATATGTAGCCTCCTCACAGTGTGCCCTAAAAAAATCAATTATTTCAATTAATTTTTACTTCCCTATATTTATATAGATATTGCCAAGCCCTTCTCTGTCAAGCTGCAGTCTCAAAAAAGAGCAATGGTGATGAAGGTTGGAGCTGGTGGCAGAAACACTGACATTTTCTCTAATCACTCTTCTTCACACTGGCCTAAAGTTAAACTCTGTGATTTAGTCATCAGATTGGACTCTTGAAATATTAAGGGAGTTAAACATTTTCAGAAACTCTTTAAAATATCTAAACAAACAAAAAAGTGTCTTTCCAGACTCTTATGTGTTCCTACCGATATTTAGAAACACTACTTTGAACTCTCAGCTGGTCAGTGGCCTTTTAGTTCCATGGCGTATAAGCATTAGAGGTGGAAATATCCAAGGAATTATGAATTCAGTACAACATAAAAATACATAGTCTTTTTTTTAAAGCCCTAAATGTTAACCCCTTTTCAAGGATATAAAATTTGAGGGTTTTTTTCCTACCTGAGTTATGAAATGAGAAGAAAGCTGGGGAAAAAAGCTTATATTTATTATATTAGATTTATTTTTATGATATAGTTGGCAAAGAAGGTTTAATTATCCCAGTTGCTAATCAAATAAGTATTTTATATTTGCATGCATGGTGAAAACAGAAATAGGAAGAATTGAACATTTTGTAAATCAGACATAAGGAATAAATATATACATAAAAGCATATTGCAACATTAAATGAGATCATAGAGCACAGAAGCCCAGCCTTCTGAATCATTCAACTTCTTGTAATATTCCATCTCTGTCAATTATTAGCTCTGTATTTTGAACAAGTTGATTCACTTTTCTTGACTTTAGTCTGTATGACTCTGAGAAGGTATAGTGATGTTGTGAAGATTAACTGAGATAAATAGAAATTACTGCCACCAGAGTTGCTGTCGTTACTATTATTAATTCATAATTTAAAAGACCTCATCTGTCAAAGATTTTGCAATTTAATAATGTAAATAACACAAACATTTGGCCAACAGATTAGTGTCAAATGATTCACTGTATGAGATAAAAGAAGAATTAGTAGGAAAATAATTCACGACTCTGATAGATATGCTAAAAGATAAATTGGGATCAAAGACATAATAACACCCCCACCCCCGCCATGTGTTAACCCAGAGCTAGCGAAAACCTTTCACAGAGTGCTATAAACAGATTTCAAACCCATAAGGTTGCCAGACATATTCTTTCTTATATGAAGACGGAGGGTTATGAAAGGCAGAAGCTTTTCTTCCCTGGCAATGTTTGGATTTTGTGTTTTGCCTGCAGCTCATTGCTGCTTTAAATAGAAAGTCAGGGAGAGCCTCTCCTTAGGCAAGAGCATCTTGGCCAGGAGCTTTTCAGTGTAATCATCTTTGTCTATGAGGACCCTAATTATGTGGCATACCCTTAATGATTCTTCTTTTTCATTACTGTTGACCTCAATCCTCTCTGACTTGTCCCACCAGTATCATAAAGCTTTCTAACAAACTACCCCCTTGCCTAAATTCCCATGGTTTTCATCCTGGTATTCAACAATGTACGGAGCACATTTGTGTTCCATAAAAATAGTCCTTCATTTCACTGATATGTAAATTCCGAAGGATGGGATATGATCTTTTAGTGATCTCTGTCTTTCGGAGCTGAGAACTCAGAATGATCTAATATATTTTATTGAGTGAGCTTCATCGAACCGTTATTAATTTCTTTATATTTTTCGCATGATCTAAATATCCTCAGAATTTCCTGAATTGGTATTCTACCTATTTTCTAGTGCAGAAGAGAGCATGTTGTAGAACAATTCCGTTTTCTCTTGTTTTGTTTGAAGCTCTTTGCCTTCTATAAGAATTCCACACATAATTAATTTATGAGCACAAGGCTTGGAGTTTGATTATTTTAAAGCTCGAGCAGCAATGTGTCTGCACAGAATCCACAGCTGCTGTAGCTGCACATTTGCATCTGGACTCATCTCACACACACTAAATTTGCTGCAGTATCAAGCTCATTTGAAATCAGTTTTTTGGGTGTTGGTACTCAAATCCAAGTCACTGGAATAATTTAAACATAACTTTAAAAACATACTGTTTTACATGTTTTCATGTAGTGCATGCTAGGGATCATAATTCATATATTATTCTATCATAAGTGGAAATATACTGTTGCTCATTTCTATAAGTGAAACACCTAATTAACCAAGTGATTCTCTTTCCCATACTATCACTGTGACATTATGTTTCAGAGAACATTAGGCTTAAATTGATTTCTCTTTGCATGGGCTATTCTATATGTTTATTTATTTTCAACATATTGAAGTAAAACATTTAAAAATATATTTTTAAACGGTGAACATTCGATGACCTAACAGATGTTCTTCAAAAATATGGAATAAAGAGATTTGGATTAAAGAAAAGGCACCAAGAAGCACATATACATATACATGTTGCAGTCAATATTAGTATAATAGTGGATTAAATAAAATTGTGATTTCCCTTAAATATGCCTCAAGGTATCATTCCATTGTAACTGAACACAGAATCCCCAATGCATTATGACTGTCAAAGAGCAAAGCAAGGCTATTAGTTCTCAGCCAAAATTGGGGAATATAATAATATTCATGTGATATGCATACTATATTTGGATAGAAATGTAGAACATTTCTATCAGAAACATCCATTGGAGAATAGTCAGGGTGAGGCGCTAATGGAAAGAATTAAAACCTGCATATTTTTTTTTTTTCCGGGAAGAGAGAGGGCTCAGTACAGACATGACAGCTACTTTTTATATATTCGAAAGGGTATTGTGTAAAAAAATAATTTATCTTGTTTCATTAAATTCTGAAGGGAAATCTACGACAAATAGGTAAGTGTTCAAATAAAGCGGATTTAAGGAAAAAATAACCATTGCAAACAATTAGAGTTGTCCAGTAATGCAATGTATGAAAAGACAGAACTTCTTATCACTGACAGCATTTAAATTTGGACTTCAGAAAATGCTATTGAGTATGTTCAAATATCCTAATGGGAAGCTGGCCAAGATGACCCCTAATGTTCCATGTGACCGTGAGATTTGTTTATTTACGATGAAGCCTGTTTGGTAACAATCTAAAATATTGCACCCATCTGGGGTATGAATATTTTAATCCAAACATATTTACAGATCAATTACTCTATTTTGTCTAGAACAGACCAAGTTTACAAGTTTATAGTTAGTCTTCTAGCATAATTATAAATAGGGAACATTTTCACTTTAAATATTGTTAAGTTTGAACAAAAAATCTTACGGTTACACTAGTTATATTGGTCGTTATTTCAAAGGATTTAAAATATTTGTATTCACAAGATAGGATAGATAAATTATAGCCCCTGGTGCCTGGCATGTTAAAATAATGGATATACTTAAAATTAATATCTATGTTAATTTAAGAATAATATACCACATATTTTAATACTGTTACCTATGGGAAGTAATAATATCACAATGATTATTTTTAAAACCTCAAGGTAGTCTTTTATTTTCTTAAGTACTTTAATATATGTAAAGTCTGCAAAATGTTCAGGAAAAAAGTGGGTAATATTTTACCTATAAAAAGTGAAAATTTAGAGATGTTAGAAGAATGGATTATAAAATACTGTGTCTGGAAACAGATTTTGGATGGAAGTATAGAAAAAACCTTTTTCTCCAAGAATTTCCATTTTTATCATGGTGCTTCAGGGTTTAGGATTTACTTAGTCTGTACATCAGATGTACTCATAAACAGCCAGCTAAACAATATTTACTTCTACTGTATAACATCTTTATTCATTTCCCTATGGTACACTTTTAGCATTAATAATGTAGAATAAAGTTACAGTTTGATTTGTAAACGAGGGCTGATTGAAATCTCAATTGCCAAAAGAATTAAAGGCAAAAGAAAATGTGGGGTCACTTGATGACACTGAAAGTAGAATTGGTTTAGTTGAGTAAAATTTGGAAAGGCATTTTTAAAAACATAAGAATTGTTTTATTCTACACAGGATATTTGATATCATAAAATTAGATATTTGATGTTTTCTTTATATAACATTTATAATACATACCCTTTCAAGAGAGTTTGTCAATGTGAAAAATAACTGAAGGAATAGCGAACAAGAAAGACCTATTTTCTTTAAGAAGCCTTTATGAAAAAAAACATGATTTTTCTCATTCCTTGACTTATTCATTCAATAATACTGCATATTCGGCATATGCCTGGCAGTGTCCTAGATGCTGAAGTAATACCTGAATACTCTGGGACACACAATAAAATAATTTAATAAATTAACTCTTGTAATCTATATGCAAATAGTGGATGAGAACATCCTGAGCTGCTATTTAATCTTGGACAGTATGGCTCCAAGCTCTATATTCTTAAGTAATTTTGCATAGCTGTAGTTTTACAGAGATTAGACCACAGTTTTGAGTACTTGCTTAATGTGTCTTATAATTTTATTTATGTCTACATCATTTCTTCAAATTATTTTATGATCTTCCTGAAAAGCTGCAGCAAAGGTTGTTCTGTGGTGGTTACTGTATGTTGCTGGTTTATGTGTATAACTTGGAAATGCTTGGTGAAATTTACAGCGAAAGAATAGAAATGCTATATTGAAATGTCTGTATGATAGTATAATGTGAAATATTTCGTGAGTATAAAATAAATGAGGAGGAAATCTCTATCAAAGGGTAGAGAAAGGCCAAGAATAAGAATGGGTCGCAGAACTAATGAAAGAGCAAAACAATTTGTTGTATGTACTTGCCATGTAATATTTTACCATATTCAATAGTGATGAAATTTTACTGAGTAGCCATATCTGTGATCGCATTGCATGAGGTTAAGAATGAAATTACGATGAAACATCCTTGCAACAGAATGTATTAGGCTTAGAACCTATTGCGTTTATGACAATTCAATATGTATATGGAAGAACTGACAGAGTTCTTAATAAAAATGTGACCAATTGAGTGCACAATAAAAGAACACATTATCGTTTGAGATAGTCATTAGTGATGCTTTCTTGACCATAATGAATGAAATTGGTAGTGCAATTATAGGTTGCAGATCAGAACTGGAATATTACATTCCATAATGGCCCCTCTATTTTAGAAGGGAAAGAGACAAAACTACTTCTATTCAAAACCCAATTAATGAAGTAGTTTGAAAATATAAAACCATAGCATATGAGGATTGGTTTAAAGAACAAAAACCTCAGGGATCATGAGAATTATATTCAGATGTTAAGAAGATACATACATAAATACTACAATGAGATGAAATGTAGCACTATTAAAAACTTCTTGACTGCCTGAAATTGTGTTTGGTTGCTTCAAAGGTGGGGAATTCCAATCTAAAGGTATCTTAATGGCCACAGGTTTGGATGCTGTGAAGAAGATTCAAGCATTAAATGAGTGGTAGAGCCATAGACTAGTACAATTATTTTTCCAAAGAACCCCTATGATGGGCAAGACATTGAAAATGGAGGGATTCTCCAATAGGGGATAAATTGAATGTGATGAGGAGGAGCAAGCGCTAATCTTTAAAAAATGTTCTCAGTTGGAAGGTATAAATGAGGAAAAGAAATATTTTAAAGAAGTGAAGAGAAAGAGAAATAAACATGTGGAAGCAAAATCAGGAAAATGTAGTTCCCTAAAAGTCAAGATACAAGAGAATTTTGAGAAGGATGTCATTAAAAGCCTTCAATTCTAGAATAATACAATTCATTCATTTTCTTTTTAAATCAACAAAGACTTACTAAACTCTTACTGTGTGCAAGGAACTATAAAGCATTGGGCTTTAATATTAAATAGATAAATGCCTGCTCCCTTTTAGCTTTTATTTTAGCCATCGTGGTAGAGATTATGCAACTAATTTCATAATTTATTATTTAACAACAATAGTATAACATAAACATAGAAATTGAAGTTGTTAGGAAAAAAATTTGTAAGGGTTTATGAAATAATGGAGTAGCTAACCCAATCTGGTTCATCATTTAAGGTGGCTTTGAACACAGAACAATTAAACTAAGCATTGGTGTATGAGAGGGAGGCAGTTAGGCAAATTAAGTAGAGGGGAGAGTTACTTCAGGGAATAGAAAAGATCAGTGTCAGGGAGTTCAGAGAATGAGAGGAAGGATGGCTTGAGATGAACTGGTAAGATCTGGGATTTTACCTTTATTCTAAATGAAAAGTCCTTTAAACAGGAGCTTCAGGTCAATCTGTATTTGTAACAATTGCTTGGACTGCATTTGGGGGAATAGTAAGGTGGAGAAGTAGGAAGGGGAAAAAGGTGACTGAGGAAAAACTAGCTAAGATGATCATTTCAGAATTTCAGGGAAGAGACTGATACTCTGGCCAAGGAAAGTAGCAATAGAAGCAGAATAAGTGCACCACCTTCAAGAGATTTATAAGAAGAAATTTCAATTGGAAAGAAAGAGAAAAGACAAAAAGGAATTATAGTTGCTGAAAAAAGAACTGATAAGATTGGAAATGTGGCTTCTGGGAAGGCAGCAGGAGATGAATTGCAGAGCTTTGAAATATACAGGCAAGAAAAGTGGGTGGGTGGTTAGGTGATTTAAAGAAGAATTATTCACTTTACAAAATGAATTATAGTATGTTTTCTTTTCTGGAAACTGCTCTTTCATGATGTTCAGAAGAGGACAAGGTTTATAAACATGCCATCTGTGCACCATAAAGGCAAAGCAAGGCACACTCACTGCCTTTGCTGTTCCTGCACTGAATCACCAGAGGTTTGGAGAGCAATGTATGACCCATGGAAAGCCTGGTACCAAATCTATAAGATTTGAGTTATCACTGTCAGGTTCTTACTTAAATGTTAATGTGGAGTCACTCTGAGTTTTGAGCTCCAACTCAATGAAACCTTTAAATGATCCAGTTCTAGAACCAGTGCTTAGAAAAGGAAATTGAATACATATTTGAAGAAGGCTGGTGCAGAGAGGGAGGATAGAGAGTGCTTGATGAGAGAAATGTAGATAACAGGGATAATAACATATAAAGGCATGATCAGTTGTACAAACCATGATTTCAGGAAATTTTCAGTGACTGAGACCTACGGAAAAGTTTAAAGGGAAATATCAAGAGCTTCCTTCACCTATGGCAGTTTAAACTGACCATGCGCTAGGAAACAAAATAGATTCCTACAAACAGAAATATGAAGGAATTCGACTTTACATAGCATTATAAATGATTATCTTGAAAAAGAATTCCACCTAGTATGAAAGGCAATGACTAATTCTTTATTTTAACATTGGGTTTCTGATAAAAGACTATACAGCTACATACCACCCTCGCAACCCCCAACATATAAGCATCAGAGATTTAACTGCCTCTCCTGGTTCTGGATGTAGTCCACATAGTTTCAACTCTCAGCTATTCCACGTCTTTCTTTGCATCTTCTCTCCTGCCTACATAAGTCCAGAGGTGGGCACCATAGGGCACATCTATATCACAATAAAATCTGATTTTGTACTTTTATTTCAAGATGCAGATGAGTCAGCACAGCGAGGTGTTCTCAAGGAAGCTGTACCTACACTGACTGGCTAGCAGTAGCCTAACTGTACTTAGTAATTATTGCAAACCACTAAGATGTATTTCACTAATCCTAAGCTTACTGTGTCCACATCATAAACTCCTCTTAGTTGGACCTCCAAAATGACTTTAGCCGCTTGAATGCCAGCAGAGATAAGAGGAAGAGCTGTGACAAAAGGGCAGTAGACAAGAGGAAGGGCTGTGACAAAAAGAGTAGAAAGATGGGAAGTCTTCAAAAACAAACAAAAAATCAGGGGCTGAGGGAAGAAGCCAAAACATATAAATAAAAGTTCTAATTCAAGCAAACTGTAAAAAGACAGTTTTCAGGTAATTAGGCAAAGTTAAATGAAAATTTGGCTGATGTGGCAAATGTGTATGACATCACCCACTTTTGATTTTTGTTGTTGGTGGTGGTGGTGTTGTTGAGACAGAGTCTTGCTTTGTTGCCCAGGCGTGAAGTGCAGTGGTTCAGTCTCCACCTTCACTCACTGCAAGCTCTGCTTCCCCAGGTAAAGAGATACTCCTGACTCAGCCTCCTGAGTAGCACCACCACGCCCAGCTAATTTTTTTTTTTTTTTTTTTTTTTTTTTTTTTTTTTGTAGAGATAGAGTTTTGCCCTATTGCTCAAACTGGTCTTAAACTCTTGGACTCGAGCAATCTCCCTGCCTCAGGCTCCTGAAGTTTACTACCTTTTAAAAATGCCCTACATTATCTGCTGTTTTGTCAAACTCATCTTAGGCCAATTTTTTTATTGTTCCAATGTTTTAGCTTTAGGGAGTTGAGTTCCAAAAAACTGCTAAAGTCATTCTTGCATCACTGTCTCCCCCAATGCCGTCTCTGTCTGCTAACTCTCACACATGACACTGAACTCAACTTTAATGTTTCAGCAAGATCTACATATTTCTCAAAGCTCTATTTTGTTACTTAACCTCTCTCATAGCACATTTTTACTTCCTAGAACTTACCGCTTGTTATTGCTATATCTTTGTTTTGTGTTTATTTTATTTTTTGAGGCAAGTGCCACCCAGGCTTGAGTGCAGTGGCATGATCTCGGCTCACTGCAACCTTGGCCTCACAGGTTCAAGAGATTCTCGTGCCTCAGCCTCCTGAGTAGTTGGGATTACAGGCATGTGCCACCATGCCTGGCTAATATTTTTGTGTTTTTAGTAGAGACTTAGTTTCGCTGTGTTGGCCAGGCTGGTCTCTAACTCCTGGCCTCAAGGGTTCCGCCTGCCTCAGCCTCCCAAAGTGCTGGGATGAGGGGCATGAGCTACCACACTCAGCCTATTTTGTGTTCAATTGTAAGAATCTGCACTAGAATAAAAGGTTTCTTAGGTGGAGTGCAGTGTCTCTTTTGTTCTTTGTTACACGACCAGTACCTAGAACAGTGATGAATGCATAAAAAGGTGCCCAATAAATATTTTCTTGAAGAAACAAAATGCCATTTTATAAAACACACCTAAAAGTGGTGTTAAAGTGAGGACGCATGATTAATAGAAAATGCTTTTGGAGATAGAACTAATTTGCCTCTTCCTCTTCACTATACAGTAGTGTCCCCCTTATCCACAGGGGATACTTTTTCAAGTTCCCCAGTAGAGGCCTAAAATTTAATAGCACTGAGCCCCACATATACTATGTACAAATTTCTTTTTCCTTCTTCACAGTTTCAAGGATAGGAGATGCATTCTTACCATAGATCTCAGTAACATCAGCATACGATTTCCTCTTTTCTTATTACGTTGAGAACGTTCACCTTTTCACTTAAAGGAAGCTTCACTTTGTGAAGCTTCTCTTTGGCATATCTAATTTGCCAGTGTCACTATTCTCATCCCTTGGGGCCGTTACTAAGTAAAATGAGAGTTACTTGAACACAAGCACTGTGAAGCCTCAATAGCCAACCTGATAATCCAGGAGGCTACTGCGTGAACAAGGGGTGGATAGCATATACAGTGTGGATATGTTGAACAAAGAGATGATTCACGACCCTGGTGAAACACAGTGAGATGGTGTGAGATTTCATCACGCTACTCGTAATAGCATGCAACTAAAAACTTATGAATTTTTATTTCTGGAATTTTCCACTTAATATTTTTGGACTGTGAAATATCTCAGGAATGGAAAACCAAGCATCATATGTTCTCACTGATATGTAGGAGCTAAGCTATGAGAACACAAACACATTATAATGATACAATGGACTTTGGAAGACTTCGAGGGAAGGATGGGAAGGGGCGAGGGATAAAAGACTACAAATATAGTGCAGTGTGTATACTGCTCGAGTGATGGATACACCAAAATCTCAAAAAATCACCACCAAAGAATTTACTCATGTAGCCAAATACCACTTGTATCCCCAATAACTTCTGAAAAAAATAAAAAAAGCAAAACCACAGATAAGAGGTGACCACTATATTCTGAATATTATGTTGGCATCATCATAAAAAGCAGGTTTGGTAGTAGAAATATCTTTCTAAATGTAATTGTTTTCTAAGTTTTAACATAAAGGTTTCAATAATAAATGCCCGAATAGTTTTTGGAGATGCAAACATTGGATATTCCATTTTGAATGCATACACATCTCTTCCTTCCCTGCTTCTTTATAGACTGAGCACCAACAAATTATGTGACAAAAGTTATTTGCAAACATACATATCTAGACTTTCCAGAAATTTAAGGAAATGGAAATGAAAGAGACCTCTTATCTTCAGTAAGAAATGGATTGAAAACTCCCACAAGCCCTCTTTATTTTCCTTTCATTAAATAGGTTTTTGTGAATGTGGCTTCAGCTGGGGCAAAGAATACTTCCTTGTTTCATGGAAGTTGGCCTGACATGACAGAGATTTTTGTCATGGGGAATCGGAACATGCTACTTTATCTGCTTTAAAGAATATTGATTCAGAGCATTTTCTTCCAGAGTCACCAGGTGTGACACTTGGAGAAGGATGTGGGCGAAAGCACAGGTTGCCCCCGTACAACCCTGCAGAAAGATGATTAGGAGTCATGGACGAGGGAAGTGAAAATGAGATGGAGAAGAATCCCTGTCCTGTACGTTATTCTTGTCTTTGCACTTGAAATTATTTGGTTGTCAGAAGAAGGAAGAATCTCATAGGTACTTGCAGTCTTTACAAAGACACATTCATATGAGCTCCCTAGAAAATGAAATAACAAACCACCCGAGGAAAGTTTCACATAGTAGTATAATATAAGGTAGACAATTAAGTAATTTCAATGAGACCTATTTGTCTTTGTAACCCAAATGATCTATTTAGAACTTCTGGACATGTTGACTTTCTGGAAATAATTATATTTCTTAAGAAAATAGGGAATAAATGTTCAAAGTGGAGCAGAACTGTTGTTTTTGTATATTTATTATTGTATCTAACAATGAACTCATTTATTCAAGTTATTTATGATATTTTTCATGAAAGAAAATTTGCCCACTTAAATTTATAGCTCACTAAATTTTGGCAAATGTACACAGTAATGTAACAACCACCACAACAAAGATATAGAATAGTTCCATCATTCCATCCATCTATTATACGAAAAAGTTCCATATTTTTATCTTGCCCATTGGCAATGAATTCCCTCCCATTACTCTAGCCCTAGGTAGCTGTTAATTTCCTTTCTGTCACAGTAATATGGCCAGGCTAGAATTTCATATTAGGGGAATTATACATGTGCTGTTATTTGTTTTTAATTATTTTATTTAGCTTAATTTTTATATTTATCCATGCTGTAGCATTTATTAGTACTTTGTTCTTTTTATTGGTGAATAGTATTTCTGTGGGATGTGTGAGTGTGTGTGTACCAATTTGTTTATTTATTCACCATTTGATGAATGTTCTTATCCCTAATTTGAGATGAATATGATTAATGCTGCTAAGACTAATTATTAAAACACCTATGTACATTCATATGCTTTTTTTCCTTTGATAGCTTCTGAGAGTAGAATACCTGGGTGGTACTTTATATGTATTTAACTTTAAAATATTACTATATTGTTTTCCAAAACGGCTATATTTTACATACTCACTAGTAGTGCTGACTTCATAAAATGAGGAAGTACTCCCTCTTTCTCTGTTTTACTGATTTTAGCTCTTTCCTTTTTTTCTTTAAAAGCATTTAATGCTCTAAACTTCTCTCTTAGCACTGATTTAACTCCATCCCATCAATTTGATATGTTGTATTTTCAGTTTCACTCAGATCAAAATATCTTAAGTTTTCGATTTAGACTTTAACTTTGACTTGTGGGTTATGTAGAGATACATTGTTTAACAAGTATCTGAGAAGTTATTTCAATTGAAATTTGAAGACATATTTTGGATTACTTGTATTCCTATGAATTTGTTAAGGTTTGTTTTATGACCCAAAATATGGTCTATCTTTGTGCCTGTTTCATTTGCACTTGAGAATAATATATATTCTTCTGTTGTTTGAAATGTATTAGAAATGTTAATCAGGTCAAGTTGATCATTTTGTTCATGTCATCTGTTTTTCTCCCTACTTATCAATTATTTGAGGAAAAAGTGATTTCTGCTGAAATGATTGTGGATTTGTCTAATCAATCAGCTTTTGCCATGTGTATTAAGCTCTGTTAGGTTTTTGTGCATATAGAATTTTATGTCTCTTTCCACCCTTGATTATTTTCCTTGTTGTGAAATCTACTTCGATTGATATTAATATAGTTACTCCATCTTTCTTTTGGTTAGTGTCTACATAGGATATCTTTTCTCATCCTTCTGTGTTTTTGAAAAATAAACTTTTCTTCGATTTTAGATTTACCAGGAGTTGCAATATATAAATATTACAAATATAAAGAGTTCTTACATACCTCTCACTCAATTCCATTTTACCTTACCACAGTTTATGTAAAAAGTCTTAGATACCAGTATTTATTATTTTCCAGTAATTTTATTTCCCTGTCCCGGGATCCAATTCAGGATATCACATTTATCTACTCACCATTTCTCCTTAGTCTCTTTTGATCTGTGACAATTTCTGTCTTTCCATGTTTCCCATATCCTTACCAGACTTTAGAAATCCTGGCCAGACATGTGTAGAATAAGTCTTAATGTGGTATTGTCTGATGTTTTCCTCATTGCTAGGCTGGTATTATGGATTTTAGGAAAGAAAACTGTGGAAGTGAAGTGCCCTTCTCATCCCAACATAGCAGGGAGTACATGACATAAACGTGATGTACTGGTGATGCTAACATTGATCACTTGGTTAAAGTTGCTCTGTTTCTCCAGTATAAAGTTACTATTTTTCCACTTTCTGTCTTATATTCATTGAAAACAAGTCACTAAATTAAGCCCACACTCAAGGTGGGGACAGAATATGTGTTAAACTAAACTTCCAGGAATGGAAACGTCTATATATAGTATGTGAAATTCTATGACGTTGCTCTGTCCTCCCTCTCCTATCTATCTGTCTTCATTAATTGATTTAATCAGTTATTCATAAGTATATTAATATTTATTTTACACTTTGTGTTGTAATCCAATAACACAGCCTCTTTTCTCAACTTGTTCTAGCCTTGACCATTGGGAATTTGTTCAGGTCTTGTTTTTTCTCCCTTAATATGTTGTCATTTTGTTTTTTTTGAGCATCCATTTCACTTTAATCTTATGGTATCTTTATATTTAAAGTGGGTTTCATATACATAGCATATAATTGGATATTGTTTTTATCTATCCAAACTGATTATCTTTATCTTGTAACTGTGTAGACCATTCACATTTAACATGTATCCCCTTTATAGTTGTTTATTTGCACACTTTTTTCTTTATCGTTTCCTTTCCTTTTGCCTTATCTTAGTTTAATTGGGAATTAGTATGCTTCCATTTAACCTCTTTTCTTGACATATTATTTGTATTGCTCTAAGTTTCCAATAAATACATTTAAAATAATCTGGAATTACATGTATCTTTGACCATATGATGTTAAAGACTTTGAAAACTTTCTTTTTATTTTTTTCTTATATCTTTTCATTTCAGTTTGATAATTTATCTTATCCTGTTATCACTGATACATTCTTTGGTTCTGTTGAGTATCCTGATTTGCTTGAAAGAGAAATTCTTCATTTCTTTAATGTGTTCTCAATTTTAATTTCCATTCTATTCCTATAGTTTAATTTTCTGCTGGAGTTACCTGTTTTCACTTACGTGCTATCTATTTTTTATGAGTGCTTTTGCCTTAATGAGTTATTTTAAATTTACTTTCTGATACTTATAACATTTGTATCATATCTGAGTCTAGTTATAAAGATTTCTTTATCTCTTCTTGTCTGTATGTATGGCTTGTAATTTTTTCAGGAGACTGCACATGCTATACTGGACTGTAGATACTGAGGTCAATGAAGTTTATGCTTGAAGATGAGTACACCATTATTTCTGTAAGGACCTTAGTGTGGAACATTGTGTTATAGTCAGGAATTGTGCTTGGTTCAAACATTGTTGCTGGTATTGGTTATCTTCAGTGCAGCAGCTGCAAATATCTCCACTGATGCCTGGTGTTTATGTTGTGGATTATATCTCACTATTATTTTTACAAAATGTGCTAGCATGGCAGTGGGGTACACAGGAGAAGGGAGCATTTTCTGATGTACTGATCAAACTTGCACCTTAAAGAAGCACAGTGAAACCGAGTATGGGAGTGATGCACTGTTTTATTAATCTTCACAAAAATGACATGTCAATTAAACAATGGTAACATCTTAGAAGACTTGGGGAAAATAGGATTGGTGGGAAATATTTTTATGAATGTCCCAAAGCTACCTTGGTAACATAAATATAATCTCTGTATTGTATCCTAGAAACATAATGCATAAAGTGTTCTGTGAAAATTGTAAGTTATAGGTACAATTACTGAGTAATGATTTTATATTGTTTATATAACAACAATTAATATAGTTTGTTTATAAGTACCAGGGTCACTAGCCAGAACAGTAAAGGTTTCTGTTTCTGTACCCCTCTTAAACTCTTACTGCCTTCCTATCAAGATTTCCCATGATCAAATTTCAATACTTAGTTGACCTATCAGCTGATCTGACATGATTGATCACTTGTGTATTCTTGAAACAATTGTTACCTCATTAGTGACTTTTTACATTTCTACTTACTAGTTGCTTTAAAAAAAAATCTCAAGAGAGAATAATGTTAACAAGATTGTGAAATAGGATTTTTCAGATTTCATCTCCTTAGAAAAACACCAATTTTGACAAAATCCACCGACAAGAGTACCTTATGGGAGGCTAGGAGTCCACTGGGGAGATCTCAGCACCTTATTGGAGTAGAAAATTTGAGAATAGATGTATTTAAAAGGGGGAAAGCAGACAGTTTTACTTTACTTGCATTGCTCTTCCCTCAAGAAAACACAGCTCAGTACTAAGAGAGAGCTAGTCAGCCTGTGATTTCGTTCACAAGGAAAAGTAAGACGTGTGATCATCCAGCATCCCTGGCCATGTGCGAGGCTGCCCATGAGGCTCAGTTCCTTCTCGCCCCATACAGAACACTGAGGGGATTGTCATGACTGAATAATCTGGGGGCAATTAAGAGTAGAGAAAGGTGTGAGAGCAACTAGGGCACACAATTAAACAAAGGCTAAGGAATTCTATTAACTGCTTTGGATTCTCCAACAAGAGACTTCCCCATTAGCTTTGTAGGATATATTATCTGAGAAATACTTAACTAGGTCATGAGTGTTCTCATTATTCTGGATGCCCCCAACCCTCCCAGTAGCTCACATACACTCTTGCAGATGGTGTGTGAGAGCCTCTGCATATTGTGCCTGAGCACACAGAGATAGCCAGTTTGACTCTGCAGATTAGGAGGCACTTAACTTTTAACACTTAAGTATATTGCGACGGAAAAAAACAAAATAAATGGGAGGCTCTCAGCTCCTGGCTTGGCTTTGCAAGATTAAGAGAAGGTGTACAATCCTTACGACCATCCCATCAAGAAGGAACAAGAATGAAGCAAGTGCACCCATATAAAATGTTAGAGAGAATTCTGGAAACCTAAGATGGGCTGACTGGTCAAGAGCTTTCTCTTCTGAACCAGTCAGTAAATACTAATGAGGTGACTACTTCTTTAGTTGTGAAGAGAGCAATGCAAGACATCAGTGAACACATAAAAAATCAAGGAAACATGACACCCCCAAAAGAACATAATATTTCAATAACTTACCCAAAGAAATTGAGCTCTACAGATTGTCTGACAAAGAATTTAGAATAATTATCTTAAGGAAGCTCAGCAAACCCCAAGGGAACACAGATACATAACTCACTGATACCAGTAACACAGTATATAAACAAAATAAAAAGTTCAACAAAGAAATAGAAACCATAAAAAACAAATTCTAAAGCTGAGGCTATTTATAGTTACGTTTGGAGGGAATAAAAGTTATATATAAATTTTTGACTGTGCAAGGCATCAGTGTCCCTAACCTTCATGTTATACTCATGAGAGTAAAAGATGGGGAAGAGTGAGAAATAGGGACAGAAAGCTTATTTGATAAATAAAAATGGAAAACTTCCAAAATACTGAGATAATGTTTATAAACATTGAGGTTCATGAGTCTCAAAGATCCCAAATAAATAATAAAGATCCCATAATAAGTCAACTATACTCTATGAGAGTGAAATGTGGGTAAGAATGAGAGAAAGGGACAGAGAACTTACTTAAAGAAATAATGATGGAAAAACATCCAAAATATTGGGAGAGTTATAAACATTCAGGCTCATGAGTTTCAAAGATCCTACATGTCGTCAACTAAAAGTAGATTACAAAGACACATAAATGTGTCACATAAATCAAAGACAAAGATAGAATTTTGAAAGCAGAAAAGATGACTTGTAATATACAAGGGAATGTTCATAAGTTTACCTTTGGATTTCTCAGCAGAAACCTCACAGGCCTCAAAGTGCCAAAGGAGGGGGAAAAAACTGTCAACAAGGATACTTTCTCTGGCATAGCTGCCCTTAAGAAATAAAGGAGACGAGTGACAAAGACTTTCCCAGAAAAAGAAGAGTTGAGGGAGTTCATCACCAGTTGACCTACCTTACAAGAAATGGTAAAGAGAGTTTATCAAACTGAAACAAACAAACAAAATAACATGAAAACATATGAGTGTAAAAGTAACCTATAAAGAGAAGTATATACTCAATACTCAAATGCTGTAATAATGGTGGGTAAATCACATAACTCTAGTATAAAGGAACAAAGAAAAAATGTTAAAATAACTTGTTACAATAATTCATTAATGAATACACTATAAAAACATGTAAACTTTGACATCAACAATTTCAAATGTAGAATTTTTATTCTACATTTGATGGGGATGTAAAAATGTAGAATTTTTATATGTGATGGAAGTTGAGTTGTTAAAAGCTTGAGATAAGCTGTTACAGTTACAAGATGTTTCACAGAAGCCTTGTGGAAACCATAAAAAAGGCCTCTTGTAGATCCACAAAGGATATAAAGAAAGAAATCCAAGCCAAACACTCCAAAATATTATCAAATCACAAAGGAAGATAGAGGAAAAAAAAAACAGGAATTACAGAAGTCAGAATAAAACTAACAAAATGTCCATAGTAATCCCTTGTCTAATAATAATTAAGTGTAAATAAATTCCTCATTCAAAAGACATGGACTTAACACATGGTTTTAAATGTTAAATCCATTCAAACATTTTCCAACAACATACCATCTACAGGAGCATCATTTTAGCTTCAAGAAAACACAGAGGTTGACAATGAAGAGATGAGATGAAAAGAGATAATTTATTCAAATGGTAACCAAGAAAGTAGAATGGCTGAACTTACGTCAGAAAAATAGAGACTTTTAGTCAAAAAGGATAATAAGATATAAAGTCATTATATAATGATAAAAAGGGTTAATTCATTAAGAAGATAAAAGAACTGTAAATGCATATGCACCCAATATTGAAACATCCAAATATATAAAGCAAATTATTTTAAAAACAGAAGGGAGAAATGTACAGCAATACAATAATAATAGGGTTTTATGTCTGTCTTATTTACCCATTTTTGAAAGGATGAATCATCCTGACAGAAAACCATTTAGAAAACTACATCTTCAACATCACTATAGACCAGAGGTACCTAAGAGAAATATAAAGAATATTCTATCCAACAGCAGCAGAATATACTTCTCAAATAGTGTGTGTTGACACTAAAATTTATGGAATATAGCAAAAGGACTTGTACGAGGAAGGTGGAGCGGTGAATGCCTACGTTAAATAATGTTGTCAAACAACTGAACTTTATGCCTCGGAAAACTCTGAGAAGAGCAAACTAAGCCCAAAGTTAACCATAAGGAAGGAAATACTAGAGATTAGATTACAAATAAGTGAAATAGAGAACAAAAATCTATTGAAAAAATCGAAATGATTTGTTTTTTAAAAAAATAAAATTAGCAAACACTTAGACTAAGGAAAAAGTGAAGATGCAAATACATGAAGTTATAAATGGAAGAACAGACATTACAACTGATACTACAGAAATACAAAGGATCAAAAGAGACAACTATAAACAATTACAGACTAGTAAATTGGATAACCCATAAAAATAAATTCCTAAAAATATGCCACCCATCAAAAGTAAACCATGAAGACAAAGGAAATCTGAACAGACTAATAATAATTATGGAGATTGAATCATTAATAGAAAACTCCCAAGGAAGAAAAGCCTAGGACAACATTGTGTCACTGATGAATCTTACCAAGCATTTAAAGAAGAACTAATGCCAATCCTTCTCAAACTCTTCTTAAAAAGTTAAGAGGAATAAACATACCAAAATTTTAGGATTATCTGATACCAAATCCAGACAAAAACACTATAAGAAAATAAAATTATAGGTCAATATCCCTAATGAGCATAGATTCAAAAATTCTCAACAAAATACTAACAAAATTCAGCAGTACATTAAAAGGATCTTGGACTCTGATAAAGTGAAATTTATCTTTGGGATTCAAAGATTGTTCAACATATGGAAATCAATAAATTTAATGTAGCACATTAGCAAAATAAAGGATAAAAACAATATCTCAATAGATGCAGAAAAGGCATCTGACAATATTCAACATCATTTATAAAATCTATCAACAATTTAGAAATAAAAGGAATGTATCTCACCATAAGAATGTATCTCACCATAAGGAATGTATCTCACCATATATTATAAGGTCACAGTTAATTCTCAATGGTGAAAGCTTTTCTTCTAAGATCAAGAATAAAACAATGGGGAGGGTATAGCTATTTTCAGTAAATGGTGTGGAGTAAACTAGATGATATTCATAAGGAGAAGAATGAAGTTGGACTCTTATCTCACACTGTATACAAAAAATCAACTCAAAATGAAACGAAACTATGGTATGAAATTTGAAGCTGTAAAACTGCTAGGAAAAAATAGAGAAACAAGTTCATGACATGGGTCTCAGTAATGATTTTTTGGATATGACTCCAAAGGCACGGGCAAGATTAGCAGAAATAGGTAAGTAGGATTACATCAAGCTAAAAAATTCTGCACAGCAAAGGAAACAATCAACAAAGTAACGATACAATCTAAGAGAAAATATCTGCAAATCATACAGCTGATGAGTGTTTAATATCCAAAATACATAAAAAAAAACTGAAACAGGCCAGGCGCAGTGGCTCACGCCTGTAATTCCAGCACTTTGGAAGGCCAAGGCAGGCGAATCACCTGAGGTCAGGAGTTCAAGACCAGCCTGGCCAACGTGGTGAAACCCTGTTCCTACTAAAAATGCAAAAATTAGCTGAGCATGGTGGTGGGTGCCTGTAAACCCAGCCACTCGGGAGGGGGAGGTAGGAGAATTGCTTGAACCCCCAGGAGATGGAGGTTGCAGTGAGCGGAGATCGTGCCACTACACTCTAGCCTGGGTGACAGTGAGACTCCGGGGGGCGGTGGGGAGGGAAACCTGAAACAACTTAATAGCAAACCAAAATAACCATATTAAAAAAAGGACAAAGACCTGAATACAAAGAAGACAAGCAAATGGCCAAGAGGTATATGACAAGGAGCTTATCATTACCAAGCATCAGAAAAGTGCAAGTAAAAATCACAATCAGGTATCACCCCACACCTGCTAGAATAGCTATTACCAAAATGACAAAAGACAACAAGTACTGATGAGCATGTGAAGAAAGGGAAATCACTGTACACAGTTGATGAGAATACAAAATGACATAGCCATAATTGAAAACATTGTGAAGGTTCCTAAAACAATTAAATGTATAACTACCATACGATCCAGCAATAAATGAAATCAGTATGTTGAAGAAATATCTGCACCGGAGTTTATTGCAGCACTGTTCATAATAGCCAGGATGTAGAAAAAACCTGTCTTCATTGACAGATAATTGAAGAAAGAAAATGAGTATCTTTTTATGTATCTATTTATCTAATAGAATATTATTTATCCTTAATAAAGAAGGGAGCCTTGCTATTTGCTAAAACATGAATGAGCCGAAAATATAGCAAAAGTGAAATAAACTAGACACAGACAAATACTGCTTTACATGATCTCCCTTATGTGTGGAATCCAAAACAGTTGAGCCTATAAAAACAGTAGGATGGTGGTGTCCAGGTGTTGGGAGGGCTGGAGAAATGGGGAAGTGTTGGCCAAAGATTACAAAGTTTCAGTTATGTAGGATAAATAAGTTCTGGAGGCCTAATGTACAGCATATTGACTGTACTTAATAGTATTGTAGTCTATAGTTGAAATTTGCTAAGAGAGTGGATCTTACACACAAACACACAAAAGATAACTATATGAGGTATTGAATATATGAATTAACTTTATTGTGGTAATTATTTCACAATGTATCCATATATCAAAACGTTACAAAGGATCTAAAGTATGTATTTTTGTGTTAATTATATCTCAATAAAGCCACAAAAATGTTAACTATCTCTTCTACCTTTTTTTTTTTTTTTTTTTCCCCGAGAAGAAATCTCAGTCTGTCACCCAGGCTGGAGTGCAGTGGTGAAATCTTGGCTCACTGCAAACTCCACCTCATGGGTTCAAGCAGTTCTCTGCCTCAGTCTGCTGAGTAGCTGGGATTACAGGCACCTGCCACCACGCCCAGGTAATTTTTGTAATTTTAGTAGAGAAGGGGTTTCACCATCTTGGTCAGGCTGCTCTTGAACTCCTGACCTTGTGATCCACCGCCTTGGTTTCCCAAAGTGCTGGGGCATGAGCCACCACACCTGGCCTATCTCTTCTACTTCTAAAAGTCGAAGTGCCTCCAGGGTAAATCCTCAACTTCTCTATAAAGCTCAGCCCCACAATAATATCTTCTAGTTTTTAAGCGTTAAGTACTATGTATATTTCCTATATGCTCATAATTCCCAAATTTATATCTACAATCTGCTTGTTATGCTTGGAACCCTTCTTGGAATGCAATGCTCATATTTACAATTGCCTACTCAACATATTTATTTAAATGTCTAATAAGTATCTCAGATTCAGCATGTCCAGTGATGTGATTTGACTGTGTCCTCACCCAAATGTCATCTTGAATTTTAGTTCCCCAAATCCCCACATGTCATGGGAGGGACCCAGTGGGAGGTAATTGAATCATGGGGGTGGTTACCCCATGCTGTTTTTCTCATGATAGCGACTGAGTTCTCAGAAAATCCAATGGTTTTATAAGAGGCTTTTCCCACTTTTGCTTGGCACTTCTCCTTCTGGCCATCCCATAAAGAAGGACATGTTTGCTTCACCTTCCATCATGATTGTAAGTTTCCTAAGGCCTCCCCAGCCATGCTGAATTGTGACTCACTTAAATCTCTTAGCTTTATAAATTACCCAGTCTCAGGTATGTCTTTATTAGCAGCGTGAGAAGGAAATAATACATCCAGAAATGAACACTTTTCCTTTTCCTTTACAACCCTACTCTTCTTATTTCCCATATCCAAAAATGGCAGCTCAGTTTGTCTCCCTATGTAGAATAAAATCTATGTTATCTTTCTTCCTTCTTTTGCTTATATATTATGTACATCCATTTCTAAATATATTAGCTCAATCCTCAGTAGATATAAATATCCAATCTCTTTATCATCTAATTGCTTTCTCAGTCTCCATTCTTTGCGTCTGATACATTCATTTTTCACATAGCAACAAGAGGGATTGTTTTGTAAAACAAGTCAGATGGTATTGTTCTGTCTCAAACCATCCAAGGGCTAATTATTTTACTTAGAATAAGAACCAGAATACTTATAATCACCTGTGAAATCTACATAATCAGGCCTTAGTGTCTTTCTAACTTTATGTTCTTATGTTGTTACAACACAATATCTTTATATTCTCTTTTTCCTCTCTAGTCTAGTCATACTAGCCTTTGCGTTTTTTAAATATATCAAAATTTGGTGCCTTAGCACTTGACTTTGCTTCTATCGAAATCGGTTTTCTCAAAATAGCTGCATGGATTTTTCCATCCTGTATCATTAAAGTCTTTCCTAATTAATCTTATAAAATAGCAACACCCTTCTTCCCACAGTCTTTCATGCCCTGCACTGTGCTTTAGGTTACTTACAGCTCTGTTTGACGTAATATACTGTTTATTGTGTATCTTCTCATTAGGATGTAAGCTCCTAGATAGCCAAGAAGTTGTCTGTCCTGTTTACTACTCCATCCTCTATGTCTAGAAGTGTGCTTAATGCATAAAAGGCACTAAAGCAATAGTAGTATGCTGACTGAGTAAATTGATAAATAAATCCAGGCCATTTTACTGTCCCCCAAAATGTTTTTCCATGGACAGTTCTTTATAATACAGTAGCTTTTTGACTGGAGACTAGATCTAGACTCCTCCAGTTACTTATAAAGAAAAGACTTTAACCATCTTTTTATATATTTGCCAAAAGTCATCTTCGGAGAGTCTCCAAGTAACACAAATAGTAGTATATTAGTCTGCCAAAATCTTAACCCTTAATTGGCTGTAATCCACTAAATTTATAGAGGATATGTATATTTGTATGCATTTTTAGTGATTAATGATTGCTTTACAGACAAGTAAATATTTGCACCAATGGTGTTACAACTTGGAAAGCTGTTTCTAGAGATTAAATCACTACTGCAGAAGGAAATAAGATTAAAAGTGTTTTCACTACTTTGCAATTGTATCTAAGATCACTGGCCATCTAGAGTCCATAACTAATGAAGCTAAAATATCTGGTAGGCTTGACATTTAGAACATACATTAAATCCTTTCAATTGTGTTTTTTTTTTTTGTTTTTGTAAATTACATTTTACATTATTAGTAATGCTGTTCAAAGAAGGAGGATACATTTTTGGCTTTGATTTATAGTCAAAAAAGAGATCAGGTTATAAGTTTCAAGATCCCCATGCCACAAACACATACTTCAAATAAAAGAGCTCTTTTGTAGCACCTTGCATTTCATCCATCTAGTATCAAATGCAGTGAAATTAACAGGTCAAGTAAAACTTCTAATTAAACACTCAGGTTAAATACAGAGATCTGGAGTTTGGATTTAAAAGCTAAAACTGTCTTAGAGTCATGAAGTATATAGAATTACAAATTTAAGGCAAGCACACTTTAAATGATAGCGCATCCCCACAGTTCTATCCAGCAGCAATAGCTATGACCCTGTTTTACCACAAATACATGCATCAAGGAATTACACCATAAACACACCCAGGATAAATTTATACTGGCTAATGATAAAAGATGTGTAACCCAGAGAACATTTATCATTTATATTTTAACACAACTGGTTCCCAATATTGAGACTTTCACGTTCTGTTTATGGAAATAGAAAGCATTTCGAGTTCACACTGCTCTTGAAGCCAGCTGCAAATGACCCCTCAGGCAATTCTCTATTACTGCCTAAAGCATCAGCAATGAATTCACTTTAATCCTACTCAAACACTGTGATTATCTACTGTAAAGAACACCAAATTATTACATGCAAATACTATGATTTCTTTAACTGTGGTCTGGACCAGGACTACACCCGGCAGAGCTACTATCCTCAGGTATGCTGGATCAGTTCTCTTTTGAAACTCTAGTAGCCAAAAAAAGAGAATGATCAAACCTAGACCTGTAACAATGCATTTTTCTTCAGTATTTTTTGTTGTTGTTGTTTTGCTGATAGCATAAAATGATTGGCCAATAACTTTATAGCTAAACATGCAAATTCTAAAATCAGAAATAGTGAAAAGAATAGGTGGAGAATATAGTGGTCTGCGTCAAAACACTTCTAGAATGATAAAGACTAAAAATGAATATAAATGACATACATGAGAGGGAATGGAAAGATCTGTTTTACAAATCTTTCCAACTTGCTCTCTTAGTAATTTTAAAAGGCAAGTTTAAATTCATCACAAGAGAATTTACATGTACTACAATGATTTTCTTTGAAACATTATAGAACTTCTTCAAATAAAATTTTTAACATTCAAGGACTGCCATGGTCCATTTGTTTGTCCTTACTAAATTTCATGTTGAAATTTGATACCCAATATGGTGTGTTGGTAGAGCCTAATGGGAGGTGCTTGGGTTATGGTGGTAGATCCCTCATGATTGGCTTGGTTCTGTTCTCATGGTAGTAAATGAGTTCTCACTCTGGTGGAATAGACAGGGGTTAGTTCCCTAGAGGATAGAGTGTTATGAAGCCAGGACACCCCTCAGGTTTGTTCTCTCTTCGCACATGTCCGGTTCCTCTTTGACCTTCTTTGCCATGTCTTGATGTAGCACAAAGGCCTTCACCAGAAGCCAAGCAGATGCCAGTGCCATGCTTCTAATACATCCTGTGGAACCATGAGCTAAATAAAGCTCTTTTCTTTATAAATTACCCAACCTCAGGTATTCCTTTATAGCAATGCAAAATAAACTAAGATAAACACAAACTTAAAAAAAAATTTTTTGAAGAATTCCTTCCAACCTAGCTTAAAAGTTCTCCATATTATCCCAGCATTGTCAGTTAACATTGTCTTTATTGGATTACTTCCATGATTATTCAAGCAGTTGAACTCAAATTAACAGAAACAAAAGCAACTCCCTCAAAACTTATCTCAGGACCTGACCCCTTATTTTTTTCCAGCAGCCATCACATCTCCTCATTATTTTTGCAGTAAAATTCCTCACAGTATTTTCTCTATTCAATGTCTCTATTTCCCAATCTCCAGTTGTCTCCTCAACCTACTTTTTCTGGGCTTCTGTCTCTATCACTTCCCTAAAACTGTTGTTTTCAAAGCTATCAATGACAACAGAAGCTGTTCTCTATTTCTTCTTTCCCCATAATTTATACACTCAAATCACTGGAAAATCCTTTAGACTCTTGAGCACATATTTTAGGTTCCCCCGATTTTCTCCATCTGTACCACAACCACTCTAGTGAAAACTATCATTATTTTTTTCTTGAAATGTAACCAATTTCCCTTGGGATCACCTTTCCTTAATTCATCTCGCTAATCTTCAGACAGCAGCCCGATGAAAATATTAATCAAATTATATTTCTTCCCTCCTTATAAAACTTTAATGGCTTTATTTTGCAAGTAAAAAACAACCTCTAAATTCCCTGTCATATCCTATATTATCTGGTTCCTGTCTATATTTGGTCTATTCTTACACCAAAATGTCTTCTGTTTTCTATGCTGTAACCACAGAAGCCTCCTTCTATTCCTTGAAACATTAGGATCAGTACTACCTTAGGCCTCTAAATCTGTATTGCCCTATATTTGCCTCATTTCCCAAAGCAAGAGTAGGGACCAAGCTGATTACCCAGTTGCCCTATCTAAAAGATGGACCTAGAACTAGATATATGGAACATTATACCAGGAAAGGTAAGATTATGAAAATGTAAATATAGTTGTGACTGTGCAAATATTTAATTACCTAGAGTCTTGAAAAATAATACTTTACCACAGTCAACTCTATTTCGAATAGGGATTTGGGAGCATAATAGCAGGTTAAGGAAAAAAAATCACCCAAAAGCTTTCATCATAATCCCTAACCTAATATCAGTTTTGCCATGTGGTGGACTAATATTTTTCTTTACTTAAGGCTGATATAAGGGCCCTTGAAACATTGTCACTTGCTTTCCTTTTTCGCTTCTTACTGCTTTTTTCCTTTGGGGATGAAAAGAATAGGTGGAGAATATAGAGTGCAGAATATAGAGTATTCCTACTTTCTAAGCTTTTTAATGCCAATCTATCCTTCCCCCATATCAGCATACATTCTGGAAAGGCTGTGATGTAATAATCTTTATTTTGTCTTAAATTTGTTCATACAGGCCTTTAACTTTTGCCAGGTCTTCAAATTCCAAAAATGTTTGATATGTAATTCTGATATAATATGTTTTACTACATAAATTAAGATGTTTTTGAAAATATAAAAAGAAATGGGAGTGAAGCCAGAGAACAACAACAAAAAAATGAATAATACAATGACAAAACTGCTTAATTTGTAAATCTGAGATTATCCTCTGTCATGTCTGGCCCTAATTGCAAAATGCTTTCTTTTTTCCCATTAATGGTATGGCAAGAATCTGGCCTTAAGCCTCTTCCCTTCTCTTTCTTTCACTATCTCTAAAGCCTTCCCTTTACTGGTATCCCTCAGTGGTATGGTTTGAATGTTTGTAGTCTTCAAAAATTCATGTTGAAACTTAATTCCCATTGTGGTGGTACTAAGACATGAGACCTATTGGGTATTGAGTAAATCACCAGGGCTTCACCCTCATGAATGGGATTAATGCCCTTATATAAGAGACTTCAAAGAGCTGGCTAGCTCTTTCATCAGTTCTGCCATATGAGGAGATAGCCTTCATACCTTTTGTTCTTCCATCCCTCTGTCATGTGAGAAAGCAGCAATAGGGTGCCATCTAGAAGTAAGGGAAAGCCCCCACCTGACACCAAATCTGCTGGTGCCTTAATCTTGGACTTTACAGCCTCCAGAGCTGTGGGAAATAAATTCTATTATTCAAAAATGACTCAGTTTAAAACATTTGGTTGTTGCAGCAGTAACAGACTACGAAACTGCTATAGTCTTATTTCAAGCCTTAACCAAGGCCCACTAGAGTTATTGCAATAGCTCCAAATCTTACCTTTCTTAACTCTATCTTTTACATTGTGATCAGATAATCTTTTCAAAGGAGGGCTATGTGATAGGCACTTAGGAAATATATAATGTGCAAAAAGTCAGGCCACTAAACTACTCGAGTTCCTTCAATATTCTTCCATCACTTTAAGATTAAAATGTAAATATGGTATTTGAGACCCATTCATGGGCCAATTGGCCTTGACTGCCTCAGCATTATCTTTTCCTGATGCTCCCCAAACACTTTGTGCTCCACATCAAGAAAAACATCCTTTCCCAAAGGAAACAAATCTCTCATGTCACTATGTCAGATACATGAGTGAATAAATTCTTTAGAAGAGGTCATTAGGAGGGAATAAAATCTGAAGGCTGTAGCAAAACATGAAGCAAGAATCTATTTTCCACACAAAGATAAATCACAATGAACTTCCCAGAGATGATGAAACACTCTAAAGAAAATAAATCACTAACTAAGACACAAGGCTTCTAGTAATCAGATTTACATGTATCATAACATGAAATGAACTGATACATTTTCTGCTCCATCAGAATGATTTGACAATGACATTTTAAATATGCATGGATTACCCTGGATCAACAACATCAGAATAATTCAGTTAGGGTATCTGAGCTGTTTGCACTCAAAATAATTCTTTTTTTTTTTTTTTTTTTTTTGAGATGGAGTCTCGCTGTGTCACCCAGGCTGGAGTGCCGTAGCATGATCTCAGCTAAATACAACCTCCGCTTCCTGGGTTCAAGCTGATTCTCTTGCCTCAGGCTCCCAAGTAGCTGGGACTATAGGTGCGTGCCACCACGCCCAGCTAATATTTGTATTTTTAGTAAAGACAGGGTTTCACCAGGCCAGGCTGCTCTCAAACTCTTGACCTCAAGTGATTCACCAACTTCAGCCTCCCAAAACCCTGGGATTACAGACATGAGCCACAGTGCCCCCACCTTCACTTATAACAATTCTAATACTAAATGTGTGGGGGGTTTTGCCTATATCAGCAACCAATTCTCCAACTCTCTGGACACCATCTGTGTGTCCTACAGTTCAATTTAACTCTAACACTACCCAGAGTTAGCATTAGACTCCACAGGTTCAGACCTACAAGACATTCCTCACTCCACATGCCAGCCTCAAGTACTGGGTACAGAGGATGTACACATCGCTGTCTGACTTTGCTGCAAAGTTGAAGTCCACACAACCCTCACTTCGGGTTTGATAATTTGCTAGAAGGGCTCACAGAACTCAGAACAGTGTAGTTACTGTCACCCATTTATAATAAAGGACACAAATGAACAGCCAGATGAAGAGGTACATATAACAAAGTCCAGAAGAGTTCAAAGCACAGGACCTTCTGTCTTTGTGGGGTTGGCGTGCCCCACCCTTCTTGCATATGGATATTTTCACCAACCTAGAAACTCACTGAACCCTGTTGGCTAGGGGTTTTTGTGGAGGTTTCATTAGGTAGGCACAACTGATTGCATCACTGGTCATTGATGGTTCATCTCCAACCTCTCTGCCTTCCTCAGAAGTCTGCATGTGAACCTGAAAGTTCCAACTGTCTAGTCACAGACTAGTTTTTCTGGTAACCAACCTCCATCCTGAAGCTATTTAGAGGCTACCCAAGAGTCCCCTCATTAGCATAAACTCCACTATGGTTGAAAGGATTTATAATGAATAAGAAAAGATATTCCCTCACCCTTATCACTCAGAAAATTCCAAGGGTTTTAGAAGTCCTATGCCAAAACTAGGGAAAAAGACTACATACATATTTCTTATTATATCACAAAATCACAGTTGCCACAAATGTTATAATGTTAGAGGTAATGGTACATTTACAGAAAACAGTGCCAACCATTATAAATGATAAAATATTAAAAAATAACAATTATTAAGACGTACTGCCTCTTTACTCAAAAGATTTTACTACTCTTTAAATAGTTTCTTCAATATTAGCAGGCAGGGTGATACAATTAATAACTCAAATATGTATCACTGGTCCTAAGTATATAGACATAAATTTAAGAATTACAGAAATATTTCCTAACTAAAGTAATAACTAGGGGCAGCCCAAGAGTACAGTACAGATGATGACAGATGATTCACTAAATGATTAAACTTGTGTTGTCTAATATTATTAAGCAAAAGGCAAGGGAATACTTATGTATATATTATAGGTAAGGAATTTTAAATATTTTTATCATTTAATCCTAACATTAAATCTGTAATATAGATGCTATCACTACTATTTCACTGAGGAAGATATTGAGACTAATGCAGTTTCAATAACTTTTCAAGAAAACATGGATAGTGAGCAGGAGAGATTGGCCTCAAGCCTAGAATTGATATTCCTAATCTCAAAATGCGGATAATAAATATCTTAAGAGTTTCAGTGATTCTTAAATAAGAGAGTGTATTAAAGCTGTCCATCACAAGATTCAGTTTACATCATATGTTAAGAAGAAGAAAAATCCTTTCTTCTTAGTTATAAGGATATTTCAATACATCAAGTGTTGTAACAGCTTTAGAACAATTATCTTGGCAAATATACGTATTATAGACTTTCACTTAAATTCTCTAACATTAGGGCTGTACATTTCAGTGCCTCCTAGAACCAGTTCAATAACAGTAGCCTGCTAGTGGGTCTGTTAGGGCCTAAAGAAAATTGGTAAGTGTATGCCACAGCCACAGGTATTCAATTAAAAACAAAACAAAGCATCCCAGCTGTTCAGGCAAAACAGTATTCGCTAGTGTAACTAAGGAGGAGGGCTAACCATTGGTAAATCTGACCCACTTGCTATGGGCAAAGAGAGGCCACTGTTAGCTTGACCTAGAATCCAGAATCAGAGAGCTGATATTATATCCTAGTCTCTTTCATTCTGAAAGTTAGCTTTGCCTGCTGCAGACATATGGCTGCAAAAGTGCCTATAACCTCTGGCATAGTGCCATAGTGTTATTTTCCTTCCCAGGGCTCACCATCCCTCAGGCTAGAATGATGTATCAAATATAGCATGTAGCTTGGGGCCGAGCCATAATTCTTTTCGTTAAGAACCAATCAGTTTTTCCCTTTTGAAAATGTGAACTGCATACAGACACTCCAGTTGACCTTTGTTAAGTGTTCCAGCAGAATGATAATGTCGAGTTTGGATTTGAGTTGTTGTGAGCGCATTCCAGATTCACAAGGGACTGGAATAGACAAGAGGGCAAGAACTGCAAGTAGAAAGCTGATAGGGAGAGAAATGAGCAGAGGATGAAGACTCACAGAGGAAAAGAGATAGGAGAGATGATGTAGTCACTCAGAGTTACAGAGGTAATTCTAGCTCCAAACTTTCTGAGTCTGATTTTTCTAAAGTCCAGCTGTGAAGTAGCTTTGATATTACATGTCCATGAGATGTTCACACCTTTCCAATATGCCATTCATTTTATGGAAATGTGTTTGAGTGTGTGTTTAGATTTTGGAACCTAAGGAAACTTGGTAAAAACAAATATTATAAATTCTATTAGAGGGATTTTTTTTTTTATTTGCTCCATTCCCAGTTTAGAAGTTACGTGCATTTTTTGTTTTTGGAAATGTGCCTTAGTTCTATGTCTATGCTTAGGATATCTTGTCATTTTTCAAATTTCCTAAATTCCTATGTAATCCGATACAAGGAACAGGGGTTGATAGATAGTATACTAACATTCCTTCTGAAGGGCCAGGGGTCTCTAGAGATGTATACTTGTTTTATTTTTATAGATATTCCCCCAAATTCTTTCTAAAAGTCCTAATATTGAGCAATGCAATACTGTAGCAGTTTCATTATAACATTGCGGTCACCGTGAATTTCTGTTTAATTACATGAGAATATTAACATATAAAGCCCTGATAAAAGAGGACCGCTGATGGCTTTTTGGTGTGGTAGCAATAACAACAATGAGAAAAATACAGTTTGAGTACTCCTGGAAGAGGAGACTCTTGAGTATTTTTTTTTTTTTTTTTTTTTTTTTTTTTGAGAGTCTCCCTCTGCCGCCCAGGCTGGAGTGCAGTGGCGCGGTCTGGGCTCACTGCAAGCTCCGCCTCCCAGGTTCATGCCATTCTCCTGCCTCAGCCTCCTGAGTAGATGGGACTACAGGCGCCCGCCACCATGCCCGGCTTGCTTGCTTGCTTATTTATTTATTTATTTATTTAGTAGTTTTTTTAGTAGAGACGGGTTTCACCGTGTTAGCCAGCATCTCCTGACCTCATGATCCACCTGCCTCGGCTTTCCAAAGTGCTGGAATTACAGGTATGAGCCACCGCACCAGACTCTTGAGCATTTTTTTAAAAGAACGGCATGCTAGAGTAAAACAAACAAACAAGAATATGAAGAAACACACTTGGAACCCGATACTGGTTTTGAGGCTGGTTTTGTGATACAGAGGTGAACTTAAAAAAAATTCCTTAATCTAGATATAATATTCTAAAGGGGAAGTTTTGAAAAGAAGTAGTATTGATTTACATTCATTAATCAATTAATCAATCTACAAGTGTGTATTGAGAGCCTATATGTAAGACGCACATAACAGGTTCAGTGTGCCCTCATGAAATTTGTAATTTAAGAGACAAAGACAGATATTAAATAACACACAAATATCTACTTTTATTTTGTACCAAATATATGAAAGAAAAAACACAGTGTATGTGAGAGGATATAAAAACAACATTTATTGTTGGATCAAAGGAAACCTCTTAAGAAAAATTGAAGTACAATTGAGACTTAAAGGATGGATTGGTGTTAGCCAGAAAGAGAGCAGAGATGGGGGAATGTCCTCCAGGTTAAAGAGAGAGCATGTAAAGAATCCTTAAACTGGTAAAAAAAAAAAAAAAAAGATTGAGTTGTTAGAAGAATAGGCAATAAGTCTGGTGGATGACGGTACATCACAAAAACATGACAATAAAGGCTGAAGATGTAAGTAGGGAAAAATCATTATAGGTCCTGTAGGACACTGTAAGGTATTTAGGATTTATTCTTTGAGCTATGGGATACTGTTTAAGAATATTAAATTGGATATGATTTAATTTTTATTTTATTTCTCTGCACACATATATGTGCATTACTTAATAGGTATATACATTATATTAGTACATGTGTGTATGTATACATATATGTATATATTTCTAGTTGCTGTATAACAAATATAGTATACATTATATTAGTACATATAATGTTTATATGTATACACACATTTATATATTTCTAGCTGCTGTATAACAAATGCAGTAGAAGGGGAGAATGAGTGAATAGTAGCTTATTGTGGAATTCTGAAACTAAGAAGATTTAGACTAGACAAATTGAAACCAAATAAAAACTGCACTGTCATATATTTTACAAGCAACAACTAGAAAGTGGTGCATTGAATGTACTACATCCTGCTACATTGTAGTCAAGAATGTTTGTTTTGGATTTAAGAACATTGGTAGTTGTAGGTAATATTTGTTGAGATAGAAATAAAAAGGGATAAAAAATCAGTGGGTGTGTGTGTATGTGTAGTGGGGAAGAGAATAAATTCACATTTAGATTTTTCATATTGAAGATACCTTTGAGAAATTATCCAAATGACATCATTATGTCGATAGTTATGTAGATGAATTCAGTGTTCAAGACAGGTCATGAGTGAAAGGATACTTTTGGCAGTAGACATACTTATGAACATAATAGTGGATGAGTGAGTATCAGTGGTTATCAACTAAGGCAGTGAAATAGGAGGATTTTAAAACACAATAATGATTTTTGACAATTCAGGGTACATCTCCTGATGACAATAACCCAGATTTTCTTGAGAGACAGAGAATCTGAACAATTCGGAGAGAATCGGGCTGGGGTACAAACATTGGAGTTAAGTGTCTAAGGTAAAACAAATAAATTTTCTGAGCTTTAATACAGAATGACACATTTGTACCCTACACATGAGAGTAAATCAGAAACAGACCATTCTATAAGGAACCAAAGCCCAATTCTGAATCATCTCAACTATTAAATTCTTTTAATCCAGGATGATTTGCTTATAGCCACATGCAAGAAACAAACCTGTATCTTACCTGAAGTAAAATGATACTGTTTTGTTTTTCAAGCAATTTATATTAAAAACATTCTGACATATAATACAACCAAAATATCAGATTTAACATGAAGCTACAGATAGAAAACAAACACAGAATCATAGAGTATCCAGATAATACTTAGACATGGACTTTAAAACAGCTACACTTAATACATTTAGGACAAATATTGGCACAGAGTTTGGCATATAGGCCAAATTCAGTCCTTAGCTTGTTTTTGTATGGCACACAAGCCAAGCATGTTTTTTACAAATATATGGCCCCATCTTATATTTTTCTTTGTGTGATTGTTACAGTTGATGTTGTTTATTCATTTGTTTTTACAATTCTTTATGTAACAAAAAAGATTATTATTCAAAATATATAAAGAAACCCTAAAATATAATGGAGAAATGAAGAACTCAATGGGAAAAAAGACAAAAGATATAAAAATACAATTTACAGAAGAGGAAACACAAATGGTCTATATATATACACACACATATATACACATACATATATGCACACATATACATGCGAGTATATGTACACATGTATATATGTACGTGTGTATATATGTATATGTGTGTATATATGTGTATATGTATATATGTGTATATATGTATATGTGTATGTGCGTATATCTGTATAAACACATATGTGTATACCGATACATATATACACGTGTCCAGATATACACATATATATGTATATTTACACATATGTATGTATATTTATATAGACATGCATACATATGTACGTACATACATATACAGATATATACATATGCATATATACATATGTATGTGTATTTCTTTTAATTTATGGAAATTAAATAGAAAACCATAAGAGATAGTACTTCAGACAATCTTATGGCAGACACATACTATTTGTTCACTAGATTGTTTTTCTTTATCTTTTGAGCGTACATCTGGACTGTTCTTTTACAGTTAGATGTGCCAAAAATGAATTTTGAAGAATGTAGGTTGAAATAAAATGCATCACTTCTAAGTCCGGTCCATACCCTAACTTTCAACCAATCAATTTCCAGACTTTGTCCTTTTTCTGCTTGCTTGGTGAAGAGCCACTAGGATAAAAAGAAACCTGTGTTCCTTGATGGAGCAATCCCTGTCCTACAAACTACTGTATTTGTGTGTGCATGTAAATTAAAATATTTGAAATATATATAATTAGCAAAAATTGAGAAGCTTGAAATGCCTAATATTAGCAGGGATATAGAGCATCTGGAACTATATTATGTTGTTAGTGGGTATATAGCAACATATATGTGTGCTGTGTATACATATATATGTATATGTGTGCATATATATGTATATGGAAACTAAATGGAAAAGTGCACTGTCTTACATATTTTACAAGCAACAACTGGAAGGGGATGCATTGAATGTACTACATCACGGTACTACATCACGGTACTACATCATTGAATGGAAAAACTGCACTGTCTTATATATTTTACAAGCAACAATTGGATATATATAATTTTGAACATATCTCATATCTGATAGCCCACAAATGTCACTTCAGTGTATTCATTCAATATAAATTATATTAACTAAATCATTAATATAAACTAGAGAATCATGCATATACTCAAGAACACACATGACTCAATATATGTGAGGTTATTTGAAATAGCAAAAATCAAAAGTTTACATTAATACAGAATTAAAAAGAAACTAAACCTACATTTTTAAACATGGATAAATCTTAAAAACAATAACAGAAGATATATGGATATATGGTACTGTTGGGGTGCAGAAAACAGTGCCCCAAAATTAAGGCCTCAGAAACAGCCTCAGAATAAAAAAGATTTTCTCTGATCTGTTTCTTTGTCCTATTCTCCCCTGAGGCTAGCCATAGAAACTAGAATCCCCTTGCCAAATACTAAACATAGAAACCAAATCTTTTCTCCAAAGTCAGACATAAGACCTAAAAATATTACTCTAACTATCCTTCCACTTCTCTGTGTGAAAGCTGGCCATGAAGAAATTATGTGACCTACCTTGTTTGACTGTAGGTCACAAGTCCTTGCCTAGAGAGGGTCCTGTCCCATACCCAGAAGGAGGGAATCCATGGACAGAGGCAAAGAAGAATCTACATAGGCAGGCCTTGCTGGGTTTTCCTACTCAGTCTATTAGCATTAGATCAGAACCTTTTTGTTTAATCATATTCCAACATGGCTATCCATACTTGGTTAAACTTAAGCATAAAACTGGGCAATTTTTCTTGTATCTTTGGGTTTTCATTCCAAAGGCTCCTGTATATATACATTAAATAAGTTTTTATGCCTTTTCTCCAATGAGTCTGCCTTTTGCAAGTTAATTTTTAAGCATACCTTCAGAGGGCCAAGCCTTGGCCCCTACAATACCGTTTATATACATTTTTAAACATGCAAAACAAATATATGTATATATTTTATATTTACACTATATATGTATGTAAGATATATATATATACACAGTAAAAGTGTAAGTAGAAAGAATAGAATGTTGGTGGAGGTTTGTGATAAGGAATATGTACACAGATATCTTTTTTAACTTTTAAGTTCAGGGGTACATATGCAGGTTTATTGCCTAGGTGATCATGTGCCATCAGGATTTGTTGTACAGATTATCTCATCACCCAGGTATTAAGCCCAGTACCTACTGTTATTTTTTGTGATCCTCTGCCTCCTCCCACCCTCCCCCCACAACAAGACCCAGTGTGTGTTGTTCCCCTCTGTGTGTCCATGTGTTCTCATCATTTAGTTCCCACTTATAAGTGGGAATATGCAGTACTTAGTTTTCTGTTCCTGCATTAGTTTGCTGAGGATAATGGCCTCCAGTTTCATCTATACCCCTGCAAAAGACAGGATCTTGTTCTTTTTTTATGGGTGCATAGTATTCCATGTTGTATAGGTACTACATTTTCTTTATCCAGGTCTATAATTGATAGGCATTTAAATTGATTCCAAGTCTTTACTATTGTGAATAGTGCTGCAATAAACATACATGTGTATGTGTGTTTATAATAGAACAATTTATATTCCTATGGGTATATAAAAAGTAATGGGATTGTTGGGTGGAATGGTATTCTGTCTTTAGATCTTTGAGGAATCACCACACTGTCTTCCACAATGGTTGAACTAATTTACATTCCCACTAACAGTGTATAAGCATTCCTTTTTCACCACAACCTCACTGGCATCTGCAATTTTTTGACTTTTTAATAATAGCTAAGTAATACTTTATTTCTTAAGCTGGAAGGTATGGTCAAGCATATTATCAATTATTCTTAAAACCATTTTGATTATTTAAAATTAATAATATATTAAATCATGAGATTGTGTTAATTTGTCCATAGAACTGATGTGTCCAAAGTATTCAAAAAATTCAAATAAACACCAACGTGTCATTTTATCTATCAGATTATTAATGGTTTTAGAAAAGATTGAGAAAGTGCTCCCATTTGTACACTATTAGTCGAAAGTGAAAATTTTAATATGCATGAAAGATCTTACTATCTAAATATCTACATATAATTTTATGTAACATTTTCACTTTGGAGTGTTTTGTCTAACAAATTATTTTTGTGCAGATAATTATGTCTCACATTTTCATTTATAGTAGTAAACATTCTGAGGAACCTAAATTTCAAAACTAGGGTGTATTTAAATATGTTCATATAGTAGAAAATCATACAGATATTAAAAATACTTAAAAATAGTAAATACAAAATTATAAAACTTTTAGAAATGCATAAGTACTACTATATTGAAATAATCATTAAATATGCATACATTTGTATCAACTTTATGAAACATAAATAGGGTAAAAAAGCTCAAATGTTAATCAGTCTTTTTTTTTGGTTTATGACATTATTGTTTTCTTGACAAGTTTGTTTTGTGACAGTATGGTGACAACATATTAATTTTATAATTCAATACATAGCCCTCTATTAATACATAGTGTTACATTAGTAGGTCATTTTATCTTTTAGAATTTTTATGATTTCAGATCTTAGATTTATCTTGAGTTGATTTTTTGCATAAGGTGAGAGATGAGGATCCAGTTTCATTCTTCTACATGTGGCTTGCCAATTATCCCAACACCATTGGTTGAATAAGGTGTCTTCTCAGATAACCCAACCCCTTCCTTCACCTGGTGTTCTTTCTCTACCTGCCCTGGTTGCCAAAGATGAAGGACATAATCTCTTGAGGGCTCTATAGCCCCACCCACCACCTGATCCTCCCTATACAACTGCAGCTGATGCACTCTTGAAAGTACCACCTCCTGGCTGGAGGCCAGCCAACACAAAACCAGTGCACTAAACAAAAATACAACTAAGGACCACCACAGGGTCCACTTCGCTCCCCTGCTACCTCCACTGGAGCAGGTGCTTGTATCCATGGCTGCGAAACCTGAAGACGGATCACATCACAGAACTATTTAGAGACACTCACCAGTACTGGCCTGGAGCCTGGTAGCCTCACTAGGTGGCTAGACCCAGGAGAGCAAAAACTATCACAGCAGTTCAGCTCCTAGGAAGCCCATCCCTAGGGGAAGGGGAGAACATGACATCAAGGGACAAAAATATCTGAACAGCAGCTCTTGTGTCACAGATCTTCCCTCTAACATAGTCTACCCAAATAAGAAGGAATCAGAAAAGCAATTCTGGTAATACGACAAAACAAAGTTCTTTAAAACCCCCAAAGGATCACACCAGCTCACCAAAAATGGATCCAAACCAAGATGAAATTTCTGAATTGTCAGAAAAACAATTCAGAAGGTCAATCGCTAAGTTAAACAAGGAGGCACCAGAGAAAGGTGACGTCCAACTTAAAGAAATCAAAAACATGATACAAGATATGAGAGGAAAAATCTTCAGTGAAATAGATAGCATGAACAAAAAACAGTCACAACTTCTGGAAATGAAAGACTCACTTAGAAAAATGAAAAATGCACTGGAAATTTTCATCAATAGAATTGAACAAGCAGAAGAGCGAGCTTCAAAGCTTGAAGACAGGCTTTCAAAGACAAAAAAATAAAATAAAATAAAATAAAATAAAAAAGAACAAAGCCTCCAAGAAGTTTGGGACTATGTTATGCTTTTGGGACTATGTTATGCTTATCTAAACCTAAGCATAATTTATGTTACCAAGGAAGAGGAGAAATCTAAAAGTCTGGAAAACATATTTGAGAAAACAACTGAGGAAAACTGCCCCAGCCTTTCCACAGATTTAGCCATCCAAATGCAAGAAGCTCAAAGAACACCTGACAAATTCATTGCAAAAGGATTATCATCTAGGCGCATAGTCATCAGGTTATCTGAAGTCAACATGAAGAGGAAAGTTTATAGCATTAAATGCCTACATCAAAATATCTGAAAGAGCACAAGTAGACAATCTAAGGTCACCTCTCACAGAACTGGAGAAGCAAGAACAATCCAACCCCAAACCACGCAGATGAAAAGAAATAACAGAAATCAGAGCAGAACTCAATAAAACTGAAACCAAAAATATACAAAAGACAAGTAAAAAAGCTGGTTCTTTGAAATGATAAAAAAAAATTGATAGACCATTAGCAAGAATAAGCAAGAAAAGAAAAGAACAAAATAAGCTAAATTAGAAATGAAATGGGAGCTATTACTACTGATACCACAGACAAACAAAAGATTACTCAAGGCTACTGTAAACACCTTTGTTCACATAAACTACAAAATCTAGAGGAGATGGAAATCACTTTTTTGACTCATCCATGGATGATAAATGATCACTCAATGACTGCTTACACTCCTTTCTGACTTATATCTTTGAATTAGTATATTCACACTGAATTCAGAACTATTCTGTTTCTGAGGTGACTTTGCATATGTTTGGTGTAATTTATTATAGATTAATTTTATATTTCAACTCACAGAAAGCACTCCTACTTCTCTTATTTCTACCATTTTTAAAACCTCACATATAAACTGACAACAGAAAAATTACCGTTGCTCTTCTTAAGTGAAATAACTAAAACTACTTCAACCATACAGGTATGTGTATTATGGAAAGTTGTTTCTGTTGATTATTGTTGCTCTAAAAAAAATCTGGTGACAATGTTAACAGATGCTATTTCACCTTACCTAGTGAACAATAATATTTTTTTCACACCATTTACAGGTCCTTAAGGACTAACTGACAGGCATCATGCAGTGCATAAATGGTTCTTCTTGACACTGTAAAAACTGACAGAGAGCAAGTAGTTAAGCTTGTGAGTGAAGTAGTTGTACATAAATCTAGAGATAACACTTTAAAAGTGCTTGAAAATCTGAAGACTATTGAGAGATTCTGGGCCAAAGAATTAAGGAAAATCTAGATAATTTGAAATAGTTAAAAGAGAAATGTGAGAGCAGCCTTATCTTGACCAGAAAATTGGTTTAATATAGTCTGACGAAGAGAAGCATCTTGGATATAGTATAGTCCTATGCACTCAAGGAATTTAAATAGCAGATAATACATGTGACACATTGGTATGCCTAATAGGTGGGGAAAATTGAATGAAAGGCTTGGAACATTGTGAATTTAAGGCTTTCTATTCTAAGAACCTTGGGAGAGAGTGCTATGTTTATATTCCTGACTGAGTTATATATGTATTACTGAGTTATAACTGTCAGCTGATCTCTCTGCTTGAGCAAGGTCTTTCAAAGGGATGCCTTATTAGAGAGGATGAGGGTTCTCTAGATAATAAGTAAATCCAGTCATTTTACAGATGAGGAAACTGAAATTCAAAGAAACTGTCTAGCTTTCCAGAGTTTCTAGATAAGAATAAAGAAATTCAGTCATTTTACAGATGAGGAAATTGAAATTCAAAGAAACTGTCTAGATTTCTAAAGTTACCAAGCATGTAAGAGATTGATAGAATAATATGCACTCGATAAATAAACTAATTGACTGTAAACAGGGTGAGAAGGTATAGCTTTAAAGAAAAATTCACATGAAAGACTAAGTAGTATCAAATGACAAGTTTCATTAGAAACTGCATTATGAAGTTATTTCCCAATAATTATATGATGCATATACAACATAGAGGAATTTTACATCTAGAATGTAGGTTTTAAGACTTTCTCTGAAAGCAGCATTGTCAAAGTCATTGTGTCATATTTTATAGTTTCTAGCATGAGCTCTCAAACAAGGCTCTCACAAACTAGAATCTTTCTCCTCAAGGAATTCATGGCCAAATAGACAAGCAGGTGCTACTGGCAAAAGATATCACTTATAAGCTAAAATCAAGTCTTAGAAAGGAGAATAAATCAGCAGCTATGTATTAAAGTCAAAGGAAAAACCAGGTAAAACAGTAGAAACTGGCAAAAGGTAGACATAAATCAGTAGTCTACTTTCCTGTGTCTGTTAGCTCTTAAAATCTGCTTGGATTCAGTTTTATTACATTGATTCATTTGTTTACTTTAAGTGTCGTTTTTTGGCCTCAATCTCCAGTCCTACACCCAGTTAATTTTTTGTTAATTTTGAATATTTACAGCCTCTAGACAATATCTCTTAGATATTAATTAGGCTAGTCTCTAATTAAAAGTGAATGAAACCTAAGTGGATGACCTAAGTTGATCTAATTTAAAATAAAACTGAGTAGATCATACATTTTGCTGACTAGAGAAATACCGTTTAAAAAAAATCATAGATTTTATGCAAAAAGGGACTTAAGAGGCCAGGCACGGTGGCTCACCCTGTAATCCCAGCACTTTGGGAGGCAGAGGTGGGTGGATCATGAGGTCAGCAGTTTGAGACCAGCCTGGCCAATATGGTGAAACCCCATCTTTACTAAAAATACAAAAATTAGCCAGGCATGGTGGTGCATGCCTGTAGTCCCAGCTACTTGGGAGGCTGAAGCTGGAGAATCGCTTGAACCTGGAAGGTGGAGGTTGCAGTGAGCCAAGATTGTGACACTGCACTCTAGCCTGGGCAAGAGAGCGAAACTCTGTTTCAAAAAAAAAAAAAAAAATTTATGAAACATCATGTGGTTAAAACAAAACAAAAACAAGAACATTTGACTCTGACTAGAAATCGGATGACCTTGATTCAAGTCATCCTGGAAATATCAGTGGTTCCAAAACTTAGTGGATCACCAGAATCACATTTCCATGCCCCACCGGCAGAAATTCCCAACTGAGTAGCCTTAGAGTGGGTCTGTAACTTGTCAGCCAATCCCTCCCTTCCCGTCTTAACATACAACTTTGCAGGTGATTTTGATAATCAGTTAGATCAGGGGATCATTAAGTTAAATGATATTGTGCATGTAACTTTACCTGTAAAGGTAGGAGATGATTTCCAAAGGTATTTTTGGATTGCATATTTTGTGACTCAGATACACGTCTTGCTTTTTCCAGGGGTTTCTTCTAGAAAATGCTTGACAAATGTTCATTCAGCTTTACTCAAAGAGAGGTCATTCTCTCTGGAGGCTATTTGTTCCTAGTTTAAAGCTTCTTATTCTGAGCTAAAATGTTGCAACTTCCATTGATTTGTCTGGGTTCTACCCTTTGAAAAAATATATACCCTTGTCCATCTGATAGTGCTTCAAATGCTGAAAAACAGGGCTCTCACATGGAGGCGGGAAAGTCTGTCCTACCAGAATGAACACCAGGACCCACAAAGCAGACCTGGGCTTTAGGCTCCCAGATAAAAAGAAGAAAATGATCAAAGAACCAGAGACTCAATACTAAATTTTAAACAATGACGATTATTTTACTGATGTTTCTCCTGTAAGACTCGCACTCCCTCTAAGAATGTGGTCCAAGGGCAGATACCTGAGATGCCTCTAGTGAAGAAAGAAAAGAAGAAAAAAAGGGCCTCATCCCCCTTTGCAAGGAACCACCTAAAACCTGTGACCACACTGCATACCAGATAGAGAAGTCACTTGCCCCAGGAAGCAGTCTCTGGGTCACTCAGAGTTCCTCAGCAGGGAGAAGAAAAAGAAGAGGAAGTCACCTCTGTTCATAGTGCATGGCTCTGAGTTGAAAAGTTCCTCATGCCCCAGACATGGTGAAAAGGAGACCAGAGTTAGCAAGGATCTCAAAAAAAAAAAAAAAAAAAAAAAAAAAAGAAAAAGAAAAAGAAAAAAAAAAGGGGGACCCAGGACTCCACAGTCTTCTCAGTCTGGTTCGACAAGGCTGAGGTTGCTGTGTAAACTTGCTGTGAGGGGAAGGAGGGTGAGGGGCAGGCAGTCTTGGGCAGAAATGGAAGCCAGGAAGCCCCAGGGAGCACAGCACGAAGATGAAGAAGAGAAAAATCCTGCAAGAGGGAGACACCCTACTAGGCCACCCCAAGCCCTCCGGGTCAACAGAGAGCAGCCCTAGGAAAGAAAGTAAAAAAGAAGCCAACTAAAATTGAGGCTCCAGAATATATCCCAGCAGGAGCTGGCCCTGAAGGCCCAGTGAAGAAGAAATGAAGTTCAAGAAAGAAGTAGAGCCACCAATCATTGAGCAGCTGGCTCTGAAAGACAAAGAAGAAAAGGGGGGTAGAAGGAGACCCTTGGAAGGAGTAACCATACACAGATTTGGAGGTGGTGTTGGAAAAGAGGCTACATGGATGAGGCACACATAGACCAGGTGAGATGAGAGGCCTTGCAAGAAGACACCCATCATGAAGAGTACAGACGCTTCTGAAACCAGAAGTGGTTTGGCCACTGAGATTGGCCAGTGAGATACTGCTGGTTTTGAGAACAAGGAACAGAAACTGAAATTTCTCAGACTTATGAGTGGCTTCGAGAATCTGCCCTCTCTGTTCAGCTGCTCCCCCAGCATGATTTTGAGGCCCAAAATTACCCTCAGCAAGAAAGCAACTAAAAGCCTACAGCAGAGCCTGCAGCAGGACAGCAACCAAACCTTCCACTGGAAACACAACTGAGGAGCTGGCCTTGGTTTCTCTACTGCCTGAAACAGAATATTTTACATTGATAGGAATGCTTCCAAATCAATCAAGTTGGAAGATTAAACTCTAGTGTTTTGTTCCCTAAAACAGCCAGAATTGCTTTTATTATTCATTTGTGGAGATGAAAGCCACCTGGCAGTTGTGTCAAATCAAACTCGTTTGGAGATTAAGGACAAGGACAGCTATAATGATGGGCTCAAAAGAACTAGGGCAGGGGGAGCTCATGTTTCAGGAGCCCAGAGAACACGTGAGTAGCTAAAATCTATTTTCTGTATTAAGCATTACATTCCTCTTTGAGACAACAGCATGTATAAATAACATTTGTTGAGTGTGTTCTCCTTGTACTAATACATTTAATCTTTATAGTTATGACATGGGTGCTATTATTATCCCCATCTTACAGATGAGGCCACTGAGGTTCAGGGATAAAGCAATAAAATCTCCCAGGGTCACCCCCTCAAAAAATGCTTAAAGATAGACCTTACATCTTCCCTACATGATTTTGTCTCCAGATTTAAAAAGATGTAAAGATTATGGTCAGAAAAAGAATACATTTTCTTCTGGATAAGCAACTTAAAGTGGGACAAGTTCACGGAATCAAGATGTTGTTTCACTAGAAAAGAAGAAAAATCAGTGAAGTAATTTGGCAGTCTTGTATCAATACATGCATTTGAAGGAAATCTTGCTGAGGAGAAGGTTGAGGAAAATTGTTGGAATGTTGCAGTCTACCAACAGATGGGGTGTGGTAAATTCCTAAGTGAGGAGTAGAAGATTGACAAAAATATAATGAGGGTTGCACACATTTTAGTAATTTTAAAAATTAAACTGTGTGGGCTGTAGTGTATTTTTAAAAAATCATATGAGTGTTTTGAAAATCCTGTTTCTATTAAGAAAAATTAATCAAATTAAGTCAGTATCCAGATTGTTTTTATATACAGTCAATTGAATATACTTACATTCACATACAATGTTAAAAAATTCATTTACATAAACAAAAATAAGAAGGTCTAAAAAAGGATAAAGAAGTTGTGGTAGAATTCTCTTTAACTAGAAGCTCATGATCAGAGTAAAAATGAGTTACACGTTAAATCCATGAATGATATAAGCAGTAGATGCCCTCTAATATTTAAAAGAGGATAAATAAAAGTAAATTCAATTTACCTTTTAGGGAAAGGATTATTAAACTTATTTCAAGTGGTACTGTTATTTGTTACCTACATATGTATATATAATCAAGGTCCCTATACTTACAGCCTTAGCACTTCTTTTTATTTTATAATACAATTTTTATTTTTCTTTACTGAGTTTTCTGTTATTTTACACAAACTTGCTACCATCTTCACCACCTTTCCGAACTACTATTATACACTTTGCAAAACTGACAGGTGAAAAGTAAATTTTTTTCCCCAAATATGTTGTGATATTTTTGTCTCTTTATATTATTGATCAGATTTTCTTCTTGAAATTTTTACTTTTAAGATCAAAGGCTTTAAAATGTCCTTTTTTTCATTCTGCCTCTGTCTTTTCTTCTGGGGATTATTTCTTTCATTTATCCTTCTACAGAAAGCAAACCTATTCTTGTTTCTCTCTCATTTTTTAAAATACAAGATCAATAATAATCAGTCTTTAGTATAAATCTCTACTTCAAGACTCTCAGCCAGCTTCTAATCCCTTATCTCCAACTTTCTCCTCAACATTATCACTTAGATGTCAGAGTATTATCTTAAAGAATCGAAGGGTGTTACAATTCCAGCTGACCTGGAGATCATCTACTCAAATCTCAAGTTTCAGATAAGGATATGACAGCAAATAATAAACATGCAGAAAGGATAAACTTCTGTATTAGTCTTTGTGGTACCTTTACTGTCTGAATGACTTTGTCTGTACTCCCCAGTCCCCAAATATGTATCACAATCACCTCTTCTGCCACCATGCCTTCTCTATATTTTTTAATTGGTTGCTAATCATAGAGCAAATTCATAAATTATAGACAATAGTCTATTAAGGAAAGCTAGCATTTGAGGTGGGACGTGTTAATACTACAATTTTAGGCCAAATATATTCGGTAACGTCTCACGTTGACTCACACAAAACTGTTGGACTGAGTAGAAGACATTTTTGAAGGTTTTGAGAAGCTATAAAATAATTTGTTTTGAATTGATTGGCTCAGTTCTTGTTTGTTGATGCATTTGATGTCTCAACTATTACTCAAAATTTGGAATCTGTTCTAATAACTTTATTAAGAATATGCCCTGATCAACTTTGGATGTCAGGAATGGCAGCGTGAGGAGCTCTGCAGAGCCAATCCCAATGCAATGCTGTTGATGACTGGCAAAAATTATTTAAACAGATGACCACCTAAAGTCTCTGAAAGTAGTCCTAAGAAGAAACAGAAAATTAATAAATACCGATTTTAGAAAATCTTCGAAATATTGGTAAGAACAATGAAAGTCATGGAACTTGGTCATGACCTGCTCCCTCTCTTTCATGTTCCCATCCTCATCCCCACATGATGACTGAGAGAAGCCTCAGTCTGGAAAGTGTGACTAAGAAAACAGGATTCCCTGTCCCCTCAGTTCCTAGTCAAAACATAGAGTATTTCAAGACAAGGGACAGGTTACCAGAAGTTTTCTTCTCCACCCTCCTAGTTGCAAATACTAAATTCCTAAGCAGTGTGGCTGAGAATTTGTGGACTCCCTTCCTCAAACCATTCCGGAAAGGACAAAGGATCTACCCTAGACATGGCAGGTTGAGAATTTGGGGTCCTGAGGTGCCTTTGCTCCTGCTTGCTCAGAGGGCAAAAGCTCAATATAAGGAGAATAAGCTGAGAAAACCAGAGACTATGACACTTACCCGGTGCTCTCCACGTGGGAAGGTATCACTCTACGAAAAGATTATACTCAAGAGGATAGGCAGACACTAAGAGCAGCAGAGCTCAGAGCCCTTCCTAAAGGAACTGAGAATGGAATGATATTTGATTGTGGTAGAGATGGGCCTTTCATCTCTGAGTGGGTTCTAGGAGGGGTTCTACATCCAATTATTGTCACATGTCTATCAAATGTCAGAGCTCTAGAACTTGCTAGCCAGTTCTGGCAACAACAAAAATCTCACCCTATCTTCTATTGCAAGGGAATTCCATGAATCATAGAAGTAATTTGGTCACAGTATGTCAGGCTCATTTTACACTGCCTGTATCTAAACCCCATCCTGAACCTTTATATCACCAATTCACAGTAACACACTGGATAGAGCCTTGGTCTCAGTTTTAACTCATTACAAAATGCAAGTCCTTTCCAACCCAAATTACTTCTGGTGTTATTGAATTGTGTCAAAACCAAAGTGTCAAATTACAGTGTTTTGTTGTTCTACAAAAGTTTTTTATGAGTAGCAGATCTGACTCTTTGGATAAAAAAGAAAGTTAATAATTAATGTGAGGGTATGTATAATAAAGCTGTCCATTGCCTCTATTCTAAACTTTATTTGTTCTTTCAAGTGAAATAACTTTTTCCATAAACACTTTCTGTCACTGAGAAATCCTAACCAACAATCTGCTACATATTTCCTCTTAATTTTTTTGACAACTTTATAATATCACGTTTCTTCTTTAATGGAAATCATACTCTTTAGATTCAGCAATAATTCTCTTACAAAAGTATTTTGAAAGCATTTAAGAGCCATGTAGTTTAAGAAAATATATTTAAAAATTGAATATTTTTGAAGTATTTTACAATAATGATACCTAATTATCTTTGAATACGTGGATGGATTGATTTATTTATTTGACGTGGGAAGTAGAAGTTGATATTTCCCTACAAAAACAAAGCTTACAAGTTTTTCTTCTCTTTCTTGAGATAAGAAAATTCTTGTCATAAGTATGACAAGAAAATTCTTGTAACAAAGTGTTCAATTTAATTTATAGAAAGCATGTAGGCAAATACCTGAGTATTGAAAACATGTAAAGTAACATCAATTATGTTAATTATTTTAACTACTTTAGAAGAACTTTTTAAAAGTTTTCCAGAAGGTTTTATTCTGCTTTTACCTTATACCCTACTCTCCTTCTTTTATTATCTTTCCATTGGGTTTTATCATTGCTTCTAACTGTAATTCACATTTAAAAAATTTCCACAACAGTGATATTATGAAAGTTTTTGCCTAAATTGAGAAATTAATTGGTATAGCAAAGGAAACTGTTTTTTCCCTTTTTGCGAACTTAAATCCAGATGTAAATCCTATATTTTACTTCATATAGTAACTACAAAGTAATTTTTTTGTCATTATTAGTCAGATGATATAATGGGTAATCTATTTTCCCAGGTAAACTTTAGTTATATATATATACACACACACGCATACACACACACACACACACACACACATATATATAAAACTATATATAACTATAGTTATATATATAGCTTTATATATTATATATTAACTATATAACTATAGTTATATATAACTTTTTATTTTATAAACATATATTTTATAATTACATATATAAAACTAAAGTTTATATATATAACTATATAACTTTATAACTTTATATGAAGTTATATATATAAATTGTATATAAACTGTATATATGTAAATATATATATAAACTACATATATGTAACTAGTTATATAAAAACTTTAGTTTTCATAGTTTTATAGTTAGAGTTAGACATAAACTTTAGTTATATATGTAACTGAATAGTTACATATGTATAGCTATTTGTAACTAGTTTATTTATATATATATATACACACACACACGCACACACACACACACGAAGTTTACCTGAGGACATAGATTAATAAAACATATCTGATTATTAATAATGACTAAATAATAGCTACATAAACACAGATTTGCTTCTAGAATGGCTGCATAACATGATCATTAAGGCAATCCTTATTAGTCCATAGTACTTATCATATAAGCTACATACTTAGCAGTTCATCGTATTTATTATATAAGCTACATATTACATGATGAAAATAGCAAATAATAAAAGGACAAGAAACTATGTAGATTTGTCCATTCTACAGTGAATATTTTTATCATAGATTGGCTTCCCTGGGAAGCAAATTCTGATACATAGCGTTGGAGGAGGTATTTTATCATACCCCTGAGTGATCTTGTAAGTTCTTGTTACATGTGCCAAGAGTGTACAGCTCCAACTACTCTTTATGTAAGCCATTTCTCAGGATTATATGTACAGTGAGTAATCTTGAGGCATGGCAAAATATCTCCCTCCATGACACAGGGCAGGCTTTCTCACTTCCTGATATATTTCCCTAGTTTGTTGTTCCTCCTTTGTAAGGTAATATAGATATGTGCAGATATCTCTATAGGCCCTTCATTTTGCCACTGTTGGACTTCGGGGCAATGGGTAGAACTGATAATTTTATTCTCATGCTTCTTACTGTACTATGATTGATAACACCATCTGCCTCTGAACAAGAAGTCTTGTGTCTTTTTCCAGCATTTATAGTAAGACTAACTTGTTAGCTTATAAGTAGGGTACAGTCATGTTTCAAACCCTGATAAAGAGATTTATACATAGAAATGTGATCAGAGAGTATTTTTTACAGGAGAGCCATAAAACAAAAATTGGTCAGAAGGAGAAGCTGAGCTGGGATTCAGTCACACCAAAGATCTCAATCAATGCTGCAAATAACTTGGGAACTGAGATGACCCTGGAGAGAGACTGAAGCAAGACATCCTGGCCTTTCTATTCTCACATCAGGCAGTCTTCGCGCAGGGCCTGCCCCCAAGTAGGAGGCACAATCCTGGGCAGGGTGACCTTCTTTATCTGAAGGCAAGAAAAATGATGAAAATCTGGCAGTGTACCTCAACATCCACAACAGCAGCAAATCAGAAAGATCAAACGAAGAGCCTCTGTTAAAACAATGAATTCCCTTGGCAATATATAATAGTTCTCTATGTCATGCAATGGCATTTGTGAGTTTTAAAAATACTCTTCTGAGTTACAACACTTTAAAAAATTCTAGATTGAATGTGTGAATTTACTCAAAATAGTTGCTTTGGCAAGTTTCCTGACTCCTACTTTGAAAAAACTCCACTTTGAAAGAAAAACATAATTGTACCAGTGTATCAATTATCAACAACTAATCTACCAATAATTTCTTTCTGAGTTAAATCTTGCCTAATTTATCATTCACCTGAACACTTTGGTAATTTATTATATAATATCTAGGCAACTGAAGTATGGTATCCAAGCACATGAATTACAGTTCCAGACAACCTAGAGTAGAATTCTCACCTAAACTCTTAGTTTTGCTCTACTTTGGGCACATTGCTTTGGTTTGTCTTTGCTACAAACTTCTATTCAGTACAGTGGGGATAATAATTATTTAGATCAAAGGGTTGTTGTGAACATTTGAGATACTCCTCTTGGCTGTGTGCTGTGAAAGGATTAAATTCTCAATAAATCCTAATCATCTTTATTAGGCCTTATCTTAGGTTATGTCTAGACTCAAAAGATTTCCCTTCTTCTTCTAAGGAACATTTATACAGTAAAATCCTTGGACTTACTTTGTCACCTGAATCACCCTACTGGGCTTTTAACGGCATGGGCAATGTCTTATTTAACAATGCTTATTAAAGTGCCTGACACACAAAATGAATGTAACTACTTGTTGAAAGAATGGCTTAATGAAATCAAATTTTTCACCTTGCTAGATTTGGTCCAGAAACATAAGTTTATACTTAGACATCTTCATAGCAAATGAAGATAAAAACAAGGCTGTCAGTAAACATGGCTTAAGAAACAAATGTATCTGAGTACAGTGCTGATAAATGTCTATAAATATTTGTTCAACAGAAGATTCCTAATATCGCAATATGGTGTTCTTACCGCTTGATGCACTTGAGAGCAAATTTCCCTACCCTTTCTTAAAATAGTGATAGGTTTAACAGCTGGTAGGGACTAAAAGAGTAAGACAATTTTTGTTTATTATTCAAGGTGACTGGTACATTGATATATGAATTCGCATATGGTAGCACTTAAGGAAGGACACTTGGTTTCTTTGGAAAAACACCATGGAAGAGGTGGTGCCTACACTAGATCTTGAAGAGCAAGCAAAACTGATTGAGATAAGATATGTATAGAAGATAAGGTTTTAGGGAAAGTGTCCCAGGTCGTCATATCAGTAATACGTGGAAAGTAGGGTATGAGAGTGAGAGAACTTATTTGGAACTCTAAGTACTAAAGCTCAGTATGATGAAAATTGAGTAAAGGGAAAGGAAGAAGAGACGTGAGAGATAAGATAGGGGAAGGTCTTTATTTGATTTTCTCTAAAGCAGAGCCTGAGTCAAGGACTTGGACACAGATAGTTTCTTTGAAGGTGATCCCAGGAAGCAAGGGTGAAAGGACAGGAACGGTAACAGGCAAGAAGTAAAAGGTAATATATGACTAAATTATGAAGGTTACTCCTTTTTACAGTGGGGTCCATTTAACCAGCCCTCCTGAGAAGGGTAAATAGCACTGCCTAGAATTATCTTCCTGCAGGAAAGGAAGGTACAGCGTTTACCTATAAGCATTCAACCTCTATCAACTGAGGTTGTCCCGAGGTATTAACTCCCTCATATTTCCAGGGTGCACGTAGAAGCCCTGCCAGCCTGGCAACAACTTCCACTGTAAGAAGACAGTCACTAGGCTGGAAAGCAAGTGAAAGACTTGCTGTATCCCCTTGAGATTGGATGCTGCTATCATTAGATGAATTGGTGTTTACATAAACTGTCCTTAGCAGCTGCAGCTTAGATCACAGATGGGCTAAGGGGATATGATATGGGGCACAAAGGTGTCTGCTCCAGGTCAATAAGCAGAGGCCAGGACATGATGAGCCTTGTTAGGGAGCTTGCAATTCACCTGTTTACCTTTAGGAACTGAACCATTTAGAGTAAGATAGCAATGCGACCAGCTGTAGATTTTTCTGAACATCATAAGACATCATCACGCCCTTGATATAAGCACATATGACAAATATGTTAAAAATACCAAATTCCAGTTCATGTTAATTTTTAAAAGATCACGTGATATGATACCTAAGACCTGCTAATCTGGAGAACTTACTTTTCTTTTTCTTGGCCATTTTTATACCAGCCGGTTAAAAAGTCCTCCAATAGGAAATTAAATATAAGTTATTAACTTGGAATAGTTCTTAACAAATATCTTGATATTAAAAAGTGATACATTCCCTCACTGTATTAGTAAACAGTTGCTGTATAAAAAAATTATTGAAATATAGTGACTTAAAACTGGAATTACATATTGTTAGTCTCTGTATTAGCTAGGAGCCAGCTGATTGAGAGTGGGTTTGACCGTAACAATGGTGTTCCATGTGTTTTTCATCATTCTCCCACGCCAGTGAGCTGGCCTCATCACCTTCTTTTTCCAGACCTGACCAACTTAAGAAAAAAAAAAAAAAAGGCAGGAACAAAGGAGGGCTCTGAAGGCCTGGACTTAGAAATGGTTCACTGTGACATCTGCCTCATTCTTTTAGCACAACAAGTCAGATGGCCAAGTCCAAAATCAAGGGGCAAGGTAAGAGACTCTCTGTTTAGTGAAAAGTAACATGACAAAGTGTGTATGCAAACAGAGAGGGGAAAAAGATAGGGTTAATAATACAATATATCACATTGCATTAGTTCGTTAGGGTTGCTGTAACAAATTATCACACATTTTATGGCTTTAAACACTAGATATTTTAATTCTCTCATAATTCATGAGTCCGGAAGTCCAAAATTGAAATGCTGGTGAATTAGCTCCTTTTGGAGACTCTGTAGAGGAATATTTCAGGCTTCTCTTCTGCTTCTGATGACTACAACAATCCTTGCTCTTCCCCAAGATTGTAGAGGCCTCATTCCAATCCCTGCCTTCATCTTCACGTGACTTTTCTAGCTATGTCTCAGTTTCTCCTTTTTTGTCTCATAAGGAAACTCATCGTTGTATTTAAGGACCAATCTAACATAGAATGACCTTTTGTCAGGATCCTTATCGTAATTATATCAGCAAAGATCTTTATTTAAAAAATCACATTTTGCGGTTTCAGGTGGACATATCTATTTAAGGGATTACTGTGTAACTCACTACACAAATTCACTTCATATGATATTGTTTTGGGGATGTTTTACAACGCAAATCACTGCTTATAATTTAGTGTTTCAATTTAGCACCTAGATTTTATATTTATTTGAAGTCATTTTAATTCCTCGATAATTCATTATTCAGTATTCAGATACCACAGGCTTTTGAGTCTTAACTAAACCAAATTCTGATATGATTAAAATTTTTCCTATATGAAAATACTGAGTCACCTAGTATATTTTGCTATGAATATGAAAATAAGATTTAACATATGTGAAAAATAAATGAATGTAATATGCAGGTTTGACTTAATTTAAATGTACAAATGACACCACAAATTGTTACTAAAACATTAAACAGCTAATAATAGAAACATGGCATCATATGTTTCTTAATTTTACATGTTGTTAGGATATATTTTGGTTCTGCACACATGAAGATAATAGAAATCAATCATATAACAAGTCACAAACTGATAATTTTATACAAGTTTTAGGAGGAACACAGCAAACACGCTCTCTCTCACACACACACAAACATACGCAAGCAAAGGAAACCTAATAATACGAATTATTTGACAGCAAATGTGTTGATTCAAACCTAAGAAATCTTAAAATTTATTTATTCAAATGTAGCTAAGAGATTAGGCTGCTTTTAATCTCCACTGTCTACTATAAATAATATAGCAAAATTGTGGAATAAAGCAATGCTAGTATGAAAGGTCTGACCCCACACTGGTGCCAGTTTATGAACTGTTTGTTACCACTCCACAAGGAGATAAACTCAGGAGTACTGAGCCACAATTATAGGCATTTGACCTTACCTTCACGTTCTAAATGTCAGATTATAGGACTCACCTCATTGAACAAGGTATAGATCATTCAAGTTGCATGCGGAATGAGCTGGGTGTTAGTCATGCATATGTGTGATATTTATTTACCAGCTTTAACCCAGAAGTGTATTAAATGTGGAATCCATTTATTTCATGAAAAGATAATTTAAATATTTAGAACTGACTACTGGTGAAGAATTAAAGGTATTTTGAGAAAGCAGCATCACTTGTATGTCGGATAATAGTTAGATATGAATATCCTGAGCATGCCGAAATTGCTTTAAAATCTTTTACTCCATTTCCATCCATTTGTCCCTTTGAGATTGGTTTCTTAACTGTGATTCCTTTTGAAACAAAATACAGAAAAATTTTGATATAGATCATCCACCAAGCATAGTCATCATTGCAACCTGGATATTTGTCAGGTTACACATTTTAAATATTGATATATGTGGTATTCACTCAAATTGTGAGAACAGACATTTAATATCGAAATCATTATTTTACCTATAACCTATCTTGAATTTAGAATTTTCTAATGACAAAAATTATAAGTTTAATAGCAATTATCTATATTAATTTCATCTATGGATACTTTTAATAAATAGGCAAATTTTACATATTTTTTCTTTTTTCTCATTTTTATTGAAATGTTGCAATGTCTAGTGAATTTATTTAAAAATTGGATATGTGAAAATATATTGATCTTTGTTTTTACAGCTTTTATTTTCCCAATAATACTTTTTTATTTTTGTGATTTAAAGATGTATTGGTCCACAATGGCTTGGTATTTAAAATAAAATGGTGAATACTTTGAGATGCAGTACAGTAGATGACTTGACTAGATTTTGGGAATTGTCCAGAAATAAGTACTATACTGAACAAGTCTGAAAAGATAGTGTAATCGATAATGGTACTCAAAGTGTCAAAAATACATAGAAAGTTGGCCAGGTTCAGTGACTCATATCTGTGACCCCAGCATTTTGGTAGGCCGAGGCAGATGGATCATGAGGTCAAGAGACTGAGACCATCTGGTCAACATGGTTGAAACGCCATCTCTACTAAAAATGCAAAAATTAGCTGGGTGTGATGGTGCATGCATGTAGTCCCAGCTACTTGGGAGGCTGAGGCAGGAAAATCACTTGAACCCCGGAGGTGGAGGTTACAGTGAGCCGAGATGGCACCACTGCACTTCAATCTGGTGACAGAGTGAGACTCCGGCTCCCCTAAAAAATATATAAAATAAAATAAAAATTTAAAAAAAAACATGGAAAGCTATAATAACTAACAAGTGTAGGGACAACATATTCAACAATTTGTTTTAATGGTACTCAGAATTATATATGAATATATATAATCATAATTATTGGCCCATCAATGACACTTAAGAAGTCTTTATGATTTTGCACATGAAATATCCAAACCAACATATCCTAATTTAGTACTTCACAAGAAGTATTTGATGGTAGTATCATCATAGAAGTGTCATGGTACAAAGGAAATAAGGGATTATTTTCCTAATTACTTTTTCCATCAAAAGTGGTTTAGAATTGCTCTTCCTATTGGCAAATAAAACATTAAAATATAGCAGTTAGATGGTGCTGTATTTTACTGTTTTAGAAATAAAAATTCAGAAAAACATCTTATTTTGGAAAGGCATAATGGTGTAGTAATTTATAAAAATCAATCCCTTTCCAGTTGTTAACAGGCAATAATGACAACATACAGGCAGAATTTTTGAGCATATGAAATATATCAGGCATCTACTACAAGGCAAAAACACACACACGTCCCTTATTTGCATAGTTTCCTTTTCATCCCCAAAGAAGCCCATGATTTGGGTGCTGTGATGGTCTTTTGATTTGTCACCTTGTCTAGTCTACAGCCCCCATTTATTCAGTCGAACGCTAACTGTTGCTATGAACGTATTTTATAGATGTGAGACAGTTGACTTTAAATAAAAAGATTATTCTAGATAATTTTGTTGGCCCTGAATCAATCACTAGAAAGGTCTTAATAGAAGAGCTGAGGCTGCCTTGATGAAGAATTTCTGTTTTTGGATAGCAGTTACAGCCCATGCCTGAGAGCTTTTCCCCCCTGTGGAACTTACACTTGCCTAGGTCACCCACAGTTGTGTACACCAGTTCCTTTGTGGGTGTGTGTGTGTGTATACACATATGTACACACATATATATATGGAGCGAGAGATGTTTATTACAAGGAATTTGTGTGTGTGTATATTTATGTGTATATATGTATGTGTATGTGTGTGTGTGTATATATATATGAGAACCCTATTTCAGGGATTATTATCATACCCATTTTATGGATTATAAAAAGTTAAATTCCTTATCCAGGGTAGAGTTAACTTACAAGGGTCAGGATAAGGAACTGTACCTTTACTAACAAATGCAGAGCTTACACCCTTAAAAACCATGTCCTAATATCTTCTAGAACAAAGGGTGTGAGTTATAAATGAACAGTATTTGGGGTTATATGTGATCAGCAGACATTTCACCTGGCTTCCAACCATTCCTTAGTAATGAAGAAGTGGACCTTGATATCAGACAGAGCTTTTTACATATTCTTTAGAGTATGTTGAAAATAGAAAACGGTTTACTGAATATAGTTCTCATTAGTGAAAGTGGGCTAAGACAGGCCCAATTTTTTTCAGGGTAGAATCAGACTCGCATAAGAAATGGTATATATAGATATTTGGAGTGGGAGGATCCTATTCTACTATTACTGTTAAGATTCTGGCAAAGACTATAGCAGAAAGGACATATTTAGCTCTTCCATTCCTCTTCTCAGCTCCCCATTTAGAATTCTGCTTTTCAGTTTGGATATAATGTGCATTTTGCCTTCATAAAGACTTTTTTCTATTTATCTCCACAACAATTCTAACAGATAACTAGAGTGGTTATTTTCTCTCTTTGTCAGCCATGAAATGTAAGACTTAAAGAAAATAAAAATAGGCTTGCTTAAGGTCATACAGCCAGTAAGTGACCAAATCAAAATGTAAAAGCAGTTTTCCCAAATTCATTCTAATTTTATGCACCTGCATTTTATTATCTTTCTGGCAGTATTTCTTCCATGTTTCTAGATGACCCAATGTATGATTTTAGAAAGAAAGAAACACCAAGAAAAAAATATTTTACTCATGGGTCATGCAGTGGAAATGACAAAATAACCAAATTTTCCTTTTCTTTTGCCGAACAACAAATTATCACAAACTTAGCTGTTTATAACAAAATCTGTTTATGATCTCTGTTTTCCTAGTTCCGAAGTCCAGTGCAGCATGGTTGATCAAGGTCTCAGATGGCTGAAATCAAAATGTCAACAAATGTTGTGGTCCTCATCTGGAGTGTGGGATTTTTCCCTAAATCAATGGTTGTTCTCAGAATTCATATTCTTCTCATGCTTTGACACTACCCACTCAATCTTCAAGCCAACCAGAGTAGGTCAAATCTTCCTTATACTTTGAATCTCCCTGATTTCCCTTCCACCTTGTTCTTCTGATTTTAAGGGCTCTGTACCACTAGCTATGTATCCTTGGGGTCATATAAACTTTTTTTCTTTTTTCTTTTCTTTTTTGAGATAGAGTCTGTCTGTCGCCCAGGCTGGAGTGCAGTGGCACAATCTCAGCTCACTACAACCTCTGCCTCCCAGGTTCAAGTGATTCTCTTGCCTCAGCCTCCCAAGTAGCTGTGATTACAGGCACATACCATCCTGCCAGGTTAATTTTTGTATTTTTATAGACATGTTTTCACCACGTTGGTTTGGCTGGTCTCGAACTCCTGAACTCGTAATCTGGCCACCTTGGCCTCCCAAAGTGCTGGGATTACAGGAGTGAACCACTGTGCCTGGTGTAAACTCTTAAGGCTTCTTTTCCTTAGATACAGAATCAGATCACTGAAATTATTTTTTTCTCCCAACAGATTACCTGACACATAGGAATCACTCTAGAGTCTCTTTTGTTTGTAAATTTAAATCATCTGAACAAGTAGCTCAGTTATAAAGATGTACTTTTTGCCAAATACGTGGCAAGATTCTCTGATTATACTCAATAAAGGTTCAGTAATTAAGAAAAGGTAAAAATATATGAGTAGTACTTGTCAAGTTATCCTTATTTCACAAAGGGGGAAATTAAGCAAAACTAATAGAGCTTCTCAGATGCATGACTTCTTTGCAAAACTTATGAATTTTATTAACTGTTGATTCATGTGAAACTCAGTATCTGTGATAGCTATGAGTCATGACTGGTGTCACTCAAAAAGAATTAGGAACAAGGCATAACAAAGAGAGTCAATTTTATAGAAGTCACCCACATAGACTTTGTCATAAATTTGTTTCATATGCTGTCCTGGCATTCATTTTAAAGTCTGAACTAAGTTCTTTGAAACTCAGTTTACCCCATCACCTTTGGCCCAGCTAAAACTTCCTCTCCCTATGTGGTGGTTTGAAATATAGCCTCATTCCACTGACCCAAACCCCACACACTCACAGCTGTTGAACATGATAAAACCTAATAGTCAAATACCAGAGTCCTGTAAATAAGTTCCTCTCTTACCATGTGTTTTCTGTAAACTAGCCAATCCACAACCCCTGAAAGAAAGACTCCTCTCCCTCCTCCACCAGATGACCTCTTGCCTCCTCCATGCTTCCCATAGACTTTCATCAGTGCCCCTAACATCTTTAGGACCTGTGAGTAATACATTTCTTCTGTTTTACGCATTTTGTTTTTATTTTCTCACTGTTTCTCTTCTGACACATACACCAAAACCTAACTCCCCTACCTACTACCCCTTTCATCTGGACTCTCGTAAAGAGGGGCTATCTTGGCTTCTCACCACTTTCAAGAGAGAACCCTCAATACCAAATTAGAAATAAACCATAACAATGAAATCACAACTTAATATTGAACAATTAATAAATGATATTTTCAAAGCCAAAAAAAAATGTAGTTAGGCCTTTATTGTTCACCTCCATATATTATAGGCAACCATGAAGTTAATATTTAAAATATAGTCCTTTTTACAATGTGTTGTTGGGAGGACGTTGTCAATGGAGAACAGTTTTAAGTTGTTTTCCTATATGTGTATTGAATTTCAACCTCACCTAACAAAACCATTGTTTTAAATAAACAAATATTTTTTAAAAGCCCGATTTGGCAAAATCAGTCTGCATTAAAAGTATTGTGACCACTGGGAATGTAGGCATTAATCAAAATATGCTATCTTAAGGAAAATCTGAAAATAGAAATATTATGAAAAAACTGTAATGAGTTAGAGTTTCTAAAACTTCTAAACTTTGAGACACATAGATTTATGTGTAGCTGTCTGTGAAGAGGCATAGGCTCTTTCTGCTGAGTTTGCATTGATCGATATGTATCACAGGAAATACACTCTAAAAGGAAGACTTGCATGCAGAAGGTTTATTAGGAAAGGACCTCAGGATATCCAATTTTAAGAAAATGAAGGTAAGACTGGGTAGACTAAGAAGCTTACCTGCAATTTACCTTCAACTTAGGTCTTTGTAACCCCATATCAACTAGTCATTGCATCCCCTGAGAGGAAGAAAAACCTACAAGACTAGACAATTCCTTGCAGTTGAGGACAATTCCCAGTGAGAGACGTATCTATGACTCCTCAGTAGCCAATATTTCCAGCAGCTAGAGGCTGGGTGCCATATTCGTTTTCTATTGCTGGCATAACAAATTACCACTTCGTGGTTTAAAACAACACACATTTATTATGTTAAAGCTCTGGAGGTCAAAAATCGAAGATTGGTTTCACTGGGCTAAAATTAAGTGTCAAGAGGGTTTTTTGCTGGAGACTAGAGAAGAATTCATTTTCTTTCTTCCTTTCTCAGCTTTTAGAGGCCACCATCATACCTTTGCTTCTGGCCTCCTCCCATCTTCCAAGTCAGTAGTAATGACCAATCTACTTCTTCTCATGCCACATGACTCTAACTCTGACACTTCTTTCTCCTTTTTTACTTTGTTAGATACCTTGTGATTACATTGAGCCTCCCTGAATAATTCAGGATAATCGTCCCATATCAAGGTCAGTTGAGTAGCAACCTTAATTCCATCTGCAACTTTATGTCCTCTTTTCCATGTAACAGAGACATGTTTGAGGGACTGTTACTCCCCCTGCAACAGGTAAATCCATGCTGCAGAATGAGTGGCCCATACGGTGTATAGCTGTCAGATTGGCGAATTTGAAAAATGAATAGGGCTGCCTTTATAAATCTTTGAGAGGGGCACTCATTTCTGCCATCTTCTGCCAAAAGGTGATATCTACTTTTTATAGCTTAGGTAACACTCACATGCCATATACTCGGACACTGTAAATTTACATTTAAATGATTTTTGGTAAATTGATGAAGGTTTGCATCCATCACTACAATCCAATATTAAACATTTTCTTTAACATAATAGTTTCTTCCTGTCCATTTTTGGTCCATTCTCATTCCCATAGCCAGCCCTAGACCATTATCTGCTTTCTGTCTTATAGCTTTGCCATTTCTAGACATTTCATGTAAATATCATACCACATATAGTCTTTCATATCTGGCAAATGTGATACGAATACAACACATTTTGTTTACTCATTTACTGGTTGATACACATTTGGGTTGCATCCAGTTTGGGGCTGTTATGAATAATGCTGGTGTGAACATTCATACACAAGTCTTTGCATGGACATATGCTTTTATTTTTATTGAGTAAATACCTAGGAGTGGAAAGGTAGGGCCATATGGTAGATGTACATTTTTTCTGAAGACACTGCCAAACTCTTTCCCAAAGTAGCTGAACCATTTTTATTCCCACCAGCAATGTGTGAGGGTTCCAATTTTTCCACATCCTTGCCAACACTCATTTTATGTCTTTTTAATTATAGCCATTACTGTGTGTGTGGTGTTATCTCATTGTGTTCTTCAATTACTTTGCCCTGATTACTAATGATATTGGGCATCTTTTCATGTGCATATTAGGCATTCATATATTTCTTTGGTAAAATGTCTATTAAAATCTTTCGCCTATTGTTTACTCAGAATTTTGTCTTTTAAATATTGATTTGAATTGAAAATATTGATATATTCCAGATGTAAGTCTTTTATCAGATATATGACTTACAAATATGGCTTCTATTTCATTTTATGGTCTGTTTCAAGTATAAAAGTTTCTAATCTTCATGAAGTTCAACAATACATTGTTTTTAATAAATCATATTTTTGTACTGTAGCCAAGAGATTTTTTCCTAGCCAAAGACCATAAAGATTATCTCCTAGGTTTTCTCCAGAAGTTTTGTAATATTAGTTCTTATACAAATTTACATCTATGACTCATTATGATTTAATTTTTGTATACGGTGTGGGGTAAGATGCTGAGTTCCTCTTTATTCCTCTTTTCTGTTGTTTTTGCATAGGAATACTAACTTGTTCTATTTCTATTTCTTGAAAAGCCCATTCTCTCACCATTTAATTATCTTTGATTCTTTACCAAAAACTAACCAAATTAAGAGTTTATTTCCAAACTTTTAATTTGGTTCAGTTAGTCTATATCCCTATCTGTATGTACATAATGATTACGTTGTCTTTATTACTGTACTTTGAAAGTTTAGAAGTCAGATATTATATGCTTTCCAGTTTTGTTCTTTTTAAAAATTATTTTGACTGTTTTAAAGCTATTATATTTACATAATAATTTTAATAATAGGCTTGTCAATTTCAACCAAAAAAGTTCTGATAAGTTCATGGAGACTTTTTTGAATTGATAGATCAATTTGGGGAGAGTTAGCATCATAAGAATTATTGAATCTTTCAATCTATGAACATGGGATTTTTACCAATTTATTTAGATCTTTAAACACTTTTCCTAGCAATCTTTTATAGTTTTTCATTGGACAAGGGTTGCATTTTTTAGTTAAATCAATTCCTGAGTATTATTTTGTTTGTTGTTTCTGTGAATGGAATTTTAAAAAAATTATGTTTGCAGAATATTCATTGTAAGCATATAAAAATGTAATGGATTTTTGCATATTGATTTTATTACCTGTGACCATATTAAATGTGTTTATCAAATCTAATAGGTATGTGTGTGTGATTTCCTCAGAACTTTCTACATAGATGATTATGACATATGTGAGTTAATATACATAATACATGGTTTTGATTCTTTCTTTTGAATTTGAATACCGTTTATATATTTTTCTTGCCTGATGATACTAGCTAGAAATTCTTGTACACTATTGAATAGATATAATGAAAATGGACATCTTTCATTCTTTCACCATTAAGTATGATATTGATTGTAGGTTTTTTTATTGGGTGCCTGTTATTGGTTTGAGAAAATTCTCATCTATTTCTAGTTTGCTAAGCATTTCATCAGAAATCAACGTTGGCTATGTCAAATACATTATCTGTATCTACTGAGATGATACTGCATGCTTTTCTTTATTGTATTAATATTACGTATTACATGGATTTATTTTTTGAATGCTAATATAGTCTTACATTTTTGTAGAAATCCCAAATGATGATGGTGTGTAATCCTTTTTAAATATTACTGAATTCAGTTTGCGAGTATTTTAAGAACATTTGCTGATTAGGACGTTGTGTATTTTTCTTTTCTTGTGATGTTTTTGTGTGCTTTGACATCAGGGAGAATCCAGCCTCAAAGAATGATTTGGGAAGTGTCCTCTCCTCTATTTTTTGAGGTTCTTTAAGGGTTAGCATTTTCTTTTCAGTATTTTATTTTAATTTTTTCTGTTAGAAACACAATTCTTTTGTTTTATTAAGTATTATTACAGTTTTATGGTCTTTAGAAACAAACAAACAAAAAACCAGTAAATATTCTGTTGAAATTATGTATTTGGTAGGTCTTGATTTAAAACTTACGTTTTTAACTTTCCATTTAGGTTTTTTTAACTTTCTGTTTAGATTTGGGGGTACATGTGAGTTTGTTACATAGGTAAACTCATGTCACAGGGATTTGTTGTACAAATTATTCCATCACCCAGGAATTAAGCCCAGTACCTCATAGTTATCTTTTGTACTCCTCTCCCTCCTCCCACCCTCCAACCTCAAGCAGACGCCTGTGTCTGTTGTTTCCTTCTTTGTGTTCCTAAGTTCTCATCATTTAACTCCCACTTATAAGTAAGAACATGTGCTATTTGGTTTTCTGTTCCACATTAGTTTGCTGAGGATAATGGCCTCCAGCTCCATCCATGTTCCTGCAAAAGATATGATCTCATTATTTTAATGGCTTCATAGTATTCCGTGGTGTATATATACCAAATCTTCTTTATCTAATCCGTCATTGATGGGCATTTATGTTGATTTCATGTCTTCTGCTATTGTGAATAGGGCTGCAATGAACATTCCCGTGCATGTGTCTTTATGGTAGAATGATTTATATTTTTCTGGGCATATACCCAGTAATGGGATTGTTGGGTTGAATGGTAGTTCTGCTTTTAGCTCTTCGAGGAATCGCCATACTGTTTTCCTTTCCACAATAGTTAAACTAATTTACACTCCTACCAGCGGTGTATAAATGTTCCATTTTTTCTGCAACCACACCAGCACTGGTATTTTTTTTATTTTTAATAGTAGCCATTCTGACTATTGTGCGGTGATGGTATCTCATTGTGGTTTTCATTTCCGTTTCTCTAATGATCAGTGATATTAAGTTTTTTCATATGTTTCTTGGCCACATGTATGTCTTTTGAAATGTGCCTGTTCATGTCCTTTGCCCACTTTTTAATGGGGTTGTTTGCTTTTAAGATGCAGAGTCATATCATCTGCAAACAGAGATAGTTTGACTTATTTTCTTCCTATTCAGATGCCCTCTATTTCTTTCTCTTGCCTGATTACTCTGAGTAGGACTTCCAATACTACTTTGAATAGGAGTCGTGAGAGAGGACATCCTTGTCTTGTGCTAGTTTTCAACGGGAATAATATTTTTAGTACTTACCTGTGTAGCCATCTAGGTCTGAGCTTGCCTTTCCTTTGTTGGAAAATATTTCATTAGATTACGGTATTTGCTATATATTTATTTTAACATTTGATTTTTTTTCATTTGCTTTTGGTAATTTGCATCTTTGTAGAAACATATCCATTTAATATAAGTTACGCAATTTGTGGGCATAGAGTTGTTTATAGTATTCTATTTTAATGTTTTTAATTTCGGAAGGGTTAGTGATAATGTCTCTTTTAATTCCAGATTTTAGTGATCGTGTCTTCTCCTTCTTTTTTTTTTAAATTCAGACTAGCTAAAGATTTGTTAATTTTATTAATCATTTCTAAAAAACCAACTTTTGTTTTCAATAATTTTTTTTCAAGTGTTTTTCCTAGATTATTAATTTTCACTTTATTTCATCTGCTAGATTCAGGCTTAGTTTGCTCTCCATTTTCCGGTTTATTAAAGTGAAAAATTAGATGAATGATTTGAAGCTACTTGTTTTTTATGATGCATTTTACAAGTGACAGATTTCTCTCCATGTACTGTTTTAGCAGTTTCTCATCAGTTTTAATATCTTAAAGGTTTATTTTCCTTTTTTCAGCATATTTTCTAATTTCCTTTCTCTTTGTGTTTTTGGTTAACCACAATCATCATGTTTCCTTTATAAGCATTGGTTATTTCCCTTACGCTTTCTCTGTAGCTTTCAAGTTTAATCTTTTTGCCATTAGAAAATATATTTCGTATCACTTTAATCACTTTAAATTTGTTATATTGCTTTGTGATCCAGTATATGGTCTATCCTGAAATGTGTTCCCTTTGAACTTAGAAGGAATGTTAATTCTGCTGACATTTGGTGGAATATACCATAAAAGATCAAGCTGCCTAACACTACTGCTCATATCTTTTTAATACTGTTCAAATAATCTATATTTTTGTGGAATTTTTGTCTTGTTGCTCTGTTACTGATACTAGTATATGAAATCTGCAACTAATATTATTGAATTTTCTATTTGTCCTTTCAGTTGTATCAGTTTTTTATTCAGGTATTCTTAAAATATCCTTCTGATATATTGACCTTTTCATTTTTTTGTTTTTTGTTTTTTGTCTCAAGTTACAGTTCTTATCTTAGCCTTTTTCGTCTGCTTCTAATATAGACGATACTTCTTTTAGGGTTACTGTTTGCATTCTATATCTTTTACTATGCATTTATTCTCAAACTATGGTTTTAAAGTGTGTGTCTTGTAGATGTAAATGGATTTTGTTTATTCTGTTTAAGTATTTTGCCATTTCATTAGTATGTTTAGTCCATTTATATTTAATGTTATTATTGATGTATTTGTATCTGTCATTTTGTTGTATGATTTTTATGTCTCGTAACCTGTTTCTCTCTTCTACTTTCACTACTTTCTTTTGTAGTAAATATTTTAGTGTACCAGTTTAATTTATCTGTTAATTTATTTTTCAAATGCTAATATTTGAGGTTGAAATAGACATCTTAACATTTATAATAGTCTGTATCAGATTAATGTTAATTTAATTCTGGTTAAATGTAGGAACTGTATTCCAATAAAGTTTAATTTTCTTGTTCATTCTTTGTGGTTTTATTGTTATATATGTTATGTCTACGTGGGCCATAAACCCAAAAGTACAGTATTGTAATTACTGTTTTATATAAATATATGTCTTTTAAATAACTTAAAGACAATAGAAACTTTTATTTTTACCATATATTTACTTTTTCTAGTTGTCTTAATTTTGTCCTACATGTTTGTAAGTTACCATTTGGTGTTATTTCCTTTCAGACTAAAGGATTTGCTATGTTATTTCATGGAAATCAAGTCTTCTGTTGGCAAATTTTATTTTGTTTTAATTTTAATTTGTGTTTATATAGGAGTGTCTATTTCACCTCTGTTGATGATTTGTTTTATTTATTTATTTTGAGACAGAGACTCACTCTGTTGCCCAGGCTGGAGTGCAGTGACATGATCTCAGCTCACCGCAACCTCTGCCTCCCAGGTTCAAGCGATTCTCCTGCCTCAGCCTCCCAAGTAGCTGGGATTACAGGCGCCTGCCACTGTGTCCAGCTAATTTTTTTTATAACTTTAGTAGAGACAGGGTTTTACCATGTTGGTCAGGCTGGTCTTTAACTCCTAACCTCGTGATTTGCCCTCCTCGGCCTCCCAAAGTGCTGGGATTACAGGTATGAGCCACCATACCTGGCTTCACCTTTATTTTTAAACAAGCATTTTGCTGGTCATAAAATTCTTTGTTGATAGGTTTCTTTTGTTTTCTTTAACCTTGCAAATATAACATTTCACTGCCTTTATATTGCCATCTTATCTGATGAGACATTGCCTGTTATTTGTATTGTTCTACTGTAGGTGATTCATCATTTTCATCCTTTTGCTTGCAAAGTTTTTCTCTATTTTTCGACGACTTTTTTGTGTCTGGGTGGAGATCTCTCTGTATTTTTCCTATTTAGATTTATTTTCTTGGATGAGTTGATGAATTTTTTAAGCATATTTGGGAAGGTTTTATTCATTCTTTGTACATGTATGTTTCCATCTTCACCCACAGATCAAGCAACCAGTGCATGTGTTCTGCTAACTAGCTGGTTTATAGACTCCAATTACAAAATTGTATAATTATTAATATCAAATTATTTAATCATTATTTTGTTATACATTTGATATCATTCTGTAATTGTATAAAATGTATAATCCAGTTATACACTGAGAAAATAACTAGTATATGGGTCTCTGGATCTTGTAAATTAATTATGAGCTGGTCCCAGGCCAGGACTCATTTTTTATCTGGCTGCCACCTGCCCTCATCTTAACAATGGCAGGCTTCGGCCTACTGGCTCATGCTTATAATCCCAGCACTTTGGGAGGCTGAAGTGGGTGGATCACTCCAGCTTAGGTATTTGAAACCAGCCTGAGCAACGCGGAGAAACCCAGACTCTACCAAAATAGAAATAAAAAAAAAAATTAGCCAGGTTGGTGGTGCACACTTGTAGTCTCAGCTTCTTGGGAGGCTGAGGTGGGAGAATCACTAACCCTGGGAAGTAAAGGCTTTAGTGACCCTTGATCACGCCACTGCACTCAAGCCTGGGTGTTGGAGTGAGACTCTGCCTCAAAAAAACCAACAAGAAAAAAATGGCAAAAGTAATCGGTGATTTGGTTCTTTGACTATCAATTTTAATCCAGCCCCTATATTTAATAATTCTCAAAATACATTGGCACTCCCTTTACCCATTACAGGGTTATGTGGATAAAATGTTCCTGTGAGCCACTACCGAATACTCTGGTCACAATATTGTAGTTTGTGATAATGGAATTTAACCTCCAAATCAGTCAGTGCCTTGTACATCTGAAGACTGACTCCGTACTGAAAATTGGGCAAAATAGTGCAACTTTTTATTGGAAAAGCTACTCTCATCCTGATGATAATCAATTATTGATTAATTTTATTTATACAAATAAGTGATAAATGTGTTCCTTACTTTTAGAAACTGTTGTAGAATTTCATGCAGGGTGTCATATTACATTTAGTCTTCATATCTTCTCAGGTTCATCTTGGCTGTGATAGTTTCTCAGAATTTTCTTGTTTCTGATAACCTTGACAATTTTGAGAAGCACTAGTCAGACATTTTGTAAAATGTTACTCAGTTGGCATTTATCTGATGTTGTTCTCATAACTATACGGAGATTATGTATTCCGGGGAGGAAACCACAGAGATAAAGTGCCATTTCCAATACATCAAAGTTACATTGTCTCAACGTGACTTACCACTGTTAATATTAACATTTTCTGCGGTAGTGTTTAGCATTTTTCTCCACTGTAAAGTTATTTTTATTTTTTATTTTTTTGCCTTTCCATATGGTACTCACTGTAAGGCATACACTATATGCAGCCATATTAAGAACATGTTACCTATGTAACAAACATGCGTGTCCTGCACATGTATCCCAGAACTTTACATTATAAAAAAAAAAAGTGAAGAGCTATGCTCCGTCTTCTCCAGGGTAGAGCATCTATATAAATATCTGAAACTCTGCATGAAAGATTTGGCTCTTCAGCGTTTATTTGTATCAGTATGGAATCATAGATTTTTTTAAAGTTTGGGTTATAACTTCATATTTATTTAGCTCAAAGCTTTCCTACTTCAGCCATTGCTATATCTTATAGTTGATTCATGGGTCATTTTGACATACTTCCAATTTTTTTTTTTTGAGAACATTTTTACTTTATGGCATTACTAGGCACTCATCTCATCTTACATATTTTCTTCCCCAGACTTAGATTCAACAATCTCTCCAAAGTGTCTTGGTTTCTTTTTTGGAGAATGGCATTACAAAACAAGATCTAAGTGTTAGGTACGTGCATAAATACCAGAGCGTCATTACCTCCAGGCCCTTTAAGTTGACAGGCAGAGAAAATATGCTAACTTGCATATACTCACATTTCTATTAGTATTCCATATGTAACCATGTGTACCTATATAAAGCTAAACATGATTTTACACTGATATCTCCAACTGTAATTCATTAACACATGAGTCATTCTGGCTTTCTTGCCTTGCTTACCTGTTTTCACTCTGATAGTATAAAATCTGGCTCCCACCATCTGTCATTCATTTACTTAATTGTTTAATTCGAGTATACATCTATAGTGGTATCAGAATCATTAACCAGTACCCAAATGGGAAGCATCTGTATTACATAGAGTGCAGTGCACATGTACAACTTCTTTTGCCTTTCATCTTACCAACTTCACTCATTTCCAAAATTATTTATATTAACACATTATTCTTCTAACTCCACTGAGGTTATTTCACGCATTTATAAGTAAGTTTTTTTTTTTTACATTTTGCATTCCATCCTTGGATCCCTTGAGGTCTTAAATGATTTCTTTAAAATATGTACAGTTAAGGTTGACTCTGTGCTAAAAAGTTTTGTGGGTCTTGGCAAATGCATAGTGTCATGTATCTATGATTATAATGTCATACAGCATGGTTTCACTGACCTAAAGAATTGCCTGTGCTTCACCTATTCAACTTTCATCCTGTCTTGGGAATCACTGGTCTTTTTACCATGTTTATAGTTTACCTTTTCCAGAATGTCATATATTTAGAATTGTAGACTATGTGCCTTTTTCAGACTGGCTTCTTCTATTTAACAATATGCATTTCAGATTTGTCCATGTCTTTCCCTAGCTTAATAACTCATTTTCTATTGCTAAATTAATATTATATTATATATATGTGTAGCAGTTTGTTTATCAACTCATTTATTGAAGGATATCTTGATTGTTTGCAGCTTGGGGTGATTATGAATCTGCTATAAACATTCATGAGCAGGTTTCTGTGTAGACATACATTTTAAAATCACAAGAGTAAATATCTGGGAGTGAGATTACTGAATCACGTGGTAAAACTACATTTAGCATGGTAAAAAGCTGCCAAACTGTCTGCCAAGGTGGCTCTACCAATTTTTTATTCCCGTCACCAATGATTGAGTGTTCCTGCTACTCCTCACCAGGAATTAATATTGTCAGATTTTTGGATTTTAACCATTCTGAGTACTCATTTTGGAATTTAGCCATTGTAAGTAGTAGTCATTCTCCAAACAGTTTTTATAAAGAAAATTGCAAGTCTTATAGAAGACACAATTGTCAATTGATTTATGTGACTATGGAGAATACTCTTTCATAGTATACTTTATAATAGTGATGTATATTGTTATTGTTAATTATACTTATTACTGAATTTTGCTTAGGCTTATCCCTATGCTTTGAATTAAACTAAACTAGAATTTTACCTTTTTAAAAATTTAAGCAACTTTATTATTAAAAAGAATTACCCAGCCCATATAAGCTATGCAGTGATTAGTATGGCTGACCATTGGTTTTATGGATATGGTTCTACCTCATATGGTTAAAGGTAAATTTTTAACATAATCATAGCCTGGGTAACATTTTGATTTTCTTTCCAATTATATAATTTGTAGTACTTCCAGATACCAAGCTTAATTTTTCCATTTATTCGTGCATTTACAAATGTTAATTATGTTTAGGTAATATGTGTTTCACTTGCTTTCATGCTCATATTATGGAAAAATAAATTTCCAATAAAATGTCCTTCTTGTACGTTATAATCTACTTCTTTATTTCCAAATTGAATAATTATTAGGCGTATATTTAATAGCTACCCCAGGTTAGAAATGCTCAGTATGACATTTGACAATGAAACATGCAATTTTCACTGTTTATCTATTTAATTTTGCTATTTAACATGCAATTTTAAAAGTGCAGTAAATTCTTTTACATTATTAACTGTCTTATATTTGTTTAAACTGTAGTCTTTTATATTGGATTTAAAAGAATGGAATTATACCTAAATTAGATCTTAGGATTAAGAATAAGTTTTATAAATATGGTTCTCACTTTATATAATAAAGGTATCCTTAAAATATGTAAATATAATATTTGTAAATATATGAATATTTTAAATGGATACTATATAGGTGGGAGTAACTTAGTAAATAATGTGACTGTAATATTTCAAAATGACAAATTATCTTTTTTTTTTTTTTTCCACTTAAAAGCCTTTATTGATTTAATGCCAAGTTAAACAAGATTGGTGGTTCCATACCTCATTGAATTCAATGTGTACATGTTGCAGGCTAACAGATGAAAAAGAGTTAATTATATGGAAAAATGATTTGATTTTTCAAAGACATGAAAACCAGTATTCATGTGACCAGTTGTTGACATTTTTGAGGGTCACAAAAAATAAAGCAAACAAACAAAAACCAGCATATTCATAGAGAGTTAGAAAATCTGATGAAAGAAATTCATACGATTATATACAAAAACATTTCTTATAATTTATGAACAATTTATGGGATTTTCTTTTTTTTTTTTAAATTTATTTATTATTATTATACTTTAAGTTGTAGGGTACATGTGCATAACGTGCAGGTTTGTTACATATGTATACTTGTGCCTTGTTGGTGTGCTGCACCCATCAACTCGTCATTTACATCAGGTATAACTCCCAATGCAATCCCTCCCCCCTCCCCCTCCCCCTTCCCCATGATAGGCCCCGGTGTGTGATGTTCCCCTTCCTGAGTCCAAGTGATCTCATTGTTCAGTTCCCACCTATGAGTGAGAACATGCGGTGTTTGGTTTTCTGTTCTTGTGATAGTTTGCTAAGAATGATGGTTTCCAGCTGCATCCATGTCCCTACAAAGGACACAAACTCATCCTTTTTTATCGCTGCATAGTATTCCATGGTGTATATGTGCCACATTTTCTTAATCCAATCTGTCAATGATGGACATTTGGGTTGATTCCAAGACTTTGCTATTGTGAATAGTGCCGCAATAAACATACGTGTGCATGTGTCTTTATAGCAGCATAATTTATAATCCTTTGGGTATATACCCAGTAATGGGATGGCTGGGTCATATGGTACATCTAGTTCTAGATCCTTGAGGAATCGCCATACTGTTTTCCATAATGGTTGAACTAGTTTACAGTCCCACCAACAGTGTAAAAGTGTTCCTATTTCTCCACATCCTCTCCAGCACCTGTTGTTTCCTGACTTTTTAATGATCACCATTCTAACTGGTGTGAGATGGTATCTCATTGTGGTTTTGATTTGCATTTCTCTGATGGCCAGTGATGATGAGCATTTTTTCATGTGTCTGTTGGCTGTATGAATGTCTTCTTTTGAGAAATGTCTGTTCATATCCTTTGCCCACTTTTTGATGGGGTTGTATGTTTTTTTCTTCTAAATTGGTTTGAGTTCTTTGTAGGTTCTGGATATTAGCCCTTTGTCAGATGAGTAGATTGCAAAAATTTTCTCCCATTCTGTAGGTTGCCTGTTCACTCTGATGGTAGTTTCTTTTGCTGTGCGGAAGCTCTTTAGTTTAATGAGATCCCATTTGTCAATTTTGGCTTTTGCTGCTGTTGCTTTTGGTGTTTTAGACATGAAGTCTTTGCCCATGCCTATGTCCTGAATGGTACTACCTAGGTTTTCCTCTAGGGTTTTTATGGTATTAGGTCTAACATTTAAGTCTCTAATCCATCTTGAATTAATTTTCGTATAAGGAGTAAGGAAAGGATCCAGTTTCAGCTTTCTACTTATGGCTAGCCAATTTTCCCAGCACCATTTATTAAATAGGGAATCCTTTCCCCATTTCTTGTTTCTCTCAGGTTTGTCAAAGATCAGATGGCTGTAGATGTGTGGTATTATTTCTGAGGACTCTGTTCTGTTCCATTGGTCTATATCTCTGTTTTGGTACCAGTACCATGCTGTTTTGGTTACTGTAGCCTTGTAGTATAGTTTGAAGTCAGGTAGCGTGATGCCTCCAGCTTTGTTCTTTTGACTTAGGATTGTCTTGGAGATGCGGGCTCTTTTTTGGTTCCATATGAACTTTAAAGCAGTTTTTTCCAATTCTGTGAAGAAACTCATTGGTAGCTTGATGGGGATGGCATTGAATCTATAAATTACATTGGGCAGTATGGCCATTTTCACGATATTGATTCTTCCTATCCATGAGCATGGTATGTTCTTCCATTTGTTTGTGTCCTCTTTGATTTCACTGAGCAGTGGTTTGTAGTTCTCCTTGAAGAGGTCCTTTACATCCCTTGTAAGTTGGATTCCTAGGTATTTGATTCTCTTTGAAGCAATTGTGAATGGAAGTTCATTCCTGATTTGGCTCTCTGTTTGTCTGTTACTGGTGTATAAGAATGCTTGTGATTTTTGCACATTAATTTTGTATCCTGAGACTTTGCTGAAGTTGCTTATCAGCTTAAGGAGATTTTGGGCTGAGACAATGGGGTTTTCTAAATATACAATCATGTCATCTGCAAACAGGGACAATTTGACTTCTTCTTTTCCTAACTGAATACCCTTGATTTCTTTCTCTTGCCTAATTGCCCTAGCCAGAACTTCCAACACTATGTTGAATGGGAGTGGTGAGAGAGGGCATCCCTGTCTTGTGCCAGTTTTCAAAGGGAATTTTTCCAGTTTTTGCCCATTCAGTATGATATTGGCTGTGGGTTTGTCATAGATAGCTATTATTATTTTGAGGTACGTTGCATCAATACCGAATTTATTGAGCGTTTTTAGCATGAAGGGCTGTTGAATTTTGTCAAAAGCCTTTTCTGCATCTATTGAGATAATCATGTGGTTCTTGTCTTTGGTTCTGTTTATATGCTGGATTATGTTTATTGATTTGCGAATGTTGAACCAGCCTTGCATCCCAGGGATGAAGCCCACTTGATCATGGTGGATAAGCTTTTTGATGTGTTGCTGAATCCGGTTTGCCAGTACTTTATTGAGGATTTTTGCATCGATGTTCATCAGGGATATTGGTCTAAAATTCTCTTTTTTTGTTGTGTCTCTGCCAGGCTTTGCTATCAGGATGATGTTGGCCTCATAAAATGAGTTAGGGAGGATTCCCTCTTTTTCTATTGATTGGAATAGTTTCAGAAGGAATGGTACCAACTCCTCCTTGTACCTCTGATAGAATTCAGCTGTGAATCCATCTGGTCCTGGACTTTTTTTGGTTGGTAGGCTATTAATTATTGCCTCAATTTCAGAGCCTGCTATTGGTCTATTCAGGGATTCAACTTCTTCCTGGTTTAGTCTTGGAAGAGTGTAAGTGTCCAGGAAATTATCCATTTCTTCTAGATTTTCCAGTTTATTTGCGTAGAGGTGTTTATAGTATTCTCTGATGGTAGTTTGTATTTCTGTGGGGTCGGTGGTGATATGCCCTTTATCATTTTTAATTGCGTCAATTTGATTCTTCTCTCTTTTCTTCTTTATTAGTCTTGCTAGTGGTCTGTCAATTTTGTTGATCTTTTCAAAAAACCAACTCCTGGATTCATTGATTTTTTGGAGGGTTTTTTGTGTCTCTATCTCCTTCAGATCTGCTCTGATCTTAGTTATTTCTTGCCTTCTGCTAGCTTTCGAATGTGTTTGCTCTTGCTTCTCTAGTTCTTTTAATTGCGATGTTAGAGTGTCAATTTTAGATCTTTCCTGCTTTCTCTTGTGGGCATTTAGTGCCATAAATTTCCCTCTACACACTGCTTTAAATGTGTCCCAGAGATTCTGGTATGTTGTGTCTTTGTTCTCATTGGTTTCAAAGAACATCTTTATTTCTGCCTTCATTTCGTTATGTACCCAGTAGTCATTTAGGAGCAGGTGACTCAGTTTCCATGTAGTTGAGCGGTTTTGATTGAGTTTCTTAGTCCTGAGTTCTAGTTTGATTGCACTGTGGTCTGAGAGACAGTTTGTTATAATTTCTGTTCTTGTACATTTGCTGAGGAGTGCTTTACTTCCAATTACGTGGTCGATTTTGGAGTAAGTACGATATGGTGCTGAGAAGAATGTATATTCTGTTGATTTGGGGTGGAGGGTTCTATAGATGTCTATTAGGTCTGCTTGCTGCAGATATGAGTTCAATTCCTGGATATCCTTGTTAACTTTCTGTCTCGTTGATCTGTCTAATGTTGACAGTGGAGTGTTGAAGTCTCCCATTATTATTGTATGGGAGTCTAAGTCTCTTTGTAAGTCTCTAAGGACTTGCTTTATGAATCTGGGTGCTCCTGTATTGGGTGCATATATATTTAGGATAGTTAGCTCTTCCTGTTGAATTGATCCCTTTACCATTATGTAATGGCCTTCTTTGTCTCTTTTGATCTTTGATGGTTTAAAGTCTGTTTTATCAGAGACTAGTATTGCAACCCCCGCTTTTTTTTGTTCTCCATTTGCTTGGTAAATCTTCCTCCATCCCTTTATTTTGAGCCTATGTATGTCTCTGCGTGTGAGATGGGTCTCCTGAATACAGCAGACTGATGGGTCTTGACTCTTTATCCAGTTTGCCAGTCTGTGTCTTTTAATTGGAGCATTTAGTCCATTTACATTTAAGGTTAATATTGTTATGTGTGAACTTGATCATGCCATTATGATATTAACTGGTTATTTTGCTCGTTAGTTGATGCAGTTTCTTCCTAGCCTCGATGGTCTTTACATTTTGGCATGTTTTTGCAATGGCTGGTACCGGTTGTTCCTTTCCATGTTTAGTGCTTCCTTCAGGATCTCTTGTAAGGCAGGCCTAGTGGTGACAAAATCTCTAAGCATTTGCTTATCTGTAAAGCATTTTATTTCTCCTTCACTTATGAAACTTAGTTTGGCTGGATATGAAATTCTGGGTTTAAAATTCTTTTCTTTAAGAATGTTGAATATTGGCCCCCACTCTCTTCTGGCTTGGAGAGTTTCTGCCGAGAGATCTGCTGTGAGTCTGATGGGCTTCCCTTTGTGGGTAACCCGACCTTTCTCTCTGGCTGCCCTTAAGATTTTTTCCTTCATTTCAACTTTGGTGAATCTGGCAATTATGTGTCTTGGAGTTGCTCTTCTCGAGGAGTATCTTTGTGGCGTTCTCTGTATTTCCTGAATTTGAATGTTGGCCTGCCCTACTAGGTTGGGGAAGTTCTCCTGGATGATATCCTGAAGAGTGTTTTCCAACTTGGTTCCATTTTCCCCCTCACTTTCAGGCACCCCAATCAGACGTAGATTTGGTCTTTTCACATAATCCCATACTTCTTGCAGGCTTTGTTCTTTTCTTTTTCTTCTTTTTTCTTTTGGTTTCTCTTCTCGCTTCATTTCATTCATTTGATCCTCAATCGCTGAAACTCTTTCTTCCAGTTGATGGAGTCGGTTACTGAAGCTTGTGCATTTGTCACGTATTTCTCGTGTCATGGTTTTCATCTCTTTCATTTCGTTTATGACCTTCTCTGCATTAATTACTCTAGCCATCAATTCTTCCACTTTTTTTTCAAGATTTTTAGTTTCTTTGCGCTGGGTACGTAATTCCTCCTTTAGCTCCGAGAAATTTGATGGACTGAAGCCTTCTTCTCTCATCTCATCAAAGTCATTCTCCGTCAAGCTTTGATCCGTTGCTGGCGATGAGCTGCGCTCCTTTGCCGGGGGAGATGCGCTCTTATTTTTTGAATTTCCAGCTTTTCTGCCCTGCTTTTTCCCCATCTTTGTGGTTTTATCTGCCTCTGGTCTTTGATGATGGTGATGTACTGATGGGGTTTTGGTGTAAGTGTCCTTCCTGTTTGATAGTTTTCCTTCTAACAGTCAGGACCCTCAGCTGTAGGTCTGTTGGAGATTGCTTGAGGTCCACTCCAGACCCTGTTTGCCTGGGTATCAGCAGCAGAGGCTGTAGAAGATAGAATATTTCTGAACAGCGAGTGTACCTGTCTGATTCTTGCTTTGGAAGCTTCCTCTCAGGGGTGTACTCCACCCTGTGAGGTGTGGGGTGTCAGACTGCCCCTAGTGGGGGATGTCTCCCAGTTAGGCTACTCAGGGGTCAGGGACCCACTTGAGCAGGGAGTCTGTCCCTTCTCAGATCTCAACCTCCGTGTTGGGTGATCCACTGCTCTCTTCAAAGCTGTCAGACAGAGTCATTTGCGTCTGCAGAGGTTTCGACTGCGTTTGTTATAGTTTACTGTGCCCTGTCCCCAGAGGTGGAGTCTACAGAGACAGACAGGTTTCCTTGAGCTGCTGTGAGCTCCACCCAGTGTGAACTTCCCAGCAGCTTTGTTTACCTACTTAAGCCTCAGCAATGGCGGGCGCCCCTCCCCCAGCCTCGCTGCTGCCTTGCCGGTAGATCACAGACTGTTGTGCTAGAAATGAGGGAGGCTCCGTGGGTGTGGGACCCTCCCGGCCAGGAGTGGGATATGATCTCCTGGTGTGCCTGTTTGCTTAAGGCGCAGTATTGGGGTGGGAGTTACCCGATTTTCCAGGTGTTGTGTGTCTCAGTTCCCCTGGCTAGGAAAAGGGATTCCCTTCCCCCTTGCGCTTCCGAAGTGAGGCAATGCCTCACCCTGCTTCAGCTCCTGCTGGTCGGGCTGCAGCAGCTGACCAGCACCGATCATCCGGCACTCCCCAGTGAGATGAACCCAGTACCTCAGTTGAAAATGCAGAAATCACCGGTCTTCTGTGTCGCTGGCGCTGGGAGTTGGAGACTGGAGCTGTTCCTATTCGGCCATCTTGCTCCGCCCCGGTGTGTTAATTATTATAAAATATGCCTCCTTATCTCTAGTAAGACCTTTCGTCTTACTTACATTTATGGTCTAGTAAGACCATAAAGTCTACCTGTTTTTAACATAACAACTATAAAAGCTATAATTTCATAAATGCAATGTTACAAATTACCAAAAATGTAGCAGCCTGAAATTACATTTATTATCTTATAATCTCTGGGTGTCGGGGGTCCAGACCCCATTTAGCTGGGTACTCTGCTCATAATCTCAATACTATCTGCTATTTGGGGCTCCTTCTCAAGCTTACTGCATGTTGGCAGAATTCATGTTGGTGCGCCTGTAAGACTGAAGTCAATGCTTTTCTATTGGTCCTTGAATAGGACTTGCTCTCAGTTCCTAGAGGGTACCCTTACATTTCAGCCATGAGCCCTTCCCAAAGCAGCTTAGATCTTCAAAACGAGCAAGACACACACTCTCTGTCTCTCATTCTATCTAGCTCTGGCTCCATCTCCATCTCTCTCTCTCTCTCTCTCTTTAGGAAAGGTCTGGGGTTTCTTTTCAAGGACTCATCTAACTTTGTCAAGCCTACCCAGGTTAATCTCCTTTCTAATCACCTTAAAGTCAAATGACAAGGCACCTTAATTATATAGGCAGAATCCCTTCACCATTGCCACCTTTCATGGAGTGAAATCCGAGGGCATTCACAAATCCTACTCGTGCTAAAGGGGCTCACTTCCATAAGTAATGCAAGAACTTAAGAGATCTTCAACTACATATGATATTCTTTGACTTTTGTTCCTTTATTGTCATGTGTTTTTTAACCTCATAAGACATTGGTTTTACCATAATTTTCTACAGTGAACATGCATTATACTCACAGGTTTATTTATTCTGTCTCCACCTTTTTTTTTTTTTTTTTTCTTCTTGTTTTTGCTTCCCTGTAGCTCCATCTGGGAAAATGTTTCTTCTGTCCTTTACTGATACTTCTCTTGTCTCCTATTGTGCAGTTTGGTTCCTGATGAATTCTGTCAAGCTTTTGGCTTTATTTATCACGATAAGGTCTCTATTATCATTTTATAGAGTTTTCTTTAAAGGCAGGATGTTTTAAGAAACAGATGACAAACAGTACTCGACATAAAAGAAACGTATTAGAGAAAATGACTGTAAAAGCACATGAGGAAGGAACAGGGAAAGGTTGGAAGTTTCCTCAGATAATGCAGGTCAGACTCTGAAAGATAAAGGGAAGAAGGTAGAAATGGCAGAAGGGTAGTTAGAAGTATCGCAGCCTAACATATATTTCTAGAAAAAATTTACTGAGCCTTTTTTCATGTGTCTGTTGGCTGCATAAATTTCTTCTTTTGAAAAGTGTCTATTCATATCCTCTGCCCATTTTTTGATGGGGTTGATGTTTTCTTGTAAATTGATTAAGCTCTTTGTAGATTCTGGATATTAGCCCTTTGTCAGATGGATAGATTGCAGAAATTTTCTCCCATTCTGTAGGTTGCCTGTTCACTCTGATGGTAGTTTTTTGTTGTTGTTGTTTTGTTTTGTTTTGTTTTGTGGTGTGCAGAAGCTCTTTAGTTTAATTAGATCCCATTTGTCTATTTTGGCTTTTGTTGCCATTGCTTTTGGTGTTTTAGTCATGAAGTCCTTTCCATGCCTATGTCCTGAATGGTATTGCCTAAGGTTTCTACTAGGGTTTTTATGGTTTTAGGTCTAACATTTAAGTCTTTAATCCATCTTGAATTAATGTTTGTATAAGGTGTAAGGAAGGGATCCAGTTTCAGCTTTCTACATATGGTGCAGTTTTCTCAGCACCATTTATTAAATAGGGAATCATTTCCCCGTGTCTTGTTTTTGTCCAGTTTGTCAAAGATCAGATGGTTGTAGATGTGTGGTATTATTTCTCAGGCCTCTGTTCTGTTCCATTGCTCTATATCTCTGTTTTGGCACCAGTACCATGCCGTTCTCATTACTGTAGCCTCGTAGTATAGTTTGAAGTCAGGTAGTATAGTCTGAAGTTAGGAATGCCTCCAGCTTTGTTCTTTTTGCTTAGGATTGTCTTGGCAATGTGGACTCTTTTCTGGTTCCATATGAACTTTAAAGTAGTTTTTCAAATTCTGTGAAGAAAGTCATTGGTAACTTGATGGGGATGGCATTCAATCTATGAATTTCCTTGGGCAGTGTGGCCATTTTCATGATATTGCTCATTATCACTGGTCATCGGAGAAATGCAAATCAAAACCACAATGAGATGCCATCCCACACCAGTTAGAATGGTGATCATTAAGATGCCGGGAAACAACAGTTGCTAGAGTGAATGTGGAGAAATAGGAACACCTTTACACTGTTGGTGGGACTGTAAACTAGTTCAACCATTGTGGAAGACAGTGTGGCGATTCCTCAAGGATCTAGAACTAGAAATACAATTTGACCCAGCCATCCCATTACTGGGTATATACCCAAAGGATTATAAATCATGCTACTATAAAGACACTTGCATACGTATGTTTACTGCGGCACTATTCACAACAGCAAAGACTTGGAACCAACCCAAATATCCATTAATGATAGACTTGATTAAGAAAATGTGGCAATATACACCATGGAATACTATGCAGCCATAAAAAAGGATGAGTTCATGTCCTTTGTAGCCACATGGATGAAGCTGGAAACCACCATTCTGAGCAAACTATTTCAAGGACAGAAAACCAAACACCATATGTTCTCACTCATAGGTGGGAACTGAACAATGAGAACACTTGGACACAGGGCAGGGAACATCACACACTGGAGCCTGTCATGGGGTGGGGGTATTGGGGAGGGATAGCATTAGGAGAAATACCTAATATAAATGATGAGTTAATGGGCACAGCAAACGAACACGGCACATGTATACATATGTAACAAACCTGCATGTTGTGCAATGTACCCTAGAACTTAAAGTATAATAATAAAAAATATTTACTAAGCCCATGAGTGAGTCCTCAGGTCACAGATGCCCATCAAAGAGTCCTTAGTCTCTCCCCTAGAAACAGGCTTGCCTTAGTGACCTTGCCATGCAGTCATTAGCTAAGAGCAGTCTGCAGGAAATTAGCTTGGGAGCAAATTTAGGCATGGGTTTCAGAGCACAGAAGCTGGGGGTTTAAGTCAATTGTAGTTAATGCAGATGAAAATTTGAGAGGAGCATTCTGATGGCAGCAATATTATATAATTCTATTTTGGTATTTAGTTTTTCCGAACTCAGAGTCTGTCTGTTGTTTTCTAGCTGTCATTTTTCCTTCAAGAAATCAGCTCTCAGTCTTATAGCAGCAGGTTTGAAAGTATTATGTCTTCTTACCTTTTCTTAAAATTCTCTTTATTTTTAACATGTTTGATGCTTTATAGGGCAGTTACGTTTTGTGCAAGTCATCGTTATCTACTCAATGGATGAACAGATTTGAAGCAGACTTCAGGCTTTGTGAACAATCATACATCTCTTTATTCTTTTCCTTAGCTTTAGCCTTTTGGGACTCCCAAATAAGTGTGGAACCCCAACTTTGTTGAGACCTAAATTCAAATATCCACTTTCTCTTTCCATATTAGATGAAGAAAGCTCTCCTCAGCTTCCAAGTCCCTGCTTTTGAATGAGCAAGTTATCTGAGGAAAAAACATGATTCCAAATAATGGGCTCACCTTTCTGTTCTTCCCTTTTTTGGGCAATCTGGGCCTTTCAAATTCTTGCTAGCTTCGTAGCTTTCTGATTTTTCCAAATATATGGCTATTGTTGTTATTTAGTACAGTTTTTAGTTATTTTAAGTGGGAAGGTTGGTCTGAAAAAAAGCTAAGACACTAATGCTAAGAGCAGAACATTTCATTTGAAAATGTTTAAGAGAATAATTTGTATGAGCTGATTGCTTTCTTTCTGTATTTTTTCTAGCAAAATTTAGTGCCATTATTGTGATGATAGAAATATAGCTAGACTTTACTCACCCCTTCCTGTATTTGGTAATTCACTGTTTTTAACTAATTCTGATTAGCAGTACAACACAAATGCAAATGTAATGTAAACCCTTTTTAAGTTTATTTATTTGTATTTATTTGTTTTTGAGACAGGCTCTGGCTCTGTCACCCAGGCTGGAGTACAGTGGCATTATCTCAGCTCACTGCAACCTCTGCCTCCTGGGCTCAAGCAATCCTCCCATCTCAGCTTCCCGAGTATCTGGGACTACAGGCACATACCACCATGCCCAGTTAATTTTTTAATTTTTGTAGAGACAGAGTTTCACCATGTTTCCTAGACTGGTCTCGAACTCTTGAGCTCAAGCAATCCGCCCACCTCAGCCTTCCAAAGTCCTGGGATTATAGGCATGAGCCACTGTGCTGGGCCAAGTTCATCTATTTTCTGATAGAAAAACATGTGTTCTACTCGTGTTGTATTCTTTTTATTTTATCACTTTCCAGATATGTGACCTTGGCCAAGTCAATTAAATTCTGTCTTTTTACTGTCATCCATAAATTAAGAAAAGTAACTCAATGTACCTCAAATATATAGAACAAAAAAGAAAAAGCACATTTTTTTAACTTAGGCTGTTTAACTTTAAAGAAATTAAGTATTTGAATGAAAATAGACTTTGGTTTTTAAGATAATTTGTCGGGGGGTGGAGCAAGATGGCCGAATAGGAACAGCTCCAGTCTCCAACTCCCAGCGCCAGCGACACAGAAGACCGGTGATTTCTGCATTTTCAACTGAGGTACTGGGTTCATCTCACTGGGGAGTGCCGGATGATCGGTGCTGGTCAGCTGCTGCAGCCCGACCAGCAGGAGCTGAAGCAGGGCTAGGCATTGCCTCACCTGGGAAGCACAAGGGGGAAGGGAATCCCTTTTCCTAGCCAGGGGAACTGAGACACACAACACCTGGAAAATCGGGTAACTCCCACCCCAATACTGCGCCTTAAGCAAACAGGCACACCAGGAGATCATATCCCACTCCTGGCCGGGAGGGTCCCACACCCACGGAGACTCCCTCATTGCTAGCACAGCAGTCTGTGATCTACCGGCAAGGCAGCAACGAGGCTGGGGGAGGGGCGCCCGCCATTGCTGAGGCTTAAGTAGGTAAACAAAGCCTCTGGGAAGCTCGAACAGGGTGGAGCTCACAGCAGCTCAAGGAAACCTGTCTGTCTCTGTAGACTCCACCTCTGGGGACAGGGCACAGTAAACTATAACAAACGCAGTCGAAACCTCTGCAGACGCAAATGACTCTGTCTGACAGCTTTGAAGAGAGCAGTGGATCTCCCAACACGGAGGCTGAGATCTGAGAAGGGACAGATTCCCTGCTCAAGTGGGTCCCTGACCCCTGAGCAGCCTAACTGGGAGACATCCCCCACTAGGGGCAGTCTGACATCCCACACCTCACAGGGTGGAGTACACCCCTGAGAGGAAGCTTCCAAAGCAAGAATCAGACAGGTACACTCGCTGTTCAGAAATATTCTATCTTCTGCAGCCTCTGCTGCTGACACCCAGGCAAACAGGGTCTGGAGTGGACCTCAAGCAATCTCCAACAGACCTACAGCTGAGGGTCCTGACTGTTAGAAGGAAAACTATCAAACAGGAAGGACACCTACACCAAAACCCCATCAGTACATCACCATCATCAAAGACCAGAGGCAGATAAAACCACAAAGATGGGGAAAAAGCAGGGCAGAAAAGCTGGAAATTCAAAAAATAAGAGCGCATCTCCCCCGGCAAAGGAGCGCAGCTCATCGCCAGCAACGGATCAAAGCTTGACGGAGAATGACTTTGATGAGATGAGAGAAGAAGGCTTCAGTCCATCAAATTTCTCGGAGCTAAAGGAGGAATTACGTACCCAGCGCAAAGAAACTAAAAATCTTGAAAAAAAAGTGGAAGAATTGATGGCTAGAGTAATTAATGCAGAGAAGGTCATAAACGAAATGAAAGAGATGAAAACCATGACACGAGAAATACGTGACAAATGCACAAGCTTCAGTAACCGACTCCATCAACTGGAAGAAAGAGTTTCAGCGATTGAGGATCAAATGAATGAAATGAAGCGAGAAGAGAAACCAAAAGAAAAAAGAAGAAAAAGAAAAGAACAAAGCCTGCAAGAAGTATGGGATTATGTGAAAAGACCAAATCTACGTCTGATTGGGGTGCCTGAAAGTGAGGGGGAAAATGGAACCAAGTTGGAAAACACTCTTCAGGATATCATCCAGGAGAACTTCCCCAACCTAGTAGGGCAGGCCAACATTCAAATTCAGGAAATACAGAGAACGCCACAAAGATACTCCTCGAGAAGAGCAACTCCAAGACACATAATTGCCAGATTCACCAAAGTTGAAATGAAGGAAAAAATCTTAAGGGCAGCCAGAGAGAAAGGTCGGGTTACCCACAAAGGGAAGCCCATCAGACTCACAGCAGATCTCTCGGCAGAAACTCTCCAAGCCAGAAGAGAGTGGGGGCCAATATTCAACATTCTTAAAGAAAAGAATTTTAAACTCAGAATTTCATATCCAGCCAAACTAAGTTTCATAAGTGAAGGAGAAATAAAATCCTTTACAGATAAGCAATGCTTAGAGATTTTGTCACCACTAGGCCTGCCTTGCAAGAGACCCTGAAGGAAGCACTAAACATGGAAAGGAACAACCGGTACCAGCCATTGCAAAAACATGCCAAAATGTAAAGACCATCGAGGCTAGGAAGAAACTGCATCAACTAATGAGCAAAATAACCAGTTAATATCATAATGGCAGGATCAAGTTCACACATAACAATATTAACCTTAAATGTAAATGGACTAAATGCTCCAATTAAAAGACACAGACTGGCAAACTGGATAAAGAGTCAAGACCCATCAGTCTGCTGTATTCAGGAGACCCATCTCACACACAGAGACAAACATAGGCTGAAAATAAAGGGATGGAGGAAGATTTACCAAGCAAATGGAGAACAAAAAAAAGCGGGGGTTGCAATACTAGTCTCTGATAAAACAGACTTTAAACCATCAAAGATCAAAAGAGACAAAGAAGGCCATTACATAATGGTAAAGGGATCAATTCAATAGGAAGAGCTAACTATCCTAAATATATATGCACCCAATACAGGAGCACCCAGATTCATAAAGCAAGTCCTTAGAGACTTACAAAGAGACTTAGACTCCCATACAATAACAATGGGAGACTTCAACACTCCACTGTCAACATTAGACAGATCAACAAGACAGAAAGTCAACAAGGATATCCAGGAATTGAACTCATCTCTGCAGCAAGCAGACCCAATAGACATCTATAGAACTCTCCACCCCAAATCAACAGAATATACATTCTTCTCAGCACCACATCGTATTTGCTCCAAAATCGACCACGTAAGTGGAAGTAAAGCACTCCTCAGCAAATGTACAAGAACAGAAATTATAACAAACTGTCTCTCAGACCACAGTGCAATCAAACTAGAACTCAGGACTAAGAAACTCAATCAAAACCGCTCAACTACATGGAAACTGAACAACCTGCTCCTGAATGACTACTGGGTACATAACGAAATGAAGGCAGAAATAAAGATGTTCTTTGAAACCAATGAGAACAAAGACACAACATACCAGAATCTCTGGGACACATTTAAAGCAGTGTGTAGAGGGAAATTTATAGCACTAAATGCCCACAAGAGAAAGCAGGAAAGATCTAAAATTGACACTCTAACATCGCAATTAAAAGAACTAGAGAAGCAAGAGCAAACACATTCGAAAGCTAGCAGAAGGCAAGAAATAACTAAGATCAGAGCAGATCTGAAGGAGATAGAGACACAAAAAACCCTCCAAAAAATCAATGAATCCAGGAGTTGGTTTTTTGAAAAGATCAACAAAATTGACAGACCACTAGCAAGACTAATAAAGAAGAAAAGAGAGAAGAATCAAATTGATGCAATTAAAAATGATAAAGGGCATATCACCACCGACCCCACAGAAATACAAACTACCATCAGAGAATACTATAAACACCTCTACGCAAATAAACTGGAAAATCTAGAAGAAATGGATAATTTCCTGGACACTTACACTCTTCCAAGACTAAACCAGGAAGAAGTTGAATCCCTGAATAGACCAATAGCAGGCTCTGAAATTGAGGCAATAATTAATAGCCTACCAACCAAAAAAAGTCCAGGACCAGATGGATTCACAGCTGAATTCTATCAGAGGTACAAGGAGGAGTTGGTACCATTCCTTCTGAAACTATTCCAATCAATAGAAAAAGAGGGAATCCTCCCTAACTCATTTTATGAGGCCAACATCATCCTGATACCAAAGCCTGGCAGAGACACAACAAAAAAGGAGAATTTTAGACCAATATCCCTGATGAACATTGATGCAAAAATCCTCAATAAAGTACTGGCAAACCGGATTCAGCAACACATCAAAAAGCTTATCCACCATGATCAAGTGGGCTTCATCCCTGGGATGCAAGGCTGGTTCAACATTCGCAAATCAATAAACATAATCCAGCATATAAACAGAACCAAAGACAAGAACCACATGATTATCTCAATAGATGCAGAAAAGGCTTTTGACAAAATTCAACAGCCCTTCATGCTAAAAACGCTCAATAAATTCAGTACTGATGGAACGTACCTCAAAATAATAAGAGCTATTTATGACAAACCCACAGCCAATATCATACTGAATGGGCAAAAACTGGAAAAATTCCCTTTGAAAACTGGCACAAGACAGGGATGCCCTCTCTCACCACTTCTATTCAACATAGTGTTGGAAGTTCTGGCTAGGGCAATTAGGCAAGAGAAAGAAATCAAGGGTATTCAGTTAGGAAAAGAAGAAGTCAAATTGTCCCTGTTTGCAGATGACATGATTGTATATTTAGAAAACCCCATTGTCTCAGCCCAAAATCTCCTTAAGCTGATAAGCAACTTCAGCAAAGTCTCAGGATACAAAATTAATGTGCAAAAATCACAAGCATTCTTATACACCAGTAACAGACAAACAGAGAGCCAAATCAGGAATGAACTTCCACTCACAATTGCTTCAAAGAGAATCAAATACCTAGGAATCCAACTTACAAGGGATGTAAAGGACCTCTTCAAGGAGAACTACAAACCACTGCTCAGTGAAATCAAAGAGGACACAAACAAATGGAAGAACATACCATGCTCATGGATAGGAAGAATCAATATCGTGAAAATGGCCATACTACCCAAGGTTATTTATAGATTCAATGCCATCCCCATCAAGCTACCAATGAGTTTCTTCACAGAATTGGAAAAAACTGCTTTAAAGTTCATATGGAACCAAAAAAGAGCCCGCATCTCCAAGACAATCCTAAGTCAAAAGAACAAAGCTGGAGGCATCATGCTACCTGACTTCAAACTATACTACAAGGCTACAGTAACCAAAACAGCATGGTACTGGTACCAAAACAGAGATATAGACCAATGGAACAGAACAGAGTCCTCAGAAATAATACCACACATCTACAGCCATCTGATCTTTGACAAACCTGAGAGAAACAAGAAATGGGGAAAGGATTCCCTATTTAATAAATGGTGCTGGGAAAATTGGCTAGCCATAAGTAGAAAGCTGAAACTGGATCCTTTCCTTACTCCTTATATGAAAATTAATTCAAGATGGATTAGAGACTTAAATGTTAGACCTAATACCGTGAAAATCCTAGAGGAAAACCTAGGTAGTACCATTCAGGACATAGGCATGGGCAAAGACTTCATGTCTAAAACACCAAAAACAACGGCAGCAAAAGCCAAAATTGACCAATGGGATCTCATTAAACTAAAGAGCTTCTGCACAGCAAAAGAAACTACCATCAGAGTGAACAGGCAACCTACAGAATGGGAGAAAATTTTTGCAATCTACTCATCTGACAAAGGGCTAATATCCAGAACCTACAAAGAACTCAAACAAATTTACAAGAAAAGACAAACAACCCCATCAAAAAGTGGGCAAAGGATATGAACAGACATTTCTCAAAAGAAGACATTCATACAGCCAACAGACACATGAAAAAATGCTCATCATCACTGGCCATCAGAGAAATGCAAATCAAAACCACAATGAGATACCATCTCACACCAGTTAGAATGGCGATCATTAAAAAGTAAGGAAACAACAGATGCTGGAGAGGATGTGGAGAAATAGGAGCACTTTTACACTGTTGGTGGGATTGTAAACTAGTTCAATCATTATGGAAAACAGTATGGCGATTCCTCAAGGATCTAGAACTAGATGTACCATATGACCCAGCCATCCCATTACTGGGTATATACCCAAAGGATTATAAATTATGCTGCTATAAAGACACATGCACACGTATGTTTATTGCAGCACTATTCACAATAGCAAAGACTTGGAATCAACCCAAATGTCCATCAGTGACAGACTGGATTAAGAAAATGTGGCACATATACACCATGGAATACTATGTAGCGATAAAAAAGGATGAGTTTGTGTCCTTTGTAGGGACATGGATGCAGCTGGAAACCATCATTCTTAGCAAACTATCACAAGAACAGAAAACCAAACACCGCGTGTTCTCACTCATAGGTGGGAACTGAACAATGAGATCACTTGGACTCAGGAAGGGGAACATCACACACCGGGGCCTATCATGGGGAGGGGGGAGGGGGGAGAGATTGCATTGGGAGTTATACCTGATGTAAATGACGAGTTGATGGGTGCAGCACACCAACATGGCACAAGTATACATATGTAACAAACCTGCACGTTATGCACATGTACCCTACAACTTAAAGTATAATAATAATAAATAAATTAAAAAAAAAACACACCAAAACATATACAATTCTAAATATTTGTGTAACTAATAAAATTGTGTGTAATTTACATAAGTCAGACTTCAAAAATTATTGGGAAGAATAAATTCACTGTTACTGTAGCAGATTTTACCATACCTTTATTTGAAACAACCATTTATTTCTATTTCTAAGATATATTCCACATATATTGCTTGAACAATAATATTGTGATTTACAGAATTTTTTTAAATTACCAGGAAAATAACTTGAAGGAGGAGGTAAATAGTGAATTCAGAAGGCTAGATAGATTTTGAAATTACCATCTCTCAAATCTATTCCTTTAGTAATAATTCATACTTTCAGGATGAAATAAATCTTCAGGTTAGTTATTTTGTGTACATTGCTTTTGAGATTAAAATGCCAGTGACATCATTAGTCTGGATTGCAGGGCTAAATTCGTTTCATTAGATTTTTATGCCAATATTTTGTTCAGTTCATTTAAATGGATTGATACATATCAAATTAGGAAATAATTTCCATTAGATAATAACACTCAATATAAAACAGACATTTGTAGCCTTTGTCTTGTACAAATGTATTTTTTATTGCAATGGGTAGTGTTTCAATGTCTGTAACTTCAAGATATATCAGTATGTATTATTAAGTATGTGTGTGTCAGTATATTCTATGACTTTAGGGCAGTTAACTGTACTACTTCAAAATGTGTATTTAATGGATGGTTACAATATCAGATATGTTACATTCCTTAGTATGTACCACTACAATAAGCACCCTGCTTTTTCATATCTCCAGCAGTTGAGATTAACATTGATTTATAATTTTTAAATAGGAAACATTTTAATTAGTATAATTATAGTTAAAGATAGACCTTCACTGATGGAACTGAAAGAATTCAAGAAATATAAATTAACAAACATATTTTAGACACACTCCTCATCTTTGCATGAGGAAGATATCAGAATCTAGAGAGATCGCTTCCTTGCTTCTTTAGGGATGGTATCTGAAGCTTCATCCTTCAATGGTCCTCTACCCAGTCAAAGGTTAGGGATAATTCTGATTCAATGATATCAATTAAAATGGTAAAAATATTTGCTTCTGGAAAATTGTTTCATGTCCCTGGCGTGAACATTTCATATAAAGTGGTATTTATACCGCCCAAACATATAGCTAGAATTTATTGGATTTACTGAATATGTTGCATAAAATGTGTTGTGGCTGGGTGAGGGGGCTCACACCTGTAATTCTAGCACTTTGGGAAGCCAAGGTGGGTGGATCACTTGAGGCCAGGAGTTCAAGACCAGCATGGCCAACGTGGTGAAACCCTCTCTCTTCTAAAAATACAAACATTTGCGGGACATGGTGGTGCATGCCTGTAATCCCAGCTACTTGGGAGTCTGAGGCATGAGAATCGCTTGAACCCTGGAAGTGGAGGTTGAAGTGAGCCAAGATTGCACCACCTCACTGCAGTCTGGGCAACAGAGCAAGATCCTGTCTAAAAAAAAAAAAAAGAATGTGTTGTGACTACTAACAGACAGTTGTTTGATAAGTACATGTATGTTTGGCATAATTTGTTGTGAGATTCACTTAATTTTAAAACCTTGAAATGAGGTAGTAGAGAATAGCTAAAATTAATCAATTTCATACTTAAAAATTTAAAACTAATCTAACAACTGTAAGTTATACGTAACTGTATTTCCTTAAGTCAGTCCATTACCAAGGAACTATTAGAGGAAAAAAAAAAACTACAATCAAGACAAAGAGAAAAGTAACAGAAAATGCAAACAAAATGCAAAACTATGAACTTTCAAAATATGAGTTCACACTCTGTTGCACACAACAAAAAGGCATTACAAACAAAATGGAACAATTAAAAATGAAAGTTAAGTCGTAACCATGAGAAGAATACTCATGAGGGAAAGCAAATGAAAATATTTTGGAGTTTTTGTTTTTTTCTAATTTCAATTGTAAAATTAATTGTTCAGGTAGTAGACACTCTATTAAATGAATAAATTAGTGGTTGAGCATTTTAATGGATGAAGTTGAATTGTTTGAGGCCTTGAACTTGAAGGTCATTGATTATTAAATACTTGGGGGGTAAGGAATGTAATGTTTTTTCAGTAAGCATATAATTCAATCATGCATCCTGACTTTTGTATGAAATGACTAAATCTTTAGGAGGATTAATCTGGATGAAGTAGGAATAGACTAGAATAGAAAGAGATAGTGGTTAAGTAGGGGTAGGATCAGTGAAACCATAGAGGATATGATTACACACTATATAATGAGAAGTAATTGAGTATAAATATAAATTTAAAAGTGTAGGTATAATATTCAACATTTTTTCGAGGGCTTATTATGTTCCAGCATTATTTTAAGTGTTTTACCTATCATATTGATTTATTTTTTATTTTTCATTTTATTTATAATCCCTCCTGAGTAGATGAGATTACAGGCTTGTGCCACCACACCTCACTAATTTTTATATTTTTAGTAGAGAAAGGGTTTTTGCCATGTTGGCCAGGCTGATCTCCAACTCCTGACCTCAAGCGATCCACCCCCCTTTGGTCTCCCAAAGCACTGGGATTACAGGCCTGAGCCACTCTGCCCAGGTCATAAAATAACTCCTTACAACCATCCTGTAAGTTGAATACTATTATTATTCCCATTATTCAGATGTTCTCTTCATGGCGTAGAGAATTGAGAGTGTTGGTAAATAATGGCACCAGAACTCAAACGTGAGCAGTCAAATCTGAGCAGACTCTAGAGATCAAATGTTCTTAAACATTATGGAATATGAGTCAGTATGAATGACTAAAAGTCCAGTAATGATTAGGGAAAACAAACAAACATGAGTGAGGACAACTGAAATAATTACGATATAATTAAGGGTGATAAGTTACATTTGTATAGTTATTTAAAATATACATTATTCCACGTGATCAGAAATATAAAAACAACTAGACAGATATTGGTAGACAATTATTTGAAATTTGTAACATACTGCTTGGAGTAAGCATGCAAGTTGAGTGCTTAATGTGTATCGGGGACTGCACTGTGCAAATAAATTTGGGGTTAGTAAGAAACAAGGGCCTAGAAAAATTAGAAGACATGTAATTTAACGATGTAAAATAGCAAAATCAAAACTTAGCAAAAGTTAGAAGACTTATGTACAAATAGGTACAAAATGTATGACATTAGGAAATGAAGTTATTAGGATAAGCTCCCCATAAAGGTAATATAAAAATATTGTCCTTTCCTTAGACATTTTTTGTTTAAGATTTTTATTCTATGCATAAATATATCTGAAGAGAAATATAAATCAAATATTTATTTTGTCACCAAAATTATTCTATTAATGATATCTCATTTTATAAAATTTAAAGTAGGCAGAGGCAATATTTACTAAAATATTAAGTTTGATTCATTTTGCATATAACCATTTTTCAACAATATGGTCTGTAAAATATTTCATAGACCCATTAATATAAAAAGTTTATTTAAAAAGTTTGAAACTTATTCTGCAATTATGTAAATTTTGAAATGATAGACATAAATGAAGAGAACGAAAGAGTAACTCCTGACGACCATGAGCTGGCCTAACTCTCACAGCTAGGGCATGCTATTCTCTTATTACACATAAATAATCTTACAGAATTCCAGCCTCACAATTCCTATCTCACAACCTTGATAGTAAGGTCACTGTGAGACCATGATAAAATGAGATAGTAAGGCCACTTCATAATTTTTTCTAAGCAGAAATAAAAGCAGGTTTCCTTTGCCACCCACAAAAATACCAAATGCCCCATCACTCAGTCAAAATTAGAAATTGGTATTTCTTGATCAATTACAGTTTTATACTAGTCTCTCCTTCCTGTAGGTAAGATTTATTGAAGTACCCAATTATAGAATTTCCCCCAGTTTCTGACAGTACCCAATCTAGACTGAACCCCCACATACTTAGATGCACCCTGAATAATGCAACCAAAGCCTAACTCCTATAAATTCTTTATAACACTCTTTTACTGAGAAACCCCTGTTTCCCCATAGTGTGTGTTCTCCTTTGCTGCAATGAGTAATAAATCCACTGTGTACAATTGCAGGGTTGGTTCCTGTGTATTTTTAGATTGGGTCATTGACATAAAATAATCATTTATTTATTCTTTTAGACTCAAAACAATTGAATGCTTACTAAGTGATTAGCATTCTCTTAGAAATTGAGAATGTAAAGAAAATAAAACTCACTGTCTTTTTCCATTTAAGCAGCTCGTGACTAATGACTGAATGAAAGGAAAAATACCCAAAGTGATTAGTAGAATTCTGTAAAGTATTAAAGAACAGAGTAACATGGAATTATTTCTAGTGTTGGTTGTTGAGATTATTTGGAGAGTGGTAACGACTTTGAAGGATAGGCAGTATTCTTCCAGGTACAGAAGGTAGTATTCACTGAAACAAAGCCAACCTCAGATTTATTTTTTCTAAAACCCAGCTAGGTTTTTTAATAGAAAGAAATATGCTATCATATCCACTGATACTGTTTCATGATAATATGTGCATCTTTTAAAGTTGCCTTTATTTTTGGGGAAAAAAAGGTGTAATGTAAATGATTTAATAGGCAATTTATTTTAAACATGTACCCTAGAACTTAAAGTACAATAAAAATTTAAACAGAAAAATAGTGTCGTATTAACCACTAGATAATTTTATTATAAAATTTTGTTAAAGATCATTGGAGAACAAAATGTAAGTTTCATCATTTTAATAGAATAAATGCATATAATTAGATTGTATACATTTAGAAAGTAAACTTTATGACCTATATTTTGTTAATAGTAAATGAATGAAATGATGTGAAGTCATTGAGCAGCATTAACAATCCCAAAAAATCAATCCCCTATCAATTCTGGGACTAAAAAGCCACCAATTCAAAGTTAGTCACATGTATGTGAAGATTCAGAAAGTAGTTAAAATAATTTCTTCTAGAATTCTGGGGGAAAGGTACATCAAGGTTACCATGAAGTCATTTATTAATATGTCATTTATCTTAGTGATTAATATATTTTGAAAAGCTTTAGTTTCATACACTGAGAGCCCTACTAGAGTTGGGTATTTGCACTTGGCCAACTGAAGACACTTTATTGATATTTGGATTAAACTATGTTAGTCTTGCTACATTCCTGTATGCTTAAAACAGAAGTTCAAAGAAGGGTACCCTTAGCTAAATAATTTTTTTCCATTTTCTTTTATAACAGAAAAATAACTTTAGTTTAAAGTGTGTGAAAAGGACCGTCTTAGAACATAAAATTTCATATTATGTCATGAAGTAGAATATCAGTAACTTATATCCAGTAACTAAAAATGGATATTGAACTTTTATTTCTCTTTCGTAAGTGAATCTCTTGGATCTCTATAAGACCACATATGTAGCTCAAGCATTAGTCAAAATTTAGCTTGATAGTAAGGTCTTCTGGAAATTTGAAACAGAATAAATACATTGGTGATAAACCTGTGCAGTTACAAGGTTATTAAACAAGGAAGAATATATACATGTGTGGATACACACACTTTCCCACTTATGCACATACATCCAGCCTATTCTACAAGGCCAAAGGAATGTCCCGACTCTGAGGCACTTCCATACTCTTTCTTCCATTCTTAACGTTTTTATTTTAAATTCCACAGGAAGTACAGGTGAAAAAAATGATGAAATCGTAGAGAATCTCTTCCTCTCCCTGTCAAAAAGCTAACAATTTTTAATATTTTGTTTCATATTCTAGAAGTTTTTCTATTTGATGGAATAATTTTAGACATATTGTATATAATCTAAATCATTACGTTATTACCATAGTATGATATTGAATTTTTTTCATTATTCAGAAATTTTCTGTTGCTGAAAATTTAGTTTGCTTTCAATTCTTGCTGTTTTAATAACTGTAATGAACACTGCTCTCTCTATATATAATATATATAATATGTAATATATAATACATGTTATATAATACATATTATATAATATATGTTATATGTTATGTGATATTATATATGTTATATAATATATAATCTATATTTAGGACCGTATATTAATAGATTATTAATATTATATATATTATTAATATATAATATATATTTATAATATATAATGTATTATCTAATGATACTTCTAAGATTTATTAATATAGTGTATAACATTTTATTATAAGGATGCTTTGTGTTTCCAATGTAAAATAATAAACCAAAAATAATTATTTGACAACTCTCTATTCAACTGAACTCTCAACATCTATTTCTGGTTCTAAAGTAAAATTTCTAATGAGGTACATTGCCACACTATCAGGTAATTTTATTATTAAATCATTATGTAGAAATTAAAAATTATACCATTTTTTTAATTTTTTCTATTAAATCAGAGTAACTTATTATTTAGCAACATGTTGCCATAAATTTATTTTTATTTCCAAGCATCTTTATTCTTGTATAATATGCCAGCTACATTTTCTCTTTCCAAAATATAATTGACTCTGCAGATGTTAGTTACTGGCAAAGTTACTTCATCTATAGGTAGAAGACTCATAAACCAGAAACAAAACTCAACTGTAGCAAGCTTTAGCAAGGGTAGAATATAACTACTGCTAGGTCATTCATCTGGTTGCATATTGACTTCAATACAAGGATATTGAAACAAAAGCCTGTCTGAAAATAAATCACTTCTGTTCCAGATTTCAAAAATTATAATTTGATTTGATCATTAGAGTTATTAGATTGTATCTCACTAATGAGTTACAGGCAGAAAAACAATTTTTTATTCATTTGTTTCTTGCAGGAACTGTAGTAGATACTGAGAGAAAAATGTGGGTAACCGAAATTAAAAATTCAATATTTTAATGTTAGACAAATTTTTCCCTTGAAAAATGTTCTCTTGGCAAATTTTCAAGAACGTAATGTTGGATTTGATTGACTATGTAATTTATATACGAAAATAGAATGTTTCTTTAAAAATCTAAGGATGAAAACCAGAGATGACTCAAGTAAATTATTGAAGTGCATCCTCTTCTGAACTGTACATTGCTTTATTTCATCTGGCATTTAATTTTGTAGATGATGAATCTAAAGCTATTATGATTCTAACTTTAGTAAAGTTATCCTTTTCCCTTCCTTGGATAGTTGAAATCTTTATCTTGAAATAAATATTTTTAAGCATATGGATTGTTACTCATTTCTGCTTATTAATTTTAGCATCTAATGATCAGGCTTTCAACTCTCAATCTCACATGCAGGTTTTCTTTTCTGTCTATGATTTGCTGTTGCTGGTTCGTTTGCTATTTTCTCCTTGAAAAATGATTATAATTGAAAAGCTGTATTTGTCTATTCCATTATTCACCACTCATTATATCACACTTTATTTTCTCATTATAAGTGAACCTCACTCATCTGTCACCTGTAACTGGAATGTTTACAAAGTTGACTACATATCACTCCTTTCAGTCATAGTAGGACTTGGTCTATTATAGTTTTTATTTCACTCTTTATTTTCTCATTTAGTTAATGTTAATACCTAGCTTCCTTTTGGCAATTACACAGAGACATTGTATAATTTATTTACATTTATTATATAGCCAATTTAATGGAAATGCTTGTGGGTTTCCTTCCAATGAACGTATGCTCCCACCCCTTTTTTTTTGTTTGTTTGTTTGTTTTAAGCCTGTAGCCCTTTTTAATAAGCCCTATTTTTTTTCCCCTTACATTGACTGAATATTGAGTTTGGTTTAATAGTGTTATTTTAGAGATGTGTAGAGGGCCAGTGTCAAAGCTTATACCATTTAACCTTTGGCAACATAAAGAGATCTACAGTGTGCTGGATCTAGGGCACAAGCTATATGAGAGAGCAAACATTAACCTCCAGTTCCTTGGTTGCTTGTAGTTTTCATCTGTAAAGACATAAAGAAGACTCAATAAAATTGTAGGTCCTCTATGTCATTTTGAGTGAGGTTAACCAACTAAGAGGTAACCATCTAACACTAAAGGGAAAGTCTGAAGATAAGTCTGAAGATTGAAATGGGAAGAGAGAGTAACAGAAACAATCTCCCTAGAATTGTTCAAAATAAACTTTAGAGGATTATATTTTGTTGGTTGGTGTTTGCTAAAAATTCTCTTTCCTTTCGATGATTGTTTTAGCAAAATATCGGTATTATGGGAAATAATATTTCTGTTACTATCCAATCATCTTTCCAAAATCCTAGTTCCATCATTTTTAGTCTTTTCAGTCCCCTGAAGAATGAGTCTGGTTCAGAGTTATATAATTGCCACATGTTCATCAGATTTATTTGCCTTTCCTTGGAAGTTCACTATGCTTCCAAATTCTTTCCAGTTATATGGAATTCTAAGATTTTCCCATCTGTTTTAATTTTTTTGTAGTGGGACAAGTATAACTTAATATTCCTGGATAGCTTTTAATCCAACCTTCATTTAATATTTCTACAATGATGGATTAGTGAACACTAAAGCTTTTCATGATTTACATAGTCTTTTCATATTCCTTAACAAGTTCTCAAGTTCCTTTTCCTGGTATGTTGTGTAGTCGTTACAATGTTGTCCTATTATCTGAAAAAAAAAAATGTAATAAAATAAGAAAATCATTTTCCTTGATCTTTTTAAGGTCACATGTGAGTAGTCTGAACAGGTTGAAGATGACTTCCAGTTGAAAGACACTCTGTATATCAAAGTATCACTAATGAACCATTGGTAGAAGTTTAGTTTGTAGTTGCATAGTGTGTCTAAAGTTACAAAAAGTTATTCTTAAATTGCATACTTCTCAGAAAGTTATAGGCTAGTGGATAATAAATATTGGTCTAAAATATAGACCACGGTTAATCCCAGTATCAGATATATGTAGAATGGCAAAAGTATACCTAGTACGGCATGTGTTTTAAGCAACACACAGAGATGCGTTGGATGGCCATCATAACTCATTAGGTTGCGGGGATCATCATGGTGAACGATTAGAGACAAAAGTGAGAATAAATGTTATATGAATATGCATTTCAATGGAAATTAAAAAGCCCATGTGAAGTAGCAAAGTATAAACTAGCAAAACAAATTCCTAAGAGCATTAGCAAGGTTTTATGATAAGATTAGAGATAAACATAAAGGGAACAACAAGAAAACGACCTCGACTCAATGTGGTAGTTTCACATTCATGGTAGTTTCTCTAGAGTTTTATGTTAAATTAAAGTTTGACATAAGGATTCCATTTAGAAAATACAAGAACTCAAGCTCTTCATTCTGAAATACAGAAAAGTAAGTTTTCAAAAGCAGCAGGAAGGAGGCAGCATCTGTCACTTTTCACTTGATGTTTCTATACAGGCCTAGAAAACAGACTGAAGCTTAGAGCACCTGTGTTCCTTAGAATGCTATAAACTGTCCCATTTTTTCATCCAAAACCCATTGCTTTCTATTTCTGCCTCATCATCTGATCAGGATTTGTTGTTATTATTGTTGCCGTGATTACTATTATGTATCATTAGACTATCAGCAACAACAGATCATATGGCTTCATTTTTTCCTAAGGCTTCAACCATTTCCAAAACATAAATGTTTATGATTGTTTCAGAAGGAGACAGCACTGAGCTCCATTCAGTAACTTGTCCAGGTTTCAGACGGCTTGGTTTGCATTCCCTGCTGACTGCTTTAAAGCTAAAACAGATGAACAGTATAGATTTAAATGGGGTAAAATGATTTTTCTTAAGTTTAAATAATTGAAGTGGGCTTTATGCAAAATATCTCCAAAGAATATCAACTCTTGGTGGCAATGACACTAAAATGAAATACTGTTTAAATTCCTTACTCTGATTGGTAGATAAAATATAATATAGTGGAAGTAAAACTGGATTCAGGGCTAGGAATTTAGGGGTTAGTTGCACCTTCAAACTGTTATGTGAACTTGGGCAAGGCACTAACTTTTTATTCATTTGTAAAATGTTAAGGCCCTTAATGTCAAACTCTGAGGTTATTGTTGATTTTGGGTTCAAGGACAATGCTTTATTTTAAAGGATTAAGGTAAAAACAGAAAACCAGAAACGTACTAATGAGCAAAAGTTTGATCAAACATGAAATTCTTAACTTCTTTAGTATATATATATATAAGGAGAATCTTTGTTTCCTTTAAAAAGGGAGACAAAGACCTGAAAATAATTAATGGAACTGTGAATTGTAAGTTTGTGGTTACCTAAGATACTTAAATAAATAAATACTAATATAATGACCAACCCACATCATTCTGGCTGTTGCCTCCTGAAGCTGTCACAACTCTTTAATTGGCTGTCAGTTCAAAAAACCAAAATTCGAGATCTTTACATCTTTTTTTTCCGACAGATAATTCACTGTAACACTTTTGTGCATATTAATTTTGTTGCCCCAAATAAAAACATTAATAACTACATGTGATTGTTTAGCCACATGAACTCCTTTTTTTTTTTTTTTTTTTTTGAGAGGGAGTCTGGCTCTGTCACCCTGGCTGGAATGCAGTGGCCTAATCTGCACTCACTGCAACCTCCTTCCTGGGTTCAAGTGATTTTCCTGCCTCAGCCTCTGAAGCAGCTGGGACTACAGGCGTGCACTACCATGGTAAGCTAATTTTTGTATTTTTAGTAGAGATGCCATTTCACCATGTTGGCCAGGCTGGTCTTGAACTCCTGACCTCAAGTGATCTGCCTGCCTCACTCAGCCTCCCAAACTGCTGGGATTGCAGGCGTGAACTAACACGCCCGGCCATGAACTCTTTTATGATGAAAATGTTTATTGTCATCTCCATAACATGCCAAATCTTTCTCCAGAGTACAGAAACAGAATATTTTTCAGCAATGAGATGGCTTTGTTTTCCTCACTATGTCCAGAATTGCATCAACTTTTCTGGAATAAATGTATGATTTAGTAAGAATATAATTTTAATATGTAGATCGATTCTGGAATTAATTTTATTAATAAACTTGAATATTCCGCTTTAGGCAACTTAATACTGTGGTGCAATAGAAAACAAAACACTAGACTGAAAATCAAGATTTGTTCATCATTATGGACCTGACAAATTTTCCTTTTCTAAAAAAATATTGCGATAGTCCCTTAGTCTTTCTAGGCCTTTTTGTACCTGAAATAAGAAGATAAAGGAAATAATCTTTAAAGTCATTTTGCGCTAAACCATTATGATTTATCACATTAATCAAATAAGTTTGGGCATTTTTACACCCTGGACTATTGGTAGAGGAATCAAAGGAGATCTGTGAAAGTTTGGGTTGGCTAAGAAGACATTCAAGGAAAATCTTTGCTTCAGTATTGAGTGACACAAGTGATCTAGTTGTTGACCTGTATGAGCTATGAATCATGTAAATAAAATACAGTATCATGGTGTTCAAAGGGATGGTTGTTCCAAACATATTGTAATTTAGTGTCATTTGTCAGCATATCCACAACCAAAACATTATCATGTAGTTTGAACTGTCTGAAATTGACTAGCTGCTGTCCACATACCAACATTAGAAGAAAAACTGTAGCACCTCTTTGCCAATCAACAATTCCATTAGGCAAGCTGTTTAAACTAAAAACTAAATCAACAGTGGGAATGCAAGAAAAATGTACTGTTTACACACTATATAAAATGGGGAGTTCATATATAAAGACCTTATATGACAATATATGATAATATATGCCCGTTATGGCATAACTAGGCACCAAATAGATAAGTGAAAAATAATCTCAACATTTATTTGTATAAGTATGTATAATCATTAATCAAAGAAGAGGGCAATGCTAACTTTCATTGAAAACAGTTTTTTATATATGTTTATATAAATATATACACATGTGCACACAGAAATATGTATGCATCTATAAGCTATATAATCTATAAAGTTTATATATTATATATATTTCAAAATAATTAGATAAGAAGGGATATACATAACTTGGGAGAAAAGTGAGAGGAATTATTCCAGTAGTCGAAATTTACTTACAGGGATGATATCCACATAAATATCCAGGTAGAAAGATAGTACGATACAACTTTCAAGATGGTAGACAAGCTAAAATCTTTAAGAAGGTGACTTAGGTTAATTATTTGGCCTTCATTCTTTAGAAAAAGAAGCATGTGGATTATATTATTGATTATAATGAGACACTAATGTAACATAATGAAGTAAAGAGTACACTAACGTAGGCCAACTGAAATAGATATGACAAAAGCAAAGGACAGTTTCAGCAGGGAGAAAAGTCAAGAAGCACTGTTGAGAAGTAGGAGATCATGCTCTTCAGCCTTGATCAAGGGATCTCTTAAAATGCTAGTAGCTTATGTTCATTTTTATGGCTGCACAGTATTGCATGGAGTATATATACCACATTTTCTTTATCCAATCAGCTGTTGGTGGACATTCAGGTTGTTTCCATGACTTTATTATTGTAAACTGTGCTGCAATAAATATGTACTGGTGTCATTTTTATATAATGATTTATTTTCCTTTGGGTAGATACCCACAATATGGATGGAGCTGAGGGTCATTATTCTAAGTGAAAGAACTCAGAAGCAGAAAATAAAATATCATGTATTTTCACTTGTAAGTGAATGATGGCGTATTAGTCTGTTTTCACACTGCTTTAAAGAACTACCTGAGACTGGGTAATTTATGAAGAAAAAAGGTTTAATTGACTCACAGTTCCACAAGCTTAACAGGAAGCATGACTGGGAGGCCTCAGGAAACTTACAATCAGGTGAAAGGTGAAAAGGAAGGAAGGACCTTCTTCACATGGTGGCAGGAGGGAGAGACAGCGAAGGTGGAAGTGCCACACACTTTTAAACCATTAGATCTTGTGAGAACTCACTATCCCGAGAAGACCAAGGGGGGAATCCGACCCATGATCCAATCGCCTCCCACCAGTCTCCTTCTCCAATTTGACGTGAGATTTGGGCAGGGACACAAATCCAAACCATAAGAGATGGGCATACATGGTCATAAAGATAAGGAGAATAGACCCTGGGGACTCCAAAAGGATAGAGGGTTGAAAGAGGATGAGAGATGAAAAATTACCTATGGGATATAAAGTTCAAAATTTGGGTGATAGACACATTACAAGTCCAACCTCCACCATTATATATATAAAACCCAGGTAACAAGCACATGCACCCCCTAAATCTAATTTTATTTTTTAATTAAAGAATTAGAGTATTTTAGATTTTTTTTTCCAATTTGTTACTTAGGATGATAACCAGTATAATCTGTGATGGTTAGGAAATTCTTTCTGATTAAATTTGATTATAACTCAGTGATCTGAGCCTTATATTGTATAAGCGCAAGTGCTTGGCTTATGCTTAATCTCTGCTGTCCAAATTTCAGTTTTAAAATTTTTGTTCAAGTAGAATAAAAGACTCAGAAAGATTGTTCATAGACAAAGCTCAATTTTATACTAATATGGAGCTTACTGAGAGCATTTTGTGTGACGACGATGTATATTCCATGCTATGTCTCTTAAAATCAAGTGCTGAAATGGGGTGGATTATTTTAATAACTTGGGGGGTAAGCAGGAAAAACTTCTATACCTGGACTTCCTCTCTTCACTATCAGAATGTGCTTTAACAAATATATTATTATATCCTATTTTAAAGATATTTGGAACACAAACTTTTATTTTTATGAACATTTACAACTGTAGCAGGTTGAAGCTGATGACTGCTATTCTGAATAGTGATAGGGGAGTAGGTATTCTGCATATTAGAAAAATGGCCCTTCAAGTCCTACTCAGCTGGATTAGAAATGGTGTCATTTGGTTTGCTTTGAGATTATTGGCTATGGTTTATTCTGGAAGAACGACAGTCAGTAGTTACTTAAAATAATCTAAATACTTAAATTGCAGTAATATATTTAATGATTATTCATCTTTAAAAATGCTGTTGATTCAAACATGAAACAGGCAAAAAGCTTTAGATAGGAATCTAAATGTCTTCATTTGGAAAGCAATTTGATGTTTTAGGTGTTTTAAAATTGTTATCAATTTTGTTGCAACAGCCTCAACTCTGATTTTTCTTTTTAAAAATCAAATTATTGATATTAATGTAAAATATATTGCACATGTTTAAATTGCACAGTTTGATAAGTTTTGACACACATCATCTATCACACTGACACACATCTGCACATGTGGAAACTCACCACAATTAAGATAATTATGTATTCACCCCAAAAGTCTCCTCATACACCATTGAATCTTCCTCTACCACACACACTACCCTCAGGTAACTATTCATCCCCTTTCAGTCATTAAAGATTAGTATGCATTTTCTAGATTGTAGTATACTCTTTTTGTCTAGTTTCTTTCGTTAGCATAATTATTTTATTCTTGTTTATATATTTACCTCATTTTCCTTATCCATGCATAATTGATAGACACTTAGGATGATTACATACCTTGGGTCTTGTGAGTAATGCTGCAATGAACATGAGAATACTTACCTTTTTGGCATTTTGACTTCAGTTACTTTGGATCTATACTCCAAAGTGAGATTGCTGGATCATATGGTAATACTATTTTTAATTTTTAGGGTAACTTCTACGCTGTTTTCTATAGTGACAATACTAATTAACATTCTAACCAACAGCACGTAAGAGTTCCTTTTTTTCACATTGAGTGATGTCTCACTATGGTTTTAATTTGCAATTCCCTAATAACTGTGATGTTGAGCATCTTTCAGTATATCAGTTGGCCATTTCTATGACTTTTTTGATAAATATTTATTCAAGTTCTTCACCCAATTTTTAATCAGCTAATTTATTTTCTGGCTATTCAGTTATTTGAATTCATTATGTATTTTAGATAGTAACTCCTTATCAAATGTGTTGTTACACATTTTCTCCTGACACATACGTTGTTTCTTCACTCTGGTAGTTGTTTCTTTTGCTCTTCGGAGCTTTTTAGTTTGGTGTATCCCATTTTTTAAATTTTTTATTTTGTTGACTGTACTTTGGGGTCAAATTCTAAAAGAAAAGAAGAGTACAATGAGCCAATATTACTGATGGTATGAATGCAATAATGTTAAGAAAAAAAAAAAAAAAAAACAGCAAACCAAATTCACCACTACATGAAATGGATAATTTGCCATGATAAAGTAGGATTTATCTCTGGGATGTGAGGATGGTTTAACATACAAAAATTAATAAATGTGGCATACTACAATAAAATTAAGGACAAAATCATGATTATCTCAATGGATGCAAAAAAAAAAGCATTTGACAAAATTTGACATTGTTTTACAATAAAAAAAAATTAGGCATAGAAGAAATATACTTTAAAACGAAGTCCTATATGACAAATACACAGTTAACATTATACGCAATGGTAAAAAGTTGAAAGCTTTCCTTCTAAGATTGGGAATCAGACAAGGATACCTACTTTTGCCACTTCTACTCAACATAGTAATGGAAGTCCTAGCCAGAGCACTTAGGCAAGAAAAAGAAATAAAAGACATCCAAATAGGTGGAAAAGAAGTGAAATTTTCTCTGTTTGCTGATGATAAAATTTTATACATAGAAAACTCTAAAACGTCTCCAAATATATGTTAGAACTGGTAAACAAATTCAATAAAGTTGCAGGATACAAATCAATATATAAAAATCAGTAGTAATTCTATATGTTAACAACAAACCATCTGGAAAAGAAAGTAAGAAAATCTCATTTACAATAGATCATTTTTGGTTGTATGGACATTTTGAAAATATTGATTCCTCTGATCCATGAACATAAAATATTTTCCATTAATGTATTTTTTTTTTCAATTTCTTTCATCAATGTTTCGTAGTTTTCAGAGTACACATATTTCACCTCCTTGGTTAAATTTATTTCTAAGTATTTTATTTATTTTCTGATGCTATTTTAAATGGAATTATTTTCTTAATGTTTTTTGGATGTTCTGTGTTACAGCATTCAGACAGAAAATCAGTAAGGAACATTGGAATTGAGGTACACTTTAGGTCAAATGGACCTAACAGACATGTATGGAACATCCCGTCCAATAGAAACACATTCTTCTTAAGGGCACATGAAACATTTTCCAAGATAGATCATATATTAGACCCAAAACAAGTCTTAAAAAATTTAAGAAGAATGAAATAATATCAAATATTGTCCTTGGTCACAATGGTATGACAGTAGAAATTAGTAACAGGAGAAAAACTGGAAAATTTATGAATAGTTGGGAATTATTAAACATGCTCCTAAAAAACAATGCATCAAATAAAAAATCAAAAGGCAAGTATCTTGAGAAAAAAATGAAAACATAATTTTATTTATGATATACAGCAAAAGGTGTTCCCAGAGAGAAGTTTATACCAATAAACAAGTAAAAAAAATAAAATTAAGATTTCAAATAAACCACCTAACTTTAGATCTCAACAAAAATAGAACAATGAATACTTGATTTTATTTTTATCTTTGAAATAAATCTATATTATTGCTACCTCTCTCACTATTGATGTTTCTAATTTGTTACTTCCTTCTTTCTTTCCGGTTAGTCTGGTTTAGAAATTTGTTCGATCTTTGCAAGGAACAAATAAAAACAGGCAAAAACAGAACTGTAAGGAGAAGTAGACAACTACAAATCTAGACAGAGATTTCAATACATTTCTCTCAAGAATAGATAGGACAAGGAGTCAGATAGTCGTTGGATTTATTGAAGCATCGAACAACACTATCAGTGAAATTGACCGAACTAACCGAAGTGTTGTAATTGTCGATATGAAACACTGTTGCCCACAACTGAATCCACAATCTTTTCATGTATACAGGAAACATATTTTAAGATATATCATACTAGAGCCATAAAACAAGTTTGAATGTATTTAAGTGTATTTAAACTGTGTTAGGATTGCTCCTTAACCCTAATGGAATTAAATTAGAATTCAATAGCAGAGGTATATCTCAAAAATCTCCCAGTATTTGGAACATACATAGGATACATCTGAATAATTCATGGGTCAAGGAAGAAACAAAAGAGAAATTTTAAGATGCTTTGGAATAAATAAAAGAGTAAAAATATATCCAGTACTTGGCAATCAAATAAAGCTGTATGTAGAGGTAAATTTAATGTACTAAATACCTATGTAAGAAATGAAGAATGATCCCAAATCAATTACCACAGAATATCCACCATAAATACTAGTAGAGGGAGAGCAAATTAATGCAAATATTAGTAAAAGAAAGGAGGTGACAAATGAGTGGGAATCTATAAAATGGAAAATCAAGGACACCAACCCTGTTTCTTTGTTATGATTACAAATTTCTTTTTTTCACTTTTTGAATTTTAACTCTTTTTAATATTTAGTGTGTGCACTAGGATTTATAGAATATATCTTTTACTTACTGTAATTTATCTTCAAGTGATATACAAGTTGATGTATAGTATAACCTTGAAACAGTATCATTTCTCTTTCCTCTTTTTCTCTGTTCTATTATTTTCATAAATTATGCATGTGACATAAACTCTGCAACACATTACTTTTATCTTTGAAACTGTAAATTCTCTTTTGGACCTTTCATAATATAAAAAATATATATTTTACCCAGGTAGTTACCATTTCTGGTTCTTTTTATTATTTTGTGTAGATATTGGTTTCCACTCTGATCATTTTCTTTCTTCAGTAAAGATGTTGTCTAATATTTCTTGCAGTTTGCATTTGCTGGTGATGAATTATTTCAGTCTCTGAATTTTTTTAGAAAAATAAAAATTATTTTTATTAATTTATAAATTCTGTAGTACATTTTTTAAATAGACTGAAAACTCTGCTTCCATTTTAAATTTTTAGTAGGCATATAATAATTGTACATATTTATGGGGTACAATGTCCTATTTTGATACATGTATATTGTGAATTGATCAAATCAGAGTAATTAGCATATCTATCACTTCAACCGTTTATCATTTTGTGGTTAGAACGTTAAAAATCCCAGTTATTTTGAAATACACATTATTAACTATAATCACAATATCACGCAATAGAACATCAGAATTTATTTCTTCTTTGTAATTGTAACTTTGTACCTCTTGACTAACCTCTTGCCATCTTTCCTCTCTCTACCCTCCAAGTCTCTAATAACCACTGCTCTATTTTCTACTTTTATAAAATCAACTTTTTAAGATTCCATATATGAGTGTGATCATCCAGTATTTGTCTTTCTGTTCTGACTTATTTCACAATATAATGTCCTCCAGTTTCATCCATGTTTTTCAGATAGCAAAATTTCATTTTTTTTTTATGGCTGAATAGTATTCTATTTTATTCCATAGCATTCTATACTATGTCATTAGTATTTCATAGCATTTCATTCCATCTCACATTTTCTTTATTCATTAATTGTTGAACACATAGGTTGATTTCATATCTTAACTATTGTGAATAGTCCTTCAATAAACATAGGAATGCAGATATCTCTGACACATTAATTTCATTTCCTTTATATATACTCAGTAGTGGGATTACTGGATCACATAGTAGTTCTGCTTTTAATTTTTGAGGAAGCTTCATGCTGTTTTCCACAATGGTTCTACTAATTTACATTCCCATTAAGACTGCATAAGGCTTCCTTTTTCTTTAAATCCTTGCCAATACTTATTATTTTTTGTCTTTTTGATAGCCATTCTAACTGGTGAAGTAATATCTCATTGCGGTTTTTATTTGATTTCTCTAATGATTAGTGATGTTGAACGTTTTTTCATATACCCATTGGCTATTTGTTGTCTTCTGAGAAGTGTCTACTTAGGTCTTTAGCCCATTTAAAAAATTAAATTGTTTTCTTTTTATTTTGCTATTGAGTTGTTTGGATTCCTATATATTCTGGGTATTAAAACTTTGTCAGATGTATACTTTACAAATATTTTCTCCCATTTTGTAGGTTGTCTCTTCACTTTGTTGATTGTTTTCTTTGCTGTGCAGAAGCTTTTGAGTTTAATATGACTATTTTTGCTTTTGTTATCTATTTTTCCTTGTGTTCATGTTTTTGAGGTCTTATTTTAAAATTTCTTGTCCAGTCCATGTCATTAAGCATTCCCCCATGTTTTCTTGTACTGTTACTGCTTTGTGTCTTACATTTGCCTTTAATCCATTTTTAGCTGATTATTTTTAATATATAAATAAAGACAGAGGTTTCTCGTCTCATTCTTCTGCGTGTGGATATCCAATTACCCAGCACCATTTATTGAAGAGATTGTTCTTTTTCCAATGTGTTTTGGCACTTTTTAAAAAAAATCAGTTGGCTGTAGATGTGTGGATTTATTTCTGGGTTCTCTATCCTGTTCCATTGTTCCATGTGTCTGTTTTTACACCAGTTCTGTGCTGTTTGGTTATTTTAGCTTTGTAGTATATTTTTGAGGCCAGGGAGTATGATGTCTTTAGCTTTATTGTATTCTCAATATTGCTTTGGTTATTTGGTGACTTTTGTGGCTCCATATGACATTTAGTATTGGTGTTCTATTTCTTTGAAGAATATCATTCATATTTTGATAGGAATTGCACTAAATCTATAGATCACTTTGGTTAGTATGGTTTTTTAACAATATTAATTCATCTGATCTATGAACATGGAATATCAGTTTCTTTCATGAATGTTTTACAGTTTTCAGTGAAAAGATCTTTCATGTTTTTCATTAAATTTATTCCTAGGTATCTTAATATTTATACCTCTTGTAAATGGAATTATTTTCTCGATTTCTTTTTCAGATAGTTCTTATTAACCATGTAGAAACGCTACTGATTTTTGTACATTGATTTTGTATCCTGCAACTTTGTTGCATCTGTTTATTCTAACAGTTTATGTGGCATGTTCAGGATTTTCTATTTATAAGATCACGTCATCTGCAAAAGAGACAATTCGGCTTCCTGCTTTCTAATTGGAATGCGTTTCATTTCTTTCTCTTTTCTAATTGCTTTTGCTAGAAATTCCAGTGCTATGTAGAATAGAAGTGGTGGAAATAGGAATATTCTCATAACATATTATTTTAAAAAATGTTTGAAAAGAAGACAAAGCTATGTATGTTTTTATCTGGCCGATTTTAAGATTTTTCTCATAATCACTTGTTTTTAGTCCTTTTATTATGATGTTGTTAATGAAACTGTTTCCGTGCATTCAGACTTAGTTTTCACGAAGCTGTTTTGATATTTGAGTTTATAGTTTTTACCTGATTTCAAAAATGTTCAGTCATTATTTTTCACGTATTTTTTTAATTCCCTCCTCCTTTCTGTACATCTTCTTTAGGTACTTTATTTATACAGAAATGTGGCCACTTGAATTTTTCTCACAATTCCCTTATAATCTATTCTTTTTTTCTCCTTTTTCTCCCGGTGCTTCCTTTTAAATAGTTCCTATTATTGCTATGCCTTCAAGTTCATGACTGTTAACTGCTGCAATGTCTGTTCTTCTGTTTATCCTATCTTGTGTGTTCTGCATTTTGGACATAACATTAGAGGTTTTACTGTTAGAAGTTAATTTCTGTTTTTATTAAATGTCCTCAATGTTAATATGTGTTCAAACTTTAACTTATTAAATATGAGACATTTTTATAATAACTGTTTTTATATTTTTATTGATTGATTTTATAATCTGCATCATTTTAAGTCGGTTTTAATTGATTTTCTTTTTTTTTTTTTTGAGACGGAGTCTGGCTCTGTCACCCAGGCTGGAGTGAGTGGCGCGATCTCGGCTCACTGCCAGCTCTGCCACCTCCCGGATTCACGCCATTCTCCTGCCTCAGCCTCCCTAGAAGCTGGGACTACAGGCGCCCGCCACCACACCCGGCTAATTTTTTTGTATTTTTAGTAGAGACGGGGTTTCACCGTGTTCACCAGGATGGTCTCGATCTCTTGACCTCGTGATCCGCCTGCCTAGGCCTCCCAAAGTGCTGGGATTACTGGCGTGAGCCACCACGCCGGGCCTTAATTTTCTACTCATGAGCTATATTTTCTTGCTTCTTTGCATTATCTTATAGTTTTTAAATTAAATATTAACACTTTACTCTTTTGGGTGCTATTTCTATTCCTAGAAATAATCTGGTGCTTTTTTCTCTGGGAGGCATATTAAATTATTTGTAAGTAGTGTGAAAATCTGGGTCTTGCTCTTCAAATTTGCTATATGAGACAAGAGCAATGTTAAGTCTAGGGCTAATTTTGTTTCACTGCTCAGGTAAACTTCTGCTGACTTTTCTAATCAATGCTTACTGAATTATTTGCTCTTCTACTCTCATTGGTGGTAACAGGAACTACTGTTGGTATTTTCTTAACTTTGGAAATTATTCTTTTAATATTTTTTGTGTGATTCTTCTCTTACCCTTGTGTAGTTTCTTTACGTGACTGCACAAATATGGAATTGTTTCAAAGCTGGATGGGGACTTCTCAGTTCAGCTTTATCCTTTCTCGTACTCTTAAATCTATACTTTAGTCTCCACAGACATCCAGTAATGTTTCCTCAATTCAGGGAAACTGTTGAACTCTGTCTGTATTACCTCTTCCTTCATTATAGCTTAAAAACTCTTTCTAGGCATTACGATTGGATATATACAGGGCATAGTTTATTTGTTTCCTTTCATTCACAGACAACTGTCCTTCTTTGCTTGATGTCTTGAAATTAGTTGTTTCAGATATTTTGTCCTAATTTTTTGTAGCTTCTGTAAGGAGGGTTAGTTCACTCTTTGTCATTCTAAGTTGGTAGGAAATGGAAATATTCTAGTAACATATTCTTTTAAAATGTTTTGAAAAGAAGGCAAAGGCTATATAGCAATTAATTGATTAATCTAAAAGAAAAATATATACATGTACAACTGCAAAAACAAAAACAAGTAAGAGGAAAATCTATTATCTTAAAGATACAATGTGAAGGATATTAAGTAGTTTATGCTATCTCCTTTTAACAAAGTATTTTGTAGAGAGCATTGTTTCTGTGCAGGAATACAAAGATAGACTTTGGTGTCAGTTAGATCTTAATTTTATTCCTGGCTTTGTAAAATATGGGTAAAAATTTGTAGCCAATAAGTTTCTGTAAGATATACATTTCTTATCACAATATTTGGCATATGGCAAATGATCATAACGTTACTATGAAATGTTACACAGGTACTGCTTTGGTTTGGATGTTTGTCTGCCAAATCTGTTGAATTTGGTTCCCAGTACTGGAAATAGGGCTCATGGGAGATGTTTGATTCACGGGGGTAAATGCCCTGTGAACAGCTTGGTATCATCATTGAAGTAATGAGTGAGTTATCGCTCTGTTGGTTTATATGAAGGCTGGTTGTTAAAAAGAGCCTGGCACCTATCTTCTGTCTCACTTCCTCCTCTCGTTATGCACATGTAGGCTTTCTTTCATCTTCCAACATGAGTGGAAACAGCCTGAAGCTCTCATTAGATGCAGATCTGGTACCATGCTTCTTGCACAGCCCGCAGAATTGTGATCAAAATAAACCCCTGTTAAAAATAAATTACCCAGCCTCAGTTATTCCTTTAGAACAAGACTAAATGGACTGCAGCAGATACCTTCTTGGATCTACCTGGGTTATGTAAGAGTCTTAACAAAGATACTTAGCGTTCCTTAGGAACATAGGGGAACAGGATTTAAGCAAATCAAAGCAAATTTTCTTTCACAGCTGATTTTATGTCTTCTTTTCAATTTACCTGTGTGCCATTATTTCAGTGTTTCATCCTTGCCTTAAAAACAGTACAAACCATTTTACTTTGGGCAAATGTGATTCTCACTCTTTACTAAAGTAGCAACTAAGCAATTATTTCCCTTCTACGTCCTGTCTAAACAACATATTCATACCCCCTAAATCTCTACTGCTTCCCCTCATGCCTAATCAGAAACCAATTATTGTTATCTTTGACAGTACATACTTGCCAAAAAGTATTGTAAGATGGTCACTTAGTCAGATACATTTTATGTTTGTAAAAATACGAAAGCACATAAATGTAATGTTCTTCTCCCATATGAACCTATCAAATCTGAAGTATCCAATGATTCCTTAATAAAATTCCTACAGTGACATTCATATGATGCTCTTTATTGGGAAAAAAAAAATCTTTCTCTGGGTATGAAACCATGTTAAAAGATGTCTCATGGAAAGGTAAACAAATTTGTCACTCCCACTGTCAATATTTCTTACACTAAGTTTTTCCACACTTCTGGTTCTCTGTAGGAATAAAAGTAGAATTATAGGAGGGAATATTAAGGTTATTCTTGAGTTAGCTCTGAGTTGATTATAAGTTACAAGCCATGAAATTGTAACTCTCCTTTCTCTTCCAAGACAGTAACAGCAGTAATGACTATGACAACAACAATAAGTTAATACCTTCCAGTTACATGTTGTCTGTTACCCGAATTTTGGAAACAGTAATTACAATTTTCAATGCTTTTGAAAACTGTATATTGAGATGGTCTTTAACTCTTGTATAGAGATGAAGAAAAAAAAGATGTAGTGACCTATGTTTTCTATTCTCTCTGCATTGTAGCCAGGTCAAGAAACTGAATAAAAACAAAGAACCTGATGATCTATGAAAACAAGTGAAGTATCTATTAATAGTGGATTTTTCTAAGTATGATTACTAGGAAAGTTGGTTTAAAGTGATAAAATGTAAAGGTTACTTTTATAACTAGTAAATCAGACAGTTTAATGTTACAGTTTTCTTTTTTTGTTGTTTTTGTTTTGTTTTGTTTTATTTTGAGGCGGAGTTTTGCTCTTATTGCCTAGGCTGGAGTGCAATGGCACGATCTCAACTCACTGCAACCTCCACCTCCCAGGTTCAAGCAATTCTCCTGCCTCAGCCTCCAAGTAGCTGGAATTACAGTCATGCACCACACTGCCTGGTTAATTTTGTATTTTTAATAGAGATGGGGTTTCTCCATGTTGGTCAGACTGGTCTTGAACTCCTGACCTCAGGTGATCCACCCACCTTGGCCTCCCAAAGTGCTGGGATTACAGGCTATCATTTTCTTTAAATCTTTTCTAGCAAGTCAACTTTTGCCCATACCTAGTCCCTAGAAAATCGAGAAGAGAATTTTAAAAATATATGATTTTCACTCTGATTTGTTTGAATGCTGAAAAACTTACTCTTGTCTTATGCATGTTTTATGTTGCTCTAATTCAGTTATTTTTGGAACTAGATGGCAAATTTCTTTTTAAATAAATGACCAATCTATTTTAAACTGTATATATGGTAGATGATTATTTGATTAGCACTTCACCAAATATTTACTGACTGCCAGAGAACTTTAAGGAATTTTAAAACACTAAGCTTGAAAAATAACTTTGGGCATTCTTTGGTTAGTACACTCCATTTATCTGACAACTTTGAAGAATGAAGGAAGTTCATAAATGTATTTCATATAGTTGAAAATTTCCCCATTATGGAACAATTCTTTAAAAGAAACCATATTTGATGAATCACAAAACTGGATACGTATTCTGGATTGTCAAGGTAACTGAGAATGTCCAGATAATTAGAAATATCTTCTTTAGAAAGCAAAAGATGCAGTGTGGCCTTGGCAGCCTCATGGCATACAGCCGACCTATAAAATGGTAAGAGCCTGAGACCCTGAATCACCTCTTGAAACAATAAAAATGGATGTTAACTTGAGCAAGAAATGAAGGGTTTAGTCTTATTCGACTAAAAGTTTGGAATGTGCTTGTTCCTGCAAGGAGCATTACTCTACTGCGTAATCTGTTCATACATATTTTGAATTGACTTTTTTTTTTGCCATGATTATGAGCACTTTTAAATGAAATAGAATAAGCATATGTTGTTATGTCTTCAGTCACTCTGTAATTATTTCATGCATGCTTTGAAATACGAAAGTAATTATATATTATTGCAACAGATACCCAGTTTTTCTCCACGCCACTTATTAAATTGTCCAATATTTTTCTACTAATTTGAAATGGCACTCTAATACTATCCACATCTGTGGTATTCTATTTCTAGGTGGCCTATTTTTGTTTTTACCATGGATTTTGTCATTTGTTCCTATTCTGCTGCCACAATATTTTAATCATTGTATCATTTTAAATGTTCATGAATCTAGCAAGGCATCTGTTTTTCAAAAGTCTTATTTTTAATAAGCTGCTTAGATATTATATTACATTTATTTCTATGTGTGTATTATAGACTCACAGTCACATTCTCTAAAATTACTGATAACATTGTTGCTGGGATTGGAAAATTTTTATCTGTGGACAATTGAAATCTTTAAAATAGTTACATTTTTCTGTTCAAATATTTAATATATCTCTCTTCAATAAATTATTTAAAATTTTTGGATTAATGTTAAACTGTTTTTAGTTATACGTGTTGCTAGGTTATTATTTTTACCTACTTTTTATCTCTGAGGAGTAACAGTTTTTATAAAACCTCAATTCAAATACATCATGAATTCACATATAACAAAATGGAGTTTTCAAGATTCTATGTTTTTTATGTTTTAATTTTTATTTAATTTGAGTTATATATGTTTTTTTGGCTGGAATAAGAATTCAGTTTTCAAAGTTATTTTGTTTCATCTCTTTGAAGATATTTCTTCATTTTTTTGGCATCAGTTTTGCTAAGGCATCATGGTTTTTCTGATGTCTATTTCTTATGCTGTGAAGGTTTCTTGTTTGTTTCTGGAATATTTTAGGATTCTATTTACTGGTGTTTTTAAATGTCACTGCCATACATTGAAGCATATATACACACACACACACATATATGTACACACACACACAGCTATATATATGCATATGTGTGGCATCCTCTGTGGTACTTGGTGAGCCCTTTCAATATGGAAATTGTTCTTTACATTGTTTTAGTATTAAAAAAATTATTTTCTGTATTATGGCTATTCTTTTGTAAACTACTAGAATGTTTTTATACAGATAAGAAACTTTAGGATGTGATCTCTATGTCCCTTGATTTTTATCCTGCACTTACCATCATACTATACAATTTTAACATTCAGAGATCTTTTGAATTTTATATCCTAATCTATTTGTATTCTATTCTGATACTCCTATACCTTCTCTCAGAAATTTGTGAGCTTTTAATCCATGGAATTCATAATTTTAGGTATATCATGTCCTTTTTATAACTGAATTTGAACAAGAATATTTTCACCTCAAATTAATCTCAAATATTATAGAGAATGTCATATAGTCTGATAATACGTCATATATTCTGAGAATAAAATACAAAGGACAGAAATATCCCAGTAATTTATATGGCTTTGTGTGTTCACCATGGTAATTCAATTCTGTCTCTATTTTTAAAACGTTGTGTTGGCCTATTCTTTTTTTTTTTTTTTTTTTTTTTTTTGAGACGGATTTTCACTCTGTTGCCTAGGCTGGAATGCAATGGAGTGGTCTCTGCTCACCGCAAGCTCCGCCTCCCGGGTTCACACCATTCTCCTGCCTCATCCTCCCAAGTAGCTTGGACTACAGGTGGCCCCCACCACCCCTGGCTAATTTTTTGTATATTCTTAATAATACTGCATTCTTATAAAGAGGGAAAGAGTTACATTCATGAAGCAGGGAAGAGTAATTACAATCCCAAAAGGAGGGGTATAACAAGGTGGTTTTTGGTGAGCAAAGTACTTATAAACAGGGAAGATGCCAGTAAGATCTAAGATTGGTAGTAGAGAGAGAGTGAGCCTCAGGTTATTAAGCAAATGTGAAAATGAAACTAAATTAGAAAATTGGAAAAAATGTACAGAATTAAATCTGAAATTGCAGGGCAGGCTGCCCTAGAAAAAGCAGAAGCTTGATTAAAAAAAAAAAAAAAGTGTAATGTCAACAAAACTGCTTATCCAAAAGTAGGTTTTAAAAGTGATGGATGTTCTTTAAAGATGGAATAATGAGCTATATGCGTGGTAGTATATTGTAGTGGTTCAGAGTTTGGGAACTGCTGTCAGGAACTAAAGTGCCAGAGTGTGAATCCCATCTCCGTGAATGACTAGTTTGTCAGTGCCTGAGGTTCCTTGTATATAAATAGTGCTTAATACACACCACCTCCTTTTAGGATGTTTGTATAGATTAAACTAATTAATGCACATGCAACACTGTGAATAATGCCATAATAGCTTTTGAATAAATAGCAGGCATTATAATATAGTAAGCACTTGGAAAATCATGTTAACATTTATCCATATTAAGGTGACAGAACAATATGATGATGATTAACTTCCATTGAGCACATTCTATAATTGAGGTATGTGCCTAACCTAATTTAATCCTCCAGTGACCCCATAAATGAGGTATTGTTATGATTCTTGCATTGGGTAAGAAATCTGAGCCTTTGAGTAATGAGTATTTTTCCAAATTTATGAAGATGGTAAGTCTAAGAACCGGGATTTGATTGAGTCCAGGCCCTTAGCTCTTGCCATTATGCTGGGGTTGTTTAATTATTATATCACTTGTTTGTATAGGGTCCTAGAAGAGGTAGATGTTTGCTTCTTTGGCTGTGTCTTTTAACTTTTAATTTAAATAATAATTTACTTTTATAATCGACAGTGAAGTTTTAACAGTCCACTATTCAGAGCTATTGAAAGAGAGATATTTTACTCTTGGAGAAGCATAGTCGGATTAAGTGAGGGTATTAGGAAAATATCTATTGTGCAAAAGGAACCCAGCATCACATCTAAAAAGTCCCCAGAAAGATTCTGATGCTTGACTTCCCAGCTCCTTTCTGTCTACAGTTTATTACTATGAACGGAGTATAAAAAGAAGGATAATATTTGATACTTCCTAGAGCTAAGGGATTTGAAAAGTGCCAGAGAGCAAAATATGTTATCAGCTTTTGAAAATAAACTGAGCATTCTCAATAAAGACTGGAGGAGCACTCACTGCGTTCATGATATGTTCTTTAAATGACATAATTTCTTTTTATGCATTAAGGCAGAAGACTGTGCTTGGAAAACAAAGTTTATGGTCAGTTTGCAGCATAAAAGGTAACAACAAAAAGCCATAATAGCAAGGATCTTGTGTTAGTCTATTTGGTGTGGGTACAAACGAATACCTGAGATTGAGTAATTGATAAAGAAACAAGTTTTATTTGGTTCATAATTCTGCAGGCTGTACAAGAAGCATGATGCCAGCATCTACTGCTGTGAGCGTCTCGGGAAGCTTTTAATCACAGAAGGCAAAGGAGGAGGAGGCATGTCATATGATGAGACAGGGAGCAAGAGAGAGAAAGGGAGAAAGGGGGGTTCCAGACTCTTTAACAACCAGATCTTGGATGAATTAATAAAGTAAGAACTCACTCATTATAGGGGGAGGGCACCAAGTCATTCTAGAGAGATCTGTCCCCATGACCCAAACACCTCCCACTGTACCCCACTTTCAACATTGGTGGTCATATTTCAACATGAGATTTAAAAGGAACAAATATCCAAATTAGATCAGATCTGTATTGAGAATTTAGATTTGATTATACTCCTCTGTGCTATTTATACTGTGATGTCAATTATGGAGGCAAATCTTATTGTAGTAAACACACATACAAACACTTACATAATGTGGTATGTCAGCTACATGGAGTTTACTCCTCTTCATTTATCATGTGTCCTTGTATGATAATGCCAGAAATCCCACCATTTTGTTGTCTTTTAGAATCAATTTCTCTGTCTCTTTCTTACTCTATCTCTCTTTACCTCTCCAATGTGGACTGAATCTTTTCCTTTACAAATTTATGTGTGTGTGTGCTTGTATGTATAACATGTTTCCATTGTGTTAAATAATGCAAAAGAAGACAAGATAATAATAAAACAAATCTCCAACACTACCTCACCTCCAATCCTAATCCTAATGCCCTTAAGTCTCTCCAATATTATCAGTATGGTGGACATCCTTCTATTTCCATGCTAATACAGATATTTTATATATCACAATCCCTAAAGGATATGTATATGTATACACACACTCACCCACACACACACACACATACACACACATATATGCAAAGTTCAAAAGTGGAATTATGGTAATTGTTACACATCTCCATATATCTAACACACTTTAATATCAATGTAATATACACATATGGATATATTATAATTTATTCAATCACTCCCATTTTTATGTACTCACTTCTATTGCACTGCTGCAATAAAAAGTTTGGTACATATATTAGTGTGTACTTATGCTTGTATGTTTTAGTGCTCTGCAGCCATCGTTTCTTAAAATACACATTTGTTTTGATTGATTCTTTAATGTACACATACAAGCAAGATAGATCAGCTTCCTTGTGTAATGTAGCAACAGATATTTCCTTCTGTGGAATAATAAGGATGGAGTCATCTGTGTACAGATGTTAGATGTAAGAGAAAATCACAAAGGCCACATCCCTGAATTATAAAATAATTCGCAGGCAGGCTTGTGCATCTAGGTATATATTAATTTAAAATATATATACATTTATATGTTGTCATAAGTCAATATTTAAATTGAGATTTGTAGTAGTTAAAATGGCACAAATATTGCCTCTTAATATTATGAATATAAATTTGCATTATATATTACTTTATATATTATAGAAGTTTATAATTTGCAATCTATTAGAATCATATTTGTTTTAATAGATAACATTCATCTTTCCAATATAGTAGCCTACATGTAAGAGTTGTATCAATTCTATATAATATGAAATCCAGAGGTAGTTTGCATTCCAGGATGATGTAGCAATTCAAAGATCCAGTGTGGAAACCTCAGCTTTTTCTTCTGTCTTCATGGTCACAATCAGCTGCAGCACTCCCAAGTATTATTCCCTCGTTTCTGGTAAAAAGAGGAAACGAAAAAAAGTGAAATATGGATGCTAGTGAGTCTATTCTTTTTAAAAGTGCTTTTCCAGAAGAACTAAACCATGACTTCGATTTACAGTCTATCTCTGGGCTTCACATCAGCAGATTCAGCCAACTAGCAGGTGGAAAATACTCAGAAGAAAAAACAATAAGACAATTAGACATAATACAAATAAGAAAACAATACAGGGTAAAAACTACTTAGCATTTACGTAATATTAGGTAGTTTAAGTACTCTAAAGATGATCAACGTATACAGGAGGATATGCATAGGTTATAAGCAAATACCATTAAAAGCAATGTCAAATATCACAATTACTTTTGCACCAACCTAATACACCATTTTTGTATCAGGTACATGAGTATTGGTGGATTTTGATGTTGCATTGGTCCTGGAATCACCCTCTCACAGATAACAGGGACTGATTATATATCGCATTAGAGAGAACTGTCATATGGCATCTATCTACAAAGGATGCTGGAGGGCATTTTGTCTGAATATATTGCCATTATTAAATGAAAAAGTGAACTAGGAAAGTATAAAACCCATGTTTGCCACAATTGTTTGTGTATTTATATATATCAATGAACATCATGAGCATCAATCCTAGTGTGATACAACTTTACACCAGCACCTTTCACAACATGGGTGCCACTTGAGCATTGCTCAATGAACGTGTATTAATTGATTAATTTATGCTATTTACTAGATCATTTTTTGTCTTGGTTTGAAGTAATATATTAGCTTATACATTATAACACAGTATTTTCAAATAACTGAAAAGCTAAAATGCTCTTTTTCTTATGCTCCCCATTATGAAAAATGTATACAGAACAAAATTGGCATGAAATATATCTATTCCTATGACATAGACTGTAATGGAAAATTATCAAAGCCTAGCCTTAAGATTTTAATGTTGTGATCCTCTTCATATGTCATACTATAGTATATGGACTATATCTAGTACCTTTGATTTAAAATTATTTCCAGAAAAATAAATTGTTTTTTTTTTTAAAGCTTACTAACCAGCTTTCTTCAGCAGGCACATTTTTCTCTTCACAAAATGTCACTATTTCTTCTTAGTACAGCTGAAAGATAATGTTTGTAATTCACGGCTTTGATAAAGAATTCCTGAGGTAGTTCTTTACTTAGTATCTATACATGCTCAGAAAGAAATGTGAACATTTGGGAAATTATCTGGATAAGTCAGAAAAATAGTTTTTGTTAATGGTAAAAGGGTAATGGGATATTTTAGTTCCAGTTATCTGAGAATTATGAATGTCAGAATGAGAACTTGTTATATGAGAATACAATGTATCTCTAGCTATATCTAGATTTATGTCTATATATATCTTCTTCTCAAAGGCCATAGTTCAAATAATTAGTTTGAAGAGCTTAATTATCTAGACCATTTTCCCAGCTTTACAGTTGCCTAGTTTCTGTTACTGATTCTTAAAACATTTTTCGTCTTAGGGAAAATTTCAAGTATACAAAAAAATAGAATAGTATAATGGACTCCCATGTACTCGTCACTCATATTGAACAACTGACAACTCATGGTAAATCCTGAGTCATCCCTTCACCTGTCTACAACCCCTTCTTATATATTTTATAAACATTTGATCTATAAATAGGTTAGCAGGAACCTCTAGGAGACAATGTCTTTTTAAAAAAACATGTCCGTATTTAACCATTCTCACATCTAAAAATAAAATATTCTGAAATATCCAGTCAGTACTCAAATTTCTAACTGTATCTCCTTTGTTTTATTTCTAACAGATTTTTTTTTTTTTTTTTTTTTTTTTTTTTTTTTTTTCAGACAGAGTCTTGCTCTGTCGCCCAGGCTGGATTACAGTGGCTCGATCTCAGCTCATTGCAACCTCTGCTTCCCAGGTTCAAGTAATTCTCATGTCTCAGCTTCCCACTTAGCTCAGACTACAGGCACGCACCACCATGTCTGGCTAATTTTTGTATTTTTAGTAGAGATGAGGTTTCGCCATGTTGGCCGGTTGGTCTAGAACTGCTGACCTCAAGTGATCTGTCCACCTCGGCCACTCGATGTGTTGCAATTACAGGAGTGAGCCACTGCACCCAGCCTTATTGTAAACAGGTATTTTTGTTTTAAGTTAATTAGGATCAAAACAAGGTCCATATGTGGATATTGGTTGGTAGTTCTCATAAGCCTCTCCTAATATGTGATCTCTCTCTCCCTTCTTTCCTCTTCCTCTTTTTCTCCTCTTTTTCTCTTTCACTTTCTTCTTGCTGAAAATACTGGGTGGTTTATCTTGAGATTTCTCCAGTCTAAATTACACTGACTGTAACTCTTTCATGTTGTTTGTTATGTTCTTCTGTTCCTCTATGTTTCCTACAACTTAATTTCTGGAATTAGAGTTTGATTACATTTAAGTCTGATTTTTTTTTTTTTGCAAGTCCATTTATGCATGGTATTGTGTTCTTCAATGGATTTTTTAAGTTTATATGTAGTGTGAACTGACATAAATGGTTTTCAAAGTTGCCTTTATTTTATAATTTGGTTACTTTCTGTAATGATCACATTAAATATTAAATATTTCTCACTAAATATTGTGGTTTTGCTTCTTCTAAATAACAGAAGCAAACACTCTAAATTCAGTTTGGAAATACTAGTGGTATCAATCTATGTGCCATTCTAGGATGTTATGGCTATCATATTAGAAAATGAACAATTTAAAAATATTTGCTGGGCAGGATGGCTCACGCCTGTAATCCCAGCACTTTGGGAGGCCGGGGGGGCGGCAGCAAATCCTTGAGGTCAGGAGTTCGAGACCAACCTGGCCAACATGGTGAAACCCCGCCTCTACTAAAAATACAAAAATTAGCTGGGTGTGTTGGTGCACGCCTATAATCCCAGCTACTCAGGAGGCTGAGGCAGGAGAATTGCTTGAACCTGGGAGGCAGAGGTTGCGGTGAGCTAAGATCACACCCTTGCACTACAGCCTGGGCGACAGAGCAAGGCACTGTCTCAAAAAAATAAATAAAAATTTAAAAAAATAACAGTTAAAAATTTTGGCGTGTATTATCTGATTTAATCATCACAACTAAATTGCAAAATGTGTGTGGTTTTCATTACAGAGAAGATGAGACTGAGGGTCACAGTAATTTTGTCTATAAACACACAGTGATGGCATGGGGTTTTGCCAACAGGCAACCTGACTCCTTAGTGTCCACTTTTAACCACTATGCTGTACTGTCTTGAAGACAATTATAATTCAACATAGTAGTAATCTTCAGTATAAACAGATTTTAATACTTCTGAAGACGCCACGCCATATTCAAATGTACGGAATAAGATTGAAACTGATTTGATGCAAATTATAATTGTACTGTAGTATCTATGCTGCTGTGTGTGTGGCATGTAGCAGGTATATGGTACAGAAATGCTAAAAGGATTGTTGTAAGGAAATTTTCTCTATAAAATATTCTAAAAATAAATTCCTACAATTAGGAAAAAAAGCAAGAAATGAGCTCTGCTTATACACTTTGAGAGCTGTTTCACTTCCATGTGAATCACTTCAGCGTTGGGTAGCTCTACCTTAATTTTTTAAAAATTTGGATTTGAAATCCATTTTCTTATAGCTTGTACCTATTTTGCCAATTAATTTTCGGAGTAGAACAAATATTTCTACCCTCAGCCATTAAATGTAACTTCGAAACATCAACTCTTCAAGTATCTTAAAGCGCTGGTTTATCCACACTCAATCTCTCTATACAACAACCTTCCGTTTCTTCAGTGACCCACGTGACAAAAGGCTTTTTGTTGTTGTTGTTTGTTTGTTTTTTGCCATGGTGATACGGGAGGGGGCAGGGAAGTGCTGAGTAGAGAAAGGCGGGTCCCTGGCTAGGGCTCCACCCCCACCGATGTAGGTGAGGACATGCACTTCTGCCTTCATACCCAAATGTTGCATTTTCCAAGATCACCCTGGCCTGCCACATCCCCATCCTGAGCCTATAAAAACCCGAGACCCTGGCAAGGCGGAGACACAAAGCAGCTGGCTGTCATGGAGAACACATTCGCAGAAGAAGGCACAAGGGACTGGTCGTCCAGCGGAAGAGCATGCTGTTAGCTAGGGCAGTCAGAGGAGAGCCCGGGCCACCGAGCAGCCCGACTCCAGGGGAAAACCATCTCCTTTCTGATTCGCCCATGTGCTGAGAGCTACTTCCACTCAATAAAACCTTGCATTCCTTCTCCAAGCCCACTTGTGATCCGATTCTTCCGGTACGCCAAGGCAAGAAACCCCGGGATACAGAAAGCCCTCTCTCCTTGAGACGAGACAGATGGTCTAATTGAACTAACACAAGCTGCCTCTAGGGGGCAAACTAAAAGAGCACCCTCTAACTTATGCCCGCTGATGTGATGCTTCAGGAGCCGTAAACTTTCCCACCCTAGGGGTCGGTGCCCCACAGCTTGGCCGTCTATATGCTCCCCTAGAGGTTTGAGTAGCAGGGCCCTGAAGAAGTGAGTCACACCCCTATCACATGCCCTATGACGGGGATGGGGGAACCTTTCACTATTTTGAATAGTGCTTAAAGTGTCCTTCCCTGACACTCCTATTAAAGCAGTTTTCTCTGAAGTGTATTTTTAGAACACATACTGCATTTGTAGTTATATTGTTATTCGTTTTATTATGTGTTTAATATCCATTTCTCTATGCTGTCTGTTTCATGATAAGAGCATGCTTTACGACTGAAGATTCAAAAGATTAAAATAATAGAGTCTTTTAGAAAGAAAGCATTCAATGCATAAATGTAAATGTGTAAATACATTAATTATTTTCCTGATTCCTCCTCATCTAGTCTTTTGATGAGTCAGGGTCTTTCTGAACCTTTGAAGAACTCACACATGAACAGTAATTACTAATATGAAACCGATGCTATATTTAAGATGTAACTTAACCGGTGTAAGATTCAGTGAACTGTTCATTTCCTGGATGTGCATAGTTGTACTGGTGTCAATTACCTAGGCACATAGTAGATTTTCAGTACTCTTTTGTTCTTTTAACACCTATAATAATGTCATTTTGTTGTTTTTGTCAGATTTTTTTCTACTATCTGGGTCTTTTTTAACATATTGATTCTGTTACTCTGTACTCACTATCATTCCCATTTTTACCTTTGAAAATGGAACAGGCAGTTCTCCATTTTAATTAAATGTCTAGATTAAAGTGTATTTAATAATGTTGCTAAACAGATTAAAATAGAATGCATGAGTCTTACTACTTAAATATTTTTTCAGTTCAGAGATAATGTAATCTTCATATTATTATTCATCTACCTAAAAAATATCTGCAAGAAAGTACCATCATCTGCCCTATCATTTTCTTACTTTCTTGTCTTTGGAGGAACATGACATTGTTAAATATCTTTCTGAGATCATAATCAATCTCTTACAGAGTATTTGTTCTACCAATATTACCAAATTTTAAAAAGTGTCAATGTGCTAAAATAAGCACTACATATTCTTATTTAATCTACATGCAAAATACTAAACCTAAATATCCATCTAGTGACTCACAATCTAGTGAGGTAAACAGTTGATAAGCTTATGCCATACAATGTGTGTGAGTGAAGTACCAAGAGGTTTTGAGATGGGTGAAGTTAATTTTGGATGTGGGGAAGGAATTTAGGGTTAAGTTTTACAAAATGAATGTTTTGATATGGTACTTGAATATCATATAAGATGTAGAGGTACAGTTCTGGCCAGTGCTAACAATATGCATAAAGGTACTGATGTTTCAAAGACTATGACAGGTTGAGATTCATATGCAGTTGGGTATGGCTGAAAGAGTAAGAAACAGAAGACAAACCTGGAAGTCACAATTACTGAAATCTCAGATTGGGTTCAGTACCTAGTAGACTGCCAGGAATAAAGACATATTTAAAATATATCTGTTTAATAAATAAGCTTCATGGGAATGTCAACAGTTATTACACATAAACACACAAACACACAAATGGGTCTAGAGGTTATGTTTAGGAAACTGGGTTTAAACAAAAGTAAGCATAGTTCTTTATTATTGGTCTTTTGAAAGCTTTTGATGGGAATTATGACTGACATTTAATATGTAAGATTTCTTACATTTTAATACAAAGCTGATTTTTGTGCCAAATATCTTGTGAGATTCTTATTTTATGTAATATACTGTATATGATGATGTGGTAGAGTACAGTGCATGTGTAGAGAGAGTAGAGATAAATAAAACCTTATTGAGTGTATTTTAATGTATCAAACAGTACAGTTTTAACCAATATGTCACTTAAGTGAAAGGCTGGGACAAAATTATGAAATCCTTCAGTGGCAGCCCAAATAACTTACTTTTTATAAATGTTATCCTAGAAGTCAAAAAAGGTCTGGAGACATGTCTTGCTCTGTCTGCCCAGGCTGGAGTGCAGTGGCATGATCTCGGCTTACTTCAAGCTCCGCCTCCCAAGTTCACGCCATTCTCCTGCCTCAGGCTCCTGAGTAGCTGGGACTACAGGTGCCCGCCACCACACCAGCTAATTTTTTTTATTTTCAGTAGAGACGGGGTTTCACTGTGTTAGCCAGGATGGTCTCGATCAACTGACCTCGTGAACCACCTGCTTCGGCCTCCCAAAGTGCTGGGATTACAGGCGCAAGCCACCGAACCCAGCTAGGTTTTGTTTTCTAAATATAAATGTATTCCTAGTATGGGAAGGAACATGCATGGAATAGATTCCATAAGGTTATTTTCCAATGGGTCTGTCAGACACAAACACAACTAGAATCACATGTGACTTGTAAGAAAAAAGTAAGGCTGATTTGGCCCAAGTACTTCTGAATAATATGTGAATTGCCCATTACAATGAAATTTATTGTGTATTTCATGAAACTATAAATATCTCTTTATATTCCTATGCATTTGATCCAGTGAGGGCTCTCTTACTCTCTTAAGAATGACACAGATCACCAAAAGGTTTCATTGCTAGAGTCAGGCTTGCCTATCTTTTGATGAGCATGTGCTCTGTGTCTGAAACAATGATAGTAGCTATCAGGACTACGATAAAGATATATAAGACAAAACTCTTGGCCTAGAAATACTGTCCTATAGATGGAAAGAGGAAGTCTATGCATCTGATAAATGGTGGCAGCAATTATTATATGGAATATGATAAATGCTGAAATGAGTTTTAGAAGCCATTACTGTTATAGTAGTTGGTTGGTATCTCAACCTCCAGGGAGATGGGTTCTGAGAGCTTCTGAGCCAATCAGCACCACAAATGTGTCCATGTTTATAGAAATGTGAAGCTGTTTGGAAATTATGGGAGATATGTTGATACAGGGATATGTATACCACTCTTGCTGTTCCATATTGTGTTACAATTATATAAAGTTTGTAAATTTTAAAAAATCTCACTTAAACCACAATTCTATTTTTGACCCACAAAGAACAACCTTTCACATTCACTGATGTTCACAGAAATTGTTCTGTAAATTTCTAGGTTAAACCATGTTTTGATTTCACTACAGTGTTCTTCCACTTTCCCTCATACTCTTGTTCTTATGATTCACAAACTTGATGCATCTTCTTATCTGCTGGTGTATATATTTTCCCTTCATTATTCTAATGCAAAGATGCACCCCATCGTGCCTCAAGTAATAAATGTACGATTCAGCCTCTAGTCTCTTACCATGTGGTCTCAACACTAGATACTTAACTGACGGTGGAACAATATTCTCTTTTTTATTCCACAAAGGAGATAGGAGTTAAAGATGGGAAAACAGAGAAAGCATGAAGATGGGAGTGAAGAAGTAAAAATGAATGATCTTTTATGTTAAAAATTTAAGGAAAAGGGAAAGGATGGAGGAAGATAAGCAAAAGTAAAGAAAATCAAAGGCAAACAAGAGAAGGAAGAAGAGAGGAGAAGGAAAAAACTTCGATGAAACTAGAAAAATTTAAGTCTGATCCCGCTCAATACTACAGTATGAGTGTATGACCCTGAACAGATCAGTTTATCTCTGTGGTCCTCAGTTTATGTATCTGCATATTGTGAAGGCTGCATAATGATTTTCAGTTGCATAATTCTCTGATTTTATAAGTCATATATAAGGCCCTGGGGATTGTACAGTTCTCTAGATCCCAGAAGTAAATCCCCTGAGAAAGTAGCTTGTTACATACTAAAGACTTATCCAAGAAGCAAGTTACCGTATTATTTTCGTCTGTCTTGAAGGGTATATTTTATATAATTTATATGTCTACTTAATGAAAAGCCACACCCAAGTAATCACATTTCCAGTTGTAATTATGTCTTAAGCCCATGGAAATATTTGGCCAGCAATAGAGATTTTTTAATTGTAATTATGTATGTTAACATATGCTCTTTAATGCTTCTAAGAAAAAGAGTGGTTAAGAATGGAATACATAGCCATTGAATGGGCTGCCCATTCATGACTCAGCTCATGGAACTAACAATGGATTAAGCATTTATGTGAAGACCTTATTCTCTTTCAGATTCCCATTTCCTTCTTCTAAGATGCTAATGAAGAAAATTCACTGTTATTAAAATTCTAACTACCCTAAATATATTTCTTCAGAGATTTAATAGAATTCAGTGACATTGGCTTCATCATTGTAACTATAAATATTAATATTTTATCGTTCAAGTTTGCCGAGCATGCATACTCTATTGAAATGTAAGTGATTTTTTAAAATTATTATTGATTTTTGAGAAGGCAGCTCAGCTTTGCCACCAGCAATGCAGTCTTACTGCATTTGTTAACACATACAATAAGATGTAAGTAATGTATAGATGAAACATTTCAAAGAAATGAATAGCTAGTATCCCACTAAACTTCCGCTTGTCACAATTTGTTTCCAGAAGGGTTATAAATGTTAGCAATAAGAAAACTAACCATTTCTATGTCCTCAGTAACACATTCTAGTCTATCACACAGCATATGAGCAAAGAATCAGCAGAGATGGATGATGAATGATCAAATTAAAATCCTTCACACTCTTAGAGCAAATATTTCTCATGTTGACCATTTATCCATTTGCTATTCTTTTGCAAAAACTGTACCATAGAAGTCTGAATCCAAATCTGCAAAAAATGTATAAGCCTAGAAAATGATTTTTAGCTCTCATTTATTCCTATCATTCACAGAAAAATAGATAAATTTTAAAGTCTTATTAGTAACTTCATGGATGTTCTCTAAAATCAGTCATGAGCTAATTTGAATACACACACACACACATACAAACACATTTTCTTATAATGAATATGACACGAGGCCAGAAAATATAGATAACATAATCCATCTTTCACAAATGGATTAAGAATTTACATGTAATGGGATCTCGGGCATTTCCAGGCAAGAGGTGAGGTCTAGCTAAAAACACAAGTTTGTTGAGAGTAGACAGATATCTATTGATGCTCGTATTCTGAAACATAAATTGGTGTAGTGAATATAGCATTTTCATTTTATTCAACATGAGATCACTTGTATTACTTTAGTTTGCTTTTGTGGCATCTCAACATTAGTTATATTTAAAATTGATAGAGATATGTTATTATGGATACAAATAAGTCTCCTCGCACACCTTACTTCCTGAAGGTCTAGCATAACCTAAATAAAGGTAGGCAATGAAAATATGAGGTAGCAAAAATACTGTTATTGCGTACATCAAATCAGATAACTGCTTGGGGAAAAGTACCACAATGTCTCAAGCTCATTTGAAGGGGGCAGCTTTTGAGCCATTTTTATGTCAACTACAGACACTCAATTTATATCATCAAGGAAAGATTAAAATTCTTGTGTTTTTTAAGTTATATTTTTGTTATAAAATTATATTTTCACTTTTAAGTAGCATTGAAAACTTGTGTAAAGTCTGTATAAACATTTCACAGAATAATCAAATAAGCCGTCATTCAATTATTGACAATATAAGAAACAGAAATTTACTGCAATCTTTGAAGTATCCTGTATATGCCTCTTGCATTCTATCCATTATCCTTTTCTCTGTATTAATACTACCCTCAGTCACTTACATGTCCGAAACACTTTGTCCAAATTCATAGGTTCCACCCTTCCTTTATTGTATTTTTAAATCACAGTAAGATCTTAATTCTTCTAAATTTGAGTTCTTATTTTTTAGAGTATATATGTATTATAGCTTGTTAGATCATTCCTTACACTAAAAATATGAAAATACTGTTCCTAAATTTTCTTTGAAATGTTTACATCTTTGCCTTTGAATGGATTTGAAATTTATTTTTAAGTATGGTATGAGAAAGATACCTGTTTTAATTTATGAATAACCAAGTGTCACAGCATTGTTTACTCAATACCTTTTTAGAACATCACCTTCATCATATATTGGGTTTGAATGTGTGCACATATTTATTTATGGCTTCTCTATTTTGCTCTACTTTTTTATTTTTTTCTAACCCTATACCAACACATTGCTGTTATAATTACTATCACTAAATATTTTGAAACAGAGTAGAGTAATACTCTCAACTTCGTTCTTCATCTTTAAGAATGTCTTTGCTGTTCCTGTGGTATTACACTTCCATGTAAACTTTAAAATTTAAAAAAATGAAGACTGGCTACAGATTTGAATGGAATTCGGGGAAGTATATAAATTATCTTCTGGAATATTTACCTTTGTTATAGTATTTGGGGACATTAATATTAAATGACTTGTTTATTCAAATACCATTGACCCCTAAGACAAATACCCACCCTTAAACAATGAAAATGAATAAATAAATATCTTGTTATTCAGCGTTATCATGTCTATGAACTTTTTCCTAACAAATATTTTTAGTAAAAAGAGAAACTATTACTTTTTAGAAGACGCACCATATATTACATACAGTGTTATCATCTAATCCTCAAAATAACTCTGAAAATATGTATTATCGAGTACCTGTTACAGAGGAAACGTTTGAATGTCAATACAGTAAATAATATTCTCAGAGTCAATGAATGAATAAGTGATGTGGTGTCATAATTTGAGTCCAGAATACATACCAAAGGCCATTCTGGTCCCATATCTAAATCAGAAGTTCTTTACAGCTTTCGGATTAACAGAATCAGGTACCTATTAATTGTTAACAATAGTAAAAGGCCAGTCCTTAATTTTTCCTAGTGTGTTACTGTTTACAAGTCTAAATATAACTTTTCTAGATGCATATTAATATTGTTTATTACACACAGTATTAATATACAGATATTGATTGATATGTTTAATATGCTTTTATAATTCTATATTCATACTGATATCAAAAATTAATTAACAGAAACTATGCATTTCAAGAAGCCAGCAACACTTTGCTAAAGTGAAATGCCTTTTGTGTAGCATACTCCCTTCTGGCAGAAAGAGAAGCAGCTAAAGAAACAGTATGTTTGGGAAAATATATTTTGTGGTTCTTTTCCAGTGTTTATATTTTATCAGTCCATGACAGAATACCAGGCTACAACAAAGGTAATTTTTTAAAACTTTGTTAGACAATGGTTTTCAAGTTATTTTCTTAAAACTCATCATTGTAATATACAGGATGCTGTACATCTTTGATTCCATAGTTGATTTAGGTTTTTGCCTAAATGAATACATTATGTAGTGTAAGAAGTTGGTAATTATTAGAGGGGGAAAATTTCTTCCATCAAAAATGGGCTAGGGTATAGCTGGTATCATTTATCAATCTAGTGAATAACTTTGTAGACAGCTTTCGCCACAATTTTAGAAGCTGGCAGACTGCCCATCATAATGCTAAAATTCATGAAAAATATTACAAACCAACATACGAAAAATTCAAGAATTGTCACTAAGTACCTGGTGGCTGTAGGACCATCCATATATCAGTAACCTATGGTTTTGTTCTCCTGACACATTTCAACTAATTAGATTATCCAAAAAAAGCCCTGTTTCTGAAAGAAATGTGTGGAATATTGTTTAATATCAGAGGCAAAAAAGAACAGAGGAAAAAAACAGGTTGTTTCCCTTGTTTTTGACTCACAGTAGAGTGTCATGGCTATACTAGAGGGCGATTAGGTAGAAAGATGATACAATTATCATACAAGACAAACTTACAAGCCTCATCTGTCTAGCATTGAATGTTCTCTGAAGCCCATCTCAAATATTACAGAAAGGATAGAACCTTAATATTAGAGGGAAATTTTATTAGATCTAAGTGTTTTTTAAGAAATTGTAAAGAAAGGCTTTCAAATATATTCTAACCTGGTCTTAGATTCCAGCATGACCCCTGGTAGAAGAAGTAAACTGAAGCACTGTTTATAGATGAGTGCTCAGTGGTGAACTACTAAGAATGGGCATCATTGCTTCTATGTATTCATAAGCAGGAGTGTGGCATGTTGCTCCAAAAAGCAAATAAAATTTTAAAATATCATTTAGCTTAAAGATTATATGCATCATGATATAATATGTATCTGTGTATATGTATAAATATTGTGTAAATCTTTGATGTTATGCTTTTATATAATGGGTTCGAAGCCAGTATACAGTATATAGAAAGCACAGTTAAATTTGAATAGACCAAAGAAGATTCAAAACTTTATCCCTAACAACTGAAGATAACAACTGCTGACAATTTGATATGTATATTACAGCCTTTTTTATACCTTTCGTCCGTTATTGGTAAAGCGTAAGCAAATTAGAGGAGAGTTCTTTGAACAAATAATTTGCTGTGTGTATCCTGCCAGATAAATTATCCAGAGAAAAATAATAAGCTGCCTTTTGGCAATTTTCTTAGGAATGCATTCTCCAGTGTCTAATGTCCCCACCCCTTGCATGAACAGATTCTTCAACAGAGAACTTGAGTGTCACGTGGTTTATGAGGGCTCTGTATCTGCATCCCTCATTTGAGGACAGACTCTTCCTGCCATGTTTGTGTTAGATGATCTCACCAGTGGGTGGCCAGGATTGGAATGGGAAGATTCTTCAAAGTTGGGCCAGAATCTCTTTCTTGTTAATTTAAACACGAAAGAATCAGAGAAAGAAAGGGAGAAAAGTAACAGTCTCTATGACACCTAATGAAGTGTTTTATCACCCACTACTGCTGCCTTACAGTGTAGGGATCAGAAAAAGATCACCTCAAGAGAGGATTGAAGCAGATGAGTAAACAGGCACAACAACGAGGGATAGAAGCAAATGCCAGAGTTTATAGAATCTTTCTAATTTCGGGATAGAGGTAACCCAGTTCTACACTTTTAATGTAAAACTTGAAATGTAAGCTCTGACCATTTTGTTTCATATAATCAAATTTAACTTAATATCCCTATAAATCCCATCTTCTGATGCTATCTATATCTCTGCCAAGATTATGGTGATTCCACAAAGACAAACTATCACTCTTGAAAAGCATTTAAGTGACTAGCTAGTCTAGCGTGTCCTGTCTGTCACTGAGAAAAACTAAATATATATATGTGTATATATTGCTCTCTTAGTATCATAATACCAGCCTACATTTCACTTACCCTGTATCTATTTATGATGGATATCATTTATCAACTAGCCTTTTTTTTTTGTTTTATGATTTTAGTCTGATTTGTTGGAAATGTGCTCTGGTTGAATATGAGTTTATGTTCTAGAGCTTACCCAGGATTACCCAAATCCGGTATTACTGCCTCACCTCTGTACATCTGGTATAACACGGAGTTCATTCTACTATTCTTCTAAGTCTTGGCTCTCTGCCCATTTCTATCTGGCTATGATGTTTCACTTGTGTGTATTTGATTTTTTTTAACTAATTGGAAAGTTATTAGCATGAGTGATAGAAGGAGGAAGCATAATCAAATCTGTCAAGGTAATCACATATTTATTACATTTCAGAATATTTAATTTGGTGTTTTTGTGGAATGTTGCAAATTTTTATTTTAATTGTTTACAAAATCCAGTAGAAGTCAAAAATACCTGTTCTTTATCAGTCAAAATTTTACTTGAATAACCGCAGTTTTTTTAAGATAGTGGGAAGAAAATGGGATCAAGAATAGAACTGATAGGACAAGTAGCTGCACCACTTGTTACCTCTTTGGCTTTAGATGGTTACTATCATTCTTGACCATCAGTTCCTTGTCTATACCTTTCAAGGTTCTCGTGAGAATTTGAAGGATCTTTAAATTTCTGGCATACAAGGGAATGTATTAATCTGTGGCAATTATTCCAATAAATATTCTATATTAGTATATCAATCAAAAACTTTTGAGTTAGAGTCACTGTCTTCTAGCAAAAATTTTCTTTATCTTCTTTCTTTTATATATGAAAAGTGGGTCCAAATAACAGTTGTTCCCCTCCAATGTTCTTTTGAGACATTTCGGTACCCATCATATCTATGTTATTACCACGATAGAAACTAAGTAATGAGGACTTCTTCTCTAGACATTTGAGAATTTTACAAAACTGTACAATTTTAAAAGATTTATATAACACCATAAACGAACTTGACACCTTAAAAAGCATTAAGATATTTTTTAGTTTACCTTTCCCATCTCTGATAACTTTTGCAAAAGTGTTTAGAATATGAATTGAACAATTATAAATGATACAAAAGTTTAAAACTGTCAGATTTTACTCTGAAAATAATGTCTGGAAGTAATTTAATAAATTAATCAAGTTAACATTATGTGCTGTTGCTGACATACACTGTACTAACCAAAATAAGTAAAGCTACAGCAATGAAAGCTATTACAATTGAGTTAATTGCCAAAGGTAGGTCATCTATACTACATATAAAAAATGTGGCAATGGTAAGTTCTGCAGAAATTCCCACAGTGTTCTTGGGGTGCTGCTGGTTAGAGAAGACTGACCATACAGCCAGGGAACATTGAGTGCTAAAAAATTTGGTTTGGAGAAAGTTATGAGCATTATGCTAGTACACGCACACTGGTGACATAATTTAAGGGTTGTGGATGGAAATGGACAAAGTATAAATGCACGATTCTGTGAAATGAAATTGAGGTACTGGACCAACCTTGTAGCCTAGAATGTATGAGTTATCATGAAATGGCAAAAACCTCTTTTTCCCAAAATTAGCTTTTATGAACACAACCAATGATACCTGTTATGAATGAAGATAGGTTAATTTATGTGTAAGTGTGCATATGGAGGGATAATAAAGCAGTTTCTATATATCACAATACAGTCTCCGTATGTGTCATGAACCTGCTGATTAATACTTGCTTTATGGGACAGTATTAAATGAAGGAATGTGTCACTGATCGAAAACGAGAGCTGTTGTGGGAGGGCCCAAGTACTCATTTTTAAGAGTTTACTCACTTTTTTTTTTTCCTAAATTATGAAATGTAAGCGATAGGCAGTTTGGACTGTCAAGATACGAGCAGCTGAAGATGATGATAGGAAAAAGAAATGAGAGAAAAAGCACTCGAGGAAGGTCAGCTTGCTGTCTCATTTGCGGCAAAGTTTTAAAAGAAAAATATTAGAGCTTCATTTTTTAAAAAGGAAAACTCTTCTAAGAACAACTGAACTAGAGCAAGCAAAGTTTTTCTTCAAAAAATATATTACCAACATTGACAGGTGATTCAATACATTTAAAAGAAAGGAGATAGAAAAATTTACTGGAGATAAATGCAAAGCAATAATGAGATGTTCTTGCATAATGCAATAAAAAAAAAACCCTTTTATAGAAACTTAGAAATTACCATCTTTGAAATAATACAGAAACTTCTCTGAAACTTGACAGCACTGTCATTATCTCAGAAAAATACATAGAAACTTCTTTAAGAATAATGATGTTTAAAAACCACGAAACAGAGACTTTTGAAACTTGGATGCTATAGTGTAGTGATTTGTAGACTATTACAGTGAACTGAGTGACATTTTTATCTGTCCAGTCATGTCATCAGAAGCTAAGAGGTCTGAACTAGCAAATCTCCAGTGTTATTGGGAAAGGTAACTGACTATGATATGAAGTGGATGATGACTTTTTTTGTGTGTGAAACTTGTAAACTATTTCCCTCTGTTTATAACTGCTGATTATTTGTGCCTCCTCCTTACCTTTCTCCTTCCTTTAAACAGCCTATAAGTTCCTCCGATTTTGTTATTAACAATAACAAACAAGTGAGTATTCATATATGTGATCTCAGAATCATTTCGAGGGAATATATAAAAGGTAAAAATGGGGCAGTAGATGTAAAGATTTTCACTTTGCAGTATTTCAAGACTGTCACCTTTTAGTTGTTTTAAGACTGACGGCTTTTTCACATAGTTATAACAAAAAAACAAAACCACTTAATCATTCACTTAAAAACTTAAGACTTTTGTCCTCCTTTACTAGCTCACATTTATGCTTAGGATAAATTTAAAGACAATCAATTGAATGTTGAAGAAAATTTTTTAAAATGCAAATTAACCAGAATTGTACTAGAATGTTTTGAAGCCATAGTTCTCAACCAAAGAGGAAATGTTAAATTCATCTGAGATTTTTCAAACTACACATGGTCCCCTTTATTTACTCTGCTTAAGTGCTAAGCTCCTTTTTTGCATTATTTGTTAATGTTTTTGAGAGGGAGAAAAATGGAAGTTTTGGATTATCAAAATAAATACGTATATTAAATATTTTCTTAAAAATATAAGTTGGCAGTAGAATAGTTATATTGTAGAAGATGTTGGCTCAGCGTATAATATAACATACATGAAAATAAGACCAAATATAATTGAGGTGTACTTTTGCAGTAGTAGAGTGGGCATTTCTAGATCAAGTTGTAGCAGAAAATAAAAAGGTACAAAAGTTCACTAAAAATAGTAAGTTAAAATAAATCCATCTTTTGTACAGTGCAAAAAGGCAAAGTACTAGGCCTTGTAGCCTGGCAGTTGTCCAATCAGTATGTGGGGTAGTTTTAAGCCTAAAAAAATTATGATAGAGTTGAGGGTGTCATGTGTTGAATCACAAGACAATAACCAATTATGCTAAAATATGCAGTATGGGTTGATGTGATATCTAAGTGATTTTTAATCATTGTATACATGTTAGTTGTGTGTCATTCTCTCATTTTTTTGAAACTTTATGTGGAGGAAGCTAATGAACAATTAAGAATTATCTCAGAAGAGGAAAGAGGCAAATTTATGTCTTGGAAAAGGAGCTGATATTGAAAGATGAGTTCAAATATTGTTGCTGAACAAGAAGATAAAAAGATTTCTAAATTGCAAATTTCAACTATTCTTTTCCAAAACAATTAGTATTATTTATGTTTAAAGTGAATTAATTATATTATTAATGTGGATTAATATTCATAGAAATCTGAGGGTTGTTTATCATAATTCACATCTATCCATACATTAAAATCTTAAATTTTATTTTATTTTAATAGAGATCAGACATATAGCAATGTGGTTTTAGTACAGTGCAAACTTGTTTTATTTCAAAATGAGAGACTTGTGAACTAGTCACATAAAGACTCTTAGCAGCATCAAGTTACTTGAATAAAAATCCAGAGACACGAGAGCATGTGGCAAACTTAGATATGACAAATGCTGAGTGACTGAAGAGGTATCATATAAATACTTCTTAGAAAGAATATTACAATCAAACCTTACTCCTCTCAAAGACATTGACCAAAATTAGGAAGATAAGAAATTCCATCTTTAGTGACAGGTGTTTTTAAGTTTGACAAGAATATCTAAAAAGGGCAAATAAGAATGATGAATATGTGACTACTTTGTTTCCTTCTCACTAGCATGTTTCTATCTGTAACACAGTGAAAAAATAATAATATATAACCATTAGAGCTAGAAAGTCCTTGAAGCAAATACTGTGTAAATCTGGAAGAAGGAAAATGAGTATGAGTATATATTTAGAAGACATAACCATGGTAACTTGACCTTAGGATTGCAGGACTTAATACATTTATGATATTGTATTTTCCATTTCCCTTGTTGGCAAGTCTGTGATCATCATTGAATACTGCTAGGGTTTATCCACACGTCTTCTTATCCTGAGAAAATCATAGAACAACTTCTACAATGGGTCAAGAAGATAAAAACCAACACTAGAACTTTTACTTGCCCAATAGAAATAAGATATTCAAAACTGTTTCTACTGTTTGAAGGGCAGTAACAGGTATCAAATGATCAGATTCTATATACTATACTTTATTATAACTGGAAACTATTGAATAAAACATATTCTATATCTTATGCCAGAAAACTGAAGTCATCCAAAAGAAAAAATGAAGGCAAAAAATTCATTATTAAAATTCAATCCACATATTCCACTAGCATACTCTCCGCTTCTCTGAAGAAGAAATAAATTGGTGTAGAAAGAATAACCTAGAAATTAGGAACCAGGTTGTGCTGAGACATACTTAAACTAACCCTTCAAAGATTCTACAATTGAGTCATGATATCTGAGTAAAGGGATGGTTAGCTTGAATCACAGATGAAAATATAGAGCTCTTAGTGTTCTCTAATTGTTAATTTCTCCTTTAGCTTGTGTGAGAGTTTCAAAAATAGCACAAACAATGAGAAGCTTCAAATAGCGGTCAACGTATTGTGATGCAATATTACAAATAGAAAACATACAGAGGCTCTTGTTCTCTTTCTCTTCACCCCTCATATTAGAAATAAGATTCATAAAAATGGAGCTCTGTAGGTTCAGGTTCCTTGGTCTCTGATGCACAAACAGTGGATACAAAAGAATTGTCAGACAGAATTCCGTGACCCTTCGTGGCCATCTTCCTCCAAAGAAAACATCAAGAAAATTGCCTCACAGATCGTGTTTCTGGAATATATAGAAAATATCTACAACAGTATCTTATTTGTGTGGGAAACTTTTCTTTTAGTGGTTTTGCTTTTTGATATATGGAGTAAATATAATTGATCCATTTCATATTAGGGTATAATCCCAATGCTTCTTCATTCAACAATTATCTGTGGGATATTTTTTAAGGTGCAAAGTGTCAGATGTGAAAGTTAACAAGCATGAGCCCATTCTCCTAAAGTTTATATTTTAGTAGGGGGAAGATAGAGACAATTATATTTTAAAAAACAGGGAAACAAAATAATGACTAGATGACAAGCATGGCTATGCAGGCAACAAAAGGATATTTGCTGTGATAGAGAGTAAAAGGGGATGCAAATCTAATTAGAATAGGATGCTATTTAGGGAAAGCCTCTGGGGAGGTGATAGGTAAGTTGACACCTGAAAGCTGAGAAGGGAGGAATAAGTTCAAGTGTATTGAGAAAAAGGTTTCCAAAAAAGAAAATAGGAAGTACAGAGTTCCTGAGGCAGAAAACTAAAGGCCGGTGTGGATGAGTGGCTTCTGAAGCCATATGCTGAAATCAAAATTTAGATAATCTTTTGTCTGCAGATTACTTTCCTCCTCTGTTTATGCTTGCCCACAAAGATCTATGGAGATTTGATAGAAAGATAGAGAGAAAGAAATATAGATAGATAGATAGATAGATAGATAGATAGATAGATAGATAGATAGATAATTTTTATTCCTGATCATTCATCTCTATTATCCATAGCTGAAAATTGTTTCACTTTGTTTCAATAGACATCTGACATAAGACTCTTTACAGCAATGTGGTCTTAAAATTTCATAAACACTACTTAGTTCATAGTTGCATATAATTTAACTTACAAGGCCAAATAAAGAAAATAAAAAACATTGAAGAAAATATAAACAAAGCATAATGGATGGACATACATTTATGTTTTTAAATCTCATTGGTGTGTAATGGATATATAAAGGCAAGGGGATGCCATGGGGAGAGTAACAACCTTGACTATTATCAATCTCTCTCTTTCCAGTGCTATCAAAATAAAGATTCTGTTGCCAGACAACATATGTCCAAAATGTCACTTACTTCAGCATAGATTGGAGTAAGAAATATATACCACAAACATTGCCTACAACTTTTGACCTAAGAACTTCCCATCAGTGACTGAAGCAAATTAAACGTGTCCCAAACGTGCAATATGGTTATAGAGATTTAAGAGACTTAAGAGAGCCCCTGTTTTTTTTTTTTTTTTTTTTTAAAGAAACAACAAAAATAAACCAGGATATTAAACCATAAAACAATTGCCAAGTTCTTTAACTCTTCCTTTGGGATTTCCAAACTTGAAACAATTCCTCCTGAAAATTCACTACCTTTCCCTTGAATGCAGTCAGTTCTCCTTTTCATGATCAGTTCCTGAACCAAGATTTTACTCCAATAAAGATACTTGCAATGGCATATGCAACACAAAAAGACATCCTGAAACGACTCAATTTATTCAGTTAAGAAGTCAATTTTCAAGGATCAAAGCAAGGGACTCAATCTTTTCCTCCCTTAGATAACCACGATGTCCTTTTCTACAAATCATGGCAAGTCAGGAACTTAATGAGGAAATAATACACATTCAAATGGTAGTCTTAAAAGGACAGTAATTATCCACATAGTAGGTTTTAGAACGCACACTTTTTAAGGTACAGATGTAAGGGGGGTGAACATTGATTCCTCTATAATATTATAATATATTCACTTGATCCCATACTGATTGCTGTTTTAGGATGAAGATTTCTTTGAAAAATATACATGGGAACACTAGAAAGTAATCAAGGCTTTTCATTTCTTCTTTTGTTTTTATTTTTTAGCTTCTCGGTTAAAATCAGCCTGAATAGTAGACAGGCTGCCCTTGTTCTTGTTTCGTGCCTTGTTACCACCTCTAGAATAGTACCCGATTGTCTGTCTTTGAATTGTTTCTCTCTTTCACTCTCTCTGTTCCCTGCCATCTCTCAGGAAGGCGAGGGTGGAAAACCTTTTACTTCTAACAGACTAGGAAGATGTTAAATAGATATGCATTGGTTCCTCAAAATGTCTGATAAATTGCTGCTCTTTCATTCTTGTGTTATCCATCCTGTTAAAGACAACACCATTAACATTGACTCGGCTCTTCGACAGAACATTAGAATTTATTAATTCATTTAATCATTTTCTTTAGAAAGACTTATCTTTGAAAGTGGCTCCTAGGTAAGCCAAGCAAACACTTTTCATTACTGTAGAGAGGGCATCCTTTGCAAGAAAGGAGTGAAAACTAGTTGCATGAATAAGTAAAAGCAGAAGAATTTTTCCAACAGCCTGAGATATTTGAGAGAAAACACAATTAGAAAAAGTAAGGCATTCTGGGAAATAACATTAATGTAAGTAAGCAGATTTCAACAATATAGTGATAGCTCTGTAATTTGTCCTAGCTATCTGATCATTGAGAGCAGGTAAATAACTTATTGTATTGCCGTTAGAGGGAAATAGAGGAGCCACAAAACCAAGCTTGGTAAGTTACAATGTTTTGATGTGTTAAAGCCCACTGCCTTCCTTGATAAAATAAAGCATAATACCAAAGACCAGCACAGGAGAGAGAATCATCATACAGAAAAGGGAAGTTGAGCCTAGCATTGCAAAACAATTACTTCCCTTTGAGGCTCTAGCCTCTACTGATTACTATTTATTTGACCTTGAATAAATAAATTGCTTTATTTAATTTTATTTAATAAAATAAGTTGCTTTATTTTCTGTGCCTTGAGTTTCTCATCTATTAAGAAGACTTACTAATAATACTAACAAACACCAGTTGAGAAAATACAGGGTAGAACTTAAAAAGAATGTGTGAAATATTTTAACTATTATTAATGCTGCGACCACCACATGGGCCTTAGGAGTTACTCTTGCTCCTTTGATGTGCCTTCTAAATGATTACTTAAGTATTTTCCCCAAGCAATCTATAGCTGAGATAAATTACAAAGGATCACTTAAACAATGTGTTACTAAAGAGTCAGAGCAAGCACAAGAGAAATGAACACTGAGTTATAACACACAATTAGATCATTTAACTTAGAAAATATAGGTCTCTCATCTTCAGCTTGGACTGGCCTTAAATACCTCCCCATATCTAGTTACTGGTCATGACACCTGGTGGAAGCTTTCATAAATTCATTTCTTTTTGAAAATATTTTAAGTTCCAGGTTATATATGCAGGTTTGTTACATAGGTAAACGTGGGCCATGGTGGTTTACTGCTCCTATTAACCCATCACCTAAGTATTAAGCCCAGCATGCTTAGCTATTTTTACTGATGCTCTCCTTCTCCCTACCACCCCCACAGGCCCCAGTGTATGTTATTCCCTTCCCTGTGGCCATGAATTCTCATGATTGAGCTCTCACTTACGAGTGAGAACTTGCAGTGTTTGGTTTTCTGTTCCTGTGTTAGTTTGCTGAGGATAATGACTTCCAGCTCCATCCATGTCTCTGCAAATGACATTATCTCATTCTTTTTGATGACTGCATAGTATTCCATGATGCATATGTACTATATTTTCTTGATCCAGCCTATCATTTATGGGCATTTGAGTTGATTCCATTTCTTTGCTATTGTGACTAGTGCTGCAATGAACATATGTGTGCATGTATCTTTGCAATCGAGTGAGATTTTACTGAAGTTGCTTATCAGCTTAAGCTTTTGGGCTGAGAAGATGGGGTTTTCTAGATATGGGATTATGTCATCTACAAACAAAGACAATTTGACTTCCTCTCTTCCTATTTGAATACACTTTATTCTTTGTCTTGCCTGATGGCCCTGGTCAGAGCTTCCAATACTTTGTTGAACAGGAGTGGTGAGAGACAGCATCCTTGTCTTGTTCTGGTTTTCAAGGAGAGTGCTTCCAGGTTTATCATAAATGGGTTTGTCATAAATGGCTCTTATTATTTTGAGGCATGTTCCTTTAATTCCTAGTTTATTGAGAGTTTTTAACATGAAGGGATGCTGAATTTTATCAAAGGCCTTTTCTGTGTCTGTTGAGATAATCATGTTCTGTTTAGGTGATGAATTACATTTATTGATTTGTGTGTATTGAACCAGCCTTGCATCTCAGGGATAAACCTGACTTGATCATGGTGGATAAGCTTTTCGATGTGCTGCTGGATTTGGTTTGCCAGTATTTTATAAACGATTTTTGCATCAATATTCAGCAGGGATATTTGCCTGAGTTTTCTATTTTTCTTGTATCTCTGCCAGGTTTTGGTATCAGGATGATGCTGGCCTTATAAAATGCGCTAGAGAGGAGTTCCTTCTTTTCAATTGTTTGGAATAGTTTTAGAAGAAATGGAACCAGCTCCTCTTTGTACCTTTGATAGAATTCAGGTGTAAATCTGTCTGGTCGCTGCTTTTTTGGTTGGCAGGCTACTTATTACTGCTTCAATTTCAGAACTCATTATTGGTTTCTTCAGGGATTCACCTTCTTGTTGGTTCAGTATTCCGAGGGTGTATGTTTCAGGAATTTATCCATTTCTTCTAGTTTTTTTTTTTTTTTCAGTTGTGTAGAGGTGTTTAGTATTGTCTTATGGTTGTTTGTATTTCTGTGGGGCCAGTGGTGATATCCTCTTATCATTTGTTACTTTGTCTATTTGATTCTTCTGTCTTCTTCTTTATTAATCTAGCTAGCAGTCTATTTTACTAATTTTATCAAAAAACCAGCTTCTGGATTCACTGATTTTTTGAAGTGTTTTTTGTGTCTGTATCTCTTTCAGTTCTGCTTGATCTTGGTTATTTCTTGCCTTCTGCTAGCTTTGGGGTTTATTTGCTCTTGGTTCTCTAGTTCTTTTAGTTGTGATGTTAGGAGGTCAATTTGAGATCTTTCTAGCTTTTTGATGTGGGCATTTAGTATTATAAATTTCCCTCTTAACACTGCTTTAGTTGCATCCCAGAGGTTCTGGTACATTGTCTCTTTGCTCTCATTATTTTCAAAAAACTTCTTGATTTCTGCCCTAATTTCATTATTTATCCAGGGGTCATTCAGGATATGGTTGCTCAATTTCCATGTACTTGTGTGGTTTTGAGTGAGTTTCTTAATCTTGAGTTCTAGTTTAATTGTACTGTGGTCTGAGAGACTGTCTGTTACAATTTTAGTTCTTTTGCATTTGCTGAGGAGTGTTTTACTTCCAATTATGTGATCAATTTTAGTGTAATTGTCATGTGGTTTTGAGAAGAATGTATATTCTGTTGTTTTTGGGTGGAGTTGTTTTTGTGAGAATGTATATTTTGGTGTTTTGCAGAGAGTTCTGTCGATATCTATCAGGTCCACTTTATTCAGAGCTGAATCCAAGCCCTGAATATCCTTGTTAATTTTCTTTCTCAGTAATCTAATATTGACGGTGACGTGTTAGAGTCTCCCAATATTATTGTGTGGGAGAGTAAGTCTCTTGGTAGGTCTCTAAAAACTGTTTTATGAATCTTGGTGCTCTTATATTGGGTGTGTGTATTTTTAGGATAGTTAGCTCTTCTTGTTGAATTGAACCCTTTATCATTATGTAATGTCCTTCCTTGTCTTTTTTGATCTTTGTTGGTTTAAAGTCTGTTTTGTCAAAAACCAGAATTGCAACCCCTGCTTTTTTCTGCTTTCCATTTACTTGGTAAATTTTCCTCCATCCTTTTATTTTGAGCCTGTGTCTATCTTAGCACATGAAACGGGTCTCTTGAATATAGCACACCAATGGGTCTTGACTCTTTATACAACTTGCCATTCTGTGTCTTTTTATTGTGGCATTTAGCCCATTTACATTTAAGGTTAATATCGTTATGTGTGAATTTGATCCTGTAATGATGATACTGGCTGGTTATTTTGCAGATTTGTTAATGTTTTTGCTTCATAGTGTCACTGGTCCATGTACTTCAGTGTATTTTGAAGTGGCTGGTTTTTCCTTTCCATATTTAGTGATTCCATCAGGAGCTCTTTCAAGGCAGGCCTCGTGGTGTCAAATTCCCTTAGCATTTTCTTGTCTGAAAAGGATTTTATTTCTCTTTTGCTTATGTAGCTTAGTTTGGTCAGATATGAAATTCTGAGTTGGAAATTCTTTAAGAATGTTGAATATTGGCCCCTAAGCTCTTCTGGCTTGTAGGGTTTCTGCTGAGAGGTCTGCTGTTAGTCTGATGGACTTCCTTTGTAGGTGAACTGGCCTTTCTCTGAATTTGCTGAATTTCAATGTTGGCCTGTCTTGCTAGGTTGGGGAAGTTCTCCTGAATGATACCCTGAAATATGTTTTCCAACTTGGTTTTGTTCTCCCTGTCTCTTTCAGGTACCCCAATCAGTCATAGGCTTGGTCTGTTTATATAATTCCATAGTTCTCAGAGGTTTTGTTTGTCACTTTTCATTCTATTTTCTCTAATCTTATCTTCCTGTTTTATTCCAGCAAGATAGTCTTCAAGTTCTGAGACTCTCTCCTCTACTTGGTCTGTTCAGCCATTCGTATGTGTGGTTGCATTGTGAAGTTCTTCTGTTGTGTTTTTCAGCTCCATTGGGTCATTTATGTTCCTCTCTAAAGTGGCTATTCTGGTTAACAGCTCCTGTAATGTTTTATCATAGTTCTTAGTCGCTTTGCATTGGGTTAAGACATGCTCCTTTATCTCAGCAAAGTTCATTATTACCCACCTTCTGAAGCTTACTTGGGCAAATTTATCCATCTCAGCCTCAGCCCAGTCTGTGCCCTTGCTGGAGAGATGTTACAGTCATTTGGAGGAGAAAAGGCACTCTGAGTTTTTGAATTTTCAGAATTTTTGTGCTGATTTTTTTCTCATGTTTGTGGGTTTATATATCTTCTTTCAATCTTTGAGGCTTCTGAACTTCAGATGGGTTTTTTGGTGTTTTTGTTGTTGTTGTTGTTAATCTTCTTCTTCTTGTTTTTTGTTTCTTTTTGCAATAGTCAGGCCCCTCTTCTGCAGGGTGCCTGTGGTGGATGGGGTTTCACTCAAGACCATTTTCACCTGTGTCTCCCACCCCGCAACTGGAGGTGTCACCAATGGCAGCTGCAGAAGAGCAAAGATGTCTGCCTGCGCCTTCCTCTGGGAACTCCCTCCTGGAGGGGCAGTGATCTGATGCCACCAGAACTCTCCTTTATAAGGTGTCTGGTGACCTCTGTTGGGAGGTCTTACCCAGTCAGGCAGCACAGTATCAGGGACCCACTTGAAGAAGCAGTCTGGCTTCTTGGCACAGTGGGTGAACTGCGCTGGGTCAATCCCACTTGTCTGGACTGCTTGGACTCCTTAGAGCTAGCAGGTGGGAAAGACTAAGTCCCCTGAGCTGGGGATTGTGTCTGCTCTTCTCCCCAGTGGCTCCTTCCCGGGGAGATCAGAGTTCTGTCCCTAACCCCCTGGCTGGAGTTGCTTAAATTCCTGCAAGGCGATTCCACCCCATTAGGAGGGATGGATCCGGGCTCACCTAAAGAAGCATTCCGGCTACCATGTGCCACAGCCACTGTGCTGCACTATGGGGAATTCCTCCCGGCCCAAACTGCCCAGTCTCCCTGGCACTGGCAGGGGAAAACTCCTGACTGCAGCCACAGTGATGGCGGCCACCCCCCCCCCCCCGGGGAACTGAGTCATCTTAGGCAGTCTCCAGCCTGCTGTTGCTAGTTATAACCCAAGCGGCCACTGAGAGTCTGCACAGTTTTGCTCTTGGGACCCAATGCCCTGGTTGTGTGAGCTCACAAGGGGATCTCCTGATCCACGGGTTGCACAGATCCGTGGCAAATGCGTGGATCTCCCTGGTGGGTTAGCACATTCACTCACTGCCTCCATTGGCTGGGGCAGGAGGTCTTCTTACCCCGTGTGGCTCCTGGGTGGGCCATTGTTCCACCCTGCTTTTCCTGGCTGTCTGTGGGTCACCTCAGCCACCTAGTCAGTCCCAAGGAGAGAACCTGGATAGCTCAGCTGAAAGTGCAGGATTCACTTGCAGTTTTCATTCCTCTTGGTAGTAGTCACTGACTGGAGCTGCTTCTGATTGGCCATCTTGGTCCCTCCCCTTAAATTCATTTCTTAATCATCCGTATAAGGATTTCGACTTCTCAAAAATTCAGATCCAAGGACACAGTTTACAAATGGAGATGAACATTTTCTGTTAAAGTCTTCATTTTACATGTTTCCTTGTTTAAGATAGCCGTCTTCCTTAGATGAAATAGAAAATGTCCTTCATCCTGTTCAAAGAACAGCCCACCATTAACCTATGTACCAGGCCTTTATGGAGCTGCTTTGTCAGAATACGAAAATGACACAGCTGACACCAGTGTAATGGGAGGTACCATCATGATCTCCCTTCACAGAGTAGCCAAGAGGAATAGGATTTGTACAGTGAAGAAAAACACAATGGAAAATAGTTGAAATACAAACTAAAAGTTAATTCAGGAAAGATGTTTTCCCCTCACTAACAGGTTTAAGTGCCCAGAAATTTGTAATATTCACCTTTCTTGATTAAAAACGAAGTCTATGCTGAAGTGCAAATGCTGCTTGATCAGCAGTGCATTATTCTAACTGCAACCATTTGTGCATTGATTTTGATGCATGTTAGTTCATTAGATAAGACAGTAACAGAAAAAGGTGGATGGGAAGATGGGATAGGAAAAGCCTTCTGGACTATGAACTGGTTCATTAGCCCCTTGCTTTGAGGAGGTATGTGGTGAAATATTTTAGCTAAACAGAGGACAGCATAAATCAATAATTAGATCCATAAGGCACCAGGTCTATGGGGAAGGGTTTAGGCAAGGCAGTTAAGCATTGAGAGAATAAAATGCAGAGCCTCTAGTTCTTAATAATTAGTAATATGATTTACTGAGACTATGAACAGACAGATGGTAAAATTGATAGAGGTAGACATAGCTTAAGAGATCAAACCTTTTGAGCATTACTCCCTGAAATTCTTGGACAGATCAAAGAGTGGTCATACATGTAGAATTCAAAAAAAAACTAGAGTCTTTGGGCAGTAGAAGAAATGTGTAACAGGAAAAAGAATCTCAAGTGCGGTAACTTTTTTTTCTTTATCATCTCCGTTCAGAAAATAATAATATAAAAATGATCACTAGGGAGATGAAGCAGGAGAGTGTCCTCTGTGGCCCAAAGCATTTATCAATAACCTTTAGAGAACACAGTGGTATTATGGCAGAGTCAGGAAGAGCAATAGTCCTTTTAATATGATGATATTCAAGAGAAACTGCTGTCACTGTCGCCTGGCTAGCACTTAAGTAACTGTGGTGAACTTAAGTCATTTACCATTGAAAATGAGTAATAGGCTTGTGTTAAAAAGATAATTCTGCTATACATTTAATATATAAAAGGGGGTAATGAAATTACATCCTTGCCCACCTTATCTGGATTTTGCTTGCCTCAAATTCTGGCAATGACCTTGAAAGTAAATGTCATACCCAAATAAGACTAGAACTAAAATGCAGCTGAGAAGTTTCTAGGGTCATAGTTTCACCTTCAAAGGCATGGAACTGGATAGTACACAGTGTGTACCATTGTCCTTCTCTCTTTTGGTCTTATAAAATACTATCACAGCCATTAAGATAAAAAGATTTAGATTTTGAAATGAAGGGAAAGGTTAGGATCATTTAGTTTTGTCTATTCCATCTTTGCCTCTACCTGACTATACGGCTGGTTAACTCAGTTCATCTCTCTGGGGTCAGCTTGCTGCTTTAAAGGAGGTATTGGAGTTAATATATTATGAAATAGCTTATTTTTTCTAAGACTTCAGGGTTCAGTGGGAGGCATGGCTAAAGCTCACTTTTTATGGCTATTTTTATCTTCCCAGGCCCTGGTTGTTAGACAGAACCATGTGACTAATTCTCAGTTGAGGTGACGGGGTTCATTTCCAGGCAGAAACAGAAAATCAAGGAGGAACAAAACCAAGCCCCACAAACCAGGATGGGAAAACCAGGAGTGCTCATACTTTGCCACAGGGACCAAGGAGGTAGTGCATTCCATGTGATGCAGTCCCAGGTGGTGGGCCCTCTATTGGCCTAGGTCTCAAGTAATGAAATAAATTTCACCTTCCAAACCATATTAGACATGTGTGAATGAGAAATAAATCTGTCATAAGCCACTGAGATATCAGGAATGTTTCCACAGAATAATCTAGACAATCTTAAGTAGTAAATGTTCTTTAAAATGATTTCTAAATATGACATGTTGTCTCATTCCTTTATTTCTGTATCTAAGGGTGTCATTTTGAAATTGTGACTACTGATAGTTTGTGAGAGCAACTTATCATAGAGATCACATACTGAAAAGGGAAATAGTAATGCTTTTAAAAGTATTTTATAATTCCATGGGATCATACAACTGGACAAAATGTTTGAGAACATTCATTCAAATTTTATTTTAAAGATAGAGAAATTATGGCCAAAAGAAAAAAGATAAAGCACAGATAGGAGCTAATATCACTTAAAAATTATCTATATAAGACAAGTATTAATTAGAGTTCAATCTCTATGATTTTTCTAGAGAATAATAAGGCAAATGACATGTTCTCAGGCTGTAGATGTTTCCACATGTATAAGTCTAAGGCACCTTAAATTTTTGAAATGTTTTTAATTTTCTAGGTAGATATGGTAATTTTCTAATACTTCCCCTATTTTATTTGGGAAAAAAATTATTAAAGTACCTTGATTATTTCCCCTTTTCAAGCTTACAAAAGTTAGATAAAAAAAGAAAAAAAAAATGTCAACTGGTCCTTTTAATAGGGGAGTAGAAATAAATGATGGACCCCTGAAGCCATGATATAACCATAAATTGTTTTCAAGATGAAAATAAAAAAGAAAAATGTAAAAGCTCATTGAATCTAAATCTCCCAATTTTAAATTGGGATGTATTAGGTGACGTTTTCTTGGTTATATAACAACTTAGTAGCAGAACTAAAACTATCTCTCTCTTTTTCTTTCTCTCTCTCTCTCCGTGTGTGTGTGTGTGTGTATGTGTATGTGTGTTTGTGTGTGTGTGTGTATATATATATATATATATTTTTTTAGACCGAGTTTCGCTCTTGTTGCCCAGGCTGGAGTGCAATGGCGCAATCTCAGCTCATTGCAACCTCTGCCTCCCGAGTTCAAGTGATTCTCCAGCCTGAGCCTTTCAAGTAGCTAGGATTACAGGTGCCCACAACCACACCGTGCTAATTTTGGTATTTTTAGTAGAGATAGGGTTTTACCACATTGGCCAGGCTGGTCTTGAACTCCTGACCTCAGATGATTCGCCTGCCTTGGCCTTCCAAAGTGCTGGGATTACACGCATGAGCCACCATGCCCGGCCTATATGATTCTTAAAAATTATTTTTTTCCCATTTAAATCTAACCACTGCTATGAGAATGTATGGGCAAACTCTATTCATGTTCATGACCTCTCATTCATGAATGTCTTCTTTCTTTAATCTATATTAAGATAGATTCCTCCATTGCTTTATAACATAGTACTTTTCTGTGTTTGAACTTTTTGTAAGTTAAAGTGCTTATAATTAGTAAGTACTCAATAAATGAATGAGATTGTTAATTAACTTCTTTTCACATGAAATTTGTCTCCTCTGCTGCGGTATTCTGTTTTATCTTGCTCAATCTGGTGATAAAATTGATCTTTTATAAGAATTTATGATTAAGCTCACTTTTCTTTGATACTAATTTTCTGAGTAATTCAGAGACAAGTGAAAGGATAAACTTATATTCAATATTAGTTTAAGATGCAACTTTTTCTTCACAGGCATGTTGCCTTATAGCAAGCAACAAAAGTGGTTAATAACTACAGTAGAGAGGGATAGTAACTTTGAGGCAAGATGGCCCACTGGACACAGCTCAGAAACTCTTCTGCTGAGCGTAACCAAAATATCTGTAAACCATCACACTTGAAATAGATGTTTTGAGAGAAAGCACTGAAAGTTGATAGAGAGGCAACAGACACCATGGTTGAAGAGTGAGAAAGCTGGGAAGACTTTTTGGAGTTCTTGGGCACAAGGACTGGCCCTTGGTCCCGAACCTGACCTAAGGGGACTAAGAGAATGTATGCTGGATCATACTCTTAAGTGCAACCTACTGGACTGTACCCTAAATTATACCACAAAACAAAAATGCATAGCTTCAACACACATCACCTGTGAAACCCACCATAGGAACCTATCTACAACCAAGGAATTCACACAGAGCTTTGGCCTGCTAAAAGCACCCAGAAATAAAGCCAATTGACTAAACACAACATATATCACAGTCAATTCCTCAAGGGAAAAAAAGAATGTAAAAACAAAAATCTCTATCCAAATGAGAACAAGTTCAAAAAGAAAAAGAAATGCCACTCCCTCAGATGAGAAGGAATAAGTGAAAGAACTCTGGTAATTCAAAAAGGGAGTGTTTTGTAACTTCCAAGGGATCGCAACAGCTCCCTAGCTATGGACCCTAACCAGATTGAAAGGTCTGAAATGATAGACATAGAATTCTGAATCGGGATAAAGAGGAAGCTCAATGAGATCTAAGATATACGTTGAAATTCAGTCTGAGGAAAACAGAGAAATACAAGATTTGAAAGACGGCATAGCTATATTAAGAACAACCAAATTGGCCGCGCGGTGGCTCAAGCCTGTAATCCCAGCACTTTGGGAGGCCGAGATGGGTGGATCATGAGGTCAGGAGATCAAGACCGTCCTGGCTAACACGGTGAAACCCTGACTCTACTAAAAAAAAGAAATACAAAAAACTAGCTGGGCGAGGTGGCAGGCGCCTGTAGTCCCAGCTACTCGGGAGGCTGAGGCAGGAGAATGGTGTAAACCCGGGAGGCGGAGCTTGCAGTGAGCTGAGATCCGGCCACTGCACTCCAGCCTGGGTGACAGAGCGAGACTCCGTCTCAAAAAAAAAAAACGAAAACAAAAACAAAAAAAAAACAAATTGAACTTCTGAAATTGAAAATTCACTATGAGAATTTCAAAATACATTTGAAAGCCTTAACCACAGACTAGACCAAACAGAGGCATTTCAGAGTGTGAAGACTGTTCCTTCAAATCAACCCAGTCAGAGAAAATAAAAGAAAATTAAAATAATGAACAAAACCTCCAAAATACCTGCAATTATATAAACCAACAAAACTCATGATGAACTGGCATTCCTAAGATAGGATAAGAGAAAGTAAGCATCTTGGAAAAACATTAGAGAAGATAATCCATGAAAATTTCCACCTGTCTTCCTAAAGAGGTCAACATGCAAATATAAAAAAATTCCGATAACCCCTGTAACATATTATATAAGGTAACAATCCCCATTGCACACAGTAATCGGTCTTTACAAGGTCAGTGTGAGAAAAAAAAATCTTAAAAGCATCTAGAGAAAAGGGCCATACTATCTATGAAGAGAAACTGATCAGGCTAACAGCAGACATCTCAACAGAAACCTTACAGGGTAGAAGAGATTGGAACCTTTTTTTTTTTTTATCATTCTTAAGGAAAAGAAATTCTAACCAAGAATTTCACATCCACCAAACTAAGCTTTATAAATAAGTGATGGTGAAATGAAATATTTCCTAGACAAGCAATAGCTAAGAGAATTTGTTAGCAATAGACTGACCTTACAAGAACTGCTTAATGATGTTCTAAACATAGAAATGAAGGAACAATAATTCCCACAAAACACATACATAGACAAAGGACCTAGTGTATTAGGGTTCTCTTTTTTTAAAAAATTATTTTTATTATTATTATTTTGAGACAGAGTCTGACTCTGTTGCTCAGGCTGGAGTGCAGTGGCACAATCTTGGCTCACTGCAACCTCCAATTCCCAGGTTCAAGCAGTTCTCCTGTCTCAGCCTCCCAAGTAGAGGGACTACAGGTACATACCACCATGCCCAGCTAATTTTTTATATTTTTAGTAGAGACAGGGTTTCACCATATTGGTCTTACTGGTCTTGAACTCCTAACCTCAGGTGATTCACCTGCCTCGGCCTAACAAAGTGTTGGGATTACAGATGAGTCACCATGCCCAGCCTAGTCAGGGTTTTCTAGAGGGACAGAACTAATAAGTTATATTATATAGGGGAGTTTATTAAGTATTAACTCACACAACCACAAGACCCCACAATAGGTGGTCTGCAAGCTGAGAAGCAAGGAAAGGCAGTCTCAGTACCAAAACTGAAGAACTTGGAGTCTCATGTTCGAGGGCAGCAAGCATCTAGCACAGGAGGAAGATATAGGCTGGGAGTCTAGGCCAATCTAGTCTAGTCATATTTCTCACCTACTGTATATCCTAGTCATGCTGGCAGCTGATTAGATGGTGCCCACCCAGATTAAGGGTGGGTCTGCCTTTCTTAGTCCACTGACTCAAATGTTAATCACCTTTGACAACAAACTCACAGACACACCCAGGATCAATACTTTGCATCCTTCAATCCAGTTGACACCCAGTATTAAACATCAGAAGTCCACCCCTTGCTAACTGGAACCCATACACATCTCCTGAGATCATATATGATCTTCAAATAAAGAAAATAATAAGGCCATAATTACACCTAACATAATACAACTATCCTTCATACAACTAGAAACATACCAATCTCCAACTCAAATACTATTATACAAAGTTAACAATACTTAAATGTTGATATGAAGTCAACAAATCTTATGTCACATAATAAAGAAGAAAGGAAGAAAATTAAGATACTTTTGTAGTACAAGCATACACATGCACAAATATGTTTTTAACAAAAGAAAGGAAACACTCGTAAAAATTACAGTCCTCGTTTCTGCCTGGATTGAGTCCTGCCTGGATTGAGCTGTTGTAGTTTTTCATTGACTTCAATCACAGGTCATGGTAATACAAAGAGATGTCCTTAATGGATCATCTATATTCCATGCATACTCTTTCTTACCTCTATTGTGGAATAGTAGAGTGATTTTATCTTGATAGTCTGGGTCAATCATCCCATCTGACTCTGTAACTCCCTTCTTAGCCTCTTGACTTAAAGGTAGGAGGAATCCAGAATGTCCAGGTGGCAATCTTCCAGTTTAATGAATTTATTGTGTCACCTGGTGGCAGTGTTTTTCCCTCTGAAACTAAGAGCTCCAGGCCAGCGGAACATAATGTCATAGGAACAGGAAGCAAAACTCTTGCTGGCGGATCACTAGGGGTGATGGTGAGTGGTTCCACTTCCACTTCCACACCTTGATTCCTGGACCCAAGAATCCTGGCTACAGGAGAAACACTACCATATATCGGACACTGATTCAGAGCATACACAGTCTTCTGGAGAACTTTGTCCCAGTCATGCAAAGTGTTGTCACCTAGTTGGCATTGTAATTATGACTTCAAAATGCCATTCCATAGTTCTATCAATCCATCTGTTTCAGGATGATGGGGAACATGGTAAGACCAGTGAATTCCATGAGCATGAGCCCACTGCTGCACTTCTTTAGCCATAAAGTGAGTGCCTTGGTCAGAAGCAGTGCTGTGTGGAGTACCATGACAGTGGATAATGCATTCCATGAGTCATAGATGGTAGTTTTGGCAGAAGCATGGCATGCAGGAGAGGTAAACCCATATCTGGAGTGTCTATTCCAGTGAGGACAAACCTCTGCTCTTTTCATGATGGAAGAGGTCCAATATAATCAACCTGCCACCAAGTAGCTGACTGATCAGCTTGAGGAATTGTGCCATATCAAGATTCCGTGTTGGTCTCTGCTACTGGGAAATTGGACACTCAGCAGTGACCACAGCCTGGTCACCTTTGGTGAATGGAAGTCCATGTTGCTGAGCCCATGCATAATTTTCATCCCTGCCACCATGGCCACTTCATTCATGGGCCCATTGGGTGATGTTAGGGATGGATGGGGAAAGAGGCTGAGTGGTGTCCACAGAATGGGTCATTCTATTCACTTGATTATTAAAATCTTCTTCTGCTGAGGTCACCTATTGGTGAGAACTCACATGGGATACAAATATCTTCACAGTTTTTGACCACTTATAGAGGTCCATCCACATACCTCTTCCCCAAATTTCTTTGTCACCAATTTTCCAATCATGCTTCTTCCAAGTCCCTAACCATACAGCCCATGAATCTGTCTATAATCACACATCTGGCTATTTGTTCTTCCATGCAAAGTACACAACCAGATGCACTGCTTGAAGTTCTGCCCACTGAGAAGATTTCCTTTCACCTGTGTCCTTCAGGGATGTCGTAGAAAGGGGCTGCAGTGCTGCAGCTGTACACTTTGGGGTGGTGCCCACATATCATGCAGAACTATCTATGAACCAGGTCCTAGTCTTCTCTTCTGCTGTCAACTGATCATAGGGAACTTCCCATGAGGCCATTGATGCAAGCTGGGGGAGAAAAAGCAGAGTGGCAGGAGTTGAGACAATGGGCATTTGAGTCACTTCATCATGTAACTTACTTGTGCCTTCACGACCTGCTCGAGCTTGGTCATGTATATACTACTTCCATTTGATGATGGAATGCTGCTGTGCATGACCCGTTTTATGGCTAGATGGTTCAGAAAGCACCCAGTTCATGATAGGCAATTCAGGTCACATGGTGACTTGATGACCCATGGTCAAACATTCAGTTTCCACTAAAGCCCAGTTACAGGCAAAGAGCTGTCTCTCAAAAGGAAAGTGGTTATCTGCGGAAGATGACAGGGCCTTGCTCCAAAATCCTAGAGGCCTCTGCTCTTGAGCACCTCGGGAAGCCTGCTAAAGACTCCAAACAACATCCCTATCTGCCACTGACACCTCAAGCACGATTGGATCTGCTGGGTAATATGGTTCAAGTGGCAGAAAATCTTACACAGCAGCCTGGACGTGTGGCAGAGCCTTCCATTCTGGACCCCACTCAAAACTGGCAGTCTTTTAGGTCATTCAATAAATGGGCCAGAGTAACACACTCAAATGAGACGTGTGTTGGCTCCAAAATCCAAATAGGCCCACTATTTATTGCGTGTCTTTCTTGGTTGTATGAGGGGCCAAATGCAGCAACTTATTCAACTTAGAAAGAATATCTCAACTGGCCCCACACCACTGGATCCCTAGAAATTTTACTGAGGTAGAGGGTCCCTGAATTTTAGTCAGATTTATTTCCCATTGTCCTGCATACAAATGTCTCACCATCACACCCAGTGTTTTTGCTACTACTTGCTCACTGAATCCAATCAGCATAATGTCATCAATGTAATGAACCAGTGTGATATCTTGTGGAAGCAAAAAGTGATCAAGGTCTCTCCAAATAGGACTGTGACACAAATCCAGATAGTTGATGTACCCCTGAGGTAGGACAGTAAAGGTATATTCCTGGCCTTGCCAACTGAAGGCAAATTGCTTCTGGTGAGCCTTGTAGATAGGATTGGAGAAAAGGGCATTTGCCAAGTCAGTGGCTGCATGCCAGGTACCAGGAGATGTGTGTTAATTTGCTCGAGCAATGAAACCATATCTGCTACAGCAGCTGCAATTGGAGTCACTACTTGGTTAAACTTACAATAATCCATTTTCATTTTCTGAGATCCATATGTCTTCTGCACAGGCCATATGGGAGAGTTGAGCGGGGATGTCGTGGGAATAACCACCCAATTCGTCGATAGTGTCACTAATCTCTGCAGTCTCTCCAGGGATGCAACATTGTTTTTTATTTACTATTTTTCTAGGTAGAGGCAGTAATGTCCTCCATTTGACCTTTGCCACCATAATAGTCCTCACCTACCAGTCAGGAAGCCAATGTGGAGGTTCTACCATCTTCTAAGTATGTCTATGCCAATTATATATTCTGGCACTAGGGAAATGACCACAGGATGAGTTCAAGGAACTAATGTAAGTCAGACCTGAGTGAAAACTCCATTAATTACATGTCCTCTGTAAGCTTCTACTTTAACTGGAGGACCACAGTGATGTTTTGGGTCCCTCGGAATAAACGTCACCTCAGAGCCAGTGTCCAGTAGTCCCTGAAATGTCTGATCATTTCTCATTTTCCAATACACAGTTACCCTGATAAAAGGCCAGAGGTCTCCTTGGGGAAGGATGGGAGAAAGATTAACAGCATACATTGTTGGTAGTGTATTGGGGTCCTTCCTCAAGGGGATTCAGCCTCCTCTTTATTCAAGGGCTTCTGGGTCTGTAAACTGGCTCAAGTCTGGACATTTATTGAGGGGCCATGATTCTCTGTTTTTATGTTTCAAATTGGTCTTTTTTCCATTCGACCTAGAAGTTTTCTGCTTATATAAATCAAGTAGGAATGCAGTAGGCTTCCTATCATTTTCACTTCTAGGAACACAGTGATTTATTAGCCAGTGCCAGAGCTCTACACAAGTCAGACTATTCTGATTGCTGCTTTACCTCTGCTGTCAATTACTGTTGGTATGCCCACCTTACCTTTGATGGTTGAGTGTTGCCACTTGGTCCCTGCCACCTCAGGACCCTATTTTTCCATTGTATTTAAATTTTGTAGTTGAATGACTGCAGTTCCCACTATTAGATCTGACATACAGAGAAGAACAATTACAGGGCCCTTAAAAGATGCAGGTGCTGCCCTCACAAATATATTTCACAAGGCACTGGTCAAGGGTGTATCTCCTGGACCCTCCCAGCTGGGATGAGTAGGTCTAAAGTGACTAATCTACTCCACCTAATCAATCTCCCTAAGCCTTTGGATTCCTTCCTCTACATAAAACCAAGAAAGTTCAGGCATTTCCAGCTCACTCACAGTGGGCCATCTTTTAGTTCATATTTCTGCTAAACAAGCAAATAATCTATTAATATACTTTTTAACTTCCTGAGCTGCAACATTAAATGCAGAGTTACTACTTAGTGGGTCCAAATTAATAAATTCAGCCTGATACAACTCTATGTTTCTTTCACTATTGTCTCATACCCTTAATATCTATTCCCATGCATGTTCTCCAGATTTCTGCTTATATATAAATAAGAAAACTCAACTAGTTATTTTTGAGTGTAGTGCACCTCCTTATGGGACACTCTCAACCTCAGCTCTAGGGATCCGCCAGGACCTTAGTCTAGTTATAGGCTTAGAAGCAAAAAGGGGTGTTGGGGGTGGCTCCTGAGGAGAATCAACATTATCTTGCCTGGCAACTGCCTCAGGGGTGGTCATCTGTGTTGCCTCAGGCAGCACAGGGTTTATCTCCTCAGACAAAGGTGGAAAGGCTGATGACAGCATGGGTCGGGGAAGGGATGTTGATAGGGAAGCTGCTTTTTCTGGCCAAAAAAAAAAGGTTCATCAGAGTTTACAAATGCAGTATCTTCACCTTCATTGGAGTCCTCTCACAAATCTCCATTCCAAATTGCAGGGTCCCATTCTTTTCCAGTCAATGCCCTCACCTTAACAGTGATATCTGGCAAGGCCATGCATGCACCTTTTGTTGCAGGTCAAGAAAGTCTTAATTCATTCCAGCATTAACCCAAAAGTCCAAGTACAAAATCTCATCTGGGACAAGGCAAGTCCCTTCTGTCTGTAAGGCTGTAAAATCAAAAGCACATTAGTTACTTCCTAGATACCATGAAAGTAAAGGCATTTGGTAAATGCATCAGTTTCAAATGGGAGAAATTGGTCTAAAAAAGGGTACTGCAGGCCCCATGCAAGTCCAAAATCCAACAGGACAGTCAAATCTTAAAGTTTTGAATTGATCTCCTTTATGTCTCATATCCAGGTCATGCTGATGCAAGAGGTGGGCTCTCACAGCCTTAGGGACCTCCACCATGTTGCTTTGCAGAGTATATCCCTTCTTCTGGCTGCTTTCATGGGTGTTGTGTCTGTGGCTTTCCCAAGAGCATTGTGCAAGGTGTTGGTGGATCTGCCATTCTGGGGTCTGAAGGATAGTGGTCCTCTTCTCACAGCTCCACCAGGCAGTGCTGCAGTGGGGACTCTGTGTGTGAGAACCAACCCCACATTTCACTTCTGTCATACCCTATCAGACGTTCTTTGAAATCTAGGTGGGCGTTTCAAATCCTCAGTTCTTGAATTCTGTGCACCTGCAGGCCCAACATCACTTTTAAGTTACCAAGGCTTGGGGCTTGCACCCTCTGAAACAATGGCCTGAGCTGTACACTGGGCCCTTTTAGCCACAGCTGGTATGCAGGGCAATAAGTCACTGCATACCAGACTGCACAAAGCAGCAAGGCTCTGGGCCCACAGCATGAAACCATTTTTTTCCTCAGCTTCTGGGCCTGTGATGGGAGGGGCTGCCATGAAGATCTCTGAGATGCCTGGAGGCATTTTCTCCATAGTCTTGGTTCCTTGTTACTTTCGGTTCCTTGTTACTTATGCACATTTCTTCAGCTGGCTTGAATTTCTCCTTAGAAAATGGATTTTTCTTTTTCTATTGTACTGTTCAGGCTGCAAATTTTCCAAACATTTATGCTCTGCTTCCCTTTTGTTTAAAATTCCAGATAGTCTGTTTGTGAATGCATAAAACTGAATGCTTTTAAGAGCACCCAAGGCACCTCTTGAATGTTTTGCTGATTAGAAAATTATTCGGTCAGATACCCTAAATCACTGCTCTCAAGGTCAAAGTTTCACAGATTTCTAGGGCAGGGGCACAATGCCATCAGTCTCTTTGCTAAAACATACCAAAAGTCACCATTATTCTAGCTCCTAACAAGTTTCTCATCTCCATCTGAGACCACCTCAGTCTGGACTTCAATGCCCATATAATTATCGGCATTTTGGTCAAAGTCATTAAACAAGCCTCTAGGAAGTTCCAAACTTTCCCGCATTTTCCTGTCTTCTGAGACCTCCAAACAGTTCCAACCTCTTTCTACCTAGTTCCAAAGTCACTTCCACATTTTATCTTTATAGCAGCACCCCACTCTCTGTGATATGAATTTGCTGTATTAGTCTAATTTCATACTGTGAAAGAGAACTTCCCAAGACTGGGTAATTTATAAAGGAAACTGGTTTAATTGACTCACAGTTCTGCATGGCTACAGAGGCCTCAGGAAACTTACAATCATGGCATAAGTCACCTTCTTCATAAGGCAGCAGAAAGAAGTGCAAAGCAAAGGGTAAAGAGCCCCTTACAAAACCATCAGATCTCATGGGAACTTAGTGAGAACTTAATCACTATCAAGAGAACAGCATGGGAAAAAAACATCCCCATGAGCCAATTATCTCCACCTGGTCTCACCCTTGAAATGTGGGTTTGATGGGAGTTACAATTCAAGATGAGATTTGGGTGGGGACACAAATCTTAACCATATCAACAGAGAACCCAGAACACACACACGCACACATCTGTAAGCAACAGATCTTTGAGAAGGTTGACAAAAAGAAGCAGTGGTAAATGGATTTCCTATTTTCAAAAAATGGTGCTAGGAAAACTGGCTAACCATAGGCAGAAGAATGAAACTACACTCAGACCTTTCACCATGTACAAAAATTAACTTGTCATGGTGGTTCACAGCTATAATCCCAGCACTTTGGGAGGCCAAGGCACGAGGATCACTTGAGACCAAGTAGTTTCAAACCAGCCTGAGCAACATCATGAAATTCCATCTCTACAAATAATATAAAAATGAGCCGGGTGTGGTGTTGTATACCTATAAAATCCCCAGCTACTCTGGAGGCTGAGGTGGGAGGACCACTTGAGCCCAGGAGTTAGAGGTTGCATTGAGCATGATCATGCCACTGCGCTCCAGCAGGGGTGACAGAATGATACCTTATTAAAAAAAAAATTACATCAAGATTGATTAAAACTTAAATGTAAGACCTCAAACTATAAAAATCCTAAAAGAAAACCTAGGAAGTATCCTTCTGGGTATCAGCCTAGACACAGAATTTATGACTAAGTCCTCAAAAGCAATTGCAACAAAAATAAAAATAGACAAGTGGGACTTAATTCAATGAAAGTACTTCTACACAGCAAAAGAAACTATCAGCAGAGTAAAAAGACAACCTACAGAATGGGTTAATATATTTACAAACTGTGTATCCAACGAAGGACTAATATCCAGAATCTATAAGCAACTTCAACAAATAAACATGCAAAAAAAAGAAAAAAACATTAAAAATTGGGCAAAGGACATGAACAGACACTTTTCAAAAGAAGAGATACAAGCAGGGGTACAAGATCTCTGCTTGTCAGATACAATTTCAAATTTCAGAATCACCTTTTCTGAAGGCAATATTGCCAGTTTTCTTTTTCCATCCATTAATCTTCCAAGACAGTGTACCTAGTTTTATCTATTTCTAACATATGTTTGGTCCTGTCACTTCTCTGTTTAAAACTCTTTGAGATCTACTCTGTGACTGTAGGGATAAGTTCACAGACTAGCATTCGTTTCTCTCCAAAATATTAACAAATCTACTCTTCCAATTATATTTCTTAGTTTTCTCCTGAACCTATGTCCCTCACACCTCCTATGTCTCTCTGACTCTCCTTTACTGATATTACTTTCTTTTCTTTGTATGCCCCTTCTTCATTCTTAGTTTGTCTTCAGGTTACTTGATTTTCCATTTTATTTGATTTTTCTAGCTTAGCTTTAAATTATGTGCTCAAACATTACCTCCCAATTAAGTCTTTTCTTTTTTTTTTTGAGATGGAGTCTCACTCTGTTGCCCAGGCTGGAGTGCAATGGTGAGATCTTGGCTCACTGCAACCTCTGCCTCCTGGGTTCAAGTGATTCTCCTGCCTCAGACTCCTGAGTATCTGGGATTACAGGCATGCGCCACCATGCCTGGCTCATTTTTGTATTTTTAGTAGAGACGAGGTTTCACCATGTTAGTCAGGCTGGTCTTGATCTCCTGACCTCATGATCCATCCACCTCGACCTCCCAAAGTGCTGGGATTATAGGCATAAGCCACTGAGCCTGGCCATTTTTCTTTTTTTAATAATTTGTAGCTTAAAATAATATAACTCCGGCCTAATCATGCACCTTCATTTGAATTTTTCAGTAACTGCAGTATGTATTTAGGCTTCCCATTTGGGGTTCTCACAAAGCTTGGGAAATGTGCTTTTCACATTTCTTATGCTCTATAATGTATAATAAAAGCATAAAGCATGACTGAAACTTTCAAAAAATTAGCATCAGATGTATTGAGAGTGGAAATTAATGAAACACATAATGATGACCTATTTGTTAAAATCTATTCAGCAAATGATCAATTTGGAGATTCTGAGGTTTTATCAAGTTATCAAGTGGAATTTCAATATAAGCAAAGTAAAATGGAAACACATTTTTCTCCAGTTACCATTAGTAAGTATGGTAAAGGAAAAAAAAAATAGTGTATTATATGATCTGTCGCAATTTTTTTTTTTTTTTTGAGGGGTAGTTTCACTCTTACCCAGGCTGGAGTACAGTGGCACAGCCTCCTGAGTAGCTGGGGTTACTTACAGACATAGACCTCTGCACCCACCTAATTTTTGCGTCATTAGTAGAGACCTGGTTTCACTACATTGGCCAGGCTAGTCTCAAATTCCAGACCTCAGGTGATCCACCCGCCTCCGCCTCCCAAAGTGCTGGGATTACAGGCATGAGCCACTACACTTGACTGATCTGTCAATTCTTATCTTTCATAAATGATAACATTATAAATTTAAAGTCTTACTAGATGGAGAAGTCTATGTAGAAATTGAAGGTAGAAACTGTACTATTTCTTGACAGATAAAAACTATAACTTAGAAATTCTGGTTTTCAGCTAAATCTCTGATATTTTTATAATTTTCTTCCAAAGTAGAATAATTGGGCTCTGTTTATCAAATTTCAACCTAACCAGGATTTTACAATTAATCAGGTTGTCATGGCTTTTTCCATTTGTGCAATGGTAACTTGTAAAAGCCTATCCATGGAAGACCTGTAAAGCACTGAGAGTCTTAACTTTTATCAGACAATCCAGAAAAAAATAAAATCATATTTGGGAACACCGATAATGAATTGGCTGACAAATATCTGAGAAAGACATGATTTTTTCTTTTAAAAATGATCATGATTTTTTAAAAAAAGGAATTTGGGGAAGTATTTAAATGAACACATATAGTAGAATTTAGTTTCCCTTAACACAGCTCTGATTGTTTCTTTCAGGATGGTAAAAATGAATACCAATGAGTTTTAGTTTTATAAGACAGCATTAATTTAGACAAATATCAAATCTTTTGTTCTATTCTTTGATTATTTTGTTTGATAATTTTTCTTTAATTATGAATGCATAATTAATAATTTAATTATCTATATTAGTTTCCCCATGTACTTTTAACTATAGCTTTTGGCAAAAGTAAGTTCAAAAAAAAAAAAAAAAAAAAAAGAGAGACTGGCTTCCCAGCTTCAGGGAATTTTTATGATGAGAGTCAAGGAAGCTTGGGTACCACACTCTTGAGTCACACAGGCAATATCCCCTTGATCTATCCTTTCGAATTTTGGGCCGACTCTTCAAAATATGAAACTCTGGAGATGAAACATTGAGGCAAAAAAAGGTTGATAGTCCTTGAGATTCAATATCCGCACATTTCCCTCTCTCTCAATGCCTCTTTTCATTGATGTCAGAGTATCGGCTTAATTTGCAGAGCTGAGGACATCATTAACTGCAGCTTCAGATAAAGCATTTCAAAAAAATGTTCTAAAGCAGAAAACTTATAACACTCTGAATACTTGAAAGTTTTAACTTTTCCTATCGTTATTCCAAAGTTAAAAGTCAAAAGTGAACTCAAACTTAAAAAAAAAAAGTTTGTGTATTCATAGAACATCATTTCCTGCAAATACCTCCTTAATTATTATTTTATAAGTTGCATCATTCATTGGGCAGGATGCCATTAGGAAAATATTTGGGGAATTTACTTGCACCGTCATGATGATCCTGTTTAAACTTACTATATTTGAAGCTTACAAGCACATTTTATTTCTGAGCCTGTGTTCTAAACTCATATAAACTCATAATTGCATATATGACGATGAATTCCATTATACTGCAGTTACTTTCTTATATAATACCCACTCAGTGGAGTATTGCAGTTTTCTTATTGATAATAAAAATATTAAAAATCGGCTCAGCATGGTGGCTTACGCCTGTAATCCCAGCACTTTGGGAGGCTGAGGCAGGTGGATCACGATGTCAAGAGTTTGAGACCAGTCTGACCAACATGGTAAAACCCCGTCTCTACTAAAAATAGAAAAATTAGCCAGACATGGTGGTGGGTACGTGTAATCCCAGCTACTTGGGAGGCTGAGGCAGGAAAATTGCTTGAACCTGGGAGGCAGAGGTTGCAGTGAGTTGAGATCGTGCCATTGCACTCCAACCTGGGCGACAAGAGCAAGACTCCATCTCAAAAATCTATATATTAATTATTATATATTCAAACTTAAATCTGTCCATTTTTTTCAATGCTCAGTGAGTACCTCATTCAGGTAATCAGCATTTCTTTCTTGGGCACAAAGCTTCTTAATTCTTGGGAATCTATTATATATTATCTGTCCTAAATTCAGAGTGAATTCCTACAATACAAATTTAATTATGTCATCCCCTTGCTTAAAACTCTGTGATACCTACCTGTTGCTAGGATACTTTCCAAACTCATTAAAAAGGCCAAATCCTTAATGAGATGCTCCCATTGTAAATGCCTTTAGGACAAGAACTGTCATTCGATCAGTGTTGTATGTAGTGTCTAGCAAGGTGGCTGGTAATCCTAAGCACATGCTTAGGATGCAATGAACACTTGTGGAATAACTGTTGATGAGTCATGATAGCAAGGTCGTTTCATTTCCTACATTTCTAAGTATACTATCTTCCATTAAAAAAAAAAAACCCTCTGGCAACTTAATTTTATCTGTCTCTTCAAATTCACATTTTTTTTAAATGAAAGTTTTTCTTTGCTTTCTTATATACTAACTCCTTTGAATTTATTATGGTGTTTTCTCTGTTGCATTTTTGCTACATATATATTCTGTGGCATTTTATTACTTTTCTGAATGTTTTAACATACATAACTTAGTAAAGTCCAAAGTTAACAGTTTAAATTTCAAGCAATATAAAGATGCAAAAACACCTTAACTTGTATCTCCTTGCACCTGATTTATATACTCTTGTTGTTGCATATTTTGGATTTATCTTGTTTGTTTTTAATACCACAAATTTTGTTTTTAATACCACAAATTTGATATTATACTTATGGGTTAAATAATCAATATTAGTTTAAATTTGCAAGTAGTTACAAAATTCTGTACTTGCTATTCCATCTTGAATATTAATTGTGAAATTATATTATTTCCTACCTGAAGTACACTAATTAACAATCTCATCCATAAAGTTCTGTTGGCATAAAAATCTGTCAGTTATTGTATCTAAAAATGCATATTTTGGCCTTTTTTGGAAAGATATTCATAATGGAAAAATAATTTGAGATTGGCAGTTTTTCTTCTCAGTTCATTGAAAGATATTAATCAACTATCTTCTGGATTCCATGGTTGCTGTTAAGAAAAACATCAGAACATCAGTTAAATTGGCATTTGATTGAGGGAGAGCTTCCTTTGTTCTTGGCTGCTTTTAGAATTTCTTATGTTTTATTTTTTATAATTTGTTTTTACATTTTTGACACATTAAATGTAATTATTTTCTATTTTGTACTTATTTCAATATTTAAGGTCTTTGTTGGTTTGTTTCTCTTTCTTGCAGTTACTGCTGCCTCTTGTTCATTCTGCATTCTATTCCTGTGTATTTCAGAGTTATTTTTTGTGGTCTCAAATTCCTTGGAATTTCATTTGTGGCAATTCTTTGATGACTGGGTTAAAAAGGTAGTCTTCTCCAAAACAGATTTGTATTTGAATATGCCAAATACTTGAGGGCATCCAAAATCTCCGATCCCTTTTTCACCTTAAGGAGTTTTAGGCTACATAATAGGCCAAACACAATGTTTCCTTAGAAATTCAGATTAGGCATTCAGATTTCAATGGACAATTTCTTTTTCCTTATTTCCTTTTTCCCCAGAGCCAGGGTCAAAGTAGTCATTATCTTTGTCTTATATGTATTTGTCCATTTTCATGCTGCTGATAAAGACATATCCAAGACTGAGCAATTTACAAAAGAAAGAGGTTTATTGGACTTACAGTTCTTCGTGACTGGGGAGACCTCACAATCATAGCAGAAGGCAAGGAGGAGCAATTCACATCTTACATGGATGGTAGCAGGCAAGAGAGAGCTTGTGCAGAGAAGCTCCCATTTTTAAAGCCTTCAGATATTGTGAGACACACTCACTCTCATGAGAACAGCGCTGTAAAGACCTGCACCCATGATTCAGTCATCTCCCACGGGGTCCCTCCCACAACATGCGGGAATTACGGGAGCTACAAAGTGAGATTTGTGTGGGGGTACAAAACCAAACTATATCACTGTATGTTTAGTTCGTTTCTAGTTCATATTTCGGAAACACTGTGTTGCATGGAATCTCCTGTTAAATTTTACATTCAGCTTTGTCTCTCTGTCGTGTGACATCATTAATAAGAGTTCATTAGTAACTAGAATTTGTAAGAACCCCAAGGTCAAAAGCCCACCTTAGGACAAGCTTCTTTAACTGAACTTATTTTACTTGGTTTTAAGGTCTCTGAATATGTATTTTAATTTTTTTCTTAGTTCCACAAAAGGTTTAGTATGACTTGTTTTAATACATTTTAACTTTTTTTTTTTATTGCTTTTACCATATTTATTCAGGTTATTTGTTTAGTTATACTGCAGGAAACAAAATTTTCTTTTTTATTCATTCCTATCTAGATTTTATGCCATTATTTTGAAGTTTCAAGAACAATACTTTCTTTAGATAATGAACGTTTTTAAAAAATCCAGATTTCTTTTTTAAAAGTCTAAAATTTCTTTCTATACTTCTATAGTTGACTAAAAAAATCCTTATATCTTGGTTCCTTGGGCTTCCACCCTGTGACTCTCTCATTACCTTTTATAATTATAACTCATACTTCTCAGTCTTTTTTTTTTTTTTTTTAACAAAATCATCTTCTGCCTATTCCTTCTGTTTTGTTGTTCTCTGTTGTGAGATGTAATTCTGTGGGTCAGCCTGGCTAAGCTATAGTGCCTAGTTGCTTGGTGAAGCACCAGTCAAGATGTTGTTGTGGAGATGTTCTTTTTTAGATGTGATTAACATTTACGTTTGCAGACTTCGAATGGAAGCAGATTACCCTCCATAATGTCTGTGGGCCTCATACAATCAGTTGAAGGCCTTAAGGGAAAACTCTAGGGTTCTTTGAAGTGGAGAGAGTTCAGCCTCCACATTGCATTTAGACTCAAGGCTGCAACATAAACTCCTGCTGGAATTTTCAGCCTGCTGTTCAACTTCAAAAAGAACAAAGATTAATTTTAAGGAATTGGCTTACATAATTTTAAGAGCTAGCTAGTTTCATGTGTGTGTGTGTGTGTGTGTGTGTGTGCGTGCGTGCGTGTGTATTTTCCCCTGTATATGTGAATTTCCAGCCTCCAGAACTGTGCAACAATAAATTTCTGCTGTTTAAGCCATTCTGTTTGTAGTACTTTGTTACAGCAGCCCTAGAAAACTAATAGAGTCCATCTCTAGTCCCCTTCTTTTCTTTCATTATCCAATGTTTTAAGAACTTCTTTGGTCTCAAGCCTTATGACATCTGAGTTTATTATACTATGCCTAACATTGTCAACATATACGTCTGTTTCACCTTCCAGTTATTTCAGTGCTCATTTAGCATCTCTACCTACATGACTAAGCAACATGTACCTGAATAAAATATTCCTCACACTGATCATTTTCTTATGTAATCCGTCTTGATTAAACACCTTCTATTTATTCTTGGCATCAGTTTCACACTAAATAGTTCCTTCTGCATCTACTGTGTTTAACTGATCCAGACAAATTTCACAATTCTATATCCATTCCTCTTGCTATTCTTAATTTATGACCTCAACATATCCTTTTTATAATATCTCAAATAGGGAAGGGGCGTATGATAGCATCGTTTAGGAGTACATTTCAATCTCAGCTTCCAAGGGAATTACTTAAACTTCCTTGAGTCTCTGTTTCCTCACTGATACACATAATTTGATAAAACTCAGTTCTGATCATTTCAATTTTCCCAAAAATTACGATTAAAGTTAATCTTTAAAAAAATTTCTAAATCTCTATGAAAATCTGTAAACATTTTAAATTAGCACAGTCTTTTCAAAATTGTTAACTCCTGTTTACACCTCTAGACTCCCTACTTTTGGCTTATGTTCTGTGCTCTACTGACATACAGCGATTTCTATTTTCTGGAAAAAAAGCCCCTATATTTTATGTCTTTTTTTTTTTCTTTTGAGAGTTTCGCTCTTGTGGCCCAGGCTGGAGTGCAATGGCACAATCTCGGCTCAATGCAACCTCAACCTTCCGAGTTCAAGCAATTCTCCTGCCTCAGCCTCCTGAGTAACTGGGATTACAGGTGTGTGCTACCATGCCCAGCTAATTTTGTATTTTTAGTAGAGACAGGATCTCTCCATGTGGGTCAGGCTGGTCTCGAACTCCCGACCTCAGGTGATCCACATGCCCGTCACCATGCCAGGCCTATTTTATGTCTTTATGTGTTTGTTCACATTGTCTCTCTGCTGCCTGGCAAAACTCTTGTTACTTTTTAAGGTCAAAGACGGAGATCTTTTCTTCTGGGTAGTAGCTCATGAATGGCTATACTTACTCACTTTTACTGTCTGTGTAAACAATGGCTCATGTCTGTAAGAACACGTCTTATTATGCTGTAATTATTTTTGTACGTGTGTTATCAGAAAATGGAAATTTCTAGAATGTAAGAATAGTGTCGTTTTCGTCTGTATTCCAAAAAGCATGGGCATTGTTTGCTGTGGTTCAGACTCAGTAATTCTTCACAGCTTTAGTAAATAAGAACAGCATTTGGCATTCTTTCAGAGCCTGTGATTACATGCAAACTAAAAGACTCAGGTTAGGTCCTACCACATGAAAAGTCTTGTGAATGACACAAGACTTTGGGGTAAAGTATAGTTTGCTGTTATTTCTTGCTAACCATAACATATTTTTGTAAGATTCTAAGTGAAATTTAAATCATAATCCTTTATGTGACAACGATTAGTTACAAATCAAGCCTGAATATGAACATAGTTCTGTGTTAGCTATGATTAAAAGCATGTACTCTTCAATGATATCGAGAAAATAACTAGGGATTTCTCAATCTACTGGTGTATATATATGTCCCAGCAAGCATATACAATAATAACTAATAACTTATTGTTCACACTTGCTGACACAGAAATGATTTATTTTTACATGATGACCTATGGTTGGAATCATTATGTCTTGATTTTAAAATTTAACTATTGTAATTCCTCACTTCCTAGTGAAGGAGTTCTTTCTTATAACTCCAAAGCATAGCAACCTGAGCAACACTGTTCTGCTATCAACTAAATGTAAACCTTGAATAATTCACATCACTTCTAGTTGGCTAATTTATAAAATGAGAATAACAATGTTTACATACCTTACCTCCCAAGTTAGTTGTGAAGCATAATTAGACAATCAATATTGTTGAAACACTAGAAATGTGAGAAAACACTTTAAAACATTTCAAGTATCTTGTAAGACTGTTTTTCCCTCCAAGGAGAGCATGGTGTGCTTTCCTTTGATTACTTATACATAAGAACTCTTTTTTGTTGCCATTGTTTTGTCCACAACATGTCCTATAAGCAGGTATGAAGGTTGAAGACAGGAACTGAAATCCATCAAAATCTGTCCTCTTTAACTTTCCAGACAGTCATATGATATTAAATTAACAGGTGAATTTCAAAATTCTGTTGTTTTGTGCTGACATCTATAATAATGAGAAGATACTTTTATGGAACTGCTATGAAGGTGTGTTCATGTAGTTCTAAAATAATGTATTCTACCTTAGGCGAATCCCAAGATAAATTATTCTTATGTTAAATAGTTGTCTAACACATTTTGCCTTGTAGACTGTTCTGCATGTCAAATCAAACCTTTCTTCATAAAGCATAGAGCTGTTCCAGGTAAAAATCCAGAATCAAGATATTTTCTACTGTCTGGTAACACAGGTGTGGGAAGGTTCCCTGAAGCTTGCTAAATGCTATTATCTTCAATTACCCTCCAGTTATTAGAGTTTCTTAAGAAAACCTGATATTTTCTTATTCTACAAGCACCTGAACCAGTGCCACAGTCATAGATGGACAGTGTCAGTGTATTTTATTCTTCTTGGTTGGACTCCATTTGGTCAATGTGAGCTGTCAGCTTAGATAAAATTCCTTCTGCATTTCTGCACATGTGGAGCAGAAGTCAAGTCCCCTGGGTACCTTTCAAATCTGTCAGTTTGGCCTTGATGTTTTAAGGAGGAGTTTTCTTTTCTTCCAAGAGGAGGAATTAGGATAGTAAAGATCATCATGTTTCCTGCATTGCTTATTCTTCACAATATTTCAATTGGCTCTAAAAGAAATCATATCTATCATATGGTTGGTAGAACAGTGCTCACTTACCGTACAATTTTGTTAACAAACAGCTTTGAAACATCTGCTCATTCACAAGCAGGCCACTAATTAGTTACTAGCTGAATTTGGCTGACATTGATCTTTTGTCTATATTCATTGCTCAGATTACAAAGAAGATGATTTGAAATACAATATTTAGAACTTGGAATCAAATATTAACTGAACAACTCCTTTTGTGTATTTTCAGCTAACCATGATGTTGAATCCATTGATCTCATTTTTAATGTAATTGTTTACGCAGCATATTTATAGTCACAATCATCTCTACTTTCAATTTATTTTTTAAATTATGAAATATACATATATTTTGGTTAGAAATTCATGCTAAGGACTTGCTAATCCTTTACAACTACCTATAAGCGCAGTTAAAGATATGCTTGTAAAGGTAAATTCAGAAACCTTATTGAAGATTTTTAGCTCCTAACCAAGGATCTTAGATTTTAATAAGATTAAATAATATAAAAATAATGTAAAAGCCTTAGGGGTGTTCATTGAAAGTGAAGATTGTAAAAGAAGGGCTTTAAAAAAAAAACAAAGTTGATAATGGGTATGTACATATTGAGTAATTGAATTGCCTGCACACGATCAATTTCACAAACATGCTGGCAAGACAAGCAAGTACCTTATAGTATTTGAAGGGAGAGGTTCAAGTGGTCATGGCAGGCATGTTTAGCACCTAGTGGAACCTTGGACAGTCTGGGATTTCTTTAATTTTACGGATCTGAAAACAATGCAGAAACTGTAGACTGGTTGAGAATCCCTAAGGATGTCATCAAGTCTTGACAGATGTGAGGAGTTCCTTAAGAGAGGTTGATATATACATCACTATTTTTTAAAAATATGAACTAGTATAATTTCTAGTCCCACTTAAATAGATAATTATGTTGAAAATAAATGAAATTATATATATGTTTAGTAGATTTTGATGCTCAGAGAATTTTTCAAATCATAAAGAAAGTAATATGATTAGGTAATATTTTGAACGAAAACAATACTATGTAAATTTTGAACCAGTGTTATGCTATATTTAAATTACAATATTATGAATTAGATATGACTTTTTCTCAATTATGTATGAACTATTAACTGCTGTTGTCAAAAGCATGTGAGTGTGTGTGTGTATGTGTGTGTATTTACAGTGAACGTGCTTTACTTTAAGTGCAAAAGGCATGGTGATATTTCCGAATAAAAGTACTCAGAATTCTTTTTCAAGAAGATATAAAGCTGTAATACTAAAGAACTGATAATGTGATATTGTAGATGACCTCATTGCCAATATGAAAAATATGAGTAATCTATATTTTTAAAACATATTCATACTTACTTTTTCTCCATTAATTATGTGTAGCTCATAGATCCAGAGCTGTAACAAATGTAAAATGAATCCTGTAATCCTGTCTAATCTTCAATCATTACATTTTTTTGTGGGTGGAGGTTGGGGGATGGAGTCTCACTCTGTTGCCAGGCTGGAGTGCAGTGGTGTGATCTCAGCTCACTGAAATTTCTGCCTCCTGGGTTCAAGTGATTCTCCTGCCTCAGGCTCCCGAGTCGCTGGGGAAACAGGTACGCACCACTGCGCCCAGCTAATTTTTGTATTTTTAGTAGAGACGGGGTTTCACCACATTGGCCAGGACAGTCTTAATCTCTTGACCTCATGATCCATCTGCCTCGGCCTCCCAAAGTGCTGGGATTACAGGCATGAGCCAGCGCCCCCGGCCTATGTTCAATCATTTGATAACAAACATACAAATAGAGAAATATGTATTTAATAACCATTTCTGCCACAAACCTGAACATATCCTAAATCTTAAATTTTATTCATGGTTTGCTAATTTATATTAATTTGCATGACTACTATAATTTGTTTGCATCTTCAAATGCTGCTACATTTTTGTAAATTATATTCTTCCTATTTTAAATATGTATTTATTATATCCCATCGCTAGTGTCTTCTTGTAAATAAGATATTTCAATGTGACTCTTTCACTTTATTATTTTATATTAACAAATCCAACCAGAAAAAAAAGTCTTTATTTTTCAGTCTGCTCCATAACATGAAAAAATGCCTTATAAGGTAAGATTGCCAGAAGATAGTGATCTTAATGAGTTGCCATTTTCAAGAAGCGGTAATAATCATTAGACATGGGTTCCCTAGAAATCCAAGGAAACGACATTCACCTGGAAAGTAACACAGTTCAATTATAAACAAAGTTTCTGAATGTAAAAGCATTAATTTCCCATTTTCATACTTTCCATTGCCATTCTGAGCTCATCATCACTTTATTGCTGCTCTAGCTTTGCCAGCTTACCATATCCAAACCTGTTTTCACAAGCAGCAGGAACATCTGTGAAAACAGGAACTAAGAGTCCCTTAGGAGAGATCTTGCTGTATCATTATAATTTTAATACGAACTACATGATGAGGCAATATTAGTACTATGATAGAAGATGCTACGTTCCTTTGATTAAAAATATGACCTAAAATAAATGTAGGAAACATGGGGTCTTGATGGATATATTAAAGGAATGAAAAACTTACTAAACTTATTTTTGATGTTTTAATATGGACAATTTGAGCACTCTAAATTTAAAATACGTCTATACACACACACCAAGCTAAAACGGAGTTTAAGCAATCCAATACAAACTCCGAATGCATGTTTTTCTCATCACTTAAAATATTATTTGCTTTCTCTTGATTCTGGTAACCAAAGCATATCTGGGAATCTTTACTGATTTTAAGTTTCGTTTTAAATTGCCTTCTCTAAAAGAGTCTTAAGAGAGACTCATTTTGATAGTAAGTTCCCTGGGAACGAAGCCACACAGAATTACCCTTATGCATATCACACTGTGCTCATAGCACAGACAAAATATTCAGATGGTTATTTATATAGCATGCAACAGTTGGACATTTAGGAGAATCTTTGCATGGATTTATCTTACTTTTTTAGCACATAGTTGGCATTGTACAAATATAGCTGCAATGCAGAAGAAATGGATGAAATTAAAACCTGCTTATAGGAAATCAACAGAAAACCTATATCTTGACCCACACAAATTTAGCAGAACCTTAGTGAGATAAATTATAATCCTAACAGACTCAGTATACTCCCTAACCTTTGTGATGCAGTGCAGCTTATTTTAAATCATAACACTAATGTTGAAATCACACATCACTTCTCATTTTACAAAAGGTTTACAAAAAACCTGAAAAAAGCTAACTTTATTTTCATTCTTTCCAAAGGTTGCTTGAATATATCTTGGAGAATTAAATTAGATATTCAAAGTTTAAATTCTATTGGAAAAGCAAATAAATAATTAGAAAATGGGTATCAGTTTTATGCTTGAGCTTTTTAAATTGTTAAGAGATGTCTGGGGGCTTCATTCAATTTTAAGTTCTGTGTGTAGTATGTCAAAGAAAAATTCCATTGGACAAATTAAGCAGGCAACAAAGATATTATTCAAGACTATTGCAGTAGGGGACAGAGATTAAACTCAAGTTTGCAGACACAAAAGATGAGTTTTTTAAGGCACTGGGTGAACTCGTGAAAATGTACTGAAGCATGATGGACTTCTGGCAACATGAGAGGCCCCTAGTGTTTGCTAATTGAAGTTAGGCTCCTATTGTCTCACAGAAACTGAGAGATAAGGGCATTATTTATTTATTTTTTCAAGGATTACGTTTCGAAGAATGGCTCCCTGGTCCTTGAGAAAGATATTCCTGGTTGTAAAACTGGCAAAAGGCTGGGAAAAGATTTAATTCTCAAAGGGGTGAGGAAAGAATTTACCTTTGAAAGATTTCTAAAGTTTTCTAAGAAAAAGAAGGTCCAGGCCGGGCGCGGTGGCTCAAGCCTGTAATCCCAGCACTTTGGGAGGCCGAGACGGGCGGATCACGAGTTCAGGAGATCGAGACCATCCTGGCTAACACGGTGAAACCCCGTCTCTACTAAAATACAAAAAAAATTAGCCGGGCGAGGTGGCGGGCGCCTGTACTCCCAGCTACTCGGGAGGCTGAGGCAGGAGAATGGCGTGAACCCGGGAGGCGGGGCTTGCAGTGAGCTAAGATCCGGCCACTGCACTCCAGCCTGGGCAACAGAGCTAGACTCCGTCTCAAAAAAAAAAAAAAAAAAAAAAAGAAAAAGAAGGTCCAGACCTATAGTCATGAATAAATATGTTTAAAGTTTAGTCAAGCTGAGGGACATATTAAAACTATCTTGGTCGAATCACAAGGTCAAGAGATGGAGACCATCCAGAGCAACATGGTGAAACCTCGTCTCTATGAAAAATACAAAAAAATAAGCCAGGCATGGTGGCATGCACCGGTAGTCCCAGCTACTTGGGAGGCTGAGGCAGAAGAATCGCTTGAACCTGGAAGGTGGAGGTTGCAGTGAGCCAAGATTGCGCCACTGCACTCCAGCCTGGTGACAGAGCGAGACTCCGTCAAAAAAAAAACCCCAAAAAACAAAACAAAACAAAACACGTTGGTCAAATGTTAAACACAGAAATTGAAATGCAGTTTCCTTAGTATTTAGTAATAATTGAAAGGAATGTTGCACTATGCCTATTTTCACTTTTATGAAGAAAAAAACACTTTTGGTCTCTGTAATAAAATATGTGTCTTTGATTTTACTGGTACAAACAATGGCCTGTTTACATAGTAGCAGTGAGTTTACTTAAGCATAAAATGGGATTAATAGCATTCCCACATGACTGGTTAAAAGTGAGATTACATGAAACTATATGTAAAGTTGTTACCACAGGCCCAAGTCATAGATGCCCTGAAATAGAAAATAGTTATTACATGTCATTAATGAACATATAATCTCTAGATCCTATTTGAAATTATTACATGATTCAGTGATACAGATTATTATGGTAATATTTTGGTACTGCTTTTTCTTTTATCTATTAAAACAACTTTTATATTCAGTATGTGTAACTTTATTTTGACTTGGGAAACATACATTTTTACTTTGTTCTAAGCCCATAGTGCCTGTCTGTTTGTATTTATAGTAGTTTTCCTATAGGCCAAATGAGCCAAAGAGAATGACCAAAGCTGAGGGAAAGGCTTAATAATCTGAGAGGCTATGGAGCTTTGAGAGCACAAGGCCTTCTTTCATCCTTTCTTCTTGGCTACCTGCTGGCTTCCATAGGTTTCTCAATGGCTAGCAGCTATTGAGTTCCTTAGATGGTATTCTATCTTCCTAGCAATCTTTGGGCCCCAGGGGTATCTGCTGCTTTCCTTCTCTAACTGCAGCTCTGCTCTCTTTGTTTACCTTAGCTCTTCTCCCTCTCTTCTTGTTACTTGCTTTGCTTCTTCCAATCTACTTGTACAGTGGTTAAAATTTGCTTCTTCCATACAGTAGTTAAAACTCTAGCAGTCTTCTAATGGCATTATTTATTTCTTCTGCCTCTGTAACTCTTTCTACTTATTTCATCTTCCTTCAGTACCAACAACTAAGTATCCAAGATAATTTCATATTCAAACCTCCTAAGAAATATAATATCACTTGTTCATTAACTATCAGGAGTACCCGTTTTACATGAGTATATTGTGTTGAGAAGTTTTGGTTTCATCTTGGCCCTGATTTCTGATGCTCTTATTTCTGTCCAAGAGCAGAGACTTGAGATCAAGAAACAAGTTACTCAAAGAGGTGGTCCGTGGAGATAGCAGACACTTTTATGGAAGTCTTCTCTATGACCATCCCAAAACAAGGAAAACGCGATTGGCTAAAAAATCTATAGTTGATACTATTAAGGAGTATAACATGGGTAAAAACGTCAACTTCCCATGTGCATTTCACATGTAGAAGTGACAGAATAGCACTTCCCATGAAGCAGCAAGTTTCTTTTTGCTTTTATGGTTCCTAATTTATTGTTGCTGGATACTAATAAAGCTTCCTGATTAGGGCAAGAATAATCAAATTCTTCAGGAAGCAATCTTTGCCATTCTGCTGGCAGATTTTCTGTGTTTTCATCCTTTCCTGATGTTTCTGAGGATCCTAATTGTAATAACTAATGCCCACTAGTGCGAGGTACAGGAACAACCTCAGCATGCAACTGAGTGCTTACTGAAAGTTTAAATCCGTATCAATTTCCCATGTGCAACACATTCCAAGTACATCCAAGTCTTATACCCCTCTGAAGTCTATTTCTGCATTTCCCCACTACATAGGATGCTTAAGGAGAATCAACCAGTATCCACGTTCAAAATGACCCTTCCCAAAGTCCATAAACTAATTTTCCATAAAAAAGCCCAGATTACACAACTCTCTCTTTTCTCAGGCTCAATTCCCTGATTATCCACAGTTCTTCCCTTCCCTAAGCTTCCTGACCCCTTTTATTGAGACTTGTGTCTTCATTCCCTAACAGTGTTTAAATCTAGAAGTCTTTTTTGCCATTCTCCAAAAAGGTCTACAGGGTCCTGCTGAAAATGAGTCACTATTTTTCCACCTTGATAGTCTTGTGCTCAGAAAATAGTAATGGAACTAAGAAACTGATTCTTTCTCTGCATCATATTTGTTCTAAAGCTTGGTGTTTATGATACTTAAATACAACTATTACACTAATTCACAAATGTTATTACAGGCAATGTTGCAAGTGCTCTGTGTTTGGCTTTTTTGATTAGTAATCAAGATTAAAAAGGCTAAAAGGTGGAAAGAGCAGAGACTTGAACTCAGATCTTCTGCTCCCAATAGGTATTCTCTTTCCATAATAGGATAAAAGTTATGTTCTGGTGATATTTGTGCAAAACTGGTGAGCACAGGTGGGGTAGAGCACTTATTTTCAGAAGCAGTCGGGTTTGATAGAAATTCCAAGTTTTCTAGGTATTAGCTATGCAATATTTTCCCCAACATTTAAATAAAAGTAGTGTAGCGGAAAAATAACTTAATATCCATATATCTACCACCTAAGTATTGTCATTAATATTTTACCATATGTTATCATATATTGAACTCTAGCTGTGGAATATAGACAAGTTTTTATTGTTTTCTTTCCTCACTGTGGTAGTTTCCCAGTGAGAAAAATAAATGTAAATAAATAACACTTATCTCATAGAATTCTTTTGGCATCACCCGACAGAGCATTTATAACAGATTATCAAAATACTTAAAATATGATGAATCATAAAATTAATGAAAATGTTGTCTGCGTGAGTAGTTGTCTTTCCATTCAAGGGAAAAGGATCTACTCTGAAAAATCTCCAAGTAGTTGCAGTTAAATTTATCATCAGAGACTAAACTTTCCCTACAGAAAATATTTTGATGTGAGTACCTCTACATTTCTGTAAGATTCCTTGGGTTAACAAAAAACTCATTTTAACTTCCTGAGATCCTTTGAAGCATACATAGTGTAGTGGCTGGCTGTCTTCCAGTCATCAAGGATCCACCAACCCCCAATATTGAATATTTAGACGCTGTTTAGTCTGCAATGAATTTATGCAATTATTGCAGTCCTGTGTGGTTCTGGACAGAATTGGTTGCTGGATACAGACTTTTAAAATTAGCATTTCATCAGGCCAGATGTTAATTCAGTTTGGGCTTCTCATCCTAACTAATGGTACTTTATGCTATTTCCTTTCCTCAAGAGACACCAAGAGATATCCCATCCAAGAACATTTATTAAGGAAAACATTTACTTTTAAAGTTGTTGGTTGAAAATAGTTTAAATGCATTTGTAGGTATAAAAGCACAGAAAAGGTCTTTAAGAAGAGATAACATTAAGGTACCATTGATTAGAGAAGTGTATTCAAAACAAGAGTTTGTAAAGAAAGAAAGAGGCTAATAAGGAAGCAAAAGAGACCAGGATAATGATTTAATGTCTTAGCTAAAAGAGTGTAATGTGGTTGCATGGGTTGTTATATAGACAGTAAAGGGAGGAAAGTTGCACAATTTGTCTTCATCTTTACAATTCTGATTTTGAGAGAAGACCTAAAAAGCAGAGATTAAAAGATTTTTTTAAAAAGGCAATTTGAGACCATACTTGACACCACAAGTCTCCAAAAATATATCAGAAAATACGAGTCTCACCTCTAGAATTGAACACTGTGATCTTTGATTTTCTTGTATGTAAAATTAAAATGTCATTAAAGCATTATCTCCAATTTAAATATTAGCTTTGACACTAAAGGAAAGCTTGATGCTTTAAATAGAACTATATCAGAAGATTTTGATTAATAGAAAAGCATACAATTTTCTCCTATTTTATAGGTGATATGTGAAAAAAATATTGAATTCGATGTGGAAAAACCAATAATTTAGAGAAACAGGTGTTGTTATGCAAGTTTGATTAACATGTACATTTGTATAATTTTTGGCAGAATTTTGATGTTTGTAATAAGTTGAAGAAGTTGCAGAATATATATGACATGACTTGTATACCTAAAGAAGGCAGGTTGGAAGGGCCTTCTATGTGTGTTATTTTCTCTGTTTATTTACATAGAACACAACTGGAAGGATATACAGTGAGCAGTTACCTTGGCTATTCTAGGAAAGCATAATAGGGAAATGATGATAGGAAATAAAAGAATTTTTATGTTCATCTAGGAATATCCTTAGTTTTAAAGTTTTATCTTGTTTTGAATTTTAATGTATTTAATAGAAATACATTAAAGCTTTTTCTAACCAGAAGTAACTTTAAGGCAAGTGAATTGGTAAAACTTCCCCTATATTAAGATACTTCATGAATTTCGGTTAACATGATGGACTTAAAGCACAATAGAAAAATTTCCACTTTCACTTTAAACAGTATAACGGAACGCCTGTAGATTCAACCAATGTGAAAATTTACTCTCCAAGAAATACAGAGGATCACAGTCTTGGGGAATTTAAAATGAGTGTACTTAAAAAGGTTCAAAAATGTAAATAAAATCATAATAATTATATAACATGAATGAGAATGGGTGAATTTATTTTCAAAATGAATAAATAGCTAGTCATTGAAATTAAAAGAAAATTGGGTAAGAATAATAGTCAACTAATTAGAACAAGACAGAGAATTAATGAATGGAGGATAAAAAGGAAAGTTATTAACTCTGCAACAGACCGGAATAAAGATGTGGAAAATAAAAACATTAGATTTGGGAGAACAGAATGAAATGGTGTCACAATAGGGGAGAATGAAAGAAGTCAATATAAGAAGAGAAAATAACCTAAAAATTTCTATAATTAAATAAAGTCAAGTTCTCAAAATAATATCACAAAGAGATTCTCAAAACAAAACAAAAATTCGTAACTACATACCACCTGGTAAGATTGCTGTGCATGTCCAGTGATACATTTTCGACTTAGTGTGGGTGAAATATCTTTACTTCAATGATTTAGATTTAACTCTATTAAAATTAAGAATTTGTTTTTAACAAATAATCCAATAGTAGTTCATAAGCGGGGGAGAAAGAGTTTTCCTCTACAAAATTTGACAAGAGATTAACATTTAGAATACGCAAAGAACCTGTACACGACAACAACAAAAGACTAAAAACAAAAAACAAAAAATGGAAGGGTGGCAATATGGTCAAATTATATCAACAGTCAATCACATAAGATCAAAAGACTAAGATACGATAGAAATCAGAAAATAGCAAATTATGTAATAAAATATCTGTGCCATTAAAACACTATTAATGGGAGGCTGTATAAATATAATATATACAAAGAAGAATATTCCTGGACACTACTGGCAAAGAATTGAATCTTAGAAGCCATTCAGAAAAGTAACCTGGCAGAGTTTTAAGATATTCATATTTGTATATCCTATCATACTATCACATTTGCTGGCATATTTCCCAGAGGGACTTTTTTTTTTTAACATGACCAAAAGGGACACTGATATATTGTTAATTTAGGTATTGTTTGTCCTCACAAGAGACTAGTAGAAAGTCACTGTCCATGATTAAGGAGATATGATTAGAAATATGTGGATAAATTATGCTATGTATATACTATGCAGTAATTGAGCACAACAAAATGCAGCTAAATGGGCAGATCATCAAAACAAGTTTGAGTAAAAAGTAAAAAATAGAATAATATTTAGGTGACATATCTATTAAAAGTAAACACCCACAAATCCACAATCCATGCATGTACATATAAGGAACTATATCAAACTTTATTAAAGAAAATACCTATGAGGTTTAGGGCTAGGGCATTGGGAATCAGACAGGAGGAGAAAAGCATATGTGGAATAAAATGATAAAACATGAATTTAAAAAACAATGATTTATTGTGGACTGATATTATGTTTAACTCAATTCTACATGTTCCATATATAAATGAGGAAAAGCCTTGATCAATATAACAGAAGCCTGGAGAAACGGGGACAAAGAACTAAGGGCTAAGTAAAAGATAATAAATGGAAAACACAAAATTAGATGGCAGAGACTTCTATGTGTGACAATGACAGAGTACCAGACACCAGATATACCTCCCAGCCTAGAACAACTAAGAAACTTTGGGAGAATGTTTGGAAAAAAAATTATTTTCAGGCAATGGACAGCAGACAGCACAATACAGAGATCCCTGAGGGTTGAGAAACAAATGAAGTGAATTCTAAATTATCCCAATTTACTGATTGGAGAGTGTTCCCAGGTTGCAGTACATGCCCCACGGTCACAGTAAATCTAAACAATACCTGGCACATTTTCTAAATTGAGGAAAAAGAGATAAATACCTGCGAGGCTAAAGTGTCTACAATTTTTAGGAGGATGTACCAGGGATTAAAAGGCAATTTTTAGGAGGATGTACCAGGGATTAAGAAGGTGGGGGGACGTTGGAGACACCTTTAATGAAGATCTCGTACAATTTCCAGCTGCGCATTAATAGACACATATGTAAGGAAACTGCCTGAGGCTGGTAAAAGATCCAGTAGAAAGAAGGTGGCAGAACAAGAAAGAGGGTTTCCATAGCGCTGGAAATAGTCCAAGATTCAACAGCAGAGTGGAGAAATTTTGAAATGCACGGGGCATTGGATTCAGTATTAAGAATGGTATTTTGTCAATGTGGGGACATGTTAGCCACGGACTAAAGCCTGGTCTGACACCACCTAACCAAGCTCAAAAGCAAGACTGGGGCAGGGAAGAGGGAGTATGCAAAGTTTGTTATCAGGGAATATATCTTCCTCCCAGAGCAAAACTCTAAAATAATTGAAAGAACGTGCACTCAAAAGAAAACAGCAGCCAAACTTTTAAAATTCAAAATGTCTGGCATCCAATAAACAATTATCTGGCATAAAAAAACATGTATTTTTTATAATATGGAAAAATATAAATCAATACCCCCAAATTGCACAGATGACAAAATTTGTTAAATAATACATAAAGTGGTCATAAATAAATGTTCATGTATTCATGAATGTAGAGAAAAGCCTAAATACATTAAGGAGAAACAAGATAGATATGTTTTTAAAAGACTCAAACTTCTGGAGATGAAAAACACAATGTCTGATAGGAAAAAAAAAACTGAATCCTAAGGAAGAATTATTTGCAGATTAGACATTATGGCAGACAAGATTATCGAACTTAAAGACATAGTAACAGAAACCGTCTAAAATGAAAAATTAAGGCATCAGAGAACTATGAAATACTTCAATACACATGGGACTAATATACATATAATTCAAGTGTCCAAAGAAAGGGGGTTGTAGAAAATATATTTGAAAATGTGGTGGCCAAAAATGTTTCAAATTAAATAAAAATTTTACCAAAAACTTCTATCACATGAAACATTAAGTGGACTTTATCATGATACATCATAATGAAAACTGTTAAAAACAATAATGAAGAGAGGTTTTAAAAAGCAACCAGAAAAAGAAGCATATTGTATAATGAAGCTTAGAGATAAGAATGACAGAATATATCTTATCAGAAACAATACTGAAACAAAATGTTTAAAGAGCCAAAGATGAAAACTGTCAACCTAAAATTTTATTTGCAGTAAAAGTATAAAAATATCTGTAAAAAGCAAAAATGATAAATTCTCAGACATAAAACTGTTGAATAAATTTATTACTAGCACAAACCTTTTGTAAGAAATGTTGTAGCCAAGTGAATGATAACAAAAGGAAACCTGTGTCTTAACAAAGGAAGGAATATCACCAGAACTATTAATAATAAAAATATATGATATATAATCTTATCTTTGAAATTTCTTTAAAAGATTCAGCAAAATAATGATGCTTTATACAGATTTTAACCTATATAGAAGTAAAATACATATGAAAATACCATTTTGAGAGAAGGTACATGTAAGTTTACTGTTGTAGGATTCTCATTTACAATGTGAAATTGGGAAATGATATAATGTTATTCTAACACAGTGTGCTAAGGTAATCATGTATCCTATAAACTTGGAAAGCAGTCACTTACTAAATAAACAGGTATAATGTCAATAAAGATGATAAAATGAATCATAAAAAAAATTCTAGCCAGCGAGGTGGCTCACGCCTGTAATACCAGCACTTTGAGAGGCCGAGGCAGGCGGATCACGAGGTCAGGAGATCTAGACTATCCTGGCTAACACGGTGAAACCCCGTCTCTACTAAAAATACAGAAAATTGGTGGGGCGTGGTGGCGGGCGCCTATAGTCCCAGCTACTTGGGAGGCAGGAGAATGGCAGAAACCCGGGAGGCGGAGCTTGCAGTGAGCTGAGATCCGGCCACTGCCCTCCAGCCTGGGCGGCAGAGCGAGACTCCGTCTCAAAAAAACAAACAAACAAACAAACCCCCCCCCCCTAAAAACCAGAGAGAAGGAGTAAAAAGAACAAGTGAATGATTTGTTTTTCTTGAATATATACCCAGTAATGAGATCACTTGATCAAATGGTATCTCTGTTTTAAGTTATTTGAGAAATCTCCAGACTGGTTTCTGCAGTAGCTGGACTAATTTACATTCTCGCCAAAGGTGCATTAGCATTTCCTTTTCTCTGTAGCCTCACCAACATCTGTCGTTGTTGTTGTTGACTTTTTATTAATAGCCTTTCTGACTGATGTGAGATGAATCCCATTTTCTATCTTAAATATGAGTTGAAATTTTTTTAAAAAATGAGACAAAATAAATACAAATATCAAGATTAAATATCTAAACCCCAACATATGAATAATATATTAAATGTAAATGCTCTAAAATTTCAATCAAAAAGAAGTGACTGTCATACTAAAAGTAACAGCCATCTATGTTTCCCAAAAAGAAATACACTTGAAAAATAAAATTGTACCTAAGAGTAACAGTTTATCTAGAAGTGAAGCATCTATACAACCTGAAAAGTAAACTTTTAATGACTTTTTATGATTCTTTACCATAGAGTGAGTTAAGTTTTATGAATTTGAGCCATAAGAAAGTATATCAAGTGAGATTTCTGGAGTATGTCTTTCTTTTTTTCTTGCCACTTTTTATTATACTTTAAGTTCTGGGATACATGTGCAAAACATGCAGATTTGTTACATAGGTATACACGTGCCATGGTGGTTTGCTGCACTCATCAACCTGTCACCTACATTAGGTATTTCTCCTAATGCTATCCCTCTGCTAGCCCCCTACCCCACAACAGGCTGTGGCGTGTGATGTTCTCCTCCCTGTGTCCATGTCTTCTCATTGTTCATCTCCCACTTACGAGTGAGAACATGTGGTGTTTGGTTTTCTGTTCTTGTGATAGTTTGCTGAGAATGATGGTTTCCAGTTTCATCCATGTCCCTGCAAAGGACATGAACTCATCCTTTTTTATGACTGTGTAGTATTCCATGGTATATATGTGCCACATTTTCTTTATCCAGTCTATCACTGATGGGCACTTGGGTTGGTTCCCAAGTCTTTGCTATTGTGACTAGTCCTGCAATAAACATATGTGTGCATGTGTCTTTATAGTAGAATGATTTATATACCCAGTAATGGGATTGATGGGTTAAATGTCATTTCTGGTTCTAGATCCTTGAGGAATCACCACACTGCCTTCCACAATGGTTGAACTAATTTACATTGCCACCTGCAGTGTAAAAGTGTTCCTATTTCTCCATACCCTCTCCAGCATCTGTTGTTTCCTGACTTTTTAATGATCGCCATTCTAACTGGAGTGAGATGGTATCTCATTGTGGTTTTGATTTGTATTTCTTTAATGAGCAGTGGTGATGAGCTTTTTTTCGTATGTTTGTTGGTCACATAAATGTCTTCTTTTGAGAAGTGTCTGTTCATATCCTTTGCCCACTTTTTGATAGGGTTGTTTGTTTTTTTCTTGTACATTTGTTTATGTTCCTTGTAGGTTCTGGATATTAGCCCTTTGTCAGATGGATAGATTGCAAAAATGCTTTTGGGAAAACTGGCTAGCCATATGCAGAAAACTGAAACTGGACCCCTTCCTTACACCTTATACAAAAATTAACTAAAGATGGATTACATACTTAAACATAAGACCTAAAACTGTAAAAACCCTAGAAGAAAACCTAGGTGATACCTTTCAGGACATAGGCATGGGCAAAGACATCATGACTAAAACACCAAAAGCAATGTCAACAAAAGCCTAAATTGACAAATGGGGTCTAAGTAAACTAAAGAGCTTGTGCACAGCAAAAAAAACTATCATCAGACTGGAGTATATCTTGTAGACTTAAAACCCCTCCCCAACAAATTATTAGTTACAACTCCTTTGGCAAGTCACTTGAATCTCTCCAAATGTCATGCTTCTCATCTATAAAATCATAGCAATAATAACTTACTTCAGATAATTGTGGTGGTAAATTATATGACTATTTGTCTTTTTAGTGTGAAACAAATATTGTAAGGTTATTACACATTTTGCTTTGTGGAAAGTGGTCTTAAATTTAAAGAAACTTCTATGATATTTATTGGAGAAACTGAAGACATTTAACTAGAAATAATTCTTGATTAGAAAGCCTAAGCGTGTATAAAATACAAAGACGAATTTTGAATTCTGCCCTGGCTTAGATCTCTGATGTCTTACAAGATCACCACATAGTGAATAAAGATATAGCCCTAAGATGTATTCATTTGTACATTTATAGAAATTCCCTTTACTTTTGACTTTTCTCATTTAAATTCTAAATAAAAATCTGCATGAACAAAATGAAGTCAAATTAGCATCCTAATTATATACTTTGTTATGGACTTAATATTGGCGTTCCCTCAAAATTTATATGTTGAACCCTAACCGATGGTGATGCTATATTTAAAGATGGGTCCTCTAGGAAGTACTTAAGGTTGAATGAAGTCATAAGGAAGGGGCTCTGATCTGATAGGATTAGTATTTTTGTAAGAAGAGATACCAGAGAGCCCTTTCTCTTTCTTTTCATGCACATGCACCAAGGAAAGGCCGTGTGAGAACACAGTAAAAAGTAGCCTGTCTGTAAGCCAGGAAAATTAACCTTACCAGAAACTGAATTGGTCAGAACCTTGATCTTTACCTTCTAGCATCTATAATTGAGAGAAAACACATTTCTGTTTTTTAAGCTACCCAGTCTACAGCATTTTGTTTTGGCAGCCTGGACTGGCTAATAAATACTTAGTTATTTTAAAATTGGCAATATTGACAAATTATCAGGAGTAATGTTGAAGCTATTTTCAGAAAAATCAGAGTTATAGGAGTCAATTGTTTTCTTCATTTTATCAGGCTTATATTTTGCTCTAGTAATTACAATGTCTAGAGCATATTATCTTTGCTCTAGGTTTTATTTTTCTACATCTATAAGGTATTATCACCCTATTATAAATTATACCAACTTCCCTGAAGTTATTATACCAAGAAGAATGCAAAAAGAGCTAATTCAACAACACAGGTATCAGTTCTTACAGATCAGTGAATCAAGCTATAAACAATGATTAAGCCCTGACTATTGTCTCAGGTTTAGGTTAGGCTGATATATAAATGGATTATGTAAGAAGCCTGCCTTAGGAAAAATAATTTAGTTGAAATAATAAGAGTTGCATATATGCAATAGTATTATAAGCAAACATACATAAGAAGCATATGCTATTAATATCAGTGTTTTAATCATAGCAAAAGGACAATAAACTTGCAGTGACATGAGGACCTTTGTGTGAGAGAAAATTAATGTCTCCTTTGTAGTTGAAGGCAACAGAGAGCTTGTAAGGCAACTAGGACTTGAGAAAATACAATTTCAAGAAAATGGGAATTGTGCTGGAATTTGGTATGATATTTTCTGCAGCTATTTCCCTCATAATATTTTCCAATTATGAGAACAGAGTAAAAAGTTGAGAATCTCAACAACACTTGAGAAATGGTCTTATACTAAGAAGCATGGAAAAAGAGATCTTGTAGCCATCTTTAAGATCAAAGACCATAGATACTCAAGGCACTTGAATCACAGTGCAGCTTGGATGCAGATCAGAATTACAGAACAACACATGTTTGCACCTGGAACCTCTTGAAGTTTATGCTCTATAACCACAGTGAACCAAAGAGTAGAGATTTAACTCAAAATGCAGTCTAACATTTAGTCATGATGCAGCCAAATTGGATTAAGGTAATAGGTGGTTCCATCTTTCGAGCAAAGGTATAGGTGACCTCTCTAGGTAAAAGGAAAAAAAAAAATCACCCAGAGATTACAAAATTCCATACATAAGGCCCGATATTCAATGAAAATCATTCTACCCCTTATGTGAGAGAACAACTGATATAAACTCAAATGAAAACAAACATTGGTTTTATAACCTGAGACTTCACTGACTTCATTTATCAAATATAGGATTCTGTTAGAGGGATCTTTAGGATTTTCTATATATATCATTATATCATTGGCAAACAGAGATAGTTTGACTTCCTTTTTTCCAATTTGGATGTCTTTTATTTCTTTCTCTTGCCTATTGTTCTGGCTAGGACATCCAGTACTATGTGGAATACAAGGGGTGAAAGTGGGCCTCCTTGTCTTGTTCCAGTTCTTATGGGTAACACTTTCAACTTTTCCCCATTCAGTATGATGTTGGCTGTAGGTTTGTCATGTATGACTTTTATTATTTTGATGTGTATTCTTTCTATGCTTGGTTTTTTGAGAGTTTTTGTTATAAAGGGATGCTGGATATTATTGAAGGCTTTTGTATATCTATTAAGATGATCATATGCTTTTTGTTTCTAATTCTATTTATGTGATGAATCACATTTATTGACTTGCATATTGTGAACCACCCTTGCATCCCTTGGATGAAATCCACATGATTATGGTGGGTTATCTTTTTGATATCTTGTTGGATTTGGTTTGCTACTATTTTCTTGAGGATTTTTGCATCTATATTCATTAGGAATGTTGGTCTATAGTTGTTGTGTTTTTTTTCTCTTTTGGTTATTTCATTTCTTTCTCAATCTTTCGGTATAATTGAAGTAGGACTGGTACCAATTCTTCATTGAATATGTAGTAGAAATCAGTATCACTGCTATACAACAATAATGACCAAGCTAAGAATCAGAGAACTCAGTCTCCTTTACATTAGCTGCAAATAAAATAAAATAAAATACCTAGGAACATACTTAACTAAGGAGGTAAAAATCTCTACAAGGAGAACTACAAAACACTGCTGAAAAAAATCATAGATGACACAAATGAATGATAATGTATCCCATACTCATGTATTGGAAGAATCAATATCATTAAAATAACCACAGTACCCCCAAACAATCGATATATTTAATACAATTGCTATCAAAATACCAACATCAGTTTTCAAAGAATTAGACAATCCTAAATTCATATAGAACAAAGAAAGAGCCACAACAGCCAAACAATTCTAAGCAAAAGAACAAATGTGAGGGTATCACATTACTTGACTTCAAACTATACAACGAATCTATAGTAACCAAAACAGCATGGTACCGGTATAAAAGTAGGTACATAGACTGATGGACAGGATAGAGAAAGCAGAAATAGAGTCAAACACTTACAGTCAACTGATCTTTGACAAAGTATACGAAAACATATATTCATGAAAGGACACCCTGTTCAATAAATTGTGCTGGGAAAATTGGATAACCACATGTAGAAAGAATGAAACTAAATCCCTATCTCTCACCATATACAAAAATAAACTCATGATGGATTAAAGACTTAGATCTAAGACCAGAAACCATAAACATTCCAGAAAAAAACAAGGACAAACTCTTGTAGATACGGACCTAGGCAAATAAGTTATGACTAAGACCCCAAAAGCAAATGCAGCAAAAACAAAAATAAATAAAAGGAAATTATATGGAAAACCTTCTTCACAGCTAAAGAAACAATCAACAGATCGTTTTGTTCTATTATTTAATATTATGTTGTTTAATTTCCACATAGCAGCAAATATTCCAAATTTTCTTTTATTATTCTAAATTTATTCCATTGTGATCAAAGAATATGCTTTGTACAACTTCAATTTTTTAATTTACTGAGACTTGTTTAATGGCCTATTATGGTCTATTCTGAAGAATATGCCACATGCACTAAGGAAAACCATGTAATCTGTTGTTGAGTGGATAGTTCTATAGATGTCTATTAGATCTAATTAATGTATGGTTTTTTTTATGCTTTCTATTTCCCTGGTGATCTATCTTGTTTTATGCATTAACAAAAGTGGAGAGCTAAAGTCTTCAACAATCTTTATTTAAATATGTATTTCGGGGGCGGAGCAAGATGGCCGAATAGGAACAGCTCCAGTCTCCAACTCCCAGCGCGAGCAACACAGAAGACCAGTGATTTCTGCATTTTCAACTGAGGTACTGGGTTCATCTCACTGGGGAGTGCTGGACGATCGGTGCTGGTCAGCTGCTGCAGCCCGACCAGCGAGAGCTGAAGCAGGGCGAGGCATTGCCTCACCTGGGAAGCGCAAGGGGGAAGGGAATCCCTTTTCCTAGCCAGGGGAACTGAGACACACAGCACCTGGAAAATCGGTTAACTCCCAAACCAATACTGCGCTTTAAGCAAACAGGCACACCAGGAGATCATATCCCACACCTGGCCGGGAGGGTCCCACACCCACGGAGCCTCCCTCATTGCTAGCACAGCAGTCTGTGATCTACCAGCAAGGCAGCAGCGAGGCTGGGGGAGGGGCGCCCGCCATTGCTGAGGCTTAAGTAGGTAAACAAAGCTGCTGGGAAGCTCGAACTGGGTGGAGCTCACAGCAGCTCAAGGAAACCTGCCTGTCTCTGTAGACTCCACCTCTGGGAACAAGGCAATAACAAACGCAGCCGAAACCTCTGCAGACGCAAACGACTCTGTCTGACAGCTTTGAAGAGAGCAGTGGATCTCCCAACACGGAGGTTGAGATCTGAGAAGGGACAGACTCCCTGCTCAAGTGGGTCCCTGACCCCTGAGTAGCCTAACTGGGAGACATCCCCCACTAGGGGCAGTCTGACACCCCACACCTCACAGGGTGGAGTACACCCCTGAGAGGAAGCTTCCAAAGCAAGAATCAGACAGGTACACTCCCTGTTCAGAAATATTCTATCTTCTGCAGCCTCTGCTGCTGATACCCAGGCAAACAGGGTCTGGAGTGGACCTCAAGCAATCTCCAACAGACCTACAGCTGAGGGTCCTGACTGTTAGAAGGAAAACTATCAAACAGGAAGGACACCTACACCAAAACCCCATCAGTACATCACCATCATCAAAGACCAGAGGCAGATAAAACCACAAAGATGGGGAAAAAGCAGGGCAGAAAAGCTGGAAATTCAAAACATAAGAGCGCATCTCCCCCGGCAAAGGAGCGCAGCTCATCGCCAGCAACGGATCAAAGCTGGACGGAGAATGACTTTGACGAGATGAGAGAAGAAGGCTTCAGTCCATCAAATTTCTCGGAGCTAAAGGACGAATTACGTACCCAGCGCAAAGAAACTAAAAATCTTGAAAAAAAAGTGGAAGAATTGATGGCTAGAGTAATTAATGCAGAGAAGGTCATAAACAAAATGAAAGAGATGAAAACCATGAAACGAGAAATACGTGACAAATGCACAAGCTTCAGTAACCGACTCGATCAACTGGAAGAAAGAGTATCTGCGATTGAGGATCAAATGAATGAAATGAAGCGAGAAGAGAAACCAAAAGAAAAAAGAAGAAAAAGAAATGAACAAAGCCTGCAAGAAGTATGGGATTATGTAAAAAGACCAAATCTACGTCTGATTGGGGTGCCTGAAAGTGAGGGGGAAAATGGAACCAAGTTGTAAAACACTCTTCAGGATATCATCCAGGAGAACTTCCCCAACCTAGTAGGGCAGGCCAACATTCAAATCCAGGAAATACAGAGAACGCCACAAAGATACTCCTCGAGAAGAGCAACTCCAAGACACATAATTGCCAGATTCACCAAAGTTGAAATGAAGGAAAAAATCTTAAGGGCAGCCAGAGAGAAAGGTCGGGTTACCCACAAAGGGAAGCCCATCAGACTAACAGCAGATCTCTCGGCAGAAACTCTCCAAGCCAGAAGAGAGTGGGGGCCAATATTCAACATTCTTAAAGAAAAGAATTTTCAACCCAGAATTTCATATCCAGCCAAACTAAGTTTCATAAGTGAAGGAGAAATAAAATCCTTTACAGATAAGCAAATGCTTAGAGATTTTGTCACCACTAGGCCTGCCTTACAAGAGACCCTGAAGGAAGCACTCAACATGGAAAGGAACAACCGGTACCAGCCATTGCAAAAACATGCCAAAATGTAAAGACCATCGAGGCTAGGAAGACACTGCATCAACTAACGAGCAAAATAACCAGTTAATATCATAATGGCAGGATCAAGTTCACACATAACAATCTTAACCTTAAATGTAAATGGGCTAAGTGCTCCAATTAAAAGACACAGACTGGCAAACTGGATAAAGAGTCAAGAACCATCAGTCTGCTGTATTCAGGAGACCCATCTCACACGCGGAGACATACATAGGCTCAAAATAAAGGGATGGAGGAAGATTTACCAAGCAAATGGAGAACAAAAAAAAGCGGGGGTTGCAATACTATTCTCTGATAAAACAGACTTTAAACCATCAAAGATCAAAAGAGACAAAGAAGGCCATTACATAATGGTAAAGGGATCAATTCAACAGGAAGAGCTAACTATCCTAAATACATATGCACCCAATACAGGAGCACCCAGATTCATAAAGCAAGTCCTTAGAGACTTACAAAGAGACTTAGACTCCCATACAATAATAATGGGAGACTTCAACACTCCACTGTCAACATTAGACAGATCAACAAGACAGAAAGTTAACAAGGATATCCAGGAATTGAACTCATCTCTGCAGCAAGCAGACCTAATAGACATCTATAGAACTCTCCACCCCAAATCAACAGAATATACATTCTTCTCAGCACCACATCGTACTTACTCCAAAATCGACCACGTAATTGGAAGTTAAGCACTCCTCAGCAAATGTACAAGAACAGAAATTATAACAAACTGTCTCTCAGACCACAGTGCAATCAAACTAGAACTCAGGACTAAGAAACTCACTCAAAACCGCTCAACTACATGGAAACTGAACAACCCGCTCCTGAATGACTACTGGGTACATAACGAAATGAAGGCAGAAATAAAGATGTTCTTTGAAACCAATGAGAACAAAGAGACAACATACCAGAATCTCTGGGACACATTTAAAGCAGTGTGTAGAGGGAAATTTATAGCACTAAATGCCCACAAGAGAAAGCAGGAAAGATCTAAAATTGACACTCTAACATGGCAATTAAAAGAACTAGAGAAACAAGAGCAAACACATTCGAAAGCTAGCAGAAGACAAGAAATAACTAAGATCAGAGCAGAACTGAAGGAGATAGAGACACAAAAAACTCTCCAAAAAATCAATGAATCCAGGAGTTGGTTTTTTGAAAAGATCAACAAAATTGACAGACCGCTAGCAAGACTAATAAAGAAGAAAAGAGAGAGGAATCAAATCGACGCAATTAAAAATGATAAAGGGGATATCACCACCAACCCCACAGAAATACAAACTACCATCAGAGAATACTATAAACACCTCTACGCAAATAAACTGGAAAATCTAGAAGAAATGGATAATTTCCTGGACACTTACACTCTTCCAAGACTAAACCAGGAAGAAGTTGAATCCCTGAATAGACCAATAGCAGGCTCTGAAATTGAGGCAATAATTAATAGCCTACCAACCAAAAAAAGTCCAGGACCAGATGGATTCACAGCTGAATTCTACCAGAGGTACAAGGAGGAGTTGGTACCATTCCTTCTGAAACTATTCCAATCAATAGAAAAAGAGGGAATCCTCCCTAACTCATTTTATAAGGCCAACATCATCCTGATACCAAAGCCTGGCAGAGACACAACAAAAAAAGAGAATTTTAGACCAGTATCCCTGATGAACATCAATGCAAAAATCCTCAATAAAATACTGGCAAACCGGATTCAGCAACACATCAAAAAGCTTATCCACCATGATCAAGTGGGCTTCATCCCTGGGATGCAAGGCTGGTTCAACATTCGCAAATCAATAAACATAATCCAGCATATAAACAGAACCAAAGACAAGAACCACATGATTATCTCAATAGATGCAGAAAAGGCTTTTGACAAAATTCAACAGCCCTTCATGCTAAAAACACTCAATAAATTTGGTATCGATGGAACGTACCTCAAAATAATAAGAGCTATTTATGACAAACCCATAGCCAATATCATACTGAATGGGCAAAAACTGGAAAAATTCCCTTTGAAAACTGGCACAAGACAGGGATGCCCTCTCTCACCACTCCTATTCAACATAGTGTTGGAAGTTCTGGCTAGGGCAATTAGGCAAGAGAAAGAAATCAAGGGTATTCAGTTAGGAAAAGAAGAAGTCAAATTGTCCCTGTTTGCAGATGACATGATTGTATATTTAGAAAACCCCATTGTCTCAGCCCAAAATCTCCTTAAGCTGATAAGCAACTTCAGCAAAGTCTCAGGATAAAAAATTAATGTGCAAAAATCACAAGCATTCTTATACACCAGTAACAGACAAACAGAGAGCCATTTCAGGAATGAACTTCCATTCACAATTGCTTCAAAGAGAATCAAATACCTAGGAATCCAACTTACAAGGGATGTAAAGGACCTCTTCAAGGAGAACTACAAACCACTGCTCAGTGAAATAAAAGACGACACAAACAAATGGAAGAACATACCATGCTCATGGATAGGAAGAATCAATATCGTGAAAATGGCCATACTGCCCAAGGTTATTTATAGATTCAATGCCATCCCCATCAAGCTACCAATGAGTTTCTTCACAGAATTGGAAAAAACTGCTTTAAAGTTCATATGGAACCAAAAAAGAGCCCGCATCTCCAAGACAATCCTAAGTCAAAAGAACAAAGCTGGAGGCATCACGCTACCTGACTTCAAACTATACTACAAGGCTACAGTAACCAAAACAGCATGGTACTGGTACCAAAACAGAGATATAGACCAATGGAACAGAACAGAGTCCTCAGAAATAATGCCACACATCTACAGCCATCTGATCTTTGACAAACCTGAGAGAAACAAGAAATGGGGAAAGGATTCCCTATTTAATAAATGGTTCTGGGAAAATTGGCTAGCCATAAGTAGAAAGCTGAAACTGGATCCTTTCCTTACTCCTTATACGAAAATTAATTCAAGATGGATTAGAGACTTAAATGTTAGACCTAATACCATAAAAATCCTAGAGGAAAACCTAGGTAGTACCATTCAGAACATAGGCATGGGCAAAGACTTCATGTCTAAAACACCAAAAGCAATGGCAGCAAAAGCCAAAATTGACAAATGGGATCTCATTAAACTAAAGAGCTTCTGCACAGCAAAAGAAACTACCATCAGAGTGAACAGGCAACCTACAGAATGGGAGAACATTTTTGCAATCTACTCATCTGACAAAGGGCTAATATCCAGAACCTACAAAGAACTCAAACAAATTTGCAAGAAAAAAACAAACAACCCCATCAAAAAGTGGGCAAAGGATATGAACAGACATTTCTCAAAAGAAGACATTCATACAGCCAACAGACACATGAAAAAATGCTCATCATCACTGGCCATCAGAGAAATGCAAATCAAAACCACAATGAGATACCATCTCATACCAGTTAGAATGGCGATCATTAAAAAGTCAGGAAACAACAGGTGCTGGAGAGGATGTGGAGAAAATAGGAACACTTTTACACTGTTGGTGGGATTGTAAACTAGTTCAACCATTATGGAAAACAGTATGGCGATTCCTCAAGGATCTAGAACTAGATGTACCATATGACCCAGCCATCCCATTACTGGGTATATACCCAAAGGATTATAAATTATGCTGCTATAAAGACACATGCGCACATATGTTTATTGCAGCACTATTCACAATAGCAAAGACTTGGAATCAACCCAAATGTCCATCAGTGACAGATTGGATTAAGAAAATGTGGCACATATACACCATGGAATACTATGCAGCCATCAAAAAGGATGAGTTTGTGTCCTTTGTAGGGACATGGATGCAGCTGGAAACCATCATTCTTAGCAAACTATCACAAGAACAGAAAACCAAACACCGCATGTTCTCACTCATAGGTGGGAACTGAACAATGAGATCACTTGGACTCAGGAAGGGGAACATCACACACCGGGGCCTATCATGTTGAGGGGGGAGGGGGGAGGGATTGCATTGGGAGTTATACCTGATGTAAATGACGAGTTGATGGGTGCAGCACAGCAACATGGCACAAGTATACATATGTAACAAACCTGCACGTTATGCACATGTACCCTACAACTTAAAGTATAATAATAATAAATAAATTTAAAAAAAATAAAAAAATAAAAATAAATATGTATTTCTCCATTCAATTCAGTTACGTTTTGTTTCATGTATTTTGGGGCTCCATTGAAATGTGCATGTATTCCTATAATTTTCATACTGTCTTAGTGAATACACACTTTTACTATTATTTGTTACCTTCCTTTGTCTCTCATCATTTTTGTCTTAAAGTTTATATTGCTACACATTAGCATAGCCTTTCCAAATCGTTTTTTGTTAGTTTGCATGGAATATCTTTTTATATGCTTTTGCTTTCAACTTATTTGCATCTTTGAATCTGAAATGAGTCTCATGTTGATGGTATATAGTTGGATTACTTTGGTGTGTGTGTGTGTGTGTGTGTGTGTGTATGTATGTGTGTTCCTTTCAACCTCTTCTTTTTAATTGTATAATTTAATATATTCTTACTTAATATAGTTACTGGAAACAAATGACTGACTTCTACCATTTAGTAATTTGTTTTGTATATGTTTTATATTTTTTGTCATTCCTCAGATTCTCTATTAATGACTTCTTTTGTGTTAAATAGATATTTTCTAGTATGCCATGTTAATTGCCTTAACATTTCTTTTACTATACATATTTGAGTAATTTTCTTAGTATTTGCTTTTAAAATTATAATTAACATCTTAATTTATAACAATTCATTTTGCGTTAGTAACAATTTAGTTTCATTAGTATATGAAAATATAGCCCTCTACTCTCAACATGTTATTGTCACAAATATCATCCTTATACACTGTGTTTTTATACACACAGATTTATAATACTGTTTTTTTGTATTTGCCTTTTAAATCTAAGGAAATAAGAGGAGTTTCAAACAAAAAATATAATCCTGACATGCATATCTGCTTATGTAATTGCCATTAATGGTGTTCTTTTCTTCATATGTATTCAGATTATTAATTTTCTTTTATTTCAGCCTAAAGGACATTCTTTAAGCTTTCTGGTAGGAAAGGTCTACTAATGACAGACAATCGCGATTTTTATTTATCTATAATGTCTCCATTTTGCAAGAAGAGTTTTACCAGATACAGATTTCTTGGTTAAGAGTTTTGTCTTTAGCAATTTAAATATCATTCCCTACCTGCTAGCTTCTATAATTTCTGATACAAATTAGTTATTATTCTCATTGAGAATCTCTTGTACGTGACAAGTTGATTCTCTCTCAATGCTTCTAAGATTTTCTTTTTTTCTTTGTCCTCCAAAAGTTTGATTATAACATGTCTGGTGTGGATCTCTTTGAGTTTATTCATTTTGAATTCATTGCACTTTTCAGCTGTACAGATTAATGTTTTTCATTAAATTTAGGAAGCTCTCAGCTATGATTTATTCAAATATTCTTTCTGTCCCCCTTTTCCTCTTCTTTTCTGCTGGAACTCTATTATGTAGATGTTGGTAACACAACATAGTGTCCCAGGACTCTTAGTATCTTTTTATTTTGTTTCATATTTTTTGATTTATATTCTCAGATCAGATTATCACAATTAACCTATACTTAGGTTTGCTTTATTCTTTCTTCTGAAAGCCTACTCAAATCTGCCATTGAAACTCTCTAGTTTATTTTTTATTTTTTTGTTATTATACTTTAAGTTCTAGGGTACATGTGCGCAACGTGCAGGTTTGTTACATATGTATACATGTGACATGTTGGTGTGCTTCACCCATTAACTCATCATTTACATTAGGTATATCTCCTAATGCTATCCCTCCCCCCTCCCCCCTGCCTACAATAGGCCCTGGTGTGTGATGTTACCATTCCTGTGTCCAAGTGATCTCATTGTTCAGTTCCCACCTATGAGTGAGAACATGCGGTGCTTGGTTTTCTGTTCTTGCGATAGCTTGCTGAGAATGATGGTTTCCAGCTGCATCCATGTCCCTACAAAGGACACAAACTCATCCTTTTTGATGGCTGCATAGTATTCCATGGTGTATATGTGCCACATTTTCTTAATCCAATCTGTCACTGATGGACATTTGGGTTGATTCTAAGTCTTTGCTATTGTGAATAGTGCCACAATAAATATACGTGTGCATGTGTCTTTACAGTAGCATGATTGATAATCCTTTGGGTATATACCCAGTAATGGGATGGCTGGGTCAAATGGTATTTCTAGTTCTAGATCCTTCAGGAATCAACACACTGTCTTCTACAATGGTTCAACTAGTTTACATTCCCACCAACAGTGTAAAAGTGTTCCTATTTCTCCACATCCTCTCCAGCACCTGTTGTTTCCTGATTTTTTAATGATTGCCATTCTAACTGGTGTGAGATGGTATCTCATTGTGGTTTTGATTTTCATTTCTCTGATGGCCAGTGATGATGAGCATTTTTTCATGTGTCTGATGGCTGTATGAATATCTTCTTTTGAGAAACGTCTGTTCATATCCTTTGCCCACTTATTGATGGGGTTGTTTGTTTTTTTCTTGCAAATTTGTTTGAGTTCTTTGTAGGTTCTGGATATTAGCCCTTTGTCAGATGAGTAGATTGCAAAAATTTTCTCCCATTCTGTAGGTTGCCTGTTCACTCTGATGGTAGTTTCTTTTGCTGTGCAGCAGCTCTTCAGTTTAATTAGATCCCTTTTGTCAATTATGGCTTTTGTTGCCGTTGCTTTTGGTGTTTTAGACCTGAAGTTCTTGCCCATGCCTATGTCCTCAATGGTATTACCTAGGTTTTCTTCTAGGGTTTTTATGGTTTTAGGTCTCACATTAAAGTCTTTAATCCATCTTGAATTAATTTTCGTATAAGGAGTAAAGAAACGATCCAGTTTCAGCTTTCTACTTATGGCTAGCCAATTTTCCCAGCACCATTTATTAAACAGGGAATCTTTTCCCCATTTCTTGTTTTTGTCAGGTTTGTCAAAGATCAGATGGCTGTAGATGTGTGGTATTATTTCTGAGGGCTCTGTTCTGTTCCATTGGTCTATATCTCTGTTTTGGTACCAGTACCATGCTGTTTTGGTTACTGTAGCCTTGTAGTGTAGTTTGAAGTCAGGTAGCGTGATGCCTCCAGCTTTGCTCCTTTGACTTAGGACTGTCTTGGCAATGCGGGGTCTTTTTGGTTCCATATAAACTTTAAACCAATTTTTTCCAATTCTGTGAAGAAAGTCATTGGTAGCTTAAAGGGGATAACATTGAATCTATAAATTACCTTGGACAGCATGGCCATTTTCACAATATTGGTTTTTCCTGTCCATGAGCATGGTATCTTCTTCCATTTGTTTGTGTCCTCTTTTATATCACTGAGTAGTGGTTTGTAGTTCTCCTTGAAGAGGTCCTTTACATCCCTTGTAAGTTGGATTCCTAGGTATTTGATTCTCTTTGAAGCAATTGTGAATGGGAGTTCACTCATGATTTAGCTCTCTGTTTGTGTGTTACTGGTATTTAAGAATGCTTGTGATTTTTGCACATTAATTTTGTATCCTGAGACTTTGCTGAAGTTGGTTATCAGCTTAAGGAGATTTTGGGCTGAGACAATGGGGTTTTCTAAATATACAATCATGTCATCTGCAAAGAGGGACAATTCGACTTCTTCTTTTCCTAACTGAATACCCTTGATTTCTTTCTCTTGCCTGATTGCCCTAGCCAGAACTTCCAACACTATGTTGAATAGGAGTGGTGAGAGAGGGCATCCCTGTCTTGTGCCAGTTTTCAAAGGGAATGCTTCCAGTTTTTGCCCATTCAGTATGATATTGGCTATGGGTTTGTCATAAATAGCTCTTATTATTTTGAGATACATTCCATCAATACCAAATTTATTGAGAGTTTTTAGCATGAAGGTTGTTGAATTTTGTCAAAGGCCTTTTCTGCATCTATTGAGATAATCATGTGGTTGTTGTCTTTGGTTCTGTTTATATGCTGGATTACGTTTATTGATTTGCAAATGTTGAACCAGCCTTGCATCCCAGGGATGAAGCCCATTTGATCATGGTGGATAAGCTTTTTGATGTGCTGCCAGATTCGGTTTGCCAGTATTGTGTTAAGGATTTTTGCACCAATGTTCATCAGGTATATTAGTCTAAAATTCTCTTTTTTTGTTGTGTCTCTGCCAGGATTTGGTATCAGGATGATGTTTACCTCATAAAATGAGTTAGGGATAATTCCCTCTTTTTCTATTGATTGGAATAGTTTGAGAAGGAATGGTACCAACTCCTCCTTGTACCTCTGGTAGAATTCAGCTGTGAATCCATCTGGTCCTGGACTTTTTTTGGTTGGTAGGCTATTAATTATTGCTTTAGTTTCAGAGCCTGCTATTGGTCTATTCAGGGATTCACCTTCTTCCTGATTCAGTCTTGGGAGATTGTATGTGTCCAGGAATTAATCCATTTCTTCTAGGTTTTCTAGTTTATTTGCATAGAGGTGTTTATAGTATTCTCTGATGGTAGTTTATATTTCTGTGGGGTTGGTGGTGATATCCCCTTTATCATTTTTCATTGTGTCTATTTGATTCTTCTGTCTTTTCTTCTTTACTAGTCTTGCTAGCGGTCTATCAATTTTGTTGATCTTTTCAAAAAACCAGGTCGTGGATTCATTGATTTTTTGGAGGGGTTTTTCTGTCTCTATCTCCTTCAGTTCTGCTCTGATCGTAGTTATTTCTTGCCTTCTGCTAGCTTTTGAATGTGTTTGTTCCTGCTTCTCTAGTTCTTTTAATTGTGATGTTAGGGTGTCAATTATAGATGTTTCCTGCTTTCTCTTGTGGGCATTTAGTGCTATAAATTTATGTCTACACATTGCTTTAAATGTGTCCCAGAGATTCTGGTATGTTGTCTCTTTGTTCTCATTGGTTTCCAAGAACGTCTTTATTTCTGCCTTCATTTCGTTATTTACCCAGTAGTCATTCAGGAGCAGGTTGTTCAGTTTCCATGTAGTTGAGCAGTTTTGATTGAGTTTCTTAGTCCTGAGTTCTAGTTTGATTGCACTTTGGTCGGGGAGACAGTTTGTTTTAATTTATTTCCTTTTGCATTTACTGAGGAGTGCTTTACTTCCAACTATGTGGTCAATTTTGGAATAAGTGTGATGTGGTGCTGAGAAGAATGTATATTCTGTTGATTTGGGGTGGAGAGTTCTGTAGATGTCTATTAGGTCCGCTTGGTGCAGAGATGAATTCAATTCCTGGATATCCTTGTTAACTTTCTGTCTCATTGATCTGTCTGATATTGACAGTGGAGTGTTGAAGTCTCCCATTATTATTGTATGGGAGTGTAAGTCTCTTTGTAAGTCTCTAAGGACTTGCTTTATGAATCTGTGTGCCTTGTATTGGGTACATATATATTTAGGATAGTTACCTCTGCCTGATGAATTGATCCCTTTACCATTATGAAATGGCCTTCTTTGTCTCTTTTGATCTTTGATGGTTTAAAGTCTGTTTTATCAGAGACTAGGATTGCAACCCCTGCTTCTTTTGTTTTCCATTTGCTTGGTAGATCTTCCTCCATCACTTTATATTGAGCCTATGTGTGTCTCTGCATGTGAGATGGGTCTCCTGAATACAGCAAACTAATGGGTCTTGACTCTTTATCCAGTTTGCCAGTCTGTGTCTTTTAATTGGACCATTTGGTCCATTTACATTTAAGGTTACTGTTGTTATGTGTGAACTTGATCCTGTCATTATGATATTAGCTGGTTATTTTGCTCGTTAGTTGATGCAGTTTCTTCCTAGTCTGATGGTCTTTACATTTTGGCATGGTTTGCAATGGCAATGTTTTTGCGATGAGCTGCGTTCCTTTGGAGGGGGAGATGCGCTCTGATTTTTTGAATTTCTAGCTTTTCTGCACTGCTTTTTCCCATCTTTGTGGTTTTATCTGCCTTTGGTCTTTGATGACGGTGATGTACTGATAGGGTTTTGGTATGGGTTTCCTTTCTGTTTGTTAGTTTTCCTTATAACAATCAGGACCCTCAGCTGCAGGTCTGTTGGAGTTTACTTGAGGTCCATTCCAGACCCTGTTTGCCTGGGCATCATCAGTGGAGGCTGCAGAAGATAGAATATTGCTGAACAGCGAGTGTTGCTGTCTGATTCTTGCTCTGGAAGCTTCGTCTCAGAGGTGTACCCAGCCATGTGAGGTGTGAGGTGCAGTTCTGCACCTAGTGGGGGATGTCTCTGAGTTAGGCTACTCAGGGGTCAGGGACCCACTTGAGCAGGCAGTCTCTCCATTCTCAGAGCTCAGCCTCCATGCTGTGAGAACCACTGCTCTCTTCAAAGCTGTCAGACAGGGACATTTACATCTGCAGAGTTTCTGCTGCTTTTTGTTTAGCTATGCCCTGTCCCCACAGGTGGAGTCTACAGAGGCAGGCAGGTCTCCTTGAGCTGTGGTGGGCTCCACCCAGTTTGAACTTCCTGGTGGCTTTGTTTACCTACTTAAGCCTCAGTAATGGTGGGTGCCCCTCCCCCAGCCTCGTTGCCACCTTGCAGTTAGATCTCAGACTGCTGTGCTAGCAATGAGGGAGGCTCTGTGTCCATGGGACACTCTGGGCCAGGTGTGGGATATAATCTCCTGGTGTGCCATTTGCTAAGACCCTTGGTAAAGTGCAGTATTAGAGTGGGAGTCACCCAATTTTCCAGGTGTTGTGTGTCTCAGTTTCCCTTGGCTAGGAAAAGGAATTCCCTTCCTCCTTGCACTTCCCAGGTGATGCGATGCCTTGCTCTGCTTCAGCTCTCGCTTGTTGGGCTGCACATGCTGACCAGCACCGACTGTCCGACATGCCCCGGTGAGATGAACCAGGAACTTCAGTTGAAAATGCAGAAATCACCCGTCTTCTGTGTCGCTCACACTGGGAGCTGGAGGCTGGAGCGGTTCCTATTCGGCCATCTTGGGTGCCCCCTCTCTAGTGTTCTTTTTTCCATTTCAGTTTTGTAATTTTTGCCTCCAGAATTTGGTTCATTTTTTTAAATTATGTATCTTTATTTATTTTCCTTACTTGGTAAGAAAGTTTCCTCATGGTAATTTTTGGTTATTTGCACATCTTTTGAGCATTTTTAAAATAGTTGGTTTAAAGTCTTAATTTAGTAACTTCAGTATCTGATCTTTCTTAGGAAGAGTTTTTATAGATTTTGAATTTTCCTACGTAGAAACCATACTACTTTTTTGTGTGTTTCTTAGACATTTTGTTGAAAATAGAACATCGTATGTATTATAATGTACTAATTTTTGGAGAACATTATCTTTCTTTCAGGGTTTGTAGTTGTTGCTTCTTGTAGATGTGGTGCCTTTTTAGTAACTTTATTGAACTAATTTTGTAGTGTATATATTCTTTGATATGTGTGGCTATTGAAGTATCTGTTTCATTAGCTCCGTTGTTAGCTAGGGTTCACCAGAAGTTTTCTTAAGTGTCTGGGACTCAAAAAAACGTGTCTCAGTTTCTGAACATGGACTTCGTGAGTGTTCACACATGCCTTTGAGACACAGCTAGGTAGTTTACAAGTCTGTCTGAGCTTTTACTTCTGATTTCCACAAAGCTTAAATGCCACCCAGACATAAGAGCTTAGGGCATTTTCAGACCTTTCCTAAGCATGTGCATATCTTTATGTGTTCATGGCTTTCTAGAGTCCCATAAATGTTTTGGAGAGTTTCAAAGCCCTAATCCCTAAGGAAGTGTATTCCACAGCTTTCCTTCAAGATTTTTGTTTAGTCTATTGTTTTTCCCCACAATTCGCCACCATCCCAGGCAGTAATGACTAATACATTTGCCTCAAAGGCTTTAGACAAATGTCTCCTGAACAGCTGCCTCACTGAGACTGTTCTGAGATAGACCGAAGACCAGTCCTTTGGATGTCCTCTATTGAGCCAACAGATAGGTCAAAGCACACTAGCACAATTCCTGGGAGATAAGTTTCATTCTGCAACTTTGGGCACCAATACCTGTATCAGGAATATGACTGTTATCTTCAAGGTAACTACTGAACTGAGAGTGGGAGTGGGAACACGGTAAGTTAAACTCTTTTTACTTACTGGGATTTTCATAGTTTATTTATGGATTAATTTATTTATTGAGGTTTTTTTGATTATGCATTCCCATGGCTGGTATAAGTTTTAGTTTCTAGAGTTCCAAAAATTTTGACTTAAGCAGGATTTCCAGTTTATTTTTTGCTTTTATGGAGGAATAGATTTTGGAATACTGTAATACATACATACATGAAATTATCAAAAGATGGCTATCTTGCTAGAAGCTAAATTTCAGTGTACTCCCACTATTTTTCAGTCTCAAATCTGTTTCCCATTTCTGTTTCTGACAACTGGCTGAAAACACTGGCATCAGTTTTGCAGGCATTGTCTTTCTTTATACCTTATAGTTAATAAATTGTTAATAAATTGTCAGCACCCCATTTCTCTACACTATCTCCTTACATGAAATTCTCAGGATCTTTAAACAAATCCAGTGCAATAGCTTCCTAGCTAAAAGTTCTGCCTCTAGACTCTTCTCCACCTAGTGTTCTGAAAGTAAACTTTTCTCTTTTTTATTCCAGTGTCACCCAAATTCTTTTAGGCAACAAAATAGAACTATTTGTTGATTCTCAAATATTGTGTATGTGTCCATGTCTATTCTGAATGCCTTCTTGTTACCAATAAAATCTAAGTTATTGCTATTATTTATCCAATTACAAATACCACATATTTACGGTAACTCTTCCTCACACAATAGACGTTTAATCTCTATTTTTACTAACGTTACTCTATCCTGTCATTATTTTTGTCATGTGCGTCCGTGTGAAGAGACCACCAAACAGGCTTTGTGTGAGCAATAAAGCTTTTTAATCACCTGGGTGCAGGCGGGCTGAATCCGCAAAGAGAGTCAGCGAGGGGAGATAAGGGTGGGGCCATTTTATAGGATTTGGGTAGGTAAAGGAAAATTACAGTCAAAGGGGGGTTGTTCTCTGGCGGGCAGCAGTGGGGGTCACAAGGTGCTCAGTGGGGGAGATTTTTGGGCCAGGATGAGCCAGGAAAAGGACTCTCACAAGGTAATGTCATCACTTAAGGCCAGGACTGGCCGTTTTCACTTCTTTTGTGGTGGAATGTCATCACTTAAGGCAGGGCAGGACATTTTCACTTCTTTTGTGATTCTTCAGTTACTTCAGGCCATCTGGGTGGCAAGTCACAGGAGATGTGATGGCTTGGCTTGGGCTCAGAGGCCTGACAATTTTATTGTAGTCTTTGTATGTATATATGCATTGTATTTCTTGAAAAGTTCTGAGGGCAGAGATTGACCTTTTCATTTTTGTATCTATCTAGTACCTTTCTAAGCGTTTTTGCATGAATTTTCTACTCAGAAAATATGTGTTGAATTGAGTGAAATATCTAATGTAATTTGCTTATCAAAATTTGGCAACATGGAATTCATTAAATATACATGTTTCATGTATGTACCAACCCTCAAATCTAATAATTATGAATATCCCCCAGATATTGCTATTCTGTTGTGGAAAAGAGTCAAATAGTAGTTATGTTAGAAAAAGGTTAAATATATATTTTTTTGTAGAAATTCCAGAGGAAGTCCTCAATGAGCAACTCTTGAATATAAGCTGCAAAATATAGCAACTGCACTTTTTACTTTATGTAAAGAAAGCCTATATTTATAGAACAGCTGGCTATACTTTCATAGAAATCTTTAAAAATATTTGCATACCTTGAGAATTAAAGATGACTCCTTTATAAAAGGTTATTAAGAAGTTATAATTAAAATTTTATTTACTGTACAATCAAAGTTGTTTTGTGACTTTTCCTTGTCTTCCAAATCACAATAAATAGATATTAATCTCCTTGCTTTTAGTCAAATGATTGTAAATGGTCATTGAGGGGATATTTTTCTTCAGATTCATTGACTGAATTTTTGTAAGACTGTGAGCCAAGCCATTCTTACCTCTTTAATATTCTTAGTAATTTCTCCACATAGTGCTATTATTGCTCATTCTGTTCTTCATTTACAGTAAGGACAGACACTGATTAATTACCTCTCATTCTATTGGCCAGATTTCATTACCAATAGAAAATATATTAGTAGTCTTGGAGGGTGGGTATTTTTAAGGGCTTTTCATCAAAATTTCTCATTGTGCATGCTCGGTATAATCATCCTTCTGTGGTCCTCTGCATTGAATGGAAAGAAGGCTCAGCCTCTGTTGACATTTCTATCATGTCTTGACTGTGCAGAATTATCTTAACTTTTATCATCAAAGTTTGAATTTTCTCAAAAACTTTTATAGCTATTATGCTAATCATTTGATTCTCAGCACACCCAAGAAGGGAGATGAAAGTGAATATAACCGTGCCTATTTACATAGGAGAAAACTGAAACCCAGAAAGGTTACATGAGTTAAGTTTAATGGCCAAAACCAGTTCTGCTGAGAACTAGCTCATTTCTATTTTTGTAAAGTTATGCTGTTGTCATTGGTTGATTATAATCTTCCTGGATAAAAATGTTTTCCATGTAATTATTTTTATGCTATCTCAAAGGGATTTGGGTAAAGAAAACATATTTTACCAATTTTGAGAAATGCAGAAGAAAATAATGTTATTCAAGCTTGGATAGTTTCTATGTCATGTTTTTTTTTTTTTTTTTCTTAAGGGTTAGAATCAGTGTAATGTACTAAGATATTAATAATTCTTTTTATTACTACTATTTATCACAACTAAGTAGAACCTTCAGTGAAGCATATATATCAAAAATGGCACCAAGAATGTTGAAGAACTAGTGAAAAAGAAAACCTTATAGCATAATCTACACGTGCAAGTTTTCCTTCATTGGTCCCATTAACCAACTTCTAATAAACTTTAAATAAACTATTTATTTTTAACTAAAGGAAAGCTATCTTCCAAACTGTGAAAGACAAAAAGTTACATGTGATATTCAAACCCACTTCCTGGTATTGTGGCATACTTGAGTACACACTAATAAATATGTTTTATATTTATATATGACATATGTATATGTCATATAAAACATTTGTATATATGTTTTAGAGACTTTTATGACTTGATATTTTAGTTCTAAAATTCTGATAATTTCAAAGTCTGATGAGAAAAACCAAATATATGAAAATATCCAAATAGTTATGAATTTTGAGTTTAGCATTTTGTCATATATCTCAGAACTTAACAGAAACAAGGTTCTATTTTGGGGCATATAGTGGTGAATAGAGCACTTCATTTTAGTTTTATATCATATAAACCACTTTCTACCCAGAGGAGAAAGCTTGCTCTGAGATACAACCACAGGGAGATTAAAGGAGATGGAGATTCCTAATATTGAAGAGTAAGTAGCTAATAGATGTCTGGGTAGAATATTTAATCTCATGAATTTTGTTACTCTCTCATGAAGAGAGTTTAACAAATTAGAATTAACTTTTATATGTAACATTTTGTCAGGTAAACCTCAGCTCAGGCTGATGATGTTTCACAAGCAATCCCCATCCAGAGAACAGGTTGGAATTTAGTGTTACTGCTGTATTTTTTAAACTCTCTCATCACCTTTACATTGTGTTGAAATGATTTTTATACATAATTTTGTCTCTTTATAGGTATTTCATAGGATAGACAATAGCAATATCACAGATGTTTCTTCATGGGAAAAGACAGCTGTGTTCACCTACAGGTAGTATGTACCATGAAGAACTTAATTCAAACAGATGCTGTCTTATTAAAACATTATAAGATGCATCGCTTCCCCTTCCCACCCCTATACAGAAACACATCTCAGAGATTAGTAGAAACAAAGTTCTAAATTAGCTGCAGAGTTTTTACATGTTTATCTTTACTCGTAAGTCAATGTATTTATAGATTATATCAAAGGTGTTTCTTTATTACAAATTTTAAAAATAGAGAATTTATGTATTTCTTTTCATAGTGATCTTCTTCTGCTTCTCCAAATGTTCATTTGAACCAAAATTCTGACCTCTTTAAGTTCAATACTTTTGGACGATTTTCTGTTGGGAACAACAAGGCTCCTGGATACTGCTTATCAAGAAGCCTGAATCCCCTCCCTCTCATACAATCCCCATAATGCTCTCTTCGCCTGACTTTTGAATGGCTACTTATTGGCTTTCCAGGAAAATTTCCTGTTATCTCATTGAGGCATACATACATTGCTTACATCTATTTGAATGATTCTAATCAGTTGCCTATTTACAAATTTTGATTTTCTTTCACTTTGCTATTGTTCTTCATTCACTTGTGTGCATTGTCTCAGACCTCCTGCAGTGTTATCTTGCTAGAAGTGGAGAGAGTGGTTACCCTCATCTTGTCCCTGATTGTAGAGGAAAATATTTCAGTTTTTCACAGTTGAGTATGATTGCAACTGTGAACTTGTGATATGTGGTCTGTATTGTGCTCAGATACATTCTTTCTATATCTAATTTGTTGGATTTTTATTATGAAAGAATGTTGAATTTTTTCAATGCTTTCTCTGCATCTATTGACATGAGCATATGACCTGAAACTCTGAAACTCCTAGAAGAAAATATAAAAAACAAAAACAAAAACAAAACAAAACACTGCTTGACACTAGTCTTGGCAATGATTATTTTGAATATGACACCAAAAAAATGATTATTTTGAATATGGCAATGATTATTTTCAATATGACACATAGGTAATAAAAATCAGAATAAACAAGTGGGACTATACCAAACTAAAAAGCTTCTGCACATCAAGGGATACAATTCACAAAATGAAAGTGCAAAGCATGAAATGGGAGAAAATATTTGTAAAACATATAGCTGATAAGGAGTTAATATCCAAAATACACTAAGAACTCACTCACATCAAAATAAGAGACTTACATTGAATAGACATTTTTCCAGAGAAGACATGAAAATTGCTAGTGAATATATGAAAAGATTCTCAACAATATGAATCATCAGAGAAATGCAAATTAAAACCACGAGGAGATATCTCTTCGTATGTGTTAAGACGACTGTTATCAAAAAGTCAAAAAATGACAAATATTCATGAGGGTTTGAAGAAGAGAGGACTCTTGTACACTGTTGGTTGGAATGTACTTTGGGATAGCTATTGTGGAAAAGAGTATGAAGTTTCCTCAAATATTAAAAATACAACAACCATATGATCCAACAATTCCACTTCTGTGTATATATCTAAAGGAAATAAAATCGGTATCTTGAAGAGAGTTATACTTCCATGTTTATTGCAGAATTTTAAAAATAGCTAAGATATGAAAGCAGCCTAAGAGTCTGTTGATGGCTGAATAAATAAAATAAGTAGTATACATATAAAACGCACACACATACACACACACACACGAATGTTATCCAACCATAAACAACAACAACAACAACAAGGAAATCCCGCCATTTGCGGGAACTTGCATGAACCTGGAGGATATTTTGCTAATTGAAATGAGCCAGACACAGAAATACAAATACTTTATGATCTCACTTGTGTGTAGAATCTAAAGCATATAAGCAGAGAGGAGAACAGTGGTTGCCAGGAGCTAGGGAAATGGGGAAGATGGGGGGATGCTGGTCAAGGGTACAAAACTTTCAGTTATAAGATGAATAAGTTCTAGAGGTCTAATGGACAGTATGATCACCATAGTTAATACTGTATTGCTTACTTGGAATTTAATTAAAGATTGGATTGTAAATGCCTTACCTCTCTTCCAGTGTGCACACACACATACACATTGATTTATTTATCTTCATCCACACCTATGGTTTCCTGCTGTGTTCTCTCTAACTACATGACTGAGGAAGAAAATACCTGCATGATATTCTGACAGATATGAAAGGGTATTGTTTTATTATTTCCATGGCAATTTGAGATGATACTGAAAGATGGTACATGGAAATTCTTTAAGTGGGTAGATATTTATCTACTACATCTTGGTCTGCTTTGCTTAGCTGAAGAGATGGCCAGAGGTACAAGTCTGTATTAAATTTGGGGCAGTGGCTCACGGTTTGGGGAGGTAGTCAAAATGTGGGAAGAATGTGATTAGAATAGGCCAAAGAAGTGTAAAGAAGAGATACGTGGATATATCTTTCACAATGAGCATAAAGTATAGAATATCAGTGTCCAATGTATCTTGTCTCTAGACAGTGCTCATTGCTGAGAAGGGGCTCAGAAATTATGCTTGAGCTAAGCAAGATGGACTTGTCCTGACTGGGGCTAATTTATTTCCTGCCACTGCTGTGTGTCCAACCAACCAGCGATAGGAAAATATCAGTTTATAACTATTGTATAACTTATACAATCCTCAGTGTATAACTATTCTTAGTAAGGACTAGCCAAGCACCTGAAAGCAGCTTGTCATATCAAGACTTTTTCAATCATGAAGGAAGGAGAAGATTGTTCTGACTTGTGTACATACTGATTCTTGCTATGGATTTGCCTCTTCTCCTACAGACACTTCTGCCAGCAGTGTTACCCGGGGACTTAGGGAATGCTGTAAAATATATTCAATGAATGATATCCTTCACATATTTTTTCTGGACAAATAATTGACTTTAAAAAAAATAGCTGTAGCCATAGGCTCCTTGCCACAGAACATAGTGTTCTAATCAAGTAATTCGTTACCCCAAAGCAGCTGGTCTTACCAAATGTTCAAAAGGTCAGTCAAAGCCCTTCTAATATTTTGTTTTCAATTCCCCATTACCTCCAACAGTAGTATCAGTACTAAGATAACCAAACAAGTTGATATTTTGACTAAAATTCCTGCAATAGATTTAACTGTAAACCTCTTGGAGAATCAGTCAAGACATACATAATTAAAATATCTTGTATTTTCTTTGATATATCCAAATACATTCTTATTTGTATTTGTAGTATATTTTACCAAAAACAGTACAATTTTCTGGGAATTGTGGGTTTTGTAGGTTAATCAATGTGGTGGCAAGATGAATTTATACAATATCAAGAGGTTGAAAGAAAAAGACAAACAAGAGAATAATTACCAAGCTTGTATCAAAACCCTACTGAAGTTTCAGACCATGGACACCTAAAGAAAGTTAATTAGAGATTTATTAACAAGTGTTCTTCACCTTTATGTGATAAATTAAAAGCAGCATGTTAGCAGACCTTGTCTTAAAAATCATTGTGCAAAACTACTTCAGAATATATACAGAGCGAATATAAAATAATCTCATCCAAAGTAAGTGGGTTTCCCCACACAAAAAATTTAAAAACTTAATTTTAGACTTAAAACTACTTAAATAAAAGAGAATGCTATAAGCAGAAGTTAAAATTCTTAATAATTTCTACCTTTCACAACAATGAAAACCATTGATTACTAAGTACTCTGCTTATAGCAACTAGCTATATAAAATGACTGCATTTCAGGAGTCGGGGTCCTGATATTTTAATCAGTCTTTGATTACTCTTAATCAGTGTTTGAATTACTCCCAAGGTAGTGTGCCTATGTCAGTAAGATAGATTATATGATCAGCAGCTGCTTTACCAAGGTAGAGAAATTGAAAATCTGGGATTATAGACATCAGGATATGAATATTTGGAGACTCCTTAATACTTCAAGTTGCTGATTTAAAAAATCTTAGGTGAAAAATTTAAAGTATTATGTCTACTTCATCCAAATGTGGGCTTTCATACCAAGCAACAGAAATTGAAGGGTCCAAAGCCTAGCATGACAACTTGTTAAGCTAAATGCATCATTGGTGTGCAAAACATTTTTTATGGAAGAATTTCCAAATAATAGAACATTGACTTTAGTGGCCATAGCTCATGATTTCCTAAAAAATCTGCATCAACATGCATGCGTTGTACAAAAACTCCTGTATGTGACACAACCTCCTTTAAATTGCACCATCCTTTGTCTTAAATTACTGAAAGTCGGTGCCGCTGTCAGAATCACAGTGGTAGTAAGTCTACCACCTGTTCAATTTCTAGGCTATGCTGAAAATAAATGATAATCCAATCATGTTATACTTTCTACAAAGGATTTTCATAGAAACACTTGATTCTGAGTTAGTATAAAGGTTTCTTGTGAGGAACAATACAATCTGAAGCACTCTGTCTCTAGCTTTGGTATTTTATTATGCAAAATGAGAATGATTTTTAACTCATCTATTTAACATACATGAACTTAATTAGATACTTGCCTAGTAATATAAAGTTAAGGGTTATTTTCAAATGGCACCTTATTTTGCTGCTTCTTACTACTGACATCTGCTTTGGGATCAATCAGATCTAGTTTTCCATGCACTATATAAAAATAATTTAAAGTTAGATTCTACACTCTCCTTGTATTTTATTTTCTCAACTAAGATATTCTGTATCCCCCCTCTTACAAACCTGAGAAAATAAGCTATTGAAAATCTCATAATTTTCAGCCGGGCATGATGGCTCCTGCCTGTAATTCCAGCACTTTGGGAGGCCAAAGTGGGTGTATCACCTGACGTCAGGAGTTTGAGACCAGCCTGGTCAACATCGTGAAACCATGCTCTACTAAAAATACAAAAATTAGCCAGGCATGGTGGGACATGCCTGTAATTCCAGCTACTCAGGCGGCAGAGACAGGAGAATTGCTTGAACATGGGAGGTGGAGGTTGTGGTGAGCCAAGATCGTGCCACTGCACTCCAGCTTGGGCATCAGAGCGAGACTCCATCTCAAAAATAAATAAATGAATACATAAATAGAAAATCTCATAATTTTCTAATTGGGAGGAGGGAGTAGACTTTTACTTTAGGAATAATAGTACTCTCAAAATCATTAACATAAATAAGATCAGTTATTCACTATCTTTCCCTTTCCTTCTAACTCTTCCAATTAAGTTGAATTCCCTTGACTTCTATTCTGTCTTGCTTTAAAATTGGTGGCAAAATTGCAGACTGTTTCTAATAGCAATAAGGAGTCGGGTACTTGGTTCAGGCTTTATTGCTACTTGATTTTTCGTATTGGTCAAATTACCATAGTATGATTGTGGGCAATTTGTATTCTCTGTTAGATATGAAATAGTATTCATGTTTCCTTCTTTCAGGGATATAAATATAATAGAAATGCAAGCATTCATATTATGCAAAAAAATAAGTCACTATATTTTCAGCATTGTACATTGAAAAAATGACTTTTGAAGAGACTTACTTCCAAAATTTATCTACAAGCAAGCAACTCTCTCAGATCTAATTTTAATTTAAAATGTTTCCTGAATAGATCCTGGCATTAGGAGACAATAAATCACTTTATTGTATAGTATTCTGGACTGAATTCTGTCCCCTCAGACTTTGTAAGTTGAAACCCTTATCTGTAATGTGATGATATTTGGAGATAGGGCCTTTGGAAAGGCGATTAAGGTAAAATGAGATCATAAAGATGGGACCCAAATTCAACATGATTCGTGTTCTTATAAGGAGAGGAGAAATTCCAGAAACCTTTCTTGCTCCACTAGTGCATATAGAAAAGGCCGTGTGAGGACATCGGAAGAAGGTGGCCATATGCAGGCCAGAAAGAGAGCCTTCACCAGTTCCCAATCTTGATGGCATGTTGATATGTGACTTCTATCTTCCAAAGTTGTGAGAAAGGAAATTTCTGTTGGTTAAGCCACTCAGTCTGTTGGTATTTTTTCATGGCACCCTGAACAGACTAATAGAAGAATAAAATATTTAAATGCATGAAGAAATTGACAAAACAGAACAAACTCAAGTCACATAAAATACATCTCAAGTTTTATTAAATGATAGAATGATCTACATTTATAGTTTATTCATCTATAATTTTATTTTATTAATATTTTGATACATATTACACAATGGTTTGCATGAATATCTGGAAATCCAGGAGCTTGTATGGCAGATAATTTAGCCACATTGCAAAATCATCTTTTTCAAAAAAACAGAGACTTAGACAATTCCATTTTGCTACCTACTACTCAAGGGAATGGATATAAATAACTTTGGCATCATTAATTTCTTTCTGCTTTTATGTAGAACATCTTTCTGTTGAGCTACATTTTATCAGAAATAAAGCATTATTTCCTTAATATGCAATTAGCACTGTTTTTTTAAACCATAGTTTTTTTCTCTTTACATTCCCCACTGTTGCCTTAAAGGTTAACAATATCTCAGATTTTGGCTTCAGTGATGACCAGGTAAAATTGGCATAGCCTGCATTTGATACCATGTCCTCTCTCTTTATATGAATCTATATGAATACATCAAATATGAATATATAAAAATGTATATGAATACATAAAAGTATATGTGAATATATATATAGTGAATTGTAACCACCACCCAGCTTCTGCACATTTCATTTACCAATAACTTTTAAAGAATGAATGCATTGAGACTGAACTTACATTTGAATTTAAATATCAAATACTTTGCAAAATAGAAAAATTAGAAAGCAACACTTTTTTTTTTCAGGTGATGTTGCATTGTTTCAAATAATTTGGGGGCTTACTTTTAGAGTTGTTTTCAGAGACAATATACTAGTCATACATAAATACTTATCTCATTTATTTTTCTTCCTTTCTTCTGTTTTTTTTTTCTGTATCTTTGTTTTACCTTCCCTTCATTTTTGTTTTCTATTAACATTGACTTGTAATTGAAAAAACGATGGAAAATATCAGATTATAGAAAGAGTAATTTTGATGTCATCTTGAGGCTCGGCATCCAGTAAAATCCTGATAATGGAATATTTTAAGAAGCGGACAAACGTGAGTGTCTATCTTAGCTCTTGTCTGGAATAAAGATTGTAGCCATTAGTAAATCAGATCGGGCAGTCTAACCTATTTGCTAAAGAAAGCAGGCATTCTTCTTATACCAAAAAATTGAAATGGAAACTTAGATGAGTCATAATAATTTGGCAAAAGGGAGAATTTTGAAGGGAATATCTGATGTCTCAAATAGATATTGAATCTCCATTTGCAATGGCTTCTAACACTAACTACAAGGAATTAGACTGAACTTCACAGTTAAGGACATAGTCCTACACATGCTTGCCCTTACTTTAGATAGCACCCACAAGTTCGTATGTCTCTAGACCACTGTCACTTCTCACAAGCTAGCTGCAAATTTGGAATGTTTTGATATTCCCTTAGATTTGACAGAGTGACTCACAAAATGTAGGAAAGTACTCTACTTATGATCACCGTATTATTAGAACAAAATGATACAAATAAAAACAGGCCAAAGGGATAGACACATAAGGTTAGGTCTGGCAACATCCCCAAAATGAACCTTCCATAATTCTCAGGGTCCTATTACCCTCCTGGCACATAAACTTATAACAATATGCAGAGAATTTCCAACCAGGGGAGCGTATCCAAGGTTCTTTGTCCAGAGATTTTATTGCAGCTTTGATATGTAGTCATGATTAAATCATTGGCCATGTGGTTATACTTAATTTTCAGCCTCCCTCCCCTTCTAGAAGGTAGGCTGATATCATGAAGCTGAAAGTTCCAGCCTTCCTTTCCCATGAATGGTCTTTCTGGGTAACCAACCTCCTTTCGGAGTCAGCTCATTAGCACAGACTATCAGATGTGGTCCGAGAGGTTCACCATGAATAACAAAAGATACTGCTACCCCTTGATAAATTCTAAAGATTTAGAGGTTATCACCCAGGAATGGGAAATAAAGCTCAGCCAAACTGTTCATTACATGCCATCTCATTGCCTTTTACTGTGGCAGACTTAATTATATTTAATCATTTTTAATTTTCAGGAGAGACTTTAAAAAATCTTGACACATTTGGCAAACAAACAAAATGAATTAACAATTACAATAATTGTGTTAATAGCTAGTGGGAATAAGTAAATTTACTGAATGCTTTCCAGGAAATATATATAATTCTAATCTTTTAAGTACAATAACTTAATAGAAATCTTTTTTTACAGTATTATATAAAGTAAGATACTAAATACTAAATGCTACAGTAAAATACTAAAGTATGAATTCGCCATTATTCTGATTTTAATTCTGGAAGTTATTTTATTGTTGTGTCTTCTGTTCTTAGAGTCAATGGATTTTAAAGTAGAAAAAAATGTTATTTTCCTTTTGAAAAAAACAACAGCAGCTATATTTTGTATTATGCAAAATAAGTATTCATCAAAGATTATTCAATTCGATTCATACATTTGCTGTGCTTGGCTCTGATGTGAAGCCTGTACATGTGCAAAATGTTTGAAATGTGAGCACTGCTCAATGGCTGTTTCACAACACATGTGAAGAAGTAGTTAATTCCTATAGATAAATTTTAAAGATTAGAAGCTTAAGTAATTATTATTCTTTATTTTACTAATGCTAGTGAAAAGTTTATCTTTCTACACTCCTTGTATCAAATTTGAATAAATCATGTGAAAGTACTGTGGAAACAAAAAGTCTTTCAGTATCCATTGTTACTTATTTAAAAAAAAACATTGGGTCCACAGAACTGAGCAGTCAAAAATTATTTCTAACTTTTCTCATGTTCTGAGCCATGCATTGTAGGTAAAAAGAATGAAAGTAGTCCCTTTACTTATCATTTACCATATCTTATGACTAACTCTGAAACTGAGAGAAGAATGATTCATTCATTATACGGTTATTCCTACTTACTTAAAACCAAATAAAATCTTTTAGGCAAGTGATTGATTTACTAAAGTCATTATTTAGTAAACTAAAAGAGCAGATCTTTCAAAATTTGTTATGTCCCAATACAGTAATAACAAGAGTTCTTTATCTCCATGGCATGATAGTCCTATATCAGCTGGATTTCAACTTAAAACTATATATTATTTTATAATATAACATTTATAATCATTACAGAGATCTTGAAGAATTGAAATGCACACACAGACACACACACACACATATATATAGTATACAGTACAAAATATAAACCACCTGTAGAATAACCTGTTGGAAAAACCAAATATCTTTTCTAATCATCTTAGATTTATGGCTGAGGCACCTTTAACAAAAGACAAATTGACAAGAGAAAGCTATACATATCTATTCAATGTAAGTTTTAAATGACATATGAACGTTTATAAGAAAATGAAGACCTGAAGACATGGGTAGACCTGTATGTTTTTTATGCTAGGTTTGATATAGTACTGGGGAAATATAATTGGATAAAAAACAAAAAAATCATGTTCAAGGATAATAAATGATAGGAAACTTAGCAAGCCCTGTTTGTTGAAATTCTTCTCTGTTCCTTTCTTTTGGGTAGAGAGAGAGCACTTCCTAAATGAAGGTCTTATGACTTGCTTCAGGAGAACGTCAGAGAATTCTTCCTAGGTTTTATGGCCTACTTCAGGGAAGAAAGGCCGGGAGAAGGTCATAGAGACCTTGCTGCTTCTGTGGTTTTCTCACATGTCAAGGTGCCATATTTTGGGGTAGCATGTCTTGAATCCCGTCAAATCAATATTTAAAGTCAGCTCCGTTAAATATTGATGTGTTTCCTTTCTTTTTCCCTCCTCGGGTATATTGACAGGTAGTTATATAAATAGATAAATTTTACTTAATAGATAGCATAGATGTGCATAAATATTAGCAAGTTATGCATCATATAAGCCAGAATAGTCAACTCCAAAATATGCCTCTTTAGCATGTGAATTATTTTGAGCTAAAGGCCCTTAGCAACCAGCATACTAGGAAAAGCTCTAAAAACAGAGTAAAAATTTTCCTTTTGTATAGAAAACTTACATTTAAAAAGGAAATTGCCATTCGTGGAGATGTCTCTCTCCTCCCTACCAGGAAGGGAAGGACACAACTTGTTAGTGGAGAAAGTACTAACTTAAATCTGCATAACAAACCTTACTAAGCTAACCTTGTTTGCAAAGCTTTTTCTAATCACCCTCACATAACATACTTCCCTGGCCAAGAAGCCCCAAACCCCCTATCCTTTAACCTAAAACATTATGTAAGCCTAACTTCTAAAAGATCCTTTCATGTATTCATCTCTGGGTTCTCCCGTGTGTTACCCATGCAATGCACATGCTAATAATCTTCTGTGTTTGTTAATCTGTCTTTGGCCCATCTATTTTGCAGCCTTCTAACTGAGAACTATAAGTAGAGGAAGATTTTTGTTTCCGCTCCTACAGTGTATAAATGTCTCTTACTCTTTCTCTCTCTCTCTCTCCCTCTCTCTCTCTCTCTCTCTGTGTGTGTATAAATCCATATAAATATGTATAAATATACAAATTTACTAAATTAGTCTATGCCTCTTTCAATATTTGAATTCTAATTTTGTCTTTTTGAAAAATTTGAACATGAATTATTAAAAAAAAAGCTATGGGACTCGATAGTGACAGGCAAGTAATAAACATAGATAACCTTTATTTTTATCCTTGCTATGTGCATGGCTTTGGGGGAATTTACTGCATAAGCTCTGGGGATAGTCATGGTAATATATCTTCACTGGAAGACTTTCTGTGGGTATCATGTAAGCCACACATCTTCTATGAAAAACCGTGAACATCTCATGCTGATACAATTTATACTTTTATTTATAAATTGAGAATGTAGCTTAAGTGACAACTGCTGAAATATGAAGGGCTTATCTCTAGATTAGTTTAATGTGAATACTAACTTAAATCTATAATAATGCTTCCCTATTTATATACTTATAATAGTCATACCAGCCCTCTAAGATAGGTAGGGCAGATACTCAAATCCTTCGTTTTTAAAGGCTGAATTGAGATTTTAATTGAAAAGTAAATAAATTTTTAAATGAAATATTATATTTGGAAAAAATAAACGTGAGTTAGCCACATGTATTTACATCCCCTTTCTCCCTAGATTTCATTCAAATGGTAGAAAATAAATAGAAAATATAAATAAGAGTATCCAATTTGGATGAGAAAGAATAAAAGAGTCAGAGTAAAAAGGAATTCCAAATGAAAAACGTAATGCCAGACCCAGAAGAAACTTCACAGATAACTGTATTTAATAGCCTAAGGAGGATAAGAATATAGTTTGTACCGAAACCACCACTGCAAAATTATAACTAAGACAGTGAAAGAGATCTGACCTAAGCAATTCCATCTTGCTTCTAACCTCCAAACTATCCTTGTTCATTCCTGGGCGTAGGCTGAACTCACTTTGGGAATTACTTAGTTTACAGTTTAAAACAAAGACTGTAACAGCCCTTTCCCAAAGCAAACCTTCTTTTTGCCTGGGGACTAGCCTGCCTTTGTAGGACTAACAAATTAGCCAGAAGATTAAAAATTATAGTTTAGGATTCTTGCAGTTGGAGGCTACAAGATTCTGACCCTCCTTAAACTGCTCCTAAGATCAGTGCTTAAGATATTTTGCAGAGCCTGCACTTCATAGATCAGGCAGGCACCACCCAGATTGATAAACTGGAGCATCTGATCTTGTGGCTCCTACTCAGGAACTGACTCAGTGGAAGAGGCAGCTTCAATTCCCTGATTTTATCTCTGACCCAACCAGTCATCACTCTCTACTCACTAGCCTTCCTCCACCACCAAATTATCCTTAAAAACTCTGATTCCCAAAGGAGAGACTAAGTTGAGCAATAATAAAACTCCAGTCTCCCACACATCCAGCTCTGTTTGAAGTACTCTTTATTGAAATTCCCCTGTCTTGATGATAAATTGGCTCTGTTTAGGCAGCAGGTAAGGCGAACGCATTGGGCAGTTACAGTACAAACATTTTTTTTTTTTTTTTTTTTTGAGACGGAGTCTTGCGCTGTCGCCCAGGCTGGAGTGCAGTGGTGCGATCTCCGCTCACTGCGAGCTCTGCCTCCCGGGTTCACGCCATTCTCCTGCCTCAGCCTCCTGAGTAGCTGGGACTACAAGCGTCCGCCACCGTGCCCGGATAATTTTTTGTATTTTTAGTAGAGACGGGGTTTCACCGTGGTCTCGATCTCCTGACCTTGTGATCCGCCCGCCTCGGCCTCCCAAAGTGCTGGGATTACAGGCGTGAGCCACCGCGCCCGGCCACAGTACAAACATTAAAAAAAGCATGGAATGTTATGGAAAGGATCAGAGAGCTCTTGGAAACAGGTGAGACAGCTGAAACAACAACAGTGGCAACAACAAAATGAGAGAATATTTGCAAAATAAAAAAAAATCGCTTAGAACAGAATGATGATAATCTTTTTTTTTTTTTTTTTTTGAGACAGAATCTCGTTCTGTCACCCAGGCTGGGTGCAGTGGTGCAGTCTTGGCTCACTGCAGTCTCTGCTTCCCAGGTTCAAGCAACTGTCCTGCCTAAGCCTCCTGAGTAGCTGGGACTACAAGGTGCGTGCCACCATGCCAGGCAAATTTTTTTTTTTTTTTTTTCTGAGACGGAAATGTTTTTTTTCTTGTTGCCCAGGCTGGAGTACAATGGCGTGTGACCTCAGCTCACTGCAACCTTCATCTCCTGGGTTCAAGCGATTCTTCTGCCTCAGCCTCCTAAGTAGTTGGCAGTATAGGCACCCACCACCATGCCCAGCTAATTTTTATGTATCTTTAATAGAGACAGGGTTTCACCATGTTGGCCAGGCTGGTCTCGAGCTCCTGACCTCAGGTGATCCACCCATCTCAGCCTCCTACAGTGCTAATTTTTGTGTTTTTAGTAGAGATGGGGTTTCACCATGTTGGCCAGATTGCTCTCAATCTCCTGACCTCGTGATCCGCATACCTTGGCCTCCCAAAGTGCTGGCATTACAGGCGTGAGCCACCACACCCAGCCCATGGTGATTATCTTTGAGCTTTTAAAATAGATGCCAAGTTGCAACTAGAGATAAATAAATTTAAGCTTCAGTAAATCTGTTCTTCAAACTTTTTATTCTTTCTTGCTATTGGTGCAAAAGTAAGAGCAGTTTTTAATATTAATTTTAGGTTTCATCATCCACCTAATTTTTCAAGATTATTCCTCTATACTTAGTCCCTTGTTCAGGAACCAAACTCTTCTTTTAATACTAATGAAAATCCACAAGTTTAGGATTATGGAAAAGATCTTAATTCTGCTAAAATGTAGGCATAGTTAAATCATAACCAGCCATTTTTCCTTAGCTTGCCTTTCTGTAATCATTTACTGATCCTGAGGTTATATGGTTTGTAACTTTCCCAATTGCTCCTATAGATTACAACACTATTGTCAAAACCTAAGATTGGTCTTTGAGGTATTTTTCAGACTTGTGTTATGGAGACTCACTGACTTTATCCAGACCCATGTCTTATACCAAGGAACCAGCTCAAGAAGGTCCTGAGAACCCCACCAAGAAACTAATCCTGCAGAGATAAATTTGGACACTCCCATGATTTTCTCCCCAACCAGTCAGCAGCACCCATTCCCTAGCCTCCTGCTTGCCAAATTATTTCTAAAAAACCCTAGCCTCTGAGCTGTCCAGGTGACAACTTTGAGAACTTTCTCTTACCTTGTTGTCTTTTTGAGATAAGTTCCTTGATAATATTTAGTCTACCCTTCAATTTCAAGTCAACTTCCAAAACCTTTTTAGATATTATTCTGTATGGCATCAGTAATAATTTAATAAGAAAAACCAAGTACTTTTTTTTAATTTAAGGAGTTTTAATTTAGCCAACATAATTAATCAAAATACTGCTTTTACAGTATAATTACTTTGTTAAATGAAACATTTCCTTCTTAGTTTTATAATTTACATTAATATAATCTTCAATTAGTTTCAGTAAATATTAATGGGAGGAAGAATAGCAGAAAATAATAATTCAACTCTTCCAATTAATTGAGCTCTCAAAAGTGATGAAATATAGGAGGCATTGAATTTTGGTAAGATGAACCAAATTGTTTAGAAAGGTAATGGTAATTGATTTCATCAGCTATTATAATTAAATCTTAATAGAATTACTTCTTTTAAGAAAGAACTCAATACAAACATACACAGAGGAGAAAGTAAGAATGTTCTAGCTTGCTAAATTCTTACTTGCTATGTTAAAAAAATGGAAAATAGAGTTGATCCCATATATAATTTATCTGTACTAAAAATCTGGAAAAATTTAAATTTCATAGGTGTTTAAAATGTATATACTACTATATATATTTTAAATTGACATTGGAATTACTTTTGAGAAGAAACTGTTTCTATATGGGTAAAAATTATGATCAAATTTTAGATGAGAAAACAGAACAAAGAGGAGAAATCAAGAAGAGTCATTTTATACATTGAAAGGAAATGATAGAAATGTTACCTTGCTTGCAGTTATTATACCTCCACTTCTGAAGAAATGGGCAGAGTGGAGGAAGGAAAATGGCCCAACAAATTTGCAGGAGTGTAAGGACTACTTGTTAATAGACATGGGAATGATTAATATGTGGTTATAAGTATTTGCATTTTTAAAAGCTAAAACTCCTCTATTAGGCCAAATTTTCTAGTACATACACAAGAATGTTATCTTATGTAGTCTGTTAACATCTTTAAAAAGCATGCAAGTGTGCATTGCAGTTACGCAAAAAAGGGAAGGACTGAAAAATGTTCAGATAATCCTGAGTCAAACAGAAACAGTATAGAAATTATAAAAAGTGAATGCATTTATCAACAGCCAGAATTTATAGCCAAATTTAACTATTATTATTATTATTATTATTATAGAGATAGAATCTCTCTATGTTGCCCAGGGTGGTCTCAAACTCCTGGACTCAAGGTATCTTCCGAACTCAGCCTCCCAAAGTGCTGAGATTACAAGCCTGAGTCACTGAGCCCAACCAAGTTTAATTCAAAAATTGTAAAAGTTTCTACCTTCATTTCCTTGACTTTCTGAAGAAATAGAAATTTATAAAAGGGTAATCAACAATGTATTTTGGGGAAAGATTGGTTGAATGATTTGTGCCTCACGTAATGATGAAGATGATAACAGTACCTGTAGAGCATCAACAACATCAATAGCATTCAGTAAATTTTAAATAGAGGTTGGATTAGATTGTATTTTTTTTTTTTTTTTTTTTTTTGAGACGGAGTCTTGCTCTGTAGCCCGGGCTGGAGTGCAGTGGCCGGATCTCAGCTCACTGCAAGCTCCGCCTCCCGGGTTTACGCCATTCTCCTGCCTCAGCCTCCGGAGTAGCTGGGACTACACGCGCCCGCCACCTCGCCCGGCTAGTTTTCTTTTTGTATTTTTAGTAGAGACAGGGTTTCACCGTGTTAGCCAGGATGGTCTCGATCTCCTGACCTCGTGATCCGCCCGTCTCGGCCTCCCAAAGTGCTGGGATTACAGGCTTGAGCCACCGCGCCCGGCCTGTATTTTTTTTTTATGAAGTATGTTTCCTTTGTTTAGTCATGGTAACATGACATAATGAAATTTCCACAAGACGCAGCATGTATTTAGCTTTTAAAATTTGGTTCCTAATAGCATCTAGGACCAAGGTTCTATGATTTTGAAATGACCACAAGAGTGTAATTGGGTACTATAGTAGATTAGTTGAGTAAGAGTTTTATCATAAAAACTAAATATGTATTAAGACAAATACTTATTTCATATATATTCCCAAAGTCTAATTTCACCTTTGAAATAATCCATGAAACTTATTTTTTCATGGAAAGCTAGTGTTTTGAGTATAAGAGGGCAAGGTGCATAAGGTTCGGGGGATAGATTATAGTTGTTCAATTCAGAGGTTGCCTTTGTGCAGAATTAGGACGCAGCCTTGGAGACAGAGAAAGTCAGATTCTTTAAAAAACTGTTTTAAAGTCAATACTATCTACCCAAAGAAACTATTTAATTACACATATAAATACTGCAAAAATTTAAAATAAATTTATAATAAGCATAATAATCCTAAATTTCCCTATAAATTTTTTCAGACAATTATCCACATTTTTCTATACTAATCTATAGTTCCCTTCCTGGAATGAACTGATTTTCTTGAGAGGAAGTTAAGTGTTAGCAAGATGCTTGCTTTTTTTTTTCCTACTGTGATAAAAAAAGTATTTTTTCGGAAATAGCAGAGAAAGGAAAGTTGGCAGTAATTCTTACTGGCTCCTTGTCACTTTGGAGACAGCAGATACATATTTGTACTATGGACAAAAATGAGAGTTTGTAGGTCAATGTCGGGAAAATTTTTAAGAAGAATACAAATTGAAAGGTCATTTAAATTAAAAAAAAATCACTATTTTGTAGCTATATTTACTTTTTTGGTATTTTTTTCTCACACTTGGTGATTCTTTTTATCTTTCATTCCTCAGACTTCTGCCCTTTATCTTCCCAACCCAAGTTTGCTTCATGTGTGACGGAAGCCAGTTAGAAAAACATAGTTGTAATGCAAATGTGAAAGGCCAAAGTTTTGATAAAATTCATTTATTTTAACTCTTTGATTTATCAAATATAGGTTTTTTAAAAAAAAAAAATCCTAGCATTTTCAACAGGATTAGTAATACCCAGTTTAAACTTTTAATATTTTTTAGCGGCATAAGTAGTTTCAGCCATGAAAATAAAAAGTGAATAGAAAAATAACTGGAAGCCTTGTCTAAAAATAATCTTTATCATTATTTCATTTATGAATAAGATAAAAGAAATCTGGAGAAACTATACTTTTTTTTTTTTTTTTCCTTGAGACGGAGTTTTGCTCTTGTCGCCCAGGCTGGAGTGCAATGGCACGATCTCGGCTCAATGCAACCTCTGTCTCCTGAGGAGTTCAAGGGATTCTCCTGTCTCAGCTTCTGAGTAACTGGGATTACAGGCACCCGCCACTACGCCCAGATAGTTTTTGGTAGTTTTAGTAGAGACGGGGTTTTACCATGTTGGCCAGGCTGGTCTCAAACCTCTTGACCTCACGTGATCTACCCGCCTTGGCCTCCCAAAGTGCTGGGATTACAGGCGTGAGACACTGTGCCTGGCCTAATTCAAATCTTAATATAAAACTATACTGACCAATTGGTCTAGAAAAGGATCATTGATCATTGGAATAGAATAGATGACCCAATAATAGATCCCCACAAATATTGTCAGCTGATTTTTGTCAAAGTTGCAGGTATAATTAAGAAATCAGTCTTCAACAAATGGTGTTTGACAAATACATCTCAATTCACATAAAAATTGACTTAAAATGAATTGTAGACCTAAATAAGAAATGCAAACATATAATTTCTAGAAAAAATAGTACAAAAACTGATGATCTTGAATTTTTAGTGAGTTTTTATACGTGGCATCAAAAACATATCTGTAAAAGGAAAAAGAATAATTGATAATTTGGACATTATTACACTTAAAACTTTTTGTTTTGTGAAATTTTAAGTTATTGAAAAGCAGGCCAAAGTTAGGGTACAATATTCATATATTATATATCTGGTATGAACTTTTATCCAGAATATAAAATGAACTCTTACAACTTCTCAAGAAGAGAACAAGTATACAGTGGGAAAAATATTTAATCAGGAACTTTAAGGATACAGGTATTAAAACCATTCTGAAAAAATCTCTAAATAACTACTGTGATGGCTAGGAAAAATAAAATAGCGATACCAAATGCTGTTAAGGGGGCAGAGTCCCAAAAACATTTTCTTTGCTTGTGACAATGGTACAGAGACTTTGGAAAAACAATTTCGTAGTTTATTATAAGGTTAAACATACCTTTACAATATAATCTAGCAATTGTAATATTCATTATTACTCAGGACCATTAACTTATGCTAATACAAAAACCTATGTGCAGATACTTAAATCACCTTTATTTATGAACTCCAAAATTTAGAAGCAACTCATACATCCTTCAACAGATCAATGGAATTTTAAAAAATCTGTGGTACATCCATACAGAGGAATGAACAATTTATTCACATAAAAATGAATCTTAAATGCACTTTTAGGGAAAATAATTTAGACCCAAAAGGCTACATATTTTGTGATTGTGTTTATACGATATTCTGCAAACAGCTAAATTTTTGGAACAGAAAAAAAGACCTGTTGTTGTCAGAGGTTAGGAGAAGAAAAGCCATTGACTATAAATTGGTTGCTTAAAAAGATGTCTAGGGTGGTGAAATTGTTCTGTATGATATGGTGGTGGTGGATATGTTACTCTATGCATCTGATTGACTTTTACTGTATGTATTTTTTAATGAAGATGTAGGAACTGAATATATAAAACATATGGTGAGAAATAAATCTAACTGAATTAAAATGTATGACAATCTTTACTGAAGGCAGTGAGAAAAAAAAAAGTGGGAAAATGTGTAGATACTATAAAGCTAAAGACAAAAAGAACATCAGTAGAAAAACTGGAGAAATATGAATAAAGTACTTACTTTAGGCAATTATAGTGTACCAATGTCAACTTCTGAAATTTGATAAAGAAACCATTGTCTTGCAAGTTGCTAACTTTTTGGGAAGTGGGAGGATTAGAATATAGTAACTGTATAATCTTTGCAAGTCTCTAGTAAATCTAAAATTATTTTTATGGAAATAATACATAGTACTGATTCTTTTTTAACATGTAAAATGTAGGTCAGTTGATCCATCTTAAAAACTTGCGGAGACATTTTGATAAGAATTGCATTACACTTGTAGGTCACTTTGGGGTGAATTACCATTTATGATTGTAAGTCTTTTGTCCTTTGGCACAGTATATCGCTCTATTCATTCAGGCCTTCTTTAATTTCTATCAGCGATGTTTTATAACTTTCATTTTATAGATCTTATACAACTTTTGTTAATTTATCTCAAAATACTTTATTTTTAAGACTTTTTAAATGCAATCATTAAAGTTTTTCATCCTTACTAATTTTCCATCTACATGTTCCACTAATCATTGCTTTTTTTGCCACCTCAAATCTGTTCAGGAGCCCATCTGTTATTTATCTTAATTTCAATTATTGTACTTCTCAGATGTAACTTTTACTTCTTTTTCATCACTATATTAGTAGCTTTCACTATCAGTGTCTGATAAATCCAATATCTGGGCTCATTTGAAGCAAGTTTTTATTGACTGCCATTGCTGTTTGGTGCTATATTCTCACACTTTCCTGTTTATTTTCATGTTTAATAGTTTTTTGGTTAAAATCAAACATTTTAATTAATATAGTGATTCTGAATTGTCTTTTGTTTTTCTGAAGGTCATGATTGTTTTTATAAATGTTATCACCCAATATGTTATTTTTTTTGCCTGCTAGTCATATAAAACTTTTGCCTTTCGCTGAGCTTGCTGTTTATAAATAAAGAAATGCATTGAAATTCTCAGACAGTTATCAATTTCTCTCAGATTTTACTTGATTCTTTCAGGTCATGCCCATGAATGTATAGTTTATACATACACAGGTATAGAATGTGTAGTTATCTAGATAGGAGTTTAGAACTTCTTTCAACTCTTCTATGGATTTGTCACTTCTGGGTCTCACTACTAAAATCCCGCCTTTTCTTTGGCCCTTTGAAAACTAAGAATACAATCTTGAACTAGAATACCTGTCAAATTTCTCCATCCCTTTCAAACTGGAGTCTGCCAATTTTAGTTGGCAAAGTTATGGGCTTATCGCCTGTTCCCACTCCAAATCCAGCTTGCCATGCACAACAGTAAAGCTGCTGGGTTTACTACAAACCCAAAGCCAGTAAAGCTATAGTTTTCCATGACCAAGCAGGGAGTGGAGCAGAAGAGGGCAGAAACAGCTCCAGGCAAGATGGGCGGCAGAGCAAGACTCCGTCTCAAAAAAAAAAAAAAAAAAAAAAAAAAGATGGTGATAGATTCAGCTTGTATTTTCTCAATCATTTATCAGCTTTTAAACAGCAAATGCTTCTCAATTGTTTGTCTCACTGGTCAATATTTAGTGCCTCTAAGTCATTATTATTTTCAATGTTGTCAAGTTTTCTATGTGTTTTCAGCAAAGAGGAATCACCCTATACCCTCTCTTAACCATTATGTGAAGTACTCTAGTTAATTTCGTTTAAATTCTAATGAAAATGAAATCAACTTCATCAAGGAGAAAGTCTAACCCTTGGTGCTTCTCTAAAATTTTTACTTGGACTCATTTTTTACGGACTGAGGAAGACTTCAGTATCAGAACTTAGGAGGTTATAGAAAAGATTTTATTGGCATTTTATTATTTGTAGTTTTATTTAGATGTGGCATTAGATTAACATTTAATTTTAGTGATGTAAAAATTTATTTTAAAAACACAAGTCCCAGTGGTAAAAGGTTAAAGAAAAAAACATTACACTATTAACAGTACAAGTTCCTGGATAATATACTTCAATGGCTAATTTTATATATGAACTTGTCTGGGATAGGGTACCCAGGTATTTGATCAAATATTATTCTAGATGTTTTAATGAGGGTGTTTTGGGGTGAGATTTGCATTTGCGATAGTAAACTTCAAGTAAAGCAGACTGCCCTCCATAATATGGGTGGGCCTTATACAGTCAGCTAAAGGCCTAAATAGAGCAAAAGGCTGACTTCCCATCAGCAAGAGAGAATTACCTAGGAGTCTGCCTTCATACTTCATCTGCACCTTGTTCTCTAGCAGACTGCTTATAGATTTCAACTGAAACTCTCTCCCAAATCTTTAATCTGCCACCCTCCCCGATCAAATTTTGCAATCAAAAGCTTCCACCATCGTGAGTCAAGTTCTTAAAATCGCTCTCTCTTTCTTTCTCTGGAGAACCCTGTTTTTTATATATATATATATAATGAAATTGGTGTGGATTTTTTTGTTTTGGTTTGGTTTTTTGTTATTTAATTGGAAAGATACAGCTATTTTGATAGTAGAACTCATGTCACTGAATTTAATCTAAACCATCCTAAATTATGATACACTGAAACAAAGATTAATTAGACTACAACCTCATGTTCTATAGTTTCCTGTTTTTATCAATTCTCATCAGATTATTTTATATTCACTTTGTAATACTAGGGAGAGATACAGTTAGAGATAATAAGAGACTCAGAACTGCCTGCACTGTCAGAAAGTAGGCAGACATAGGGAACATATGTACTTCTAGACTGTCTGATATCTAACATCAACTGTACTCAATAAAAGATGGTGAATTCGCTTTTAGAAAAGTTTACAATTTGGGGAGGATTTAAATAAAAATTAATCAATTATAATATGAATACAAAACAGATTAAAACTTTTATCTATCTTCTTTATAATGCTAACAGAATTGGAAACACGAGTAGTCAATAAATATTAATTTCATTTAAATGATGAATAATAGAAGTAAAAATGGAATTAGATATTGAAACTGCCTTGTCTATCTGGCCACTGAGTAAAAATAAAAGCCAGCCTAATTGTTTTTTTTATTTATGATTTTCAAATCATAGATGACCAAATAGGATATCAATGTTGGTCATTTTTTTCATACCGTGTAAGTCCATTCTTGACAATGCAATAGCCAGTTATTTTTTAAAACTTATAGGATTTTAGGCCGGGCGCAGTGGCTCACGCCTGTAATCCCAGCACTTTGGGAAGCCGAGGTGGGCGGATCACAAGGTCAGGAAATTGAGACCATCCTGGCTAACAAGGTGAAACCCTGTCTCTACTAAAAATACAAAAAATTAGCTGGGCGTGGTGGCGGGCGCCTGTAGTCCCAGCTACTCGGGAGGCTGAGGCAGGAGAATGGCGTGAACCCGGGAGGCGGAGCTTGCAGTGAGCCGAGATCGCGCCACCGCACCCGAGCCTGGGCCAGAGAGCGAGACTCCTCTCAAACAAACAAACAAACAAACAAACAAACAAACACACACAAAAAAAAAACTTACAGGATTTTAAATATAGGACACGCAATAGCCAGATCTGATTTCCCATCAACAAGAAAAAAAAAAATGCATTGAATTGTTTACTTTGACATTGAGTAAGCAAATTTATTTGGTTTGTTTTCTCAATAAACTTGCCACCAACTGTATAAAATTAGTTTATATTTTGATAAAGAATTACTGATACTTACAGAGTGTTAAAATCAAGCTAGTTCATTCTCAAATGGGTTGAGATCATCTTGATTTTTACCATGCCCACCCTTTTGCTGCTACCCCCTCTCCTCAGTCCACATGCATTTTTTAGTACTCTAGGCAAAGATACTGTATTTTAATTTTGAAAAAAGAAATGCTTGTAAAGTAAGAAAATGCAATTTCCTATCTGTCAATTCAGCATTCTCCCAAAAGATTTATTTAGTTCTTCTATATTAGCATTTGCAGAGCACTTGATATTTGCAAAATATTTCAGTTGTTTTAATTGCTTACTACATATAGAAGTGCACTGAATTACTATTTTGGTATAATCACAAAAAACTCACAGGAATAAACCTGCTTAATGTTTTTAAAGTGCTCACGTGGTGCTCAGATTACATTTTATACATTAAAAATAGGAAACATCATAATTCTATTATTACTCAATGAACTTCTATTTATTTCTTTATTTGTTGGTTAGTTTGTTTATTTGATTATATCCTACTGGTATGTTCACTCTTAGGAGGCAAGAAATACTAAGTTTACATTACCTAGTGTTATGTACAATGATAAATTAATCTTTCAGTTAATCACACTTTTTAGCCCTGAAAGAAGCTACTAATATTGTTCTGTGCATGAAGGAGAAAAGATCCACCTCCCAAGATACCTTCACCCTCCAAAGTAGGGATCAGTAACTTTTCCCAAGTAGAACTGTGAAGGGAGTAAAGGCTGCGTTACACACAGGGATAAAGATGGAATATGAGCATCTCCACTGAAATTGGAATAAAATGAGATTGCCTACTCATTTTAGAAGCCCACCCAAGTAAACCCAGGCTGACCTGGGAAAGTATCCTGGGTCCCCAGAGATTAGGATGAAAGAGACCATTGTAAAGCGAGAAGAGTGAATCCCAGCACTTTGGGAGGCCGAGACGGGCGGATCACGAGGTCAGGTGATCGAGACCATCCTGGCTAACACGGTGAACCCCCGTTTCTACTAAAAAATACAAAAAACTAGCCGGGCGAGGTGGCGGGCGCCTGTAGTCCCAGCTACTCGGGAGGCTGAGGCAGGAGAATGGCGTAAAACCCGGGAGGCGGAGCTTGCAGTGAGCTGAGATCCGGCCACTGCACTCCAGCCTGGGCGACAGAGCGAGACTCCATCTCAAAAAAAAAAAAAAAAGAGAGAAGAATGGTTGGAAAGCCCCCTCCTTAATGCCTGTGACCTAGGAAATAACTGCCTCTACCAGCTCAGGAAAAAGGAGGCCAGGAAAGTAACCTGCTGTGTATCCTTTGAGACCTACCTTCTGCTGCCTGCAGTGAACTTGCCTACAGGTAAAGAGAATTCTGTGGCTATTTTAACTGTATCTAGTTTACTTTTCAGAGTATTTAGTGCCTGGAACAAAAATAAGTAGAACAAAAGAATACCCCAGGCGTGTGATCACAACAGCAAGCTACCTGCCACATCCTGGGCCATGCACTTATTAGCCTTGGCATAATAAATGGTGTAGTGTGAAAGAGGGGGAGTTTTAGAGTATTAAATTGAAAGGAATACCATTCTAGACCTCTAAGCATTTTTCTTCTACCCTTTCTGAAAGGATAGAAGTGGGTCTTTACCTGAGTAAAATATGAATGTGAATAATGTGCCACTACAAATTAACAAGGATATAGCAAAGATAGAATGGAAATAAAAGAAAAACCATTCTACGTAGGACTGTAATATAACATGTGCTTCAAAGTTGGATTTTTAAAAGAATCAAAGAAAATCTCACTTAGACTTTACTTTCAAATTTTAGTTATAATTCTAAAAAAATGTGATCTTTATATATTTATTATTCACAGTAGTGTGGGAGTTCATTAGAAGAGAAGCTTGATCTAACAGGTAAAACAATTGAGAGCCAAGTGGAGGATGAAAATCAATAGGAAGCAATGGCGTTTGCAGGAGGCATGTGCATTCAATGTAGGGACAGGCAGTCCTTTATGCCTCTAACATTCTGAAGTATTGTATCACATAACAACACTGAGCTTCATGAGTAGTTTACATTCATGGGATATGTTTTCTCTTGACAAAATGAAGGAACTGTGCAGAAGAATAAAACAGTTTCTTTCAATGCAGTAGCAACAACAACTCATTTTTGTACTAAAATGTCATTAGAAAAAAAATTATTCAGTGGCAGTATTATTGACAATATCAATGAATAAGTAAAAAGAGGTAGTGATTCATATCTTGAATTAAACAGTTAATTATGTATTACGTTTAGAAAAAAATGATGATGATTTTGGCAACCAAAAACATATCTGTAATAAAAATGCTAATGGGATATTGTGATATGCACTATAAGGAAATATAGCTTAAAATCTTCACCATCATTATCAGTGTGCTTTTTAGATTGAGGACTATGGCACAGTATACACATGCATGTAGTTAATATAATCCCTTTCTTCCACATTACCTCCTTACATATGTGTGTAGGTAATATCTGTCTCCAACTCTTCACAGAACCTTGGAAATTATATATTAGTATTTTAGTTTAAATTTGAATTTATATTACTTTTTCTTTTTTTTTGTTTTGAGTTTCTTGTTGTCCAGGCTGGAATGCAGTGGCACAATCTCGGCTCACCACAGCCTCTGCCTCTGCCTCCCAGGTTCAAGCAGTTCTCCTGCCTCAGCCTCCTGAGGAGCTGGGATTACAGGCATGTGCCACCACGCCCAGCTAATTTTTGTATTTTTAGTAGAGACGGGGTTTCTCCATGTTGGCCAGGATGGTCTAGAACTCCCAACCTCAGGTGATCCACCTGCCTCAGCCTCCCAAAGTGCTGGGATTACAGGCGTTAGCCACGGTGCCCAGCCATCTCTTCATTTTTTTAAATTTCCAATTCAAATCTCCACTTGTGTTGACAAATGTCTACTCTATTCTTAATTCCAGTAACACGGTTGTATAATGGATTTCGAGACTGAACCAGACTTATCCTGCACATATGAAGTTTAAATTATAAAAACGTTCTGTTTAAATATTTTTATTAAAAATGCATACTAATCTTTTTGAAATGCTGTTTGCCTGTATCTCATATATATATATATATATAAAAATTTCTTCTGTGTCTTTATCCATCACTGTATGAAAGACAGAGGAAAATGGGAAGTAAGGTAATAAACACCAGGATAAACAGATAAGGATGTAAAAATCACTGTACAAATTCTGAAGCCGCAAACTAAGGCAGCTTTTAGTTTTCTTAAAAAAAAAAAAAAAAAACAAAAGAAAACATTAAAATCTATCTCTATTTGTCTCTCACCATCACTGTTTCTCTTTCTTTCACATGCATGGCTCTGAATATAAATCTTTCCATAATAATTTAAGTCAACATAGACTTAAATTAATGAAATGTAGGTGTGATTTGTGGCTGCTAGTTTTATGTGTGCTCATGACTTCTAAGCGGCTGCTGTGAGACATAAAAGACAGATCGAATAGTATGAGAAAGACAGATTTTTGAGAACATTAGGACAGGGTATTAGCTATGAAACACTAGATGACTGATAAAAATATGCCCTGAGGGCCCAGCCCAATTAAACACATTTAAGGAAACTAGGTATTTCAGATAAATTTTGCAGAGACACTGACAATTTCCTTCAACTATGTAATCAAATTCAGCTGAATTGCATCGCCTTAGACAAATACTCAATCTCCTGGTTCTGGCCTGATAGACTAAAGGGACTGTGTTGATGCATTAAAAGCTTCTTGAATAAACTTTTATTTATCTTCACTTTATAATTGCTGACCTCTCAACAGGCAAAGTAAATTTTTTAGGATAAAAAATAAATCATACATTATAAAAGATGTCTGTTATAGTTTATGACTACATACTAGGTCTGCCTATTCTCTAGGTATGCTTATTCTCAAGGAATAAAAAGACGTTCCAAAGAATATGTAGCACTGATACTTTAATGAGAATTGTGTTCCAGATCTTTAACTTCCCAATGTATTTCTGTCTAAAACTTATGTGATTTAAAGTTCTGAAGTTTAGATGTACCAATGGTTCTGAAGTTTCTTTTCCATTTTGCACAATTGCCTTTTTTTTTTTTTTTCCAAGCTTCCAAAGAAGGGCAAATTGATCAACGTCCCGGAGTCCTATCCACAGTCCCATTGATATTCGCAAGCAGCGATCAAAAGGACAAAAAAAAAAAAAAAAAAAAAAAAAAAAAAAGCTTAGCTCCTGAGGAAGGGTATATTGGCAGCAAAGCAACATGACCTGGTTAAAATATACTTGAGCATCAGTAACGGTCTCATCATAGAGCTCTGTGTGCCATATCTGCCTACCTGTCTCTTGTCCTGACCATCTCTCTCTCTTTTTCTCTCTCTCTGTCTTTCTCTTTCTCCCCATCTTTATCTTCATTCTATCAGCCATCTGTCTATCATCTATGTTAGAATTTGAATTCAGAAAGGAGATGTGATTGGACTTGTATTAGCACAATCATTTTGAAGTGAATCCCACTATGAAATGTTAAATGTAATGAAGTCAGACTTTTTCCAACGAAAAGTAAACTTGTTTGGCTGGTCATTTGCCCAGGAGAAATGTAGGGCAAATGGATTTGACATTGATTGTTTTCCATAAATTGAATGAAAAACTTTCTAAACAAATGTTCATGATAAAATAACAATAACAATAGCAAAAATAATGATAATATTTACAGCACATATCCAAAAATGCTAGAAGTCCATCTTTCTAATTATAGTTAATAGCAAAAAATGCAGCAATCACTTTAAACGTGCAGGTCAGGTACATTACTGAAAAGTTTTAGGGCGCTCAGAAGCCAAAATTTATGTGGAATGCTTTTTTTCCTCAGTTAGTTGTTGAACGGACTTGGTTTCTGACACTATTTCAAAATTAATTAATTTTAGGTGAGTACATCATTACTGAAGGAAAGAATACATATCACAGGATTTGCACTGGAACATATACTACAGGGAACACATTAATTTGTAAACTGCTATGAAATCCAAATATATGACACACTATTTTGGACTCGGAGTATATTCGTTTGGAAAAGAACTTAGAAATATAATCCAACCCTCTTTTTTAGTGGACGAGAAAACTGAGGCCAATAGAGAAGTCAGCTACCCATAGCCACATTTAGCGTTGGTGGCAGAGCTGGGACCTCAGCTCCGGATTTCTGACTAATTTTTTTCTTTCCACTGCACCAACCTTCCCCTCTTTATACAGAAAGTTTATTTTCCACTTTAAAAATTACAGGTTAAGAATTCAATAAACGAATATGCAAAACCAATGAAGAGCTGCACCTCATAAATATGCCTGGAAGTTATTTTGTCAATAGAAATGAAGAATACTTAGGACTATGGCAGCCGTTTATTCATAATTAGTGGAAGCAGTCATCATTACTTTCTTATTGACTAGCTTTGTTGCATCAGGCTTCTAATACATTCAGTTGCTGTATTTCAAAGGGGCACACTGTAACTAGTTGTGTCTTGTAGAATCTTAAGTGTTTATATTTGGGAAGCAGCTTATTGGAAATAAAATCTACCTACAGATTTAGTCCTATTGTATTCTGTTATTGTTGTTTACATTTGTTGTATTCCTACTGAAACATTTTATTGGGATAATATCAGTAACTTTACTTGAAATTTTCATTTCATGATTTGCTGATTGCATTAACAAGAGGTCTAAGTTCTAGCAGCCCATGACTGTTTATTTCTTTGTTGATTTACTTACATTATGCTTAGGTCTATAGATTTTCCCCTAATTTCAATAAACTGTTTTTTAATATAAATTTAACTGTCTTATTTAATTAGGATATGTCATAGACCAGTCTATGTTTCCTTGTCATGTCACAATTAAAAATTGTACTTGACTTTCTAAAACAAGCCTTGAAAATGCTTACATATGATTCAAATACATTGTTAAATTTGAGCTGTGTCTATACAAATATCAGTATAACTTACTGTTTAAGACGACAGGTTTTTAAATCAGACTTTTTGACTTTAATTCTAGTTCAACTATTGAATCACTACGTGTCATTAGGCAAGTCAAATACTTCTCCAAGCCACAGTTTCCTCCTTTTTAAAAGTGGAGAAAATAATTGTAACTAGCCAATCTATTTGTTTTGAGAATTAGATGAGATAGTCTATGCAAAGTTTTAGTGTATTTCCTAGCAATGAGTAAGCATTCTATAAGTGTTCCTTATCATTATTATTGATTTACTCTTTGATATATAGCAAGGAACAAATGTGTTCCATTTCTTAAAAATCAGTATAAGGCCTACATTTTCTTATGTCTTCTCTAAATATTTAGCCCATATCGATTTTCATCTTTCCTAAATTGCAATTAGATTTTCTACCCATTAATATATCATGAAATGTTATATATTTTTAAATGTTATGTATTTTTGAAGGCATAAGCTGTGTCACTCTTAATGGAATATAAGTTCCTTGAGGCCAGGTTCCAAAATGCTAAATATCTAGTAGCCAATTAACTCAAAATCCCTGTTTTACTGATTAAACTTTAGAATGAGTATGAAAGATCTTGTTTTAATGGCAAAGCATATAATTTCTTTAAATATAATTTTACCACAACTATAAAAAGGAAAAATATTCAAGGGCAGATATAATGAGAAAACAGATGCCAGCAAAACAATTTGGAAATTTGCAAATCAGATACCTAAATAGTAGCAGACTGAGAAGTCAGAGGAAATGGAAAATTATGCCAGCAGTGGAGGAAGCTCATAAGCAAGACTATATGCATCATGGAATCCCAAAGAGGCTCAGGCATTTGGAGTATGAAATATACATGAAAAAAAGGCAATAGTCTGAGAATCTCAAAAGAAAATCATTGGAAGTTGAAGGAGAAGTTAGATCCCAAGGTCCCATGGAGAAGACTAGAGATTTATTTCCTGGAAAGTTTGAATAAAAAGGGACTTAGGGACCCTGGGAATACTTCAAGGGGATTTTCATAATAAAAACAGTGTTGTCATCCAATATCTCTTTTTCCCACTTAATTCTAAAAATGTTACAGAAATTAACCAGTTCAAAGGAAAACTTACAATGTCCCAGCCACCTCACTCTACATAAAAGCCCACAAGTTAACAATGCAGAGAGTTTATCCTATTTTCTAGAGCCTATTCTATGAAGATATTTCCTAACATGAATGACACAAAATAAAACAAATAAAATACTCTGAAGAAACATACTGTTCAGAAAACTGAAAATAACCTAAATAAAATAAACATATTGTAATAAATACTCTTAGAGGATATATACATATATAAGTAAACACATATCTATAAAAAACACATTTAGATTTTAAAGTTGCTCTTTGAAATTAAAGCTATCATAAAATAAAATAGAACAGGAAAACATTAAATAATTAAAATGAGAAAAGCTTCCCCTAATTAGACCACATACATACAAACATACAATTTAAAAAATAATAGAGCAATCATAGGAAACCTAGATGATTGGCCCAGCAGGTAAACTCCCTGAATAGAAAGAGAATAAAGAACAAAGTAATAGCTGAAGAAGCAGGCAGGATATTCAGCAAAGAAATAATTTTAAAATGTACAAAATTGAAAAGACCTGAGTTCCTTGATAGATACACCCTGCCAAGTATTCATCACAATGGAGAAAATCCAAATCACATACTTGCATCATCATCAAATCCAGAATGCTAGGCACAAAGAGAAGAATCCAAAAGCTTACAGAGAGAAAAATAACATGCAAAAGTTCAGAAATTAGAACAGCATTGAATTTCTTAGCAATAATAATGGATGCTAGGAAACAATGGACTAATGTTTTTTGATTTTCCAGCTAGAAATTTATTCCCATCACAATTATTCAAATATAAAGTTAGAAAAAAAAAACAAAACAGACTTTTGTATTATTTTCAAAGAAGATTACTATGCATTTCAAGAATTCCTGGAGAACGCGCTATACCAGAAGAAGGCAAAGCAGGAGAAGAAAGAAAACAGAATGACTATTCCGACACCAGAAAGTGGAAAAGTAATCCACGTGAGAAGAGTGTTAAGAGATTTCAGGAATATACTTGTACCTCAAGTTGAGAGAACAACTGGTTCAGGTTAGATCAGGAAGTAGGCATGACAAAAATATCTCTATGAAAACAATGAAACGGGTAGACTACCTGATATGTTTGAATATATTGAGAGGAGATACATTCTACAGGTGGAGCATAGAGAGTTAAGCAATTTTTTTAAAGGTAATTATTGACTCCAGAGAAGATAAAATTGTATATGAGAAGTGATATGTAATCAAAATATTCTACATCATTCAATTTTTTATAAAAATTACATGTCAGAACATCATGAATACGGAGATTAATGTCATAACCAAAAGTATAATATAGTTATAATAGACTTCAAGAATAAGACAAGGTAAGGCATTTGTGTCTAATGTGTTAGAGGACATGGTAACTCAATTCTAATTTTCTATTTAAGGACGACTGATAATACTTGAAACATATTCAATAAATATCTACATGATCATTTTATTTAAAGTTATTAAGATATATATTCCAGGACATTCCACTAAAATGTAAGTGGTTGCCTTGATAGAATGAAAATATGGGAAGGGGAGAAGTAGTACAGGAACTGCTGTTTTTAATTTTTAAAGCATAACAGGATTATTGACTTTAAAAACTTGATACAAATGCACCCTTAAAAATAAATAATAAATATACACACATATAAAGTAATACAAACTCTAATAAACGTAAGTGAAAATTATTATGGTAATAAGTGAAGGAAATTATGAATTCTGTCAGGAGGAAGTGAAAACATTTCTAGAAAAAAACAATCTGCATATGAGTGGGGTTTGAGTAGCACACTTAACAGCATACAATTCTGTATTTGAGCCATCTCCATATAATTGGTCAATTGTTATTACCATGCCACCCCACTGAAATCTATATATCCCAGAGGATGATAATTAAATTAATCTATGCATGTACATTGAGGTCGTTGGATGAATGCTGCAGGGATTTGCTCCAAATACAAATCATAATTATGTCTTCTGATACTACTGTTAGAATTTTCTGCCAGTGAAAGCTTCCTTTCTACCAACTGTATTTCTTTCCTCATGCCTCAGGAAAGTTACTTTTCTCCCACTAATATTCTGCGCTAGAGAGGAGCAGTAGGCTTTAACTGCAGCACATATGTTTGAAGACGAAACATTGAATTCTAAGTGTTTTATGTAGACCTGCAGCATGCTGTTTGCTAGAAATTGAGAGTCTGGTAAGTGAGTCTTTCAACATTTCAGAGTTAACTTCTTTTTGCCTAAAACAAAATGGCTTTTCACTTCTCACTACGACACACTGTTCATTGCAAACTAAAATTTTTGTCTACCTATTTCAGACCGCCTCCAGCAGAGGAACTAACAAAGTTATTGAACTTTCAAAGTAATATGGAATTCTGACAGTGATTTTGGCAGCCTCTTTTGTGAGCTTTACTTTCTAGAGTGTGTTTGTAGTTCTGTCTGGAAAAGAAAGGAAAATAGGAATGTAAGCAACTATCTGTGGGAAAGAATGTAAGAACACATAAAGAAGGCATATAGTGATGGGCAAATTTTAAGGTGTATAGATTTGATGTAAAGAGGAGATTTGCTAATAAGTTTTTAACTCTTCAGAGCTATGATTTCTAATTCTAAAATCGGTATTATCACTGAGCCTGATAACAGAATTGAAGAATTTGAAAAAAAAATGTATAAAATGAACAGTTTATAAGTAAATATGAAGTTGAATAATCAGAATTATTTGGTTCTTTATTAAAGCTACAGAACTAGAAGGACATGAACGATCGTCATTATACTCAGTTTCTTCATGTTTTCTCTACAGTCATTACCATAGTTAAATACGTGACAGGTGTCTTCTAATAAAGCAAATATCAATTTATCCTTTTATAACAATGTTTGCTTTATCACAAAGATAATGAAGGTAGACAGAATACTATGTAAGATGATATTTTGTAGTTAGGAATAGAGAAACTAAAGATTCAGGGCAAGCGTAGAAACAGGAACCATATCCTCAAGCCATAGAATCTCTTGTTAAACCAAAGTGCTCAGGGAGACTGGAATCCAGTTTTTGTTTGTTTGTTTGTTTTATTTATTTTTTTATTGCTCAAACTTAGTAGAAAAAAGATAGCAGGATCATCTTGATGGCTCAGAAATAGCTTTGATGGCCTAATCCTTACTCTTTTCTGGTCCTCAAGGATATATACTGAGCAATAAAAATAAAATTAACAGAGGACCCAACAGGCCACAGCTAGTTTTATCCTCCACCAAGAAGAACTGGAGCCCCTTGGAACTTCTTGTTGGACCGTAGATAAGTTTGCTTTATTGGTCTGGGAACATGCAACAAAAGAAAATGTACCTGACTTCAGAAAACTGGTAAGGCAACACGCCTGCTGTAGGTTCTGATTCTTGTGTATCAAGTCCCTCAAGAATGATTCCTAAATTTGTATATAGTATTGGCAACTTGGCCTTGAACATAACTTTATTTGGAAATATCCTAGTGTTAACTTCATTGCTTCTACACAGAATGTTACAAAGGGAGTGGATAAGAATTTATTGAATCATTATGGAAAAGTAATTAAGAATGTCCTCAGCGGAGCTTGTAGTGAGCCAAGATCGCACCACTGCACTCCAGCCTGAGTGACACAGTGAGACTCCGCCTTAAAAACAACACAAAACAAAACAAAACAAAAACAATGTCCTTAGGACACTGGGGAGGCCTGGGATGAAAGAAATAATTGAATGTTAAACTATTAATATTGGAAGTAAATTTTGAGAAATTTTTTCAGCTCATTTTTTTTAACTTGAGAAATGATACTAGAGACATAGTGATATTAACTTTCTTATGATAAATCTCTCTTCTTATTTTAAACAAATAAAAATGTTAGATAAGGAATATAAAGAAAAAACTAAACAATGAACTTTCAATATTGGAGCCAAAGTCCTTGCAAGATAAATCTTCAGATACGTTAAATAAAAAAGAAAAAGTTGGAGTGGCACACAGGAGAAACAATATGTACCTTGAAGGGTGCTGTTCTAACAGGAGTCAAGCCTTTAGGTCTCATTCTCGGAGGGGACCTGGGATAATAACCCTTGTCTAACACTTAAGAGTGTGAAAAGCCTTACACACTAGGTTGATGATTTGGCATAAAAGCATCAAGTTGCCCTGATATATGAGTGGAATACATTCTATCTTTGGAAATCATAATCCATATGTAATGCTATGAATGGATGCTGGGCAAAATGTCTGCAATACCAAAGTAATGAAGCAGGCTAAGCTGAAAATCAAAGAACTGATCTGAATCTATTGAATTCTGGGAGACTCTGGCCAAGGAACCCAAAAACCTGTCCTATACAGAAACCTTTACAACCCAGGGAGTATGTAGAACACAGAAAAGATAAAACATAGATCTAATTCCAAAACTGGTATAAACACTGTTCCTATATTGATTCATTCAATTCAAGAAAGCTATTCCAAGATACCCAGGATTAAGAGTTTGAAATTCACTAAATATTGCTGAAAGAACTGCTAAAAGATTTAATTAGAAAGAAGGAAAATAAAGCCAGAAGTTAAGACTGATACAAAGATAGTAATGGTGAGCAAGGAAAATTATAAAACTTATAGAAGAAGATAAATAATTAGGTATTAAATACTGAATAAAATAACAAATATGAGGGATTATGTTAATAATAAATTGTTGATACTGTAATAAAAACATTGAATATGTAAGGGAGCATTTAGGGAAGACTCCAAGATTCTTTAAGTATTAGCAAAAAGTGCAGAGACAATGATTGCATATAGGCTTTGCTTGGCAAAATATAAAGTTACTTGTTTTAATCAGAATCACTTATATTAAGTGCTGCTACAGACAAAACTGGCAATAGCAGTGGCTTAATAATAATAATTTGTTACTAACTTAGGCAAAGTCTAATAGGAGTCAAGCAGTTTTCTTGCATCTTAAATCTATCTTCTGTGGCAAACGTGTCCTACAAGGATATTGCAGCAGTGAAAAAGAGGTACACTGCCTTTTAATCATTTCATCTGGAAAATAAACTAATCACTTCTTCCAATTGTCTGCCAGCTCAAATGCTTCCACTGTAACGACAAGGGAAGCTGGGAATGTGTGCAAAGGACAATTTGTGAGTCAAAAGTACATGTAAATATTTACCAAAGAATAGAAATAGAATATACAGCATTTAAACAAAGACAGGATAAATGTAAATAAAGAAAATATAGTAAAATCAATATGGTGAAGAAAGGGAATGTAACAGAACTAAGGGAAATTGTTAAATACAAGTGATGAAATAAGGCTATATAACTCCAAACATATCAGAGATCCAAATAAATTTAAATATATTGAATTCTCACCAATAATAATCACATTCAAAATATCAATCTGCTTCTTGCTAAGGACATATCTAAAATATAATATTATAGAGATTGAAAATGCTCAAAATGAGGGTATAAAAGTTAAATAAAGTTAACGTAACATTAGAACATAATATTATGATAGTAATATAATTACTATTAGAATATAATATGAAAAGAAGCTAAAATGGACATATCTTAAGACAATGCACAATATATTTATAATTATTATGACCCAAATAATAAATTAGCATCAAGATTTATGAAATTTGATATAACTGTAAATGAAAATGACAAATCTAAATAATAGACTGACATTTTAAAATACATTTCTTAGAAATATATAGATCAGAAAGAAAATTTTGAGTAAGGATGTGGAAAATAATATAAAGAAGGAGATGTCACCAACAACACAGATGGATTATTTGAGAACCAAACTACCAGAAGAGGCTGATAAAGGAAAAAAGAAACCACACTGTATGTTTATGTAATTAAAAAAGGAAAAGTATCTCATTCAAATTTTAAATAGCATAAGATACTATTATTCTTGGTAATTTTTAGAATATATATATATATATACACACACACACATATACACATACACACACACACAAAATACAAAAAAGTACGTGCATTTGCCATAAAGGATATTACAAAATAATTATTTAGGAAAATAAAACAGAAGTCAAAAACATCCTTCATAAAAGCTCCAGAAGGTTAGCAGTTGACTTCCACCCCTGCAGGTTTATCGAGGTATGATTGGCAAATAGAAATTGTATATATTTAAGGTATATGATACTTTTGATATATGTATACGTTGTGAAATAATTACCATGATAAAACTAACACATTCCTCACCTAATTACTTATTGTGTTTGGTAAAAACACTTGATATTTGATAGCTACTGTTTAAGGAAATTTCAGGTATATGAAATGTCATGATTAACTGTAATCACATCCTTATATTAAGTATCCTGAACTTACTCATCTCTCTAATTCCCCTACCCCCAGCCCCTGTAACCACTCTTCTACTCTCTGTTACTATGAGTTTGACTTTCTTTTAGATTCCAGATATAAGTGAAATTGTGGTATTTGTTTTTCTGTGCCTGGCTTATTTAACTTAACATAATGTCCTCAAGGTTCATTTATGTTGTTGCAATTGACAGGATTTTCTTCTTTTCAAAGGTTGAATAGTATTTCATTGTGTATAATATCATATTTTCATTTTCCATTCATCTGTTGATGAACACTTAGATTTATTCCACATGTTGGTTAGTGTAAGTAATTTTAAAATGAGCGTAGAAGGGGAGATATCTCTTAGACTAGACATACTGTTTTTGTTTTCTTTAAACATATACCTCAAAGTGGGATTGCTGGATGATGTGGTAATTCTGTTTTTAGGGTTTTTTGTTGTTGCTTGTTTGTTTTGTTTTGGAACTGCCACATTGTTTTCCATAATGGCTAAACCAATTTACATTCCCATCATCAGTGTACAAGTGTTCCTTTTTCTTCTACATCCTTACTAAAACTTGTTATCTTTTAGCTTTTTTATAATGGCTATTCTGACAGATGTGAAGTGGTATCTCATTATGGTTTTGATTTGTATTTTCCTGGTAATTAGCGATGTTGGGCTTCTTTTAATGTATCTGTTGGTCATTTGTATGTGTTCTTTGGGAAAACATCGGTTAAGGTCCTTTGCCCATTTTTAAATTGTTGTCAGTTGTTTTTGTTAGTTTGTTTTTTTCTTTGTTTTGCTGTTGCATACTATGAGTTCTTTATATGTTTTGGATATAAAATCCTAATCAATTGCATGGTTTGCAAATACTTTCTCTCATTTAGTAGGCTGACTTTTCATTTTGTTGTGTGGTTTCTTTGCTATGCAGAAATATGAAAAAGAAATAAAGGGCATCCAAATCCTTTTATAAAGGAGTAAGTCAGTCTTTTTTAACAGATGACATAATATTATATAAAGAAAACCCTAAAGTCTCCACCCAAAATATAGTTAAAACTAGTAAACAATTAAAGTTGCAGATACAAAATCAACTTAAAAAGTCAGTTTTGTTTCTGTACACTAACAAAAAACTATGTCAAAGAGAAATTAAGAAAACAATCCCATTTACAATAGCATCAAAAGAATAAAATATTTATGAAGAAACTTAATTGACTTGGTAAAAGATCTGTACACTGAAAACTACAAAACATTGGTGAAAGAATTGAAGAAGACACCAATACATGGAAAGATATCCTCTGTTTGTGGATTGGAAGACTCAATATTGTTAAAAGTTTCATATTACCTAAGGTCATGAACAGATTTCATTCAATCTCTATCAAAATTCTAATGACATTTTTCACAGAAATGGAAAAAAAATAGAAAAATTTGTGTGGAACCATGAAGAAAGTTGATAAGATAATCTTGAGAAATAATAAAGCTAAAGAAATAACAGATTTGAAATCACAGGTTTGAAATACTGATTTCAAACTACATTACAAAGCTATAGTAATCAAAACCATATGGTACTGGCATACAACAGTCACATCGACCAAATGAATGGAGAACCTAGAAATAAACCCATGCACATATGACAAGCTAATTTTTGACAAGGGCACCAAGAACACACAATGGGGAAATTATTGAACCTGAAATATTTTCCAGTCACCCATGAGGGGAAAAACAAACTTCAAAGAAGCAATAATAAGACAGAAATCTTACTTCTTAGCAGAAATTGTAGGAGCCAAAAGTCAATGGAAAGTGCTAAAAATTGTAAACATACAATTTTACAACCGGCCAAACCATCTTTTAAAATGAAGGCAAGCAGACATATTTCTAAAAAAAAAAAAAAAAAAAAAAAAAAAATTGCAGAATTCAAAGGCAGCAATTCCGTACTAAAATTTGAAAAGAAAACTTGAGGAATTCCATGCCAAAAAAAAAAGATCACAAAATCATCATCACGCAAGACACACACTCTCACAGACAGGACAAATATGAGAGTAAATCTAAAGTTTTATGAGTTTTTAAGCTTCTGTAATGCCAACAAATTGGGAGACTAGATGGCAGGATTGCTTAAGGCCAGGAGTTTAAAACCAGCCTGAGCAGCATAGAGAGATCCTATCTCTCAAAAAAAATGTTTTATGGGTTTTTAAACATGAAATATTGTAATATATAGTGACACAAGTATTTAATTCATCTGAAGTGATAAAGAACGTGGATGAGGTCTGACATTGTCCAGGAAAATGCAACTTCACTATTTTAAGGTATCTTTTGAGAAAATAAGGATGCATGTTATAATTTCTCTATTAAAGGAGAAAAAAAAAAAGATATGGACTAAGAAGTTCCCCAAGAAGAAACAAATGAGAAAAAAAAAATAACCAATTAATCAGAATCAAGGCAAAAAAGGAGAAAGTAAATAAAATAACAGATGGAATAATTAGGAAATAGATAGCAAGTTGCTGGTCTTAAATCCAAGTATCTTGGCAATTTCATTACGATGAAAATTTAATACACAACATTAAAGACAAAATTTAATGGGCTTAAAAGAGAAAGAGAAGAGAAATTCTGTGCTGCAAATAAGAGCCAAATATTCAACATAAGATTGCAGAAAGACTTAAAAAAAAAAAGAATGTGAGATGATATATTGCACAAATACTTAACAAAAAACTATTCATCTTTAAAGTAGAAGTATTATCACAGACGAAAGTGATAGTCTATAATGTTAAATCCATAAATATAATAGGAAGATGTATCAACCCAAACTGCTTATATGCCTAACTGAATACTAATAGACCTACAGATGAAAATACAGCTACAATAATTTTTGAAGATTTTAAGGTAACTTGCACAATTATCATTATTTTCGAGATCACAAGTAACATTTATCAAAATTGATTGCATAATGGGCCATAAGCCAAGTTTCAATGAATTTCAAGAACTAAGACCATACAGAATGTATCTCTCCACGTTGGAATTAGCAAAGAAATAACTCCAAAAATGAAATGCTACAAATATAAACTCCTTGGACATTATGTAATAACCTAAAAATCCTGTGAGTCAAGGAAGAAATAATGATAAAATTTAGAATGTATTTAAGCTGAATGATAATGACAGTGCAATAAATCAAAATTAGCGCAAGTTAAATGCAGTACTCAAAAAGTAATTTAGAGCTATAAATGCATTCAGTAGAAAAGAAAAAGGGCTGGAAATCAATAAGATTTCCAACTCAAATTAAAAAAAATCTTTCATATAAATTAATGCCTTCAAAATAAAAGACAACAATGATAACGATAAGATCTAATATTATGGAATGAGAGAACAAATAGAACTTTCTATAAAAATCAACAGTTATACATCGTTTCTTTGATAAAATTAACAAAATGAGTAAATGCATTAACACACACAAAAAAGAAAAAAAAGTAAGCACAAATTCCTTACTTGAATATCAAAAAATACATTATTAAAGCTTCCTTAGATGTTTAAAAGATAAGAGATAGTATGAACTTTTTTTCAAAAAGAGGCAATTTAAGTAGAGATTCCTTGATAATCACAGCTTATCAAACCATATACAAGAGAAAAGAACAGATAAATTAATTCTGTATCTATTTTAAAAATGCTGACCTTATACAATCCCATGTAGAAAATATATTTAGAAAGAATATGTTATTCTTCCCAACACATTTATGAGACCAGCAAAGCATTGATTTAGACAGCTTTCAAGGACATTACAACAAAACAAAATTATAGGTAAATGTCTTTTTTGAATATAGATACGAAACACTTAAACCACATAAAGGATAACACATCACAGCCAAGAGAATTTTATTTCACAAATGCAAGTATGATTTGACATTCAAAAATTAATCAGTGTAATTCACCACATTAGTAGAATCAAGTTGAAAAAATTCAGAAGCAGAAAAAACATTTGATCGAGTTTAATACCACTTTATTATTAAAACTTCTCAGGACACAATTTAAAAAAACTTTAGCAAACATTTGAAAGTAAGTAAAAATATACATACTAATAGCACCAACAAATATTAATAACGTAAAACCATATAATTAGGGGAAAAAATAACACCATGGATATAAAGCAAAAAGAACTTTCGTACAAGAGTGATCAAAATGTAAATTGGTACAGTTTCTTTAGAATATGGCACAGTTCACTAAAAGTAAATAGATGAATAACCTTTTTTCTGGAAATGGAATTTCTAGCAATATTTTAGAAGATAAATATAAACTTACGTGAACACAAAAACATAAAAATGTTATCAATAGTTTTATTCATAATAGCCACATATTAAAAATAAGGTCAACATTTAGCAACAAAAAATCGATAGTATAGTATTATTTTTTAAATAAAATATTATAAATCAATAAAAATGAATTCTACGTATAACAACACAAAATCTCATTGATGTGATGTAGACTGAAAGGAGCTCAACTTTTAAGAGTACACATTATACATAATTATATTTCTACTATGTTCAAAAGCAGGAAAAATTATCTGTCTTTAGTGAGAGGACTTACTGAGTTAAAAGTTAGGTTGGTCATAGCTTCATATTAATGAAAGCCAAGAGTTTATGTATATATTGATAAGGTATTCGTCGATACACACAGTAAGATTTGTGAACTGTATGTGAACTAAACCTCAATAATAAAGTATTAACTTATAATATTTGCAGAGAAAATGTCCAAAGTCCAATTAAAATTTATGAAAGAAGAGTAAGGTACTATTCAGAATGTGATCAAAAGTTATACATTAGTTAGAAATCCATTTAGCAAAAGTTTACATTTTTTTTTTCTTTTGATACAGAGTCTTGGTCTGTTGCCCAGGCTGGAGTGCAGTGGCAAAATCTTGGCTCACTGCAACCTCTGCCTCCTGGGTTCAGGTGATTTTCCTGCCTCAGCCTCCTGAATAGTTGAGATTATAGTCATGAGCCAGCACACCAGGCCAATTTTTATAATTTTATTAGACAGGGTTTCACCATGTTGCCCAGGCTAGTCTCGAACTCATGACCTCAAGCACTTGAGAGACCTTGGCCTCTCAAAGTGCTGGAATTACAGGCGTGAGCCATCGCGCACAGCCATTAAGTGTACAAAATTGTATGGGGAAAATTAATAGAGAATGTAGTAAACACTGTTGTTTCACTACCCAAGGGCTTTCCAAATTCATTTCCAATTTACATTTATGTGTATGCTATTTTATACCCATTAGATTGGCAAAAATCAAATTGAATAAAAATGCTCAATGTTAATGAACATTTGGAAGGCCTCAAATCACATAAACATTTTATGGACATTTAAATATAGTTAGCCACATTAGAGAGCAAATCAGGAATTTTGAGTACTTTAAAAATATACATATGTTATGATTCCAAAATTAAAATTTTAAATGTATAGCCTAAAGAAGTTCTTGCAAAAATGCCTAAGAGAATTGTAAAACATTTGCTTATGGTAGCATCATTTAAAATTATGCTATTTGAGAGCATGTACAAAATTTATCCATGGGTAAGTGGATAAGTAAAAAGTAGAGCATTATCAAATAAATATTATATGTCAGGTAAAATCAATAAAACAGACATACATGTATTACCATGAGTAACCTGCAAATAACATTTATTTTTTTTTAATTTATTTATTATTATTATACTTTAAGTTGTAGGGTACATGTGCATAACGTGCAGGTTTGTTACATATGTATACTTGTGCCATGTTGGTGTGCTGCACCCATCAACTCGTCATTTACATCAGGTATAACTCCCAATGCCATCCCTCCCCCCTCCCCCTTCCCCATGATAGGCCCCGGTGTGTGATGTTCCCCTTCCTGAGTCCAAGTGATCTCATTGTTTAGTTCCCACCTATGAGTGAGAACATGCGGTGTTTGGTTTTCTGTTCTTGTGATAGTTTGCTAAGAATGATGGTTTCCAGCTGCATCCATGTCCCTACAAAGGACACAAACTCATCCTTTGTGATGGCTGCATAGTATTCCATGGTGTATATGTGCCACATTTTCTTAATCCAATCTGTCACTGATGGACATTTGGGTTGATTCCAAGTCTTTGCTATTGTGAATAGTGCCGCAATAAACATACGTGTGCATGTGTCTTTATAGCAGCATAATTTATAATCCTTTGGGTATATACCCAGTAATGGGATGGCTGGGTCATATGGTACATCTAGTTCTAGATCCTTGAGGAATCGCCATACTGTTTTCCATAATGGTTGAACTAGTTTACAATCCCACCAACAGTGTAAAAGTGTTCCTATTTCTCCACATCCTCTCCAGCACCTGTTGTTTCCTGACTTTTTAATGATCGCCATTCTAACTGGTGTGAGATGGTATCTCATTGTGGTTTTGATTTGCTTTTCTCTGATGGCCAGTGATGACGAGCATTTTTTCATGTGTCTGTTGGATGTATGAATGTCTTCTTTTGAGAAATGTCTGTTCATATCCTTTGCCCACTTTTTGATGGAGTTTTTTGTTTTTTTCTTGTAAATTTGTTTGAGTTCTTTGTAGGTTCTGGATATTAGCCCTTTGTCAGACGAGTAGATTGCAAAAATTTTCTCCCATTCTGTAGGTTGCCTGTTCACTCTGATGGTAGTTTCTTTTGCTGTGCAGAAGCTCTTTAGTTTAATTAGATCCCATTTGTCAATTTTGGCTTTTGCTGTCGTTGCTTTTGATATTTTAGACATGAAGTCTTTGCCCATGCCTATGTCCTGAATGGTACTACCTAGGTTTTCCTCTAGGATTTTTATGGTATTAGGTCTAACATTTAAGTCTCTAATCCATCTTGAATTAATTTTCATATAAGGAGTAAGGAAAGGATCCAGTTTCAGCTTTCTACTTATGGCTAGCCAATTTTCCCAGCACCATTTATGAAATAGGGAATCCTTTCCCCATTTCTTGTTTCTCTCAGGTTTGTCAAAGATCAGATGGCTGTGGATGTGTGGTATTATTTCTGAGGACTCTGTTCTGTTCCATTGGTCTATATCTCTGTTTTGGTACCAGTACCATGCTGTTTTGGTTACTGTAGCCTTGTAGTATAGTTTGAAGTCAGGTAGCGTGATGCCTCCAGCTTTGTTCTTTTGACTTAGGATTGTCTTGGAGATGCGGGCTCGCAAATAACGTTTAATGATAAAAATGCATGTTAAAGAATGGCGCTTCCAGTGTATTATTCTTCATATTATACTATATATTGTTTAACAATACATATATCAGAAATAGTAGTGTATTTAAAAATGATAAAACATTACCCTGCATATCACTGTAATTGCAATTGCCTGATTTTATTTTTTTAATTTAAGAATAGGAAACAACAAAGTCTCAGGAGAAACTACCATTAGTGTGTACATATATAACACCATAGATTATGATGTCATATGTGTATATATATATATAAAAACCACCATTAGTGTTATATATATATATGACACTATACATAAGTTAACATCATATATATATATAACTCTAATGGTGGTTTATATATATGATATCATAATCTATATATATGACATAATCTAAACAAAATATGGCATCTTGATTAACATTGTGAATGTGCTCATTTTGGAACCCATATTTTAATAAATATAAACTATCATTTTATTATTAGTTCTATGCCATCTCTTTTCAGATTCTGGAGAAGTAGTATGAAAAAGGAAATTTGCAGAATATCAATTTTTTTTTTAGGAAGTCTGTACTATATTTTGTGAAGGCTGTGTACTGAATACAGGTATCGCTCGTGTTAGGCCATTTTTGTATTGCTATAAAGAAATACCTGAGACTAGATAATTTATAAGAAAAGAGGTTTAATTGGCTCACAGTTCTGCAGGCTGTGCAGGAAGCATAACACCAGCATCTGCAAGGTGGGGGCTCGGGGGAGCAGGTACCACACTCTTTTAAAAAACCGGATCTCATGAGAAGGAACTCACTATTGCACAATGCCAAGTGAATGATACTTAACCATTTATGAGAGACTGCTCCCATGATCCAATCACCTCCCATCGGACCCCACCTCCAACATTGGGGATTTTAATTCACCACAATATTTGGGTGGGGATGCAAATCCAAACAATATCACACATATTCTGGTGATTTTGGAAGATAAATATAAACTATCTTCGTCTTAGTGTTTTTATGAATTCGTTTTTCTATACTATATACGTAGTATATTATCCAGAAATCTAAACTCTATTTGCTTACTCTCATGAATTTCTAGCAAATATACAAAAGAGGGGTATAAACATTATGCTCATAGTAGCATTGTTTAAAAGCAGGAAAAATAAGGCAAATGTGTTTAATATACATGATCGGTAGTAATGGGCAAAATCTCTTAATTGTAGGATGGGTGGATAGTATTTTTAAAGGTTATATTTACCTCATATTCAACTCTATTAATCTGCATTATAACATTTTCACCTATTTCTTTAGTTTTTAATTTATAATTGAGAAATAATAATTGTACATATTTGTGGGGTACATTGTGCTGTTTCAATGCTTGTATTCATTGCATAATGATCAATTCAGGGTAATTAACATATCAATCGCTTCACATATTTATCATTCTTTTGTGGTGGTAATATTCAAAATCCTCTCTTCTAACTATCTTGAAATATGCACTGCACTGTTGTTAGCTATAGTCACCCTTCTACGTAATGGAACACAATCATTCATTCTTCCTAACTGTAGCTTTCTACCCGTTGGCCAACCTCTTTTTATCCCTCCCTCCCCATTACCTTACCCAGTATCTGGTAATGGCTATTCTACTATACTTCTATGAGATCAACTGTTTTCATTCCATGTATGAGTGAGATCATGTGGTGTTAGTCTTTCTATTCTTGGCTTACTTCACTTAGCATTATGTTCTCCAAGTCTGTCCATGTTGTTGCAAATGACAGGATTTCATTCTGTTTAATGGCTGAATAGTATTTCATTGTATATATATGCATATCATAAGAAAATGTGTTATACAATGAATGGATACATGTTTATGTTGATGAATTTCTGTACAAGAAATTTCACACTCTGTGGTATGTAGCTCTATAAATCTTTGCCAATCCACACAGTAGTACATTCACAAACAAAATCAAGACCCATAATATACCCAACACTCTGGAAATATTTATCCTGATGCCCTATTGTAGTCATATCTCCCTAGTCCCTAAACCCTGGCTACATGGGATATGCTCTGTGTCTTGCAGTGTGCCTTTTCCAAAATGTCATATAAATGGAATTACAGAGTATGTAGCCTTTGGAACCAGCCTCTTCAATTAAAAAAATACATTTGAGATCCAAGATGTTGTGTAACTCAATAGTTTATTTTTTTATTGTTGACCACTATTCCATTGTATAGATTTGACACAGTTTATCCTTACACGAACTGTTACACTAAAAGCTGTTATAAATATTTGCATATGAGTTTTCAGATAAGAATATTGAAGTCTGCAACAGTAATGATGGATTTGTCTATTTCTTCTTCAATCCTGTCAGTCTTGCTTCATTCATTTTGAATCTGTTGATACGTGCACTGTTCTGCCTCTTGTGCATATATTTTGGTTGCCCCAAAAAGTAGTTTATATTTTATTACACTTCTTAATTATTAAAATACACCAGAATTAAACCTCTTACATTTTCTATGACTTTATAGCAAAACTTATTTCTACAAATCTCCAGCAACGCTTTTAGTGTTATTTTAACAACAAATTTATTTTAATTTATGCCATATGATTTTATGTTTATTGTTTTATCCATTTTTTCATAGAACAAAGAACAAAGCACTTACCAATAATATGTAGCTTTTGCCTTTCATTAAGAAAGAAACTTCATTTTAACAGTGTTGATTCTTCCTATCCATGAACAAGAAATGTTTTCCATTCGTTGGTGTTCTCTCTAATTCCTTTGAGCAGTGTTTTGTAATTCTCATTGGAGAGATTTTTCACTTCCCTGGTTAGTGGAATTCCTAGGTATTTTATTCTTTTTATGACTATTTTGAATGGGACTGTGTTCTTGACTTGGGTCTCAGGTTGGATGTTGTTTGTGTATAGGAACATTAAACATTTCTGTACATTGATTTTATATCCTGAAACTTTGCTGAAGTTGTTTATCAGATAAAGGAGGTTTTGGGCAGAGATTATGAGGTTTTCTAGGTATAGAATCGTATTGTATAAAAATGGGGATAGTTGGCTGGGCGCGGTGGCTCAAGCCTGTAATCCCAGCACTTTGGGAGGCTGAGACGGGCAGATCACGAGGTCAGGAGATTGAGACCATCCTGGCTAACACGGTGAAACCCCGTCTCTACTAAAATACAAAAAAAATTAGCTGGGCGAGGTGGCGGGCGCCTGTACTCCCAGCTACTCGGGAGGCTGAGGCAGGAGAATGGCGTGAACCCCTGAGGCGGGGCTTGCAGTGAGCCGAGATCCGGCCACTGCACTCCAGCCTGGGCGACAGAGCCAGACTCCGTCTCAAAAAAAAAAAAAAAAATGGGGATAGTTGACTTTCCCTCTTCCTATTTGAATGAGTTTTATTTCTTTCTCTTGCCTGATTGTTCTGGCCAGGACTTCAGTACTATGCTGAATAGATGTGGGGAGAGAGGTCATCCCTGTCTTGTGCCAGTTTTCAAGGGAAATGCTTCCAGCTTTTACCCATTTAGTATGATGGTGGCTTTGGTTTTGTCATAGATAACTCTTACTATTTTGAACTATGGGATTTTACAATTCCTAGAAGAGCTTAAAACAGAATTACCATTCGACTCAGCAATCTCATTATAGATTATATACCCAAAGAAATATAAGTCGTTCTACCATAATAGCACTATTCACAAGAGCAGAAACATGGAATCAACCTGATTGCCCATCAATGGTAGATTGGAAAAAGAAAACTTGATACATATACACCATGGAATACTAGGCATCCATAATATGAGTGATATCATGTCCTTTGTAGCAACATGGATGGAGCTGGAGCCCAGTATCCTAAGCAAACTAACACAGGAACAGAAAACCAAATACCACATGTTCTCACTTATAAAGGGAAGCTAAATGTCGAGTATACAAAAACACAAAGAAGAGAACAACAGCACCAGAGCTTCTTGAGGGTGGAGGGTGGGAGGAGGGTGAGGATCAAAAAACTACCTATCACGTGCTATGCTTATTATCTTACTGATGAAATAATATGTACACTAAACCCCCCATGACACGCAATTTACCTAAATAAACTTGCACATGTATTCCTAAACCTAAAATAACAGTTTTCTTTTTCTTTTTTTTTTTTTTGAGACGGAGTCTCGCTCTGCCGCCCAGGCTGGAGTGCAGTGGCATGATCTCGGCCCACTGCAAGCTCTGCCTCCCGGGTTCACGCCATTCTCCTGCCTTAGCCTCCCAAGTAGCTGGGACTACAGGCGCCCGCCGCCACACCCGGCTAATTTTTTGTATTTTTAGTAGAGACGGGGTTTCACCATGGTCTCGATCTCCTGACCTTGTGGTCCGCCCTCCTCGGCCTCCCAAAGTGCTGGGATTACAGACGTGAGCCACTGCGCCCGGCCTTGTAGATAGTTTTTAAAGCCACTGTTTCTTGTAGTGGAAGTTAGGTAAGTTAAAACTGGACATTGCATATCCTCAAGTAATTTAATTATGGCAAATAATTTAATTACAACAAACTGTTGTTAGTCGAAATATGTTGAAAGCTAGCGAAGCAGTGGATAACCTCATTTTGCAAATTTCTGTGTTGTGTAAATTTCATGATGCGCTGCCAATGCTTCATTTAAAATTTATAATAAAAGATATGTATACCGAGTTGGGCACTCATGGGAAATACATACATTAAATATTAGTTCTGCTGTTATTGACCCTTTAGTAATGAGGCCAGGCTCACACCTGTAATCCCAGCACTTTGAGAGACCAAAGCAGGTGGATCACCTGAGGTCAGGAGTTTGAGAACATCCTGGCCAACATGGTGAAACCTCGTCGCTACTAAAAATAGATAAAATTAGCCAGGCATGGTGGCATGCTTTTCTGGTCCCATCTATTTAGGAGGCTGAGGCAGGAGAATTGCTTGAACCTGGGAGGCGGAGGTTGCAGTGAGCCAAGATTATGCCACTGCATTCCACCCTGGGCGATAGAGTGAGACTCCATCTCAAAAAAAAATAATAATGAAATAAAAGTAAATAAACAAGTTGAATTAGAAATTCTAACATGTTCCCTCAGTACCACAATAAATTATTTGGAGAACCCACTAGAATACACACATCTTGCTTGAGGAACCACTGGCCTCAGGACACAGGCTTAAAGTAAATCAACAACAATTAACTACGTACATATAAGCACATCTTCCTAATTTTTGCATTGCCTGACCTAACTGTAATCTATAGCACGTCTTCCCATGCCCAGATCTATTTCTGAACTGTTATGTGACATCTCCACACAGTTCATACTTGCTTTGACTGTGACCTAAATTCCTAGCCTATTCCCTGGATAGTTTCTTAATAGTGCAGGACTGTAAATGCACACTCGCTGTGTGTACAAGTTACATGGGAATAAAACAAGTTATGTGTTAATAAAAGTTATTTAGAAATAAAGCAAAAATTATAAACAATTTGTACCAATACCATAATTTTTCTGTTATAAAACAGTGACATGAAAAATAAATATAATAATGGCTTAATTATAAAGTATACAACAATAGTTTATCTGATTTGAGCCTCCATATACTGTATGAGGGCCTTAAACCTCTTTCATGATACTTTCCATCTAATTATGGCTATTGTCTCGGTGTGTCTGATATATACCTCGGGAAACACCCTCAGTCACCACCTGGCATTGATTTCCGTCTCTCTGTTCTGATTCTTTTAATAATATTTGAAATTATGTCTTCCATTACCTGTACAAGGGCAAAGCAACTCACCTGTTATTAAGAGTTAACTTGGCTGGGCGCGGTGGCTCAAGCCTGTAATCGCAGCATTTTGGGAGTTCGAGGCAGGCAGATCACGAGGTCAGGAGATTGATACCATCTTGGCCAACATGGTGAAACCCTGTCTCTACTAAAAAAACAAAAATTAGCTGGGCATGGTAGCGCATGCCTGTAATCCCAGCTACTCGGGAGGCTAAGGCAGGAGAATAGCTTGAACCAGGGAGTCGGAGGTTGCAGTGAGCCTAGATTGCACCACTGCACTCCAGCCTGGCGACAGAGCAAGACTCCATCTCAAAAAAAAAAGAAAAAAAAAAAAAAACAGAGTTAACTTGAATTTATTTAAATCATAACTTGGAATTTCACCATTAAACCATTATATAACATTTTTATTACTCTGTTCAGAGTAATATACCAGATCTTGTATAGTTCAGTGGCATCTCCATGAAACTCATATAAGTAGCTTTCAATTAAAAATTAAAGATTTTTTTCAGAAAGAATTTTTTGATTAATTGGTCAATCAATATTCACTAATTGATTTCTTATGGCATGTTAGCTTTATTCATAAGATAGGCATCATATAAAAGAATTGTAAGCATGATTTCCTTTTCAGTGTATGGGCAGTATAATTGGAGAGCCAAAAAAAATACATGGGAAATTATTGATGCCAAAATTACATAAAATGTAATACAGAAAATGTAATTGGAAACTCTTCTTGATATACTACCTTTCTTCATATTGAATCACATGGATAGCTATCAGTTCAAATAGGAATTTTTAAGGAAGTCCTTTATGGATTTCACCTCACTCCAATGTGACCACACTCAGTGCTTTCTCAGAATAAAGAAACTCAATTATTTTACATAATTTTTAAAATTGTTTTCTTTTTCTTTGCCCACCATATTCTCAAAAGGACACCTTAAGCTTCTCAAAAGCACAAAATACAAATTCTATTTCTTTGTCAACCCTCTGTCTAGCAGAGTTCTAGGTAAAGAATAAATGCATGACTGATTGTTTTAATGAGAGCTTATGGGTGTTGTTAAATCCCTTACTATCTGAGGACATCCTTGCTTATGGCAGCCCCTTGATTTTAAAAGTCCCTCCATATTGGAATAAAGGCAAAATACAGTGATTTGAAAGAATTGGGGAGAGAAATTTTAAGACTTCCTTTTGGGAAAATTTCAGGCAAAAAAATTACATCTTATAATCCATTCCAGGTTTTTGATTGTGTGATTAACAATGTACAATTGATGTTGAAAATAATATTTTCTCACTTGCCACAGCCTCTTCTTTGCATTCTCTCACTCTTAGGTATTATTTATTAGCTCAGTACCTGCATTATTTACAGGAACTGAAAAATAGGGCTGAAGATTATAAAATCTCACATTTTGCTTACTTTTATGCAGGTTAAATGAAAGAGTTTTGTAATTGTTTCTGCCAACCAGGAGGTTCAAAATGTTTATTAAAAGTAAATTCTGGATAAATTATGATTAATGTCCTTCTGGTCTGTTTTGCTTGAGCATATTATACACACACACACACACACACACACATGCACACACACACACACATATATATATATAACTTTATATAAAACTATAAATACTGGGAACTAGCACTAGAACTGTGCTTTTCAGTACAGTATCAGTAAAAAAAAAATTAAGATTTTTTTATGATTGATTTTACATTTAAACCTAGTCTAAAGGAAAAATAATCAAGAGTAACACAAGTTTTGTATAACATGAGTTGGTAAAGAAAATACCAATAGCTCAAACCTGACAAAAGCATTGAGAATGCCAGAAAAGAAATTTTAACCTTTAAATTTAATTGAAACATGATATTTGTCTCTTTTGAAACATTTCTTTCTCTACAAAAATCTGTTCCTTCAGAACCTGTTCACGCCATAATATTATATCTTTTTTTTTTTAACTGGTCAACGTATTTATTTGTAATTGTTCTGAATTTGTTTCCTGTGAGGTTTTCTATTACTCAAACTGTCTTTGTACACATAATTTTCCTTTCATGCGTTTTATGAATTTTTTTATTTCTATGGTCGATAGAGAATGACCTCATAATTCATTTCCGAATAAGCGAAATAATTTAAAGACATTTTAAAATGGGTGTATCTACTTGTTTGGAGCTTTGGCAAATCATGTTTCTTATTTGGAGCCTCTGGAGGAATGTTGACTTACCATGGTAAAAATTAACTGGTGAAACTGTAAAGAAAACACAGACTCTACACACAGTCTTGTCCGAAACTTACTCATCCTGAAACCAGTGAATTTCAAAGACCTAGATACTTCCTTCTGTGATGTCCCCTGAGATCAGAGAATGAAAAATCCCTCATAAATATACATCATGTACAGCTGTTTGATTTATGCATTATGCAGAAACTAAGAAAACAGAGTTGTGTGTAACCTTGCAATAAAATGTGCACCCACCAAAAAACATCCAAAACATTGTTTCCAAAAGAAGTGGTGTGAAGCATTTTAGTGTTTAATGAATATTGAAGAATAGTGCAATTATTGAAATTTGGCATTTAAAAATGTTTTTAAATTATTAGGAAGCTACCGCAACCTGTTTACTAAATCCTCAATTCTTTCTCTCCCAGTTTTTCTTACTATAAAATTTACTTTTCAAGCCAGAGAATTTTTCTTTCTGACAAAATGTAGATCTAGATTGTGCTGTCAGGATGCAGCTTCTGCATCTCTGCTGCCATGTGGATAGAATAACTTTCTTTCCTCAACAAGTGGACAACCCCTCATAGAGATAGATTTTCTATGAAATAGTGAGACTTAATCTTTGGGCCCCTCACTTACATCGCTTTCATAGGACCTTTCAATACCCAGTGAGGGCCCTTGGCAATAAGTTCTTCTGACAGTATATCTTGTGCTGAATGGTGGTGTTAGCTTTCAAAATTTGTAATTATTTTGGTAATTTCTGTCATCCTAGAAAAATGTGTATCATATATTTGGTATGATTGTTCCTAATTTCATATTAATTATTTATATAATTTATAATGAACACCCCCAGGATAATATAAGTTTTATACCTATAAAATCTGAATCATCCACTTGGCCCATGCCTAGGACTTGGTCTTGTCATCTGCAATGAGAGACTGTAGGCTCTTACTAGGAATTTATGGTAACATGGGCTCCTAACAGTCATGATTTTTATAACATGATTCGCTATGTATATCAAGTCCATTCACTGAACAAGTATTTTCACTCAAGGAAGGGGAAAAAAAATGAAGCAAATTGATTCTCTTCTAAAAGCTGTCACATCAGTAACCCTCATATTCTCATTTACTTATATTCTGAGCAGGTAGTTACCTTTGATTCATATCTCTCAGGAGTTCAAAAGTTTTTGAAAGTAATTTGTGATACAAAATATAAGGAAATTCAGAATGAGATTCATTTGGCTTGTCTCTCTCTCTCTTTCTTTCTTTCTTTCTTTCTTTCTTTCTTTCTTTCTTTCTTTCTTTCTTTCTTTCTTTCTTTCTTTCTTTCTTTCTTTCTTTAATGTATTGAACTCAAATCCAGAAATTGGTGAGGTTACTAGAACTCTAAGTCATAGACTTACACGTACTGAAAAAGTAGTTAGTAAAGAAAACATACAGTAAGAGACGAGGTTAATGTTCCTTGATACATTAACCTAGTTCATTGATATTTCCACTATTACTGCCCCTGATTTTTAACTTTAGTTTTCCTTAGATTGTTGGAGTAATATATGTACCTTAAAAATTAACTGTGGAACAAGTTGATGAACATGTTACACATTTTCCTACTTTTATAAAGTTCCTACTAGCTATATTTTCCCAAAAGTGCTCAACAATAGAGTCTGGTGCTAAAAAGCAGAGTAGGCTAAATTTAGATCAATGTGAAATGTCCTACTTATTTCCTATGAACTTAATTGATTGAGCTCATTTTAGGGGTATCTTTCCGATTGACCAGAAACTTGGCTCATTAGACCAACTCACAAAGTGATCTTTTAAAAGAAAGAGTTTTCAATACATTTGTTCATGTTCCATTCCACTGAGAATGGTGCTATTTAAAACTAAATACAATAATTTTAGATATTGTACAGTAGGTATAATTTTAAATATAGTACATGGGATTTCGATTTTAGGCACTGTTTATAAGGCATTTCTCCTTACATTATTCTATACTTAAACATAACAAATTCTATGGAGAGGTTTCTTTCAAAAGTCAATTCAGCCACATTTAGACTCAAATATTCCCCAATTTTTTTAAAGTTTAACTGAAGTCCAAATAGTATACTTGTGTTTCTTTTAAATTAAGTCCCACATGTTAACTTTACAACAGAAAGTTCATGTATTGTATTATTAGTCTAAATCTTCATTTTACTGTGTAGTTAACACAAACATTCATTTAACACACTATGTTTAATTTCCCATTGAGTTTTGGCTTATGGTAGTCTAATAACAGTTAAACAATGCCCCACTTAATGCAAGTTAAGAAATAAGTGAACCTATGCCATAGAAAAATATTACAGTAAGGGAAAATATTATAATAAAGGAAAAATAATGGAAGAATATCAGAGTTTGATGCTATTATACAAGACTATATTGTTTAGCAAATTACTTTCAAAATGAAATTAGGAATTTCAGAGAATCATTTTATTATTCTCATATCAGAATGCTTGGAAAAGTGAGGGCTAAATGTATTTGTTATTTGACTGTGTGCATTATGTCCGTGGAATAGCATTTTGGAAGACCCAACATTAAGCTAGCTTTACATAACAGACAATGAGTATGTCATACTAACTTATGATACAGTTTAATCCTGGCTTGACTCTGATAGCTTTGTGACTATAATCTTTCAGGCCTCCATTTACTTATCCAGAAAATAGAAATAATAATATGTAATTAATAGATGCCTGGTGAATATTAAATTCATTAATATTTGTCAACTATTTTTCACAGACTTTTCATTTAGTAAGTACACAATAATTAATAAGTAAGCACTCATATATGAATGTGTGTACATATTTATCATAAACAGATCCTCAGTAATTAGTGTAGAAATAATGTTCCAGATAATCCAAGGTTACTTAAAGTTTTTCAGAAAGCTATCCTTCTATGATCTGGCATAATTTTTTTTGTCATTTTGGCAAGTATATAGAGAATGTATGTCAATCTTCCTATTAGTTTGAACTAAGCAAAGTTATAAAGGCATATTTATCGAGGTGAAATGTTGAAAACAACAATCATTTTGAAGTAAATCTGTGATACTTTGGTCTCTTCCAGTGTCCAGGTAACTTATGCCACAACTTTCTTCTCTCTTTGTTAATAATACAATGTGTTTTATACCTGCCGGCACTAACATTTTGTTACCATTTGTAATAATGTTACTACTCTAGTATTTATCCATGAATGTCCTGGAGGGGAAAAAAAAATCTCATATATATCTAAGTGATGTGCTTGACATATAGTAAGTTCTCTGTAAGTATTTTTTGGTAAATTTATTTATTTTTTTAAAAAAAACTACTTGGAAAGTTTTCTGTGTGCTTTTATATTAGAACTTGACCTGTGAAGTACCTCCAGGAAATTTTGAAAAGAGTGCTGGCATATGACAATGTGTAAGTTTATATTTCATGTCTATGCATGCCATTAAAATTCTAATAATGTAGTTGACAGAGCCTTTCTTCTTGTCCCTTAAGGACTAAATTTGTGGTTTGCTCTAGATTGTCCCACCTAGCACAAGCTAGGTGAAATTTCAGGTATAGCCAACTTTTTTTTTTTTTTTTTTACCAGTATTAAAAACATTTTCATATATTTTTCCTGTATTATTTCACTTATTTGTGTGTGTGTGTGTTTCTATCACACTGCCACATCAAAATCCTCTTCTCAAACTACCATAGTATAGTGATTAATAGTTCAGTCTCTAGATCTAGACCATCTATGGACATATCTCGGCTCTGCTGTTACCAGCCGTACAATGCTGGAGAATCTGTTCAAGAGAAATGTGCTTCAGTTACTTCTCTCTAAAGTGGTAGTAGCTATAGCACCTGTTCCGTAGATGTGGATTAGAACACTGCGTGACATCTAGAAAATGTTTAATCAATGATGTTACTGTACTTGTTGCTGTTATTGTTGCTCTGTCAGGTTAGGAAAACTCTCATTTACCCTAGCATTCTCTCAAAGTGAAATACAGATCATTACCTCTAGAGATCATGTCCAAGTAACTCAGAATTATTTAGAAATCATTTATCTAAATAATTCAGAATATTTCCTGTTATAATTTAAAGTTGATTGTATTTGAAGGTGCATGTTTCAATCTAGTATGAGATAATCTCAAGGAAATAAAAATATATTGGTCTATTTTACATTTTTATATAATGAAAGAGATAATTACTTTCTATTACAAATGATGACGCTTGACATTTGTTTCTTTTTACTTTTAATTTTTACTTATATTTTGTTTATTATGAATATTTGCTTTTTTAAAGGTGGGAAGAAATCAACCAATCAAACATTAAAAAGCAATATGGAGGAGGGTTATATAATGCCCACTTATATTTCTCTTATAATTTTAAATATGTTCATAATTAACAGTATGATTAGAATTGGTAATATTAAAATGCCATCAAAAGAATCTAAATATATGTGCTTTCTGTTGAAGTCTTATTAGATGTTTCAGTGGATTCAAAGTGTTGTTATAAGAAAATGTGATTTATCAAGACTTTCATGTATAAAACAAAAGGCATTTTCCATGACTACTTGGCTAGGCTTTCAGATTCCAATGCCAAGATGTTGTATTTTGATATTGCAGTTTTGTAACAACAACAAAGATTAGTGAACTTCTGGAACTAAAAAAATATTCTAAACAAATTATCACCATTCTACTTCTTACAGAGCATTTAAGGAACACATATATGCATATATCCTTGCACTTTGTGCTGTAGATCCTGAGCCAGGGTTGCTTCCTTCTGACCATGTGAGTTCATAATTAAGACCTAACCTTGATGTACCCAGGGCTTAAAGATCAAATGTGTCCTTAGGACACTTTGGAAATCTACCTTGTAGTACAGGTGACTCAGCAGCAATCAGTCTTTCTGCCATCCCTTCTTTTACTTCAGGACCCAGAAAAGTTGTAGTTTATTTCTTTTCCTGTGATCAAGTCTTGGTTTTTCTCTTTTTTTCCTCCACCTTTTGTATCTCATTCTTTAATTTGTTTCTCTGTCGATAACTAGCCCAATGCCTGAGCATCTTCCCCTTAAGACAAAGCCTCTGGGTTTCTTCAGCTCCTGAAATGACTGGCATGCTGAAAATGAGCTCAGGGCATTAGTCTGTGCTACTAAGCCACTACAAATTCCATTCCCTTTTTCCCTGAGTGTGCACACACCGCTTGTTCACAGACTCCAACTTAGTTATTAAGCCACATCTGTATGCAGTTTGTACTCTGCTCCCTTTGACCTGCTGGTCCCAGAAGTTATTAGCCATATTCTACCTTGACCATGTTGTCTACTTGTCAACGTGCATGTCAATTAGCACTTGTAATATTTATTGACCATTTATTATAGACTAGCCACTCTTTTAATTGATTTATGAATAACTAACATACTTAATCATCATGTAAGCATAATAGGGTACAATTAGTTCCCCGACTTTATATAGGAACAAACAGACTTTCAGAAAGGTAAGGTGACATATCCACAGTAAGAAAGCCTGCATATGTGCAACTGGGAATTGAACCCCTATGTCTGACCAGAGGGTCCATACACTTAACCATTGTGCTGTCATGTCTTCCACAGCCTGCTTTTCTGCTTCTCTCTTTCTCTTTCTTTCCTGGTCTCTGTTGCAATTCCTACCTTTCAACTCCCTTCTGACCATGGACAGTTTGCAAAATGCCAGAGGCGCGTCTCAAAGAAGCTCCAAATAGGAGTGTGTACTACCTTTAAGTCAGCTCCTCAGTTGTCTTCTTTGGCTTGAGAAGTATTTCATCACTTTTTACACAGGTTTAATTATCATCAAATATGAGTTTTCTAATACTACAGCTAATATATGTAATGTCAAAGGACTAACAGAATACTAGGCAAATATTAAATTATACGTGTGAGCTTTCTCTTTACTCCTTTTTGTGTTCATTAGCAAACAGATAAAGCCATAATAGATTTTTTAAGGAATATTTTGTTTTGTTTTGATTTGGACTTATATATCTATTAACAATAAACCAAACATTGCGGATTAAAGCAAATCTGCCAATTATGTTTTACAAACACTATCTTCTGAAAGGTTCCTGGGCACAAGATACTGTTCTAGTAATATTTCACATTTTTTTTTTAATTTTAGAGAAGATATTCTAAGACTCCAAAATTAGATAGTATTTGGTCAGTGTCTTAGTTTGAGTGAATATAAAAAATTATCATAGAATAAGTGGTTCAAGCAACAAAAATGTATTTTTTACAATCTGAAGGCTGCAAAATCCAGAATCAAGATACTGGCAGATCTGGTGTCTGATGAGGACCCACCTTCTTCTTTGCAGATGATCATCTTTTTGTTGTGTCCTCACATGACAAAGAGCAGAGAGAGCAAGCCCTCTTGTGTCTCTTCGTATACAGACACCAATTTCATCATGAAAGTTCTACCTTCATGTCCTAATTGACTCTCAAATGCCCCATCTCCAAATACTACCACATTTGGGGATTAGGATTTGAACATATGCATTTTGGTGGGAGACAAACATACAGTTCATAGCCACCAATACCTTTGTTGTATTTTCACAAAAATGATGTCTAAACAACAAATGTTCAATTACTCATGCAATCTAAACAAAGGGTTACTATTAGGAAAATGAGTTAATTCCTTAGGAATTTTTATTTCAGAGATTATTGGAGATGTGAGGTGATGAAGTGTAAGTGACGTGGTGTTATTAGGAAGGATACCCCTGCAGGAGATAAAATCCCTTAGTTGTAGAATCTACTCTATCAAAAATCCTTTAGTTCTAGTATTCATTCTGTCATTGACAGAACAATCGTCTCTAATATCATCAAAGTTCTTCAACAACTATGAAATGTGATAACAGAACTAAATAATTTCAGAATGCTTTTCCAGGATCAAATTATATTTTCTTGATAGCATAAATAGCAGAGAACAATTTTAATTATGACACATAGTCAGTATTGTTTTGTTCTTTGTTGGGGAAAATGTTGAGTAGCAACATGACTTCTCTGTATTTGCCTTAGGAATGTTTCCAAATAAAATATGCTTCATATTGGTATTTAAATATCTTTATCAATTATTTTATTTCAAAAGCAAGAACATGTGTCCTTACTCTTCAGAAAGTTTTATGTTTTCAGTTTAATCTCCTACTGCTTAATATTTTCAGATCAAATGCTCCTTGGCTTTAGAAATCATTCATTAAATACAGGGGACAAGTGGTGTTAGAGGGAAGATTGTGTTGTGATTGTTTTACTTTTGATTTCTTCTTTTAGCCTCCTAAGAAACTCCTAGTATTAACCTCATGTTAATACTATATAGCAGGAGTCAGTTTTTGCATCATTGGTGTTAGTGAAGAGTGACACATATGACAAAGGTTAGGATGCTTTTAGAACCATTTGACAGCAATGACCACTGAAGATAGAAGTGGTTTTCCACTAATTTTTCTGGAAATAGAGCAGTGATATCTCTGTCCAAGAGTTTCCATTTGACTTAGAAGACCTTCATCCCATTTGTGTCTGTCAATAGTTTCCTCATTTTCTGAAATTCTGTATAAATACTATTCTTTCCCTTTAAATTTTCTCCAGTTGGAATTAAAATCTTTTTTTTTTTTTTTGGTGGGATAAAAGGAAAAAGAAAATCTATAACAGCCATTCAATTGTAGTCCTATGATAGTAAATTCTGTAATATATTTTTGATTTATGCTTGTATAAATTCTTGTTTTATCTCCCGTTGTCACTAGAGGAGGGCTGACAGCAGGAGTTATAGATTGATTGATTCTATATCTCCAAAATGCCTAGAGCAGTGCAATTAGTATGATGTGAACTTATTCAGTATGAGTTAGATTGGATTGAAATGATTAAGGGAATGGAACACTGAGTCTAGAGCCATTTTAGTTCAACATTTGCTACCTACCCCCTTCCTGCATATCTGTGTTTATAATCGTCATTGATTGTAGCTCAAATTTGCTGACAGAGAATCTTGTTTCTCTTAACTCCCCTAAATTTCTCATCCTATTTTTGTTCATCTTCTACCTCTAAAACTTAGAATAGGAGAATGTAATTGATATGCTACATAACTCACTGCTTTTGAGTGAATGGTTGATAGTAAAAAAAAGTACTGATTTTTACCGGTAACAAATCACTGCTCTGTATCTTATGGAAAAGCACAGCTTCTTTCAAGAATTTACAATTAAATGGTGGGAATATGGTGGAAGAGAAAGACTTAATAGATATAAAAGTTAAAATTGTTTCAGTGATTATTAGTTATCAAACTGATGGAGATCATTACATAAACATGTACTTCACTGCACTATAATTAGAAATTATATATACAGGAAATATAATTTTTAATGCAGGAAAGATACAAAGACCATTTGGAATTTCAAAATAAAGTGAGATGGCTGTGGGTTAAGTTGAAAGAGAATGAGAAGTGATTTGAGGTTGGCCTTGAATTATAGATAAGAATTAGGTGATTAGGCTGGGGAAGTATAGGACGATATAGACATTTAGATAAAGATGAACTGCAATTAAAGGTGTTTTTAAAAAAAATGCCTGTAGATAAACATCATTTGAACGTACAAAAATATGAAGCAGACCATGTTAGAACTATCTCTATGAGAAAAGCATAAGTCAAGCACTGAAGGGAATTTGAAAAAGGAGAGTGATGTAAGCTAGACTGGATGAGAATGAAAAGATCCCATCCATGAACAGTACATAATTTAGATAGAAACACTTTGGTAGTGCTAGAGTCAAATGATACTCAGCAGTTTGCGGTTGACTGGACACCCTGTTCAATCCATCTCCATAGATACACAGACGTGTTGCACTGATTAACTGAGCAGGGTGTCATATTTCTATGATTTAGATCCTCCAAAAGTATACTCTCAAGTTCGGGGATTTATGCAGCATTTAATTCTAAATGGCCCATTCAGAGGTAGAAAAAACAAATGAGCATCAATTTAACTGAGAAATTTAACCAGAATAACTGTGAAAAATCACCAAGTGGCAGCTCTGAAACTCTGTAATTCTAATATTCGGTTTAAGGAGAAGAATATAGAAGTATAACAATAAAATGAAAGTAATCTGGGAACACAGGGTTAGGTAAAAAATGTAGATGTGGACATTCATGTTAGAGTTAAAATATCAAGCATCAATAGAGAATTAAAGTTTTTGTAGAAAGCAAATTTCAAGATTAATATGAAAAAATCTAATTTTGATATGTAAGAGGCTTTGTACAATTGCTGTAAGGGGCAGATGGTTCTACAGTTTTTATTTAGCAATGATGCTCGCAAATCAAAATGCAGATAAAATTCCAAGGCAATTTTTGACACCCTATTCTTCAAAATCTTAGACATAAAATCAGTGGTTCTAACTTGTGGATTAATTTGTAGACATTGTGATCATCCTTTGGGAACTTTATGGAAGGACATGTGGAACATCATGTATTACGTCTTAAAGTTTTAGCAACATTCTAATGTGCTTATGCCACTGAAATCCAGTTGAAAATTTGGGATATGATATCTAACATCAAGAAATAAACTTTCAAGTAGGAGACAAGTTAGTGAGCCATATGATGAAAGGAGCTACTAAATTGCATTTTCAGATTATTTCAGATTTTTAGGTGAAAAAAATGACTCCTAATGGTCAATGATATTATTATTTTGCATCCACTAACAGAAATAAAATTTACATCATTTTGGAAGAACAGAGACACACTGCTATGTTTATTTGTTCAGCATCACTGGGCTGTGTTTCAAACCAGAGATTTTATTTGAAAATTCCATATGTTTACTTTCCATCTTATTGCAGAACTTCTCTCTTACAAATCCATTGTTTAAAATATGCTTGTCTACTCTGAAAATTTCCGTAATATCTTAAAGGTTAATTTTTTTTTTCCCTTAGGATGGAATGACTAGAGTTGATGCCCTACCTAACCTTTTATCATTACTTATGGTTGGGGAAATAAGTTAGTCTCTGTGTGAACACTAGTATTTTATGTCAGAAAACATGAGTCAATCAGCGGAAAGTATAAGGATAAGAGTTTTCTAGGTAAAGGGAGTGGCTTGGGCAAAGACCCGATAGAAAGAAAGGTCATCCCAAGTTCATTTACACAGAATTCAAAGTTCCAACTAGGGAATGAAAAGAGATGATACTGAAAGAGGAACATTGTGGTTTTGATTTGCATTTCTCTGATGGCCAGTGATGACGAGCATTTTTTCATGTGCCTGTTGGCTGTATGCATGTCTTCTTTTGAGAAATGTCTATTCATATCCTTTGCCCACTTTTTGATGGAGTTTTTTGTTTTTTTCTCATAAATTTGTTTGAGTTCTTTGTAGGTTCTGGATATTAGCCCTTTGTCAGATGAGTAGATTGCAAAAATGTTCTCCCATTCTGTAGGTTGCCTGTTCACTCTGATGGTAGTTTCTTTTGCTGTGCAGAAGCTCTTTAGTTTCATTAGATCCCATTTGTCAATTATGGCTTTTGTTGCCGTTGCTTTTGGTGTTTTAGACATGAAGTCTTTGCCCATGCCTATGTCCTGAATGGTACTACCTAGGTTTTCTTCTAGGGTTTTTATGGTTTTAGGTCTAACATTTAAGTCTGTAATCCATCTTGAATTAATTTTCATATAAGGAGTAAGGAAAGGATCCAGTTTCAGCTTTCTACTTATGGCTAGCCAATTTTCCCAGCACCATTTATTAAATAGGGAATCCTTCCCCATTTCTTGTTTTTCTGAGGTTTGTCAAAGATCAGATGGCTGTAGATGTGTGGTATTATTTCTGAGGGCTCTGAGATACCATCTCACACCAGTTAGAATGGCAATCATTAAAAAGTCAGGAAACAACAGGTGCTGGAGAGGATGTGGAGAAATAGGAACACTTTTACACTGTTGGTGGGATTGTAAACTGGTTCAACCATTGTGGAAAACAGTATGGCGATTCCTCAAGGATCTAGAACTAGAAATACCGTATGACGCAGCCATCCCATTACTGGGTATATACCCAAAAGATTATAAATCATGCTGCTATAAAGACACATGCACATGTATGTTTATTGTGGCACTATTCACAATAGCAAAGACTTGGAATCAACCCAAATGTCCATCAGTGACAGACTGGATTAAGAAAATGTGGCACATATACACCATGGAATACTATGCAGCCATAAAAAAGGATGAGTTCGTGTCCTTTTTAGGGACATGGATGCAGCTGGAAACCATCATTCTCAAAAAACTATCGCAAGAACAGAATACCAAACGCTGCATGTTCTCTCTCATAGGTAGGAATTAAACAATGAGAACACTCGGACTCTGGAAGGGGAACATCACACACTGGGGCCCATTATGGGGAGGGGAGAGAGGGGAGGGATGGCATTGGGAGTTATACCTGATGTAAATGACGAGCTGATGGGTGCTGACGAGTTGATGGGTGCAGCACACCAACATGGCACAAGTATACATATGTAACAAACCTGCAAGTTGTGCACATGTACCCTAGAACTTAAAGTATAATTAAAAAAAAAAAAAAAGAAAGAAAAGAAAAAGAAAAAGAATTTCAGAGGACATTGCACAAATTGCTCATCACTTACTTTTTTAAACAGGGTCACCAAACTATAGTCTGTAGGCCTGGTTGGCTCACTACCTGATTTTGTAAACAAAGTTTCAATTTTAAAGTAAAAAAAAAAAAAAAAAAGAAAGAGGAACAAAGAAAATCAAACTCTTTTCCTTTCTTCCTTCCTTTCCTTTCCTTTCCTTTCCTTTCCTTTTCCTCCCCTCCCCTACTCTCTCTCTTTCCTTCTTCCTTTCCCTTCCCTTTCCTTCCCTTCTTTCCTTTCTTTTTCTTTCTTTCACTCTTTCTTTCTTTCTTTCTTTCACTCTTTCTCTATTTCTTTCTTTTCTTTTCTTTTCTCTTTTCTTTTCTTTCTTTCTTTCTTTCTTTCTTTCTTTCTTTCTTTCTTTCTTTCTTTCTTTCTTTCTTTATTTCTTCCTATCATTTTTCTTTCTTTCTTTCTTTCTATCATTTTTTCTCTTTCCTTTTTCTCCTATTTTCTTTCCTTCCTTCCTTCTTTTTCTCCTTTTTTCTTTCTTCCCTCTTCTTATACTTCCCTCTCCTTCTGTTCAATATTGTTTGTTTTGCAAATTAACAAGCATCCCTACCAAACCCTAGTTTGAAGTCAAATAATTAGCTCTCATCTTTATCTTTGTGGGAGCATGGGATCCCCTAAGATCCTTATTAATGAAATTACTTCTCATTTTATTCTTTGCCTACTTTCTTGCTCTTACACCTAAGTGTGATTTATACACAGAAAAGTAATTGAAAACTATTGGTTTTGGTTAATTTCAAAAGAGTTTTTCTGTATTTTACGAGATATTTGCAGTTGACCAAGCTTCCTCTATTAGCAAGTTCTCAAGTCATTTTCCTGTAGATGGGATTTAGTTCTGTTCTGTAACAATGCACACTGAATTTCTCATTTGCCCTTAAGCTGCTTGGCCCAGTGACATACCACTTTAAGTTTAATCAGACAGAAAAATCACAAAAGCTCCCAGCCTCGAATGACCACTGACCTTTTGTCCTGCAAGCATGAAGAGAGGAAATTTTCCTTTTTTGTGAAGTTTGTCTGAGACTTTCTACATACCTGTGTGCTATGTTTATTTTAAATTCATTGTGACCCAAGTTAACGCTGTCTCTGTCAGTATGAAAACCAGCACTATGCTTTGTTGCCACCATAAGCAATCATTCCTAGTAGCTACCTTCCTGAATGTACAATTCTCATCACAATTTTTTTGGACAGACGCAAAGAACATAGGATAAAGACTCAGATAACTGCTTACTAGGGCTTGACTAAAGAAGGATTTGGGTTTAACTTATTTATTAAAGCCATAGTTCTTGAGCAACAAGTGTTTTTAAGACAAGGTGACAAACTTCTACTCTCACTGGGACATGGAAACCACTGTGTCCTACCACTCACATTATCCCACCTGCATGTGATTGATCTTTTCAATTCATAATACAACACCCCTAAAGATGGGCTAACTTGTTCTAATGTTTACATTGGTTATGTGAAATCATGTGAGAATGTAGAAGCATGTCATTTTTTTTTTTTTTTCTTTTTTTGGAGACACAGTCTCACTCTGTCATCCAAGCTGGAGTTCAGTGGCACAATCTCAGCTTACTGCAACCTCTGCCTCCCAGGTTCAAGCAATTCTTGTGCCTCAGCCTCCCAAGTAGCTGTGATCACAGACGTGCACCACCACATTCAGCTAACTTTCGTATTTTAGTAGAGATGGGGTTTTGCTATGTTGGCCAGGCTGGTCTCGAACTCCTGATCTCAAATGATCGCCCGCCTCGGCCTCCAAAAATGCTGGGAATACAGGTGTGAACCACTGCACCCAGCCTAGGACCATGTATTATTAATATGTAGTTTCTTTTTATCTCTTCTGATGTTGCACTCTAAACACTTTTGATTTTCTGTAGTGAGCAGAGAAGCTACTATCCGTATGATTATACAGAGCCCAAGTATAGTATGTATGATGGGCAGTGAGACATTATCAAAGTTTTCTTTTTGTTTGGAGTAGCTGTAAGAATATAAAATGCCTAGAAAGTCACCTTTTCCCATCTAGACCTTCTTCTGAGCATTACTGATTTTGTATTTTTAAATGTTTAACCGTGCTTCTATGACATTTCCAGTATATTTTTGTTCAACAGTACCCACTGGTTAAACACTGAGTACCTTTGAGTTTGTTCTTAAAAATAAGTTCCCCTCTAATAATAAGAATTTATTAAAGCTGAATATACATGTTTGGGTCACACAAATTAGATTAGCCTTCGGAGAGATGCAGTACTTGAAAAATAAATGTCAGCTGTGGAGAAAGAAACAAAAAACAAACAAAAATTTTTGCACAGAGAGATGAGTTTTTACTTTTTGTTTAAAGTATAAGTAGGGTTTCAGAGATTCCAGGAAGAAGATGTAGCGTATAATCTTAGCCAATAGACCACAGGGTGGAGTGCTAAAAATGTATATACATGGATGTAAAGAGGAGAATGAGAGACAGTGGAGACTCAGAAGCGTGAGGGATGGGGTGCAGGTACAGAAGATGAGAAATTACATAGTGGGTACAGGGCACATTATTCAGATCATGGATACCCTAAAAGCCCTAACTTGACCATTGTGCAGTCTCTGCATGTAACAAAATTATACTTGTACTCCATACATTTATATAAATTTAAAGAAGTAGTGTAAACAAAGCCACTAGATAGTGGGTGGGCAGAACCTGTCCTCTCTGAATACATTGCACTGTTGTGCAGTAAAGGATAGACTTTGCTCAAGAAAACTTTAGCCTCTGTCCAGCTCCTGGAGGTTACCCCTTAGCCCTTGGAATGTTCTGCTTGATGAGACTATCTGTACTTACCTGTGAGCCTTGAATCCTCCCAGGTAGTCTACACTAACCATGTGATTTCTAGTGGGAATTTTGGACCATGCAGTAGCAGTGTGACCTCTGGTGACCTCTGGAGGGGCTGCAGACTAAAGACTAGCCATATAGATAGTTAGCCATGTCTACGTGACTACCCGTTTCCTTCTTCCCCATAAAACTCTTGAACACAAATTCTTGGTGAGCTTCCCTGAATGGCAAGATTCTGGGAGTATTGACATATATTGAGTGGAGAGACAAAATCCCTCTCCGTCCAACTCCCCTAGGAAAGTATAGTTGAAAAATTGCACCTGAAACTCTCCTGGGCCCTACCCTATGCACCTCTTCTTCTTTCTAATTTTCAAGTGTATCCTTTTGCTGTATTAAATTTTAACCATGAATTAAATGTTTTAGCTGAATTCTATGAGTCCTAGAAGTTCACTGAAGTTGAGACTCAGTTGAGGACACCCAGAAACTACAGCTGCACTTGATAAAAATTAGGAGCTTTTTATATGTTCCCTCTAGGACCTTGCTATTGTTCCTATAATAGCCTTTGTCATGCTGTATTCTAATGGCTTATCTATTTGTTAGTCTCCTTCAATACTGTGCAATTCATAAAGCTAGGATTGTTTCTCATCCTGTTTCTATTTCTTTTTTTTTTTTGGGAGAATTTTTTTTACTCGCTTGCAACATTTTGATTTGTGTTTAATAACAAGAAGAAGTATTTAACATCCTTTGATAAATGAAAAAGAGTTACAAAATTATTCCAGGTGAATTACTTAGTACTATCTTAGCAGTTGTACATTCTCTCTTCAAATATGTTTACTCAGAAAATTATCCTGTTTATTGAATTATTTCAAATTTAAATAATATGTTTCTCCATGATTTCCCATTTTAAATTTCTATTTTTTAAATTTACACATAATTGTACATATGTATTGGGGTACACAATGATGTTTTGATACATATAATGTATAGTGTTAAGTTTGAGTTAATTAGCATATCCCCCATCTAAAACATCACTTTTTTTGTTGAGAACGTTCAATATACTCTTTCCAGCTGTTTGAAACTATATATTATTGTTAACTGTAACCATCTTACAGTGGTAGAACTTATTCCTATGTAGCTATAATTTTTTATCTTTTAACAAACCTCTCCCTATTCCTCCCCCAGCTCTAGTATCCTCTGTTTTACTTTTTACTTCTATGAGATCAACATTTTTTAGCTTCCACATAAGAGTGAGAAGAACACGCAGTGTTTAGGTCTGTTTTTAGGTTATTTCACTTAACATAATGCCCTTTAAGTCCATCTGTGCTGCCTTGAATAACAAAATTATATTCTTTTTTATGGCCACGTGGTTTTCTATTGTGAATATATAACACATTTTCTTTATTCATTTATCTATTGTTGGACACCTAGGGTAATTCCGTATCTTGGCTATTAGAAATAGTACTGCAGTGAACATGGGGATGCAGATATCTCTTTGAAATACCTGTTTTCTTTTTCTTGGATAAATTCCCAGTTGTGAGATTGCTAGATCATATGGTGGTTCTATTTGTAGTTTTTTGTTTTTTTTTTTTTTTTTTCAGGAATTTTTACATTGTTCTCTATAGTGGCTATGCTAGTTTACATTGCCAACAACAGTATATAAGAGTATGCTTCTCTCTGTATCCTTGCCAGCATTTGTTATTTACTGTCTCTGACAATAGCTATCCTAACTGGGATGAAACAATAACTCATTGTGATTCTCATTTCCATTTACCTAATTATTAATGATGTGGAGCATTTTAAAATATTTTTTTGACATTTGTAATATTATTTTGAAAAATATCTGTTCATATTTTGGCCCATTTTAAAAATTGTATTATATTTTATTTTTTAAGTCCCAGGGTACATGTTCAGGATGTGCAGGTTTGTTAAATAGGTAAATGTGTGCCATGGTGGTTTGCTACATTTATCAACCCATCATCTAGGTATTAAGCCAAGCATGCATTAGCTCTTTTTCCTAATGCTCTCCCCACCGCACTGCCCTTCCCCCACAGGCCCCAGTGTGTGTTGTTCCCTTCCCTGTGTCCATGTGTTCTTTTTTCAGCTCCCACTTATAAGTGAGAACATGTAGTGTTTGGTTTGCTGTGCCTGCATTAGTTTGCTGAGCGTAATGACTTCCAGCTTCATCCATGTCCCTGTAAAGGACATGATCTAGTTTCTTTTTATGGCTGCATAGCATTCCATGATGTATATATACCATATTTTCTTTATCCAGTCCATCACTGATGGGCATTTGAGTTGATTCCATGTCTTTGCTATGGTGAATAATGCTGCAATGAACATATGCATGCATGTATCTTTATAATAGAATAACTTATATTCCTTTGAAATATCAATTGTTCATTGAATAAACGAACCCTTGATAGCGGCTATACCAGTAATGGAATTGCTGGGCCAAATGGTATTTCTGGTTCTAAATATTTGAGGAATTGCCATGCTGTCTTCCACAATGGCTGAACTAATTTACACTCCCACCAACAGTGTAAAAGTATTCCTGTTTCTCCGCAACCTCACCAGCATCTGTTGTTTCTTGACTTTATAATAATCGCCATTCTGACTGGCATGAGATGCTGTCTCATCATGGTTTTGATTTGTATTTCTCTAATGATGAGTGATGTTAAGGTTTTTTTCCATATTTTTGTCAGCTGCATGTATGTTTTCTTTTGAGAAGTGTCTGTTCATGACCTTTGCCCACTTTTTAATGGGATTGTTTTTTTTTCTTGCAAATGTACATTTCATGCTCATGGATAGGAGGAATCAATATTGTAAAAATGACCATACTACCCTAATCAATTTATAGATTCAGTGCTATCCCCATTAAACTACCATTGACAGTCTTCACAAAATTAGGAAAAACTATTTTAAAGTTCATAGGAAACCAAAAGAGAACTTGTATAGTCAGGACAAAACTAAGCAAAGGAACAAAGCTGGAGGCAGCATGCTATGTAACTTAAAACTATAACGCAAAGCTACAGTAACCAAAACAGTATGGTAGTGGTACAAAAACAGAGGCATAGACCATTGAAACAGAATTGAGAACTCAGAAATAAAACCACACATCCATAACCATCTGATCATCAACAAACCTGACCAAAAAAAAAAAAAAACAAAAAAAACCAAGGGGGGAAAGAATCCCTATTTATCAAATGATGCTGAGAGAACTGGCTAGTCATAGGCAGAAAATTAAAACTGAACACCTTCCTTACACCTTATACAAACATTCACTCACGATGGATTAAAGACCTAAATTTAAAACCCAAAACGATAAAAAACCTAGAAGAAAATCTAGGCAATACCATTCAGGACATAGGCAGGGGCAAAGATTTTATGATGAAATCACCAAAGTGCTTGCAACAAAAGCAAAAATTGACAGATGGGATCCAATTAAACTAATTAAACTGAAGATTTTTGCCTATTTTTAAATCAGATTTTTTTCTTTTGAGATTTTTTTGCTGTTGAGATCTTTGAGTTCCTTGTGTATTCTTATAGTAATTTCCCATCAGATAAATTGTTTGCAAATATTTTCTTCTTTTCTATAGGTTGTCTTTTCACTCTGTTGATTGTTTTTATTGCTGTCCAGAAGCTTTTTCGTTTGATATAATTCCACTTGTTTATTTTGCTTTTGTTGCCTGTATTTTTGAGGTCTTATTCATAAAATCGCCCTAGACCAGCATCCTTCAGTGTTTCTCCTATGTATGGTCTCTTCCAATAATGTTATAATTTTAGGTCTTACATTTAGATCTTTGATGCATTTTGAATTTATTTTTGTATAGATTGAGAAGTGGTGGTCTGGTTTATTCATCTGTATACGAATATGCAGTTTTCCCCACACCATTCATGGAAGAGACTGTCTTTTCTGTAATAAATGTTCTTGGCACCTTTGTGAAAAATGAGTTCACTGCAGGTGTGTGGATTTGTTTCTGGGCTCTCTATTCTGTTCCATTGGTCAATGTGCCTATTTTTATGCCAGTACCATGCTCTTCTGATTACTACAGTTTTGTAGTATATTTTAAGACTGGCAGTGTGATGGTTCCAGCTTGTCCTTTTTCCTCAGCTTCCTTTAGCCATTCAAGGTATTTAATGGAATCATACAAATTTCAACAATTGTTTTGATTTTTCTATGAAGAATGTCATTAGTTTTTTGATAGGGATTGGATCAAATCTGTAGGTTGCTTTCGGTGGTATGATCATTTTAGCAATATTAATTATTCCAATCCATGAACATGGATGTCTTTCCATTTGGTTGTACCCTCTTCAATTTCTTTTATCAGTGTTTTGTAGTTTTCCTTGTAGAGGTATTTTTCCTGCTTCATTAAAATTTATTTGTAGATGTTTTTATTTTTTTAAAGCTATTGTAAATGGGATTGCCTTCTTGATTTTTTTTCTGCTAGTTTATTGTTCACATATAGAAATGCACTAATTTTTCTGTGTTGATTTCGTATCCTGCAAAAACTTTTCGATTTCTTTTTCTTTTGTTTTAAGACAGTCTCCCTCTGTAGCCATGCTGGAGTGCAGTGGCGTAATCTCAGCTCACTGCAACCTCCGCCTCCCCGGTTCAAGTGATTCTCCTGCCTCAGCCTCTTGAATAGCTGGAACTATAGGTGTGCACCACCATGCCTGCTAATTTTTGTATTTTTAGTAGAGATGGGGTTTCATCATGTTGGCTAGGATGGTCCCTATCTCTTGACCTCATGATCCACCTGCCTCGGCCTCCCAAAGTGCTGGGATTACAGGCGTGAGCCACCGCACCTGGCCATAGCTTTCAGTTTCTTATGCGTAACACAAGTTCTGATTCATAGTAAGCTTACCTAAATATGCAAATGTTGAGATATTGAACAAAAGCAAAACATGAAGAAAGAACATTTCAATAATTATAGAGTTAATTTCATTAAAAAAATGGATTATCCAAAAGGCAAATGTGATCAAATGCCTTGGACTACCTTCAGATTACAGCCCCAAAATTGCTATTGATAAAATGGGTATACTGCTCTTCCATTAGCTTGACATATTTAAGAAAATTCAGTTGTCTTATGGCACAGTGCCTGTATTTGCTGTCCTTGATTTCCATTAACAGAGGGTCTTGGACTGGGGGAAAGGTAAGATTATATTTTCATCTCAGGAACTAGGAGTAACACCTTATCAGATCAAGGTTAAAACTAAACAGATCGTGATAATGTAATGAATGTTGAAACTGAGGTTTAAGGTTACTCACTTAAAAAATAAAAACATTTAAGAGAGAGCTAATGATTTTTTCATCATTATAGACACAGAGATGTTTTATAAATGTGTAATTGAAGAGCCTGAGGAAGATATGAAATGAAGACAAGATAAACTGAGATGAATATCAAGGAGGCATGATTAGATAGTGATTGTGACTTAGAAACCTTAAATCTAATCAGTATTACTGTAATCAAAACAAAAATAATATTTTTAAAATGGAATGAGAGTAAACTTTAAGAAATTTCTAGTACTATCCATATGAAGAGAGTATGCCAATTAGCTGATCTGAAGGACTAGTCCATTTAGAAGGTTTACACCTGTCATAGAGATGGCTATCTTGAGTTTAAGTTTTGAAGCCACTAGCCATTAATATTTCTCTGATTTATATTTTATTTGAATCACATTGTTTCCCCATAAAATTTCTACATTTCTACATCTTTGGGCTGTGTAATCATTCTACACATGAAGCATCTGGACACAGAGAGAAAAGTTAAATTTGTGCATCTAAAAAGCTAAAGAAAAGACCCAGGCATGAGTTACACACAAAGTAGAGCCAAGCTATTGGCTTTAGGCAGTGGGGAGAATTTCCTTGATTATACCTCCAGTAACAGAGCAAGGCTCTTCAAATTCGAGATGAGAGATATATATATGCACATATATTTTATGTATGTAAAATATGTATTTTATGTATATATATTTTATATATATTTATATAGTGGGAGACAGAGAAAGCATTAAAGGGTTAGATAATTTAGAAGAGAAAAATTAGTTAAGGAACACATAATATTTAATATAATCACTATGTTGGGTATTGCTTCCTCATTTAAATTTGTGAGCAGTGCCTCTATCTTGTTGCCACAATCAATGCTAATGGAGTGTAAAGAATTTATATTGCCAGCTATAATTCACAGAGGCAGCCAGTCTGGCTATTTGGGTAACCTTGGGCTCGTCTCATTTTCTGATCTTGAGCAGTGTGTGTATATGTATGGCACTGTGTGTATATGTGTGTACTGTATGTATGCCTGTGTGTGTGATTACATTTATATGATCACACCTTTTGTGAAACAGGATATAAAATAGGAAATCTAGGAGATGCTCAATCTTTTGGTTCCAAAAACAATGCACAATTCAAAGAAGAGAGTTAAGTTTATATACATATACACACAGACATACTAACATACTTTCTTTTAACTGAACAGAAAAAAAATCAACAATGATTACAGATAAGAGGGCATCCATGGGAAGGAATACAGAATTATCCAAGGACTCATTTCTACCAGAATTCTTGCCGAGGAAAACTCTCCTAACACCTACAAATACATTTTCTAAATAGGAAGCAATCATCTTAAATTTATTACTTTGTCCCTCTGGGTAATCTCATACCTTTCCTTTACTCAACCATCTTCCATATATGGCTAGATGAAACCTTGTCTCTGGAGATGGACATGGGGATTCATTAGAGAAGAAGAAATGGAAGGCATTATCTCTTTATGTAACCCAGTCTTATGGGACTGTGGTCAAAGTTCAAGTTAATATCAGTTTGGTTTAATGGTCATTGGAGAGTGATAAGAAGAATGCTTCAGAGAGGCATATATTCCAGAACACAGTTTTCCACCTGGATTATTCTTTTATTGAGCCTATAAAAGGATTCTGTCTTTATGAGTCGCTGTGTGTACAAATTTCATCTCACAGATTCTGAAGAGCCTGAATGTCAGCGGTGATTCATTTCCACACTACCATCTTAATGGTCAGACTGTTTATGTGACTGGAAAGGATTCACAAAGAAACAATGACTCATGGGAGGCTAGTAGATGTGAACAAGCTTATGGTGCATTTTTAGTTTATGGACTAAAAATTTCAGATTTAAGTTTTAAGTTGAAGAAAGAGATGTTTAGAAATTAAGGATTTGTTATTTTCACTTCAAAACACAGTTGGCCCCTGTATTCATAGCTTCTGCATCCTTGGATTCAATAAATCAATGCCAAAAATATTTCTAAAAATCAATAATAAAAATAATAATACAACAATAAAATAATACAAAATAAAAACTCAACACAGTATAACAACTATTTATAAAACATTTACATTGCTGTGGTTGTTATAAGTAACCTAGAGATGATTTAAAGTATATGAGAGGATGTATGTAGTTTATATGCAAATACTATACCATTTTATATAAGGCACATGAGCATTGACAGATTTTGTTACCTGAATGGGTTCCTGGAATCATTCCCCCACAGATACTGAGAGAGAGGGTAAATTAGGACTAATTTACCCCTAAAGTCTGTTCCAGGTTTAAAATTGTTTTACTACATAATTGCTAAATAATCATCCAACTAAAATTAACATGAAATTTCAATCTTAATTCCTTGGAATATCAAATGATCAGATAAATAACTAAGGTGTACACATCAAACAATTCTATTTATATTTTTAAAAAATGTTATAAAGTTAAAAATGTGGTAGACAACAGAAATTCCTGTAATGACCTGTAAAAGAATCCTCTTATTTTCAGTGCTACTTACAGGTTCCTGTTAAATGCTACATGGAGCCATTGGCTCATAAGTATGTATGTTTTTTAGCCTACTCTCTTTGGTTACCTCTATTGTTACCTTTAAAATCCTTATCCACTTGGGACCATTGTGCATGTACCAGGCTCTACTTCAAAATATGAGCTCTAGGTCTTTTGCTTACAAGTTTTTGTCTTATTTGTTATGCCGCAAGATTAGATGGAAAAAAGACTTTATACATAAACTCAGAGGAAATTGCACATCATGAGGTTATTTTTGACAAACCACAGAATATATGCATAACCTCTAAATTAAAAAGCAATGTGATAATAAAAACAAATATTTTGAGAACTTGGCATAAACTATTCTGATTTCTTGGGCCTAATTTAATATGCTTTCTTCCTTTACTTTCTTTCTTTTTTTTTTTTTTTTTTGGTTTCTTTTCCATTTTCTGGTTTTTTTTTTTTTTTCTTTCCAACTTTTATTTTAGGCTCAAGGGGTACATATACAGGTTTGTTACATGGGTAAATAGTATGTTGCAGGGATTTTGTATACAGATAATTTCAACAACTCAGAATTTGGGAGGGAGAAGTGAAATCCAGAAGTCTTCCCTTTCTCCATGCCCTTTCTATGTAATCTCCATCCTCTGACAGAAGTCTCATGTGATTTTTCTGATTTTAGGAGAATGATTAGGCAACATTTGTTAGCGTGCAGGATTCCAGTACACTAACAGATTCTGTACATAACAATAATGCTTTTGCTAGGATCCTCTTCCAAATTGGTAAGAGCAGTTAGTTACCCCACTTAAGGTCTGTTCATACTAGTTCCTCTTGCATCACACAAGAAGTTTACAACAAAGGTTTTCATATGACTTTGTACTTCGGGCTGGCTGGTCCTCAGAGTTGTGTTTTGAGTTTGAGGTTGAAATGTTAGAGATACTTCTTACTCAGTGACATACTTTTAACCAGAGAGACCTGAATCCAGATTTTAGGTACCAGCTCAAATCTTAGTAAACAGGACTTTAATATTTGTGTTTGCCATTGCTTGGTTATTGTTCTTTGTATATAATTCTTCCTTCAATATTGTGGTGTAAGATATACAGAGGCCAAAGTAAAAAAAGAAATTATGAAAATTTAAATATTCAGGATACATGTGAAGGTGAGAAGAAGAGTCTCAAGAACTATACAGAGAATGGCAAGACCACCACTCCAAATTCTTAAAAGTCATTAAGAAACCATGGGATGGCAAATGACCTTCTTCAGTAAAGGAGGTAATGGATATACTGTATGTGGATTGTCTCCAAAGAATGTGGAAATAATGTAGCACAACTCATTGTTTTGATGAAATATTTCTCTTAACTGATTTTACATTCACCTATTATGAACCAGCTGGAACAGCTTAATTAGCTTCTTGGTAAAGCTAAAGCTAATTTTTTTCATTTTTATTATTTTCTGCTTTTCCCTCATAGGCAAACTTTGCCTCCATCTTCAATTCACTGCCTGTAATAGACTTTTGTTACTCAAATTGCCCTACATAAACCAGCAGCATTGACATCAGCTGGAAACTTGTGAGAAATGCTGAATGCAGGACCCACATGACAGCTACTGGACCAGTCTGTTTTTTTAAACATCAACCTGGGTTAGAAGTGGCACAATAGAAAAATAAGTTGTGCAATAGCAGTGTGATGCTGCTATGATCTTTGCCTGCAATGGTAATAGTAAATCTTGATTGTGGTATTTATTGGATTCTAATTTGTTTAGAATAATTAATGATAAAAGTACATAATTTGGGCATTATATGTCAACCTGATTTTGTATAAATCCTTCTAACATGTTTTGGAATTAGACAAGTGTGATACCTGAATGAGAATGATACAAAAAAAATGAAAACAACTTTGAAGATGCTAGGGAAGTTATTTATGTTCTAGTAGAAGATGGCCCAAACTCTAGCACTTTAAAAAAGAAAGAAAATGTCTCTGATACCCTGAATGATGACCGGAACTCAGAAGCTTAAGAAAATTTGGAAATATCATTAATTTTTATTTCTTCAATTGGAAAGGGATAGTTTTGTTTTACAACTTTAATTTCCGTGTGAGAACTTGATTATAGAAAACGTTTCATATGATTCTCAAATAGTATGCTGTATGTTACTGGCATTATACTTGTTTTAGCAGAAAAGAAATGTCTTACGCTCTCTTTTCTAGTATCGAGTTTGTACATTTTAAGTCATAATATTCAATGATTCAAGGTATAAGAGTAACAGGAAATCGATTTTTATCCTAGCAGATAATGTGATCTTTATGTCCATTTTGTTCCCATTTTATTATAGCCCCCTTTGAAATGTATACCAATGAGAAACAACAACAGGTACAACAACAAAAACGAAAAGAAATCCTCCATGAGAGATTGAATTTCCACTTCATAAGACCTAGATGGATACATGGGGACATTTCCAGGAAAGTCCTCCCCCAAAGAAAAGAGCCCCAAATTTGCATTTAAAAATAAACATGGCTCTTTGGCCCCTGATTCTTCAGAGAGAACGATTGTATGGGAACATTGATTATGGAAAAGCCAAAAAAAAAGGGTCTATTTTCGTCACTTTCTCTTTTCTTAATTGGCCTTCATTTGCAGTAAGAGCTAGATGATAGATTCACTAGATTCTAGAAGTCTCATTGGACCATGCTTGTTAGAGAACTATGAAGTAAACACAGCCTGGTGGTTCATGTAGGACATGTGATGACATTTCACCTAATTTGAGTTAAAATGATACAATGATTGCATGTTCAAAGCCTGAAATATCACAATATGAATTTTACTTTCATTTGTTAATAGAGAGGTCTTGAATAACTCTATATCTTAAAGTTATCTATTTCAGTGGTCGTAAGTAGAATAATTTTGGAGTAAGCATCTCTGGAAGCAGACAAAGTAGGTCAGAATTTATTATTACATACCTAGTGTAAAACGATAACATTGAATTAGAAATGATGACTGCAAGGAGGAAGTAGAATAAAGATTGTAGATGCCATTTTCGTCAGAGGAAAGGAAGGACATGGACTTCATTTTGGAGCAATTTGCTGATGATGAGGCACTGATGATACTGCTAAGAAAACTAGTTGAGGACAGTGAAGAAGTTCAGTCCTCATTAGGCTGTGGATGTGTCAATGGTTAAAGAGTTATAAATGCCCAGTAGAACTGGGGTTAAGTTACAATGATAAAAATTAGATAATTTAATTGTATGGAAGTGATTAAAGGAAATTAGAAAAGTAATTTAGACTAGAGGGACAACAGAAGAGTAGGGGAAGAAATGGAAAGGGAAGGGGCAGAAAGAGAGGAAAGGGAATAAAGAAGGAGGGAAAAGAAAGGAAATAAAAACAGAAAAGAAAGGAAGGAGAAGAGGTATGAGAAAACCTATGAAGTGATAAGAAGAGATTAATTTCAGTTTGGGGACATACAAAGTTGAGAGATAGGAAAAAGGAAAAAGAAATAAAGCAGGATTTTTAGATGCTCTTGATAATCTCAAGAGTATCAAGGTCAAGGGTCACAAAAAACATAAAAGGAGAAAAAATTTAGAAAAATCAAACAAAAGTCTGGTAGTGTCAAATTCTGCCAACAGATTAGGGAAGAGGTAGACAGAGAAAAGCCCACAGGATTTGGGAATTTGGCAATTTGATCTGTACTGATTGAGTGAGAGAGAAAATGCAGTAGAATGATAAGGAAGCCAAATTACTGGACATGAGGAGATAATCAGTAGTGATTATTTAGAAGAGCCAAGAAAGAATAAACTTAGGATGGAAAACTAGGATATTGTAAGGAAGAAAAACGTACATAGTATATAACATATGAAGAGATTTGAGCTAAATAGCCATGTGCCTTGGAAGGATAGAACCTATGAGATAAAATCTTTGTCCTGAAAAATCTTACATACTACTAGGATGGTAACATGAGTCTCTACATTGCAATATTAGTATACAATAAATATCAAGAGGCTTCATTTACTTGCATGCTCTCTTCCTCTTTCCAAGCCTACTGTGTAAACATAGCTCTCCATATTTATTGCTTGTATTGTTACAGCAGACTTATAACTTATTTTAGTCTCATGCCATTCTCTAACCTGATTCACAATTTTGGAGCACTTTATATATCTACGTGGGTGTTTTTGCTTTTCAAATTACTAAGTGGAAGTCAAGAGTGCTAGATGCTGCAATGCATGGAGCAATCCTACACAGCTAAGACTTGTCCTGTATGCCTCAAGATTTGCAAATGTCCAAACAGGCTAAAACCATAGCAGATACATACTGGTATGACTATAGAACATAATAATCTGAGAAAGCTGTTAGCAGGAGTTATATAAAAAGCTTAGTAGTTTAGAGAATGTTGTTTTGGAAAGAGTACTTACGTAGAATAAGAGACCTGTTAAAATTTATTGAATATGTATTTATTCTATTTTTTGGTATATTATAGCATCTCCAGTCACACCTTTAATTGAAAAGAATTTCAGTACAGAAGTGTAATTAGTATAAACTCAATGAAATCAATAGCAAATTCATAACAGTAGAGGTTTTTAAACTCCTTTTCACAGATTTTTAAATGTGTTATAAATCAATAAAGATACATGAAAGTAAGGTATTCCATGAATTTCATTTATAAAGGTTGTTTAAAAATAATGCATATTATTGTATTCCTATTTATATATTTAGAAATTTGTAATGAAATGATAAACAACAAGATTTGTAAAAACTGAATATGGAAGAATTTGACTTACTATAGCCTCATTTGTTTTTTCTTTCTTTGATATTATCTCCAAAGGTCTCTCCTATACCTCTTCTGTGGTTTTGGGTATTTGGTATTTTTCTTGTTGTTTCATTTATTATTATTTGTTGTTTAGAGAAGGATATAGTCTCCAATGTCTTCTTAAGTAGTAGAGACTTAAAGCATGCCCTGATGTGAGGAAGACTTTTAAGACAGATGATAATGCTTTATCATTGCCCTAACCCATGTCATGAACATAGAGAATTATTTTGACACTGTATCTATAAATTAATACTAATTCATTTGGCAGAATATTATACATATTTGTTTTCTACACTCTGTGATTTTTTTTTTGTGTGTGTGTGTGTGTGTGTGTGTGTGTGTGTGTGTGTCTCCATCTATAGTGCTCTGGGTCTATTTCTATCTCTCATTACCGATTTAGTTTTAACTTGGTTTCTAATATACTGCCATTATTTTATTTTCATATTCATTGAGCACATACTATGTGCCCTCAACATGTGAGATACTAACTATATAACCCAAACAAAAAAGGCACTCTCTCTTGTCACAGAGCTTGCATTCTAGCACGGGAGAAAGTGCATAAACAAATAAGTGGGTTGAAATGTGTATAAGTGGTGGCCGTTGCTGCGGAGAAAAATAAAGCAAAGTAAAAGGAACTGGGAATGGCTCAGTAAAAGAAATGTTCACATTTTATACAGAGTCATTAGGGAAGCTCCTGCTGATATTTGAGCTTAATTAAGAGGAAATGAGAAAGGGAAATATGTGGTTATCAGGGCCAGGAAATAGCAATTTCAAAGCCCTGAGGCAAGAAGGCACCTGACATCTTCATAAAAACCACAAGAAGAGAGAAACACTGGAGCAAAGGATGTTAAATGAGAAAGAAGGTTGGAGAATTGCCAGAGACAGAGGATGAAGGATTTGAAAACCACTGTAAGAACTTCAGCTTAATGTTTGGCGTAAAATGAGAAGTCAAGGACAGAATTGTAGTAGAGGGCATAATCTGACTTAACATTTTTAAAGGATCACTCTGGCTTCTGTTTTGAAAACCGTCTTAAAGCTAGGGTGTAAGGAGAGAGACCAGGTACACGGCTATACCAATATATATCACAAGAAAAATAATAGATTGGGTATTTATTATTTAAAATGTTTGGAACCAGAAATATTTTGGATTTTGGATTTTTTTTTAATTTTGGAATATTTGCATATGAGTAATTATATATCTTGGGGTTGGGACCTAAGTCAAAACACAAAATTTGTTTATGTTTCACATACACCCTGTACACATAGCCTGAAAGTAACTTTATACAATGTTTTAAATAATTGTGTGCATAAAACCAAGTTTTAACTGCATTTTGACTATCCCGACATATGAGGTCAGGTGTGGAATTTTCCACTTGTGGCATCAGGTTGGCATTTGAAAAGCATCATATTTTAGAGCATTTCAGATTTCAAATGTTTGGAGTAGGGATGTTCAACCTGTACTACATAATTAGCAATGTTTTCCACTTACTTTCAGATGTAGCTTTGTGAGTGTTTACTAACTGAATGTCTAATGATGACTTCTGTGTTTTAAATTCAAGCAGTAATTGGCTAGACAGTACTACCTTGCTGTCTTTGCTTGTAGCAACTATTCTTTCATTAAATATTTATCGGAGACTTGAAATGTGCCAGACATTGTGCTTGGCACTAAAGATCAAATAGCAAGTAAAGCATGCACACTGTCTATATCCATGGACCTTATAGTCTAACAGATAAATTGCTTTAGAGTTTGTACTCATCATTTCTCTTATTTTCCATATTCCTTTCCTCCTCTCCTAAATTGCATATCCCTTTGAAAATGGATTATGCATCTAATTATGTAATGTGGATTCATTCATTTATATAATAATTGAGGGCCTGCATGCCATGTACTGAGCAACTCATATCAGTCCAATAAGGTGGACCTTGCTGAGACTAAGAGAATGTTCAATTAAGTCTTTCAGAGTTGAATTGATTTGAATATTGAAAACAATACAAAGCAAGGAGGACAGGTAAAGAGTTAAGAAGCTGTATCATAAAATATAGGCAGGGAGCATGCAAATTGTGTTCCCTCTGTGCTGGAGTTGCTGACCCTAATGGCTTTTGCTTATCATTTGCAAGCCTTTCTTATTCTCAGTTTACTTCAGTGACCTTCGCTGTCAAGGCTGGACAGTAATACTTGCTGACCTTTCAGGGATGGAAAAAAAAAAAGCCAAAAAAACCGTGCAAATGATTGCATACAAATGATCAGGCTGAGAGTGGTTCAATATAAATGCTAACTAGAAAAGGATGCAATTCACTTCACGCTATAATTTCAGTGCATGAGGAGATATCGGACCATCGATTACCCCTCTTATATGTGAAAAACAGATAAAAAGAAATTTAGCATTCACAACTGTAACGAAACGTTTGTTCAAAGCTCTTGTTATAGTAAGTCTTCTTTAAGAACCAAATGTTTATTTTAAAAATATAGTCATGAAGTAAATAGAAAATATGTATAACCATCATAATTTTCTAGGAATAGAATAGAGAGGTAGACTTTACCATTTGAATCCAACAGTTTATTCTCCCTTGATCATTCAAATAGAAGGGGGAAAACCCACTGTGAAATTATAAACCCAGGTAAAAACGTTTAGCTGCATTTTTTACTGTTTTCCCCAGATTTCCCTCTTTAATATAAGTAGGTTATAAATGGTTGGTTCTGTTAGTTTATGTAACACATTTTAATTTCTTTATATGCTTTCCTACTACATATTGCTATGGATATTAAGGTTGATGTATACATTATTATATAATACAGGGTTTTTCACTAAAATAGATACGACATCAGGGATCTTGAGCAGATAAGACACAGGTATAGAAAAATAAGATATAGAAAAATATTATGTTGAATTTCTATTCAACATGCTTATTTCATTTAATACCATACAGACTGGGTGGAAAAACTCTATGTTAATCAATGTATTGATTACAACCATAACTTCTATCCTACCTTTTGTTCTTTTTTTTCTTACTTTCATTTTAATAATATATCTGAAGTGTCAAATTCAGTTAATTTGTAGAATGTCACAAAGCATAGATTAATCTGATTCTTTCCTCAATATTGGATTCATGCTAAACAATTTTAGCTCAAAATAGGCAATAGTTTTAAATGTATCACATTAGAAAGCACATAATAACAGTTTTATTTCTCCATTATTAATCCTTTGGTTAAGTTAATATCTGCCAGAATGCTCCACTAAAAAGTTAAACATTCTGCTTTATAACTGCAATCTGTGGAAGGTCATTTGAGGCCATTGAATATCCTGTTCCATAGCAGAATTTATTCCCTTGTTTTAACATTCAAGTATAAATCTATAATTACATTGGTTATTGCAAGTGGGTGATTTTCTAGTTCTTTTCTGTTTTCTATACTTATTAGTTTTCATTATCTGCAATGAAAAATATACCCTACTGCTTTAAGCATTGTGCAATCACCTTGACTTATTATATTTACTATTAATTAATCAATGTGTTATAATCCATTTCCATTATAAGTATTTTCATACTTAAATTGTCACAAGCTTAGCCAGTAGCAACTTCTTCAAGGTAGATAGTATGTCATTTTTTAAAAATTATCTAATTATAACATATGTACAGAAAAGTATACACAACATAAAGGTAGCATGAAAAATTTGACAAATGAAACACACGTATATAACCAGCAACTAAATTTTTTTAAAAAGTGAATGTTATCAGAACCACAGTTATTTCATAGACCCCTCTAATCAATATTCTCATCAATAGTCTAATCAATATTCTCCAACAAAGATAATCATTTTCCCAACTTTAAACATCATAGATTTGATTATTACATCTTTAAATTTTACATTAATGGAATTGTACAAAATGTAATTTTGTTTCTGGCTTCAACTCATAAATTATATTCATGAGATTCATAATCAATGCAGTAGTATACTTATTTTTATTGCTATATACCACTGTATTTTATAAATTTAAACAATTTACCCATTATATTTTAAATGGGCAAGTGAATTACTCCATTTGGAGCCTTATAAATGATGTTGTTATGAACATTTTATCAAATGCCTTTTTTACAAAACACAAATGTGCATATCTATTGGCTACGTATCTCTGGGTAGAAATGATGGGCCAAAGGGTACACGTCTTCTGCTTTAGTGGATATTGCCAAACATTTTCAGAAATTTTTAACAAAATTTGAGGTTTTGACTAGTGCACATTGTCACCAACAACTGTAGTTTTTTTTTTTAACCCCAGAAATTCTGATGGGTGTATTTTATACTTTTAGTTCATGTTTATATTTAGAACTTTTCGTTTACATTTAATTCGAATCGTGTTGACCAATATGAATAGACTTGCCATTGTAATAACGCTGGGTCTTCTGGTCCATGAGCAAGTATATTTACCTATTTATATCTTCTTTCATTTCTCACTGCAATGTTTTGTACTTTTTCGTATACAAAATGTACCTTTTTATGTCCATTGTTCTACAACTTAATCTCTTAATAGTTCATATTAAAGGATGCTACTGCTTTTCATATTTCAAAGATGTTAAGTTTGAAATATTTGTTATTGCTATGTAAGGTAGAGCTGATTTTTGCATATTGATCTTACATACTACCATCTAGCTAAACCTGTTTACTAGTTCTAGCAGCTTTCAGGCATATTTTATAGGATTTTCTATATATATATAAATATATATATGTTCATGATAATCACAAAAAAGCAATATTATTTTCAATCTCAAGGCTCTTTCTTTTCCTTGCCTTATTACACAGCTAGAACTACATCGTAAGTGTACATTGTGAGAACAGATGTCCTATCTATGTCCTTGATCTTGAGGAAAAGTAGTCATTCACCACTAAGTGTGACACAAGCTGTAGGTTTTTCTCGGATTCACTTTATAATTTTAGGAAGTATCCTTCCATTTCTCATTTCCCAAGAGTTTAAACAGAAATATATATTATATTAGTTATCTTTGTGAATCTATTAGTAGAATCACATGGCCTTTCTTTCTTTCTTTCCTTCTTCTTCTCCTTCTCCTTCTCCTTCTTCTTCTTCTTCTTCTTCTTCTTCTTCTTCTTCTTCTTCTTCTTCTTCTTCTTCTTCTTCTTCTTCTTCTTCTTCTTCTTCTTCCTCTTCTTCCTCTTCTTCCTCTTCTTCTTTTCTTCTTCTTCTTCTTCTCCTCCTCTTTTTATTATTATTTTGAAACGGAGTTTCGCTCTTATGCCCAGACTGGAGGGCAGTGGCGTGATCTTGGCTCACTGCAACCTCTGCCGCCCGGGTTCAAGCAGTTTTCCTGCCTCAGCCTCCCAATAGCTGGGACTACCAGCGCCTGCCACCACACCCAGCTCATTTTTGTAATTTTAGTAGAGACGGGGTTTCATCGTGTTAGCCAGGATGGTCTCGATCTCCTGACCTCATGATCCGCCTGCCTCAGCCTCCCAAAGTGCTGGGAATACAGGCATGAGCCACCGCACCCAACTGTCCATATTATTAATATTGCAAATTATATTGATTTTCAAATGTTATACTTGAGTTTTATTCTTGAGATTACTCACACTTTACCTTGGCATATTATAATTGGTTTTCATATACCCCTTTGATTTGAGAAATATCTGTCTGTCTTTTATCTTTTCTTGTAATTTTTTTGCCTGAGTTTTTATATTAATGTTGCTCTAAAAAATTCTGTCTTCTGTTGTTCATAGTCTGCTTTTTATCAATTTCTAATGTATTTTAAATTTTAGATATTATATTTCTCAGTTATTAAATGTCAATTTGGCTTCAGAGATTAAATGTATTTGTTGATTTATTATTCTAGATGTATTGTCAAACTATTATTACATTTTCTTAGATATAAGAACAAAAATTGTATTTATAACTAGTCAACCAACATCAATATCTAAATTACCTATAGGTCACTCTCTCTCTTATTTTCTAGATATCATTTTTAGAGATGTTTTCTTATCTTTTTGGTGGACCTTTAAAAGTGTTATTAAATACTCAATACTGTGTATATAAATTTTAGGGACTCCAGATGATGTCATATCTCCTTCAGTTTATCATTTCCTGCACTTGGCAGAAAGGATGGCATCTGATCCCATTTGTAAATTCTTTTATCAAGTATGGTGCTAGTTGGAAGTTGACTGTCCAGTATCTTTTACACTATCTTATACCAACACAATCTCATTCTTCTTTCTTTCTTTCTTTTTTTTTTTTTTTTTTTTTTTTTGAGACGGAGTCTCGCTGTGTCGCCCAGGCTGGAGTGCAGTGGCCGGATCTCAGCTCACTGCAAGCTCTGCCTCCCGGGTTTTTACGCCATTCTCCTGCCTCAGCCTCCCGAGTAGCCGGGACTACAGGCGCCCGCCACCTCGCCCGGCTAGTTTTTTGTATTTTTTAGTAGAGACGGGGTTTCACCGTGTTAGCCAGGATGGTCTCGAACTCCTGACCTCGTGATCCGCCCGTCTCGGCCTCCCAAAGTGCTGGGATTACAGGCTTGAGCCACCGCGCCCGGCCTCATTCTTCTTTCTAAAGAAGGAGAATAATTATTAAATAAGCATATTCACTTTCTTCTTATTAAATAAAAAGTGAAAAATTTTGTCTCTTTGTCCAAGTTGATTTTAATGTGTCTTAAGAAAACAAAGTAGACATATTCAGAAGGTCAGAAAGGTGTAAATATTAAGATAGCTATTAATGTGACATATTAGTATTTGGGAATATTAAAAGAGTTGGAATAGTCTTGAGAGTTGGCTCAAAATGATCAGAGAAAAGGTGAAGATTGGAATTCTGCAGAACATCAATAGTATGTCACCTCAATGAATGTCTATATGACTCTTAAATCTATCTAAGGCATAGTAATAGCTTAATACCTAATAAATGATTAGTACCTTGTATGATTATTAAATTAAGTAAGGTTATTTACTCTAAGTGCTCGTTCATTCTTGTGTTCTATTGTATCACTTGTACTTATCCAGAGAGGTATTTTATATTAGAAATGCAGGTAAATTGCACCATCAGGGCATTAAATAAAAACTTGTTGATTTATAAATATGTATGTATATTCCAAAGTGTCCAAAATTTCTCATTGGTAACACCTGAGAGATATAGCATCATGGCCAATGGATATATTTTTCAGTGAAAAGGGAGATTTGTAAAGTTTTAAGTGCTTTAAATGAAAGTTCCATTTATATATATCAGGTTACTATATGTAGCAACTGTCAATTAGCCATTTCTGGTTACTTTTTATAAAACTATGTCATATATAAACCTTAGGCACATTTTAATGAAAAAATAAATGTAAAAGTAGTGGATCTATTATCATCACTATTATTTGTCAATGTTTGGGCTGCATTGACGATTATGTCACTTAAAATATCAATTTAGAAAATTTACACAGTAAATCAAAGAAATAATTGAATTTCAAGGATGTTTTGATTTTGTTTTAGATAGCTTTTTTCATTTGTAATACAAGATTTCCTTATTTTCCTTCCAAAATTTAAAATAAGTTTGTTATAGTAAGACTTGTATCTGTCTTTTCACTCATTACCTAATTAATAACATCTCCAATATATTTCACTGATTAGTAAGTTGCTTAATCAAATAGTATATTAAATAATGTCACATATACTGAGTGATAACATTAATGTCAAAACCTCTTCATTTTTATGTACAAAATATGCTTAAATATTTTCCATTTCTTATATCTATAAAAATAAGCATCTGTTTATGAAAATTAGACACACAAATTATTTCTCGCCTGCCAGGAACTTTTGATTCATTCAGCAAATATGATGCCAAAATTATGGCAAAGTGAGCATTAATAGTTATACTGATTTGAGTCCTAAGAAACTAAAGAAAATGTTGTGAAATATATCATTTTATGACATTAACTACTGAGCTCATCAGACCCAGAAATAGTGAAGTGCTATATAACAATGATGATAATATATATGCATAAGTAACATTTTTCCATTAACTTATGTATACACATTTTTACCAAACAGATAAAGCAATCAGTTTAAAATAATAAAACTTAGAACTACTTTTGGGTGTGTTTTTCAATTCTGGAAAATGGCAGGCACTTGCTCCACATCATCTAAGACAAGAGAGAGTTTTGACTGACTGTAACTCAGTGTACTTTTTCTACTACACATTAATCAGTTTATACTGATTTATCCAACTCTTAACCATTGCTGCAAGATCATACTAGCCTTCTGCTTTGCATCTGTCACCTCTTGCTCCATGGTGAGAAACCTGTTACCTAACATCTATCATCCATTTCCTTAATTGTTCAATGCCAGTATACATCCATATTGGTAACAGGGTTGTTAAGCTGTACCAGGGTGGGAAAATCTTTCTTCACTAGAGTACGGTGCTTATGTGCAATATCTTTTGTTGACAATTTTATGGACTCCATCATTTCCAAAGTTACTTACATGAACACATTGTCCCTCTACCACCTTCTCAGTGTGGTTCATTCATACATTTACAGTACGGATAGATTATCCTGCCAGAGTCTGCATTTCTTTCTGGAATTATGTAGCCTGCTAAATAGTTTTTTTTTTAATTTGCATACATTAAGATTCAACAAATAATTTTTAAGGAAGCATCCCTTTGAAAAGTAAATTAACTACTCTTAGATAAATGTAAGATATATAGAAAACACAATTTTATACTCTTACTTTGGTTAACATAGAATACATATCTATAGTAACTGACAGAATTACGTTGAAATTGCTTGAGGCAACGTTTACACATTTGCAAAGTTAATCAGTAAAACATAAAATTAATACTTTTATTTCTTTTTTTAAAAAATACTGTTTTTCAACATTATCCTCAGCCTGTCGCCAAAACCTATATCCCTTACTTCCCCAACCAGTCTGAAGGTTTTTGGAAATATAACGGTGTGTTCTGGTGATTGACTTTTTTTTTTTTTTTAATTTATTTATTATTATTATACTTTAAGTTGTAGGGTACATGTGCATAACGTGCAGGTTTGTTACATATGTATACTTGTGCCATGTTGGTGTGCTGCACCCATCAACTTGTCATTTACATCAGGTATAACTCCCAATGCAATCCCTCCCCCATCCCCCCTCCCCATGACAGGCCCCTGTGTGTGATGTTCCCCTTCCTGAAACATTATAAATTGGAACAATAGGCCCAAGAATGGAAAGTGAGGAAAAATTTAAATTGGAGTGAAAATATAAGAGGATAAAAAGGAGATTTCTGATGCTTCTATTTAACTTAATCTAACATTTCAAGAAGGCTCTCACTGGTCACAGTGCCTGGCGTAGAGGCGAGCATATTAAATGGTGGTACGTACCAAATATCCCTCTGTGCAGTATCTGACAGCAATCCAGTAGAAATGAGATGAACAAAGATGATTGCTTAGCTGAAATAAATAAGGCTTCCATTAATTAGAAACCAGTTTCATGCAAGGCAGAAAAGGGGAAAAATTTCCCTCCTCATTTTTCACTATTGAGAAAAAGAAAACAGATCTAGGCTATATCTATCAAAATGTGTTCTTCCTTCCCATTTAAAAATATTAACTTTTTCATGTGATGTAAAAATAATTGTCACAGAACCAGTGAAATTCTAGCATTGTTTATTTTAAATGTGGTGAGCAGGAACACATTTAGAAACCAGCCACAAGGCAGTAAAATTGATTTCTGGTTTATCTGGTATAGCTTTGAGCCCCTCACTGAGCCAGGAAATAATTGATTGCTGCAAGCCTTGTAGCAGTGGTTAAAAATTGATAAATGCTAAAAAGAGCACGATGGTTTATAGCTTCTTAAAGGTTGTGGAACCTCTATATTTCTCTCTCATCACCAGCTCTACATCATGAAGTAAAATTTAAAAGACTTTTTGTCTTTTTCTTTGTAAATTATGTTCAGCCGCTCAGGAACCCTGTAGCTGAGAAGACCATGGGAACCTTTTAGTTAAATAAACAGATGTGTGGTTTATAAATGCAGGTTATATATTGAGTAGTATTTTATTGCTTTGTATTAGCCACACTAATTAGAAAAAAAAAAAGACAACTTTGACAATATCTTTCAAAGTAGCTAACTAATGTTTGGACTTTAAAAATAAATAGAATACTAAAAATAAATTAAAATTTCTGCAGTGTTTCTCTGATTCAGCAATTTATAATTGTAGATTTTAGAACCGGAAGAGAACTCAAGCATAGCCTACTGCTTTTATTAGTCATTTATTATTATTCCCATGTTATATAGAAGTTACAATTTATTCAAAGTTGAAAGATTAAATTCTTGTATCTTTAGTAAAATATGTAACCTCCAGAAAGATTAATTTTTCAAATTCCTTAATAATTTTAAACTAGTCTAAATAATTTTTCTGTTCTTTTATTAGATTAAGGTAGAATTTCTAACAGTTTAAAAAATATTTTAGATGACACATGAAAATATATAAGAGGTTTATACTAAAAAAGTACATTAAAACATTTCATAGAATAACAGAACTAGAAAATATATTCTGTATTAAATTATCAAGTTAAATTAAATTTTATATTATTATCAAGTATTTTCTCTCAAACCTTATGAAACTCATGGTTAGTGATAATGTAAATTGTTTGAAAATTACAGGTTTTACAATTGTTAATGTTTATTATAAATCTACATTAAGAGAATAATTTTCTAATCATTACTTTAAAAGAACACTTTTTAAAAGCTTAGATGTGTTTTCTGGGTCTACATTGAAGAGTTTTACTACATTTACCTTTTCTACCATTTTAAAAGTAATTTATAAGATAAACTAGGAACAGAGAAAAACACATACACACATTATATCACTTTACATTCATGGCCCCTTTTCTCGGGTGATTTTGGTGAAGAGAGAGGGGAATTACATATCAATTATGAACTGAATTAGGTTACTATTCCTGAACACTGTGTATACCATCCTGACATGCCCAGCCTCCACTGGGCGTTCATAGTTTTTAAAATACACCACTTGGGAAATGTATTTTAATGGATAAATGCAGAAACAATAGTGTGAAAAGCTCCCTACGGTAACAGGGCATTGATGGCATGGCATTCTGCAGATTCTAGAAGGCAAGGAAAAAACCCTTTAGAAGCTAGAGACATACAAAACATATTATAGTCTGTTCCAAATACCTTAAGCTCATTAGGTTATTAAAAACTTAAACATGATTTAAATATATTTCATTCAGTAAGGAATAAAAGCAATAAAAATGGTAGTTATTATTATAAACTTAAAGAGTTCCTCTAAAAATAATCTACAAATTATCAATGGACACATATAATAACAAGTGAACTAGCCCATTGGATGATGTTAATATTAATAACCAGGTTCCACTGACCCAGCTTAGAAATTTACAATTATTTTACCATCCTAGTTGATTCTAAACACATTTTGCCAACATAGCTATTTCAAACTCTTCTAATTAAGATTTGATAAAATATTAATTAAAACGTTTTAAAGACTTTAGGTCTACTCTTCAGTCTTCACAGTACTCTTTGAGTTTAATTTGAGCCATACTAGCTGAAGGCCTGGAGCATAAAAGGATTGTGCAATCTATGTTGCTTAGTAGAATTCAAAGATAACTAAGTTACAACATTCATTTATAGAATATGGCCATTTGTAGGGAAGAGTGCTTTGCAAATGTTTCTCTTAAGGTGGTGACAACAGAAAGAAAAGACTATGAGTCACTACAAGTTATATCACTGTGTGAAGAAACCATTCGTATTTACTTGAGCAGATCTTACATAAAAGTAATGTTTTTCTGAGAAGTTGGTGCCGAAAGGAAAAAACTGAATGGTAAAATGTAATTAATGTTATCAGAATGCCAGAATTGACCACAGTAAGTTCAAGAAAGTAAATACTTATATGCATATGTATGAAATAATTAGAAAGAAATCTACCAAAATGTTAGTGGCTTTCTATAATTGTTGAAGTTGCTTGTAATTCTCAGTTCTTTGCTTTAAACATCTGTGCATTTTCTAAATCATCTACAATGAATTTTTTGTATAAATTAACTTTATATACATATATATGTATAAGGACTACCTTGCTACAGAGATTGTTTGAATTGAAATATTTTAATTATAATATTTATAATTTTAAAAATAAGTATTTTGTAATCTTAAATATACACGTCTTCTTTTGTGCTCTTTATATAGGCAGTATGGCATAGGGGAAAGAAAACTGCCATTTTTGAAACCAGGCTGAGTCAAATCCTAGAGAGAAGTACTCAAGTGTAGATAGGAAAAAATTACTTATAACCTAGCTGAGAGAAATTATTTAATCTCTGCATATCATATTTTCTTTATATGTAATATGAAGATAATGACAGGATATACTTCAGGCTGCTGTGAAGTTTAAGTGAATTAATATTTGGAAAAAAACTTAAGAAAATATCTAGCAGAGTGACTCTCAATGAGTTTCAATGTCAGTAATAAAATGCAATATATTCTCTCCTTCTCTAATGTCTCTTAGTTGTGAAAGATCTCCCTCAACCATATATCTGAAATTATCACCACCTGAAATTATCATTATCCTCAGGAGGGTTTCATATTAACTAATTTCTACTTAGGCGCCAATGGCTAAACCTACTTCTCTTGTATCAGTGAGGAAAGAGCAAAAAAGGGCTGAGCTGATGGGGACAAGTAGAAAATGAGAAAACAGTATAGAAGTAGGGAAGGAGAGTGCAAAGAAAAAGAGATAGATGCAGATTTAAAAAAAATGTTTTTCCAGTGGCTGACATTGATGCTTGTTTCCAATGGCCGACACTGATGCTTGTTTCCAAAATCTAAATGTGAAATGCTTCTTTTTCAATGATTTTTCCCACAAATAATACCTACCAGAAATATTATTATTACTTTTGTTTTAAAATGTAAAGTTGTTTTTTAAGGAAATACATACAAAGTACATTCCTTTAGGGAGTACATTCTTTAGGAAGGTCCACACTAACGTGAATGAGGAAACATCTATTAACTGTCTTATATGTGTCCTGGTGAGTTAGTTACCTTGGTTTATATATTCTTATAGTTTATAAGAGAAAACATACGGTCTCTGAGAAATTATGTGACATAAAACTTTTAGATATAGATCCCCCCAAAATTGCTTTCTTTTCTGTGGTAATTGAAATTGTCTATTTATTTCTGCTTTTCTTTACCATCAAGAAATAAGTCATGAGGAGACATCATAGCAGCAGCAGTTTTCCCCTACTTCGTGTATTCATTTTTTAAAAATCAACTTCTTTTATTTATTTACTTTAGTTTATTATGGTTTAACTCAGTCTCATCCAATGACATGAGCTAGTCATGATGGTGTCTTACTTCAGCAGTCCAGACAGCTGTGATTGAAGTCAGTCGGGAATGCCAACTACAGATCAGAGCACCTGTGAGATTATCTGTTCCATATGGAATGTCAGATGTATTCTAAACTAGAGTAATTGACTTGGCCAGGGTGAGGGGTCAGGAGTGTCATTAAAAATATATAGCTTGGTATGATTAGCTTCACAGAAGAACATTCAAGAGCTAGGGGGCCTTGAATCTCCATAAACTTCACAGGTTTAGGTGCTTGGAAATGGATTTTGGAGTGATTGCTGTGATCTTCGACAACCTTATGTATCATTCACTTAGGCTGTCATTCAGCAAACCTTCTGTGAAGATAGATTCATCACAAAAGGCCATGACATTAAAGCTTTTATACAACTCTTGAACAGAGTTAAAAGAAAACTGGAGCTTTATGATTTTCTGACTGTTCTCTTTTACAAAATCAGGACCACAGAGATGTGCATACCTGCATGCAAATGTACACAAACACACACATTCACAAACACACACACTCATAAACATAGACCTTATTGTAGAAAATAGTATAGTCAAAGTCGTAGCCTGATTCTGGCAATCATCTGAGGCCCAACAGCATGTGTTTTACATATTTAAACTCACTATTGACTTCAATTTTGTTATTCACTCCCTTTTCCTATTATCTTATTTTCCTCCTTAATGTATTTTTATATTTCCTACTTTAGCCATTTTAAATTCTTTCTGGAACCACGTTGGTACAAATAAAAAATTAAATCTTATAAAGTGCTCTATGGTCATAGGCAAAATGGAATCTGTAGATCAATCAAGTTCCTGAAGGGATGTGAAACCAACTGCTACAAGGATGAGCTAGAAGAATCAGAGATTTTTGGCCTGGAGCACACACAGAAGACTACTTTTGGAGGGGTCTGATGTCACTAACTTCTTGAGATTGCTCCCATTTTTAACTTAGAACTAGCTGAATAGAAGAAGACAATCTCAGATAAATGACTAGTTCAGGCTACCAATGACTCCTTCCAAAAAGGCCTGTACTGCTGTACATGCCAGGGGTTAGAGATTTTGGGGCCAAATTTACCAACATGTCTTATATCCTTCAATAATTTGGTTACTTTGCAAAATATTAGTCCACTTAATAATCAGTTTCCTCCACGGATTCTCTCATACTTTATCCTCATGGTATTCTGGACTCCTTTCTCTTGATTTTATTTCTCCAAGTAATTCAATTATGTCTTTTGGGACATTTATAAATAAACATTTCCACTTCCTCGGCTTTATCACAGAATTTTCACTTCTTTGACTTAAGTGTCCCTGGAGGCTGCTGATCTTACAAGTAAATGTCTGGAGATGGGGTTCATAGCTGTTGAATGCAATGCCACTGTGAAATCAATCCTAGTCTAGGTAGACATTTTGGGTACCATACATTCTTATCTACTTTTGGCCTATGAGCATCTAATCATTTTATTTTACTGTTCAACTAGAGAGAACTTCTTAAAGCACTAAGTATATTATTCCCTGGTTTAAAGAACTTTAACTATTAACTATTGCTTTGCATACAAAATCTTAACTTTTGCTATAACGGGGACCTTCGTGATCTCAGATCCCAATGTTATCTACCTGCTCTGCTTGAAGTTTACTGAGTTGCTAGCACTTCCTAAAACATGCCTTGTTCTCTTACTTTTGGGTCTTCCGGACACCAGTTTTGCTGTCTTGGCCCCACTGGGAGGGTTTATTTTGCAGATGTCATTATTTTCGGAGAGCCTTCTCTGAACCACCACCCTCTCTGCAAACTAGATTCTTTTTCTTATTGCACCTCATCTCCTTGATCTTATCCTACTGCAACAAAATAATTCTTATAATTGTATATCTCTACAAATACACTATACATTTTCTATGAGTGGAGATTATATCACCAGCATTCAGTAGCATAACAGGTACTTAATATATATTTAAATAAATTAAATTTAATAACTGACTACAAATAACTGGTTCTAACATAAAAGTAGAGATAAGTTTGCTTTTTTTCATGTAAAGTAGCAGACGTGAAACCAATGAGGGAGCATTAGTGGGGGCATATTTTAATCAAAACTACTAAAAAAATCTGAAAGAATTATCTAAAGATAAATTATGGTATCTTGAGATGTGGTGAGTTTTTCACCAGAAAAATGACTAAAGTATGCCTTAGATCATTAGTCCCCAAACCTTCCTTCTTGTGTACAGGCTTCTATTAGTTTTATGTTTCTTCTTTTTAAGTAGATACATTTCTATAGCCAAAAAAATATAGGTTTGTTTCAGTTATAAAACTGTGCTATTGTGCTAGTATAATAATCATGAAGCCTGCTACAATAACTAAAATGGACTACTTAGAAAATAAATATAAAAAAATTCTAGTACTATTTCCCGTGTCTTAATGAATTGCTTTGTGTACCACCTGGGATCCTTGCTCTACATTTTGAAATAATTGTAAGGCTATGATTAAATTTTAAACGTGATAATATTTTTAATTATTATAGTTTAGATTTTTGCCTTGAAATTCTTATTTTGAAAACAATATTGAATTTAGGCCAAAGAAAAATGTACTTACTTTGTTATCCTGTTTAGCAAAAGCAAATTGCTAATGGCGGTATTTAGCGTTTTCTATATGTTGATGACTATGCTTCAGTGGCGTAAAATCTAATGCAATAAACCAGCATTTACTAGTTGTGGCATAATACAAGAAAGCATCATTTTGCTAAAGGCCATCTAGGGATTACTGGTTCTCTCTCTTTCTGGTTAGATTCAGTCCTAAACTCCATAAGGCATTTACTAACATCTACTTTCAAATCGTGAACAATTTTCCTGATCAAAGGAAGATGAAAACACAAAATCCTTTATTCTGGAAAACACATCTTCCTAGAGTGTCTCAGCTGCACACTCTTCCACCTTGCATATTTATATGTTTGGACACCAGGAAATTCATGTGAAAGGAGCCTCGACTTTACCAATTATCAGAAATATGCAAGTGAATTTAATATCCCTAATATTTGGCATGTCAGTGATTAGATAATCTATTTGAAATGCTTATTCTATAAAGTTATATTTTGACCAACAGTTTCATGAGGAGTGTTGAGTCCTCATAAAATCATCTCATTTCCCATTCGTGTACTCAGAAACTTACCACTATGTTCTATTTTTATCTTTATAATCTATATTTAACAATCACATTGTATATTCCCTGGTCTCTAGCTCAAAGCAAATCAATACTTTCTTCTTCTTTCTTTCTTCTTGTATATAAATGATTACAGAGAATAGGACAGAGAGAGAAAATGAAGAGACATAGCCAGAGAGATACAGAGGCACAGAGAGAGAGTGAGAGACAGAGACAGAGAAAGAGAGAATGAGAATGCAGGAAATTTACAAATACTATAGAAAATGTGCACATTTTTCGTAATAAAAATGAGTAAATACTTTTATGATATCACAGATTGATGCCCTGACATAGATTTCATGCCCTCTGCCTGGATCTCCCCATGACAAACCTGAGTTAGAAGTAATGCAGAGGCATATTTCCACATTGCCCTTCTTGGGGAAGGTGAGCCAGTTCTGAGGTGCCTGGTCCTAGTTGTCACAGATGCAGTTATTTCACACTAGGCTGCCTGCCAGCCTGGATTTGTCTTCCTTTTTTTTTTTTCCCATCTCCCTGGGTTTGCGTCATTACATCATCACATTCTGAAACATCTGTGAGAATCCTTGCCACTTCAAATTTACAAAACTGTAATAATACTCTATTTCCCCATCACCACCGAATCTTGCTAAAATCATACATTTATTTATAAAAATTTGTCACTAAGAAGAAAACTGAAAACATCATGAAGGTCTGAGACAAATAAAGTGGAATTTAAGAATATTGTATCCATGTCATATGACATACAACATAAAAGCATGTGATCATTAAAGATGATGAGTAATAGATGGTGAGGAATATTTGGAAAACTTCTTTTGGTGTTAACTGAAAAAAAGAAAAATAAAGATGAGTCAAATTGTATTGCCTCAGTTTTATTAAACACTAATATGTTTTACATACATTTAAAAAATGTAATTATCCGGGTGTGGTGGCACGCACTTGTAATCTCAGCTACTTGAGAGGCTGAGCCAGGAGAATCACTTGAACCTGGGAGGCGGAGGTTGTAGTTTATGGAAATTGTGCCACTGCACTCCAGTCTGGGGGATAGGACAAGACTCTGTCTCAAAAAAATAAAAGAAAAAAAATTAAAAATCTGAATATTTAGCTAGTGCTATATATTTATAGTTTTGAATCTGAATGTTTTCATAACAGTTTATTTTTAGCCCTTTTTTAGGTTTCCGTATTCCAGTGTTGCTGCAACAAATATGTAATGTTTATAATCAGAAAGGCATTATTAAATAATCCCTGCAAAAACTCTTTAATTTCCCTAATCTAGGGATAGGGAATTATTTTATCTATAATTTCTAGTTGATAGAGTGTGGCTGCCTGGAGCACTGACTTGAAAGTAAATCTGAAACTCATCAGAAATAAATAATGTCAATTAACATTGGTTGTCATTTGTTCAAGAGGAAAAAGTCAAAGCATGATACCCCATATTTTCCATGCATTCTGAAATGTTTTCTTTTTTACTTCAAGAAAAATGGATGATTTTATTTATATATTAGAACTCATGATCTATATTTTCAACTCTGCTCCAGTAAGTCTCTTATTCATTTGTTAAAGCACCAATTACACTTACCCAGCAGCTTCTGATTTTTGATAGGACGTTAGTAGAAAGGCCATAAATTTAAGGGCAGTGAAAGTAAATGTCTAAGATGAAGTGATTATTATAACTTTGCAATATGGATTGAACCTGGACTAAGTACTAGTGCTATATCAGGAAGCTGGATCAATTTGACACCTACTGAAAGTGACACATGGGCCTTGCTAAAGAAAGAGTTTAAATCTGGTAGTGCTTCAGAATTTTTATTTCAGTGAAGTTCTGTAAAATTAAATTCATCTGGCATTGTGGGAAAAAGTTGTATTATATATGAACCAATTTCTTAAATAAGTGCAACTTAATCTTTTAAGAAACTTTAAAATATTTAATCTTGTTGGGTATCTTTTTTTTCCATTTTTTTCTTGCTATTTCTTTAGGGAAAAAAACAGAATATATGACACTCTTCATTAGTATGGAACACACATAGAATTTTATTTCCTGTTTTAAAGCTTAATTACTCAAATACTCCATGAATTTATTAGCAGTTGGTCCAAGATTTCCCTCTTTAATGTCAACTGCTGCTCCCTTTTCCTTATGCATAGTACATGAATCCTCAGGATTCACTTATGCAGTCCACAGAGCAGTGGCCAATCATACTTTTAATGTGAGAAAGAGCAAGAGAAAGGAAAACAGAAATATTTCGTACCAAAGAGCCCCTGATTTTTCACTGTAACTGCTGCTTTTGTTATTCACACACAGGAAGATATGCTCCTAATCACTTTTATGATGTGACCGTGCCTGCACAGTTGCCACTGCTGCATCATGTTGGGGTTCCTAAGTTTAGACCTCTTCCCATTTGCACTTTATTCTCAACCACTGCCCTCAAAATGACCACTATTCCAGCATATCTGAGGCAAGAGGGAGCTTCTAGCCTGAGACACAAAGTGTGCCCAGAACTAGCATTATGCTTCTAATATTCAAACTCTGGCGTTGTGTTGGAGTCACCATCCCAGACCTCTTCCTTTGTAATGGGTTTCCATTTGGGATAAGCAATGGCCCTTCCGGCAGCTTGTCAAGCCATCAGTGAGGTTTGACTAACTTTGAAAGGATGGGGGCCTTGATCTTTTATTTTCTGAAGATTCCTGGCGTACTATGCTCATATACTCATATTCATTCCTGTACCTAGCTTTATAAATGAAGAAGTCAAACTTTTAAGAAGCCACTCTCCACAGGAAGTGGATATCTCTTTCCCAACGTGAGTGAGGCCACAGATTAGCACTGACAATAAAAAAGATAAAATCTGCCAAAAGATTTTTTTTTCTATTCTAGCTTAGAAATGATTGACAAGACTTAAGTTTTTTCAAATATAAATTTAAACTTATCTCTATTACAAATATACAGACACAATTATTAATTAATTAGTTTTCATTGATACCTAATTATTGTACTTTTTTATGGAGCACACAGGATGTTCTGTACACATATACAATATGTAATGATCCAATCTAGGTATTTAGGTTATTCATCATCTCAAACATTTATTTCTTTGTGTTGAGTAGGTCTCTAATCTTCCTTCTACCTCTTCTGAAATATACAGTAAACTCTATTTTTTAAACTACAGTCACCCTACTTGTCTCATAAAGCACCAAACTAGATCATTGTTGTCTTGATAACAGCATTATCATTATAGCTGTAATACATAATGCTGTACCTCTATTCCTATCCCTGGAAGTTGCAATTCATCCTTCAATGCTCAGCTCAAAGGATTATTGCCTCTAAAGTTTTAGCAAATAATACTGAAGCAGAATTTCACCATTTAATGGGTCCACAAGCTGCTGCCTTCATAGCTTATGGCACATATGTTTGCCAGTATAAATGATCCACTTGAGCTAAATTGCCACAGCTGCTGCAACACCTCTTTACCTATTTTTGCAGCAAAACTGAAAATCAGAACAGTTTTTAACTTTTTCAAAACAATGAAACATTTCTCTCCAACCCTCTCCCTCTATAAATGTTTTCTCTCCATCCTTATAAATTAATAGGAAGAGAAAGGGCATAGACAAGGTTACAAATATGAAAGCGTTACTTTTTCTATTCTGATAGAAATAAGTTTAGAGCACCCGCATGAACAACTTGTATTGAACCACAATGTGAGGAACTGCATACCGAAAAGAAGAATCTCTTAGTGAACAGAACGGTGCTGACAATGCAACACTATTAGCAAGTTTATTTTCATTCTTTAAGTAGATATCAGGGATATGTAGCAAAAATGCATTTTTAAGTGCAACAGAGTAGATGCTTGCAAAAACAGACTGTGATAACTATATATTTGCAAAAGTCAACGCAGATACGATTATCTCAACATTAAGTTGGCCGATGTAAAATGGAAATCATGAAAATTAAGTCACCACACAACAAGATGACAATATGTTCCTAAATCAATCATGAAAAAGGAAAACAACATACAATTTTCTTTTGAGAAAGTCACAGTAATATTTGCTTAATATGCTGATAGGCTTATCAAGCTTCTTGAAAAAAACTGATTTACAATACAGTGGGGATCTTTTTTTTTTTTTTTAAGTTGGAAGGGAAAGAAGGTTTGATGTAAGAGTGCTTTGAAATGTAGAGTATTCCTAAGCATTACTCCCACAAGAGCATAGTCTTGAAATTAAATTAGGCCCTTAGAATATTAGACAAAATAAATGGCTTATAACTCATTTCACTAGCTGAATGCTTATTATTTTTAAAAGGATTAATTGAGATATATAATTGTTTTGTATAAAGAAAAGAAATTTTCTCATTTTCAGAAACATAATCTAAACTTAGTTTTCCACTAAGTTGTCTCTAACTCAACCCTCTCCACTTTTTTTATTATTTTAGAGCAGTAACATTTACTTCTGGAAAATCACCCAAATAAAACCAATTTACTTTCATAAAATCTAGACCTTTTGGAAGTTAGAAGCATGATTTACCATCTTCTATTGGGACTTTAATCCAGAGATGATTTGCTCTTTCATTTGCTAATTGCATGACAAGAATAGAATCTGGACCCAAGACCTTTTTAATGCATATAATTAAATATTTCAAATTTCTTACCCTTTTTGATCTTCTGGTATCATATGTTCTATTAATAGCATAATTCGTATTCCTCCACATACCACGAAAATACCTTTTTCCTGATTATATTAATCTATACTAAGCTTTAAAAAGGAAATGATATAAAATAATATTAGGACAATCATTTGAAATTTTACACTGAGGGACAACTAGTAAAAATATTTCAGTGGCATCTGATATAACACTATCTGTGCACAGATATATTCACTTATAAAACATTTCTGCATATGTGGTAATAACAAAAGTGAGCACAATTTTAAAAATAGCTTTTTCTTCACTTTTTAACTTACGTCTTTATTTCTCTTCTGCTTTTCTGTTTCCACGTTTCTCATTTTCAGTGGCCAATATTAAGGGGCTTTGTGCTATCTTTCTACACTTCAAATTTTTATATCAAATTTCATACATACTTTTACAGTTTCAGTTGTCTTATTTTATTTGCATGACTGAGATCACAAGATTTTATAGTTAGTTTTTTAAAAAAATTTCTCCTTCAACAAATATAACTGGAATCCCTCTGAGTAAACCAACATAGTTTAACTCTTCATAATGGCTAGCTAAATGGAATTCTATGGTAATGCAAGTTATTCTAAAATTCCAATATTTACACTTATTTTTTTCACTCATGAAAGCATTGCAATAAGCAACTTTTACAGATATTCTTAGGTACTATTAGGTGCTTTTCTTTTGCTGGAATAAAACCCCAGGAGTGAGAATGTGGGTTGAAAGATATGTGGATTTTTTTAATAGATAAGTGTCAGAATATTTTTTATTAAAAACTTTAGTGTTACACATTCTTGAAGCACTATATGTGAATGTCCTTTCTCCATATTCCCACTGGGAATGGCTGGTTGGTTTTTGATAGCATGAAATTTGATTTTTGGCATGGTATCATTTAGGAATACAATTTTGTTTTCATTCCATAGGAATAAGCAAAATCCTGTGACAGTTTATTGAAAAATACGTCAGTTCCCACTGATATGCAGGGAAACATCAGTCTTATATCAAATGTCCGTATGTGCATGTATCTATTTTTGGACTTTATCTTTTGTTCCATTTGCCTACTCCAGGATTTACCCCATTATCATACAATAACTATTACCTGACTTCTGTCCAACTGTGGTATCTGATAGAACAAATCCCTACACCTCTTCTTAATGATGATGTGGACCAATCTGGACTTTTCCATATAAGTTTTAGTATTCGTTTGTTAATTCCATATAACCCAGTTTGGATGTTTGTATGAATTGTATGAAATATACATCAATTTGGGGAAAATTGGCCTTTTAATATACAGTCTTTTGGTATCCACAGGGGAATGGTTTTATCTACCCACCACAACACTCCCCCACATATGGACACTGAAATCCTAAATCCTTGGATGCTCAAGTCTCTTATATAAAGTGGTGTACTGCTTGCATATAACCTACAGTAGTTTCCCCATATACTTTAAGTAATCTCTAGATTATCTTTATAATATCTACCACAACATAAGTGCTAGGTAAGTAGTTGTTATACTGTATTGTTTTTTTTTAAATTGTATTATTTTTTGTTGTTGTATTTTTTTTTTTTCAAATGTTTTCTATTTGCACTTGGTTGAATTCATGGATGTAGAACCTATAGCTATAGAGGGATAATTGTGACAAGACATGTATCTTTTATGGTTTTCTACTTGTTTAAAACTTCTTTAATATCTTGTTTTCAATTTCAATCAGTTTTGGAGGAACAGATGCTGTTTGGATACATGGGTAAGTTCTTTAATAGTGATTTCTGAGATTTTGGTTCACCCATTACCCAAGGGTTGCACACTGTACTCATTGTGTCTTTTACCCCTCAACCCCTCCTACCCTTTCCAATGAGTACCCAAAGTCCATTGTATCATTCTTATGTCTTTGTGTCTTCATAGCTCAGCTCCTGCTTATAAGTGAAAACATATAATTAAAACTTCTTTAATATATTTTAATAATGCTTTAAAATATTTCCCCACAAAGGTCTTCCACATATTTTGATAGACTTATTACTATTACTTTATTATAAATATTCTGTTTTATTTTGTCATGTTGATATTCTACATTTGTATTATAATATGTCAAGCATTTTAAAAAAAAATTCACCATGATTTTTTTTTTAATGCATTTAAGGATTGTGTGTTTCATTAATTCTAGGTAGTTGTCAGACAAAATGTCTTCAAATACTGCCTTTCCCCATTTTACTGTATGGCTCTCTACAACTTCCTTTTCATAGGTTCTGTTTTCTTTTAATTATTACTCTATCTTCCTTATGTCAACTTCATGGTTTTCCTTTTTTATTCTTCTGGAATAATATCTTCAGATTTATTTTCCAATTAAATAACTTTACCTTCAAGCGTGTTTTATCTGACATTTGTCCTATCTATTAAGTTTATAATTGTCCTCGCTTTATTTTTCATTTCCAGAAGGGGTGTTTTGTTCTGTTTCAAGACTTTTTTTTACAGGATTTTAACAGAATTTTAATGCTCTTCTGTTTTTTAAAAAACTATTGAATAATCATTGTGTACTTTGTATCTGGATTTAACATACCTGTAAAGCAAAAGTTAGCTTTGTGTGATGGATTTGTGGTTTTTATAAAAGAAATATTTCTGGATTCTTTTTTTCTTGATCTATTTTAAATGCCTTTATTATTATTTATTATTATTACATGTACAGAATGTGCAGGTTTGTTATGTAGGTATACATGTGCCATGGTGGTTCACTGTACCCATCAACCCATCATCTACATTGGGTGTTTCTCCTAATGCTACCCCTCCCCTAAGCCTCCAACACCCAATAGGCCCCAGTGTGTGATGTTCCCCTCCCTGTGTCCATGTGTTCTCATTGTACAACTCCCACTTATGAATGAGAAAATGTGGTGTTTGGTTTTCTGTTCTTGTGTTAGTTTGCGTAGAATGATGGTTTCTAGCTTCATCCATGTCCCTGCAAAAGACACGAACTCATCCTTTTTTGTGGCTGTGTAGTATTCCATGATGTATATGTGCCATATTTTCTTTATCCAATCTATTATTGATGGGCATTTGGATTGGTTCCAAGTCTTTGCTTTTGTGAACAGTGCTGCAATAAACATACATGTGCATGTGTCTTTATAGTAGAATAATTTATAATCCTTTGGGTATATACCCAGTAATGGGATTGCTGGGTCAATGGTATTTCTGGTTCTAGATCCTTGAGGAATCACCACACTGTCTTCCACAATGGTTGAAAAAATTTACACCCCCACCAACAGTGTAAAAGCATTCCTATTTCTCCACATTCTCTCCAGCACCTGTTGTTTCCTGACATTTTAATGATCACCATTCTAACTGGCGTGAGATGGTATCTCATTGTGGTTTTGATTTGTATTTCTTTAAAGACCAGTGATGATGGTGTTTTTTATCATATGTTGGCCACATAAATGTCTTCTTTTGAGAAGTGTCTGTTCGTATCCTTCATCCACTTTTTGATGGAGTTTTTTTTTCTTGTAAATTTGCTTAAGTTCTTTGTCGATTCTGGATATTAGCCCTTTATCAGATAGATAGATTGTAAAAGTTTTCTCCCATTCTGTAGGTTGCCTGAACACTCTGAAGATGGTTTCTTTTGCTATGCAGGTGGTCTTTAGTTTAATTAGATCTCATTTGTCAATTTTGGCTTTCGTTGTCATTGCTTTTGGTGTTTTAGTCATGAAGTCTTTGCCCATGCCTATGTCCTGAATGGTATTGCCTAGGTTTTCTTCTAGGGTTTTACAGTTTTAGGTCTTAAAGCTTAAGTCTTTATTTCAGGGATCATTTCTATAGTTGGTTGCTATTTCTGAATTCTTAAGGCTTTATGAACTTCCAACTCTGCCATTTTGAAATAATGTTTTTAAAGTGGTTAACGCAGCATTTTTAGTTGTCCTCTTTCAGAAGGTTTTTCTGGACATGTAGTCCACCAAATTGCTGATAAAAAGAGTTGGAATTTTAAACACTGAAACTTTAGATTTTAATTTCAGAAAATATGATTCATGCTGAAGTATTTTTCCTTCTTCCTTTGGAAAATTTTCTCTTATTTGAGATCCATCTTCTCTGATAGCTTGATTTCTCTAGAGGCTTGCTGTTTCTAAATAATGTGCCTATTTTTACACACTAATTTCTCTGTTCACCTAAGAGTGTTTTTTAATTCCTTGGCCAGCCTGTGGCTCTATATTGCATATATTTCAGGTAAGATTGTTAAGGTATTTCAAGTAGATATTCCACAAATTGTGGTATATACAATGGCTTCTAGTTCTTAAAAGTTATTTATACACAATTACCAACACATCTCTTCTCAAATAAAACAAGTAGAAGAAGCTTCTGGTCTGAGTTCTTCATGGCAACAGTTTATATTATTGGATCTCAGGAACAGGCAAATATTCAGTTCACCTGTGCACCTTCATAAAAGCTCCTCTCAAGCCAGAGAGATTCAATTCATTATACCTTTCCTCGTCTGTGTACTTGAGTCTTGAAGGAAAAGCTGCCTACAAAGAAGTTTGTCTTTCATTGAAACTGGTCTCCTAGTAATGGTCAGGCTCAATCAGGGGGAAGTACTACAAGTGACCTATTCTTTTTGCCTAGGATGATTTATAAAGTTCACAACTCTCTAGACCTTGTCTCCCAAACTGCCCAATTAGTGTTCCACTCAGTGGAAGTGGATTAAAAATTAGTAGAAGGCATTAGACATATGGTTGGGCTACCATGTCCCCAGAATACCTTCTCACTGATTTGTCAGATTAATTATTGAGTTTCCTGCAAAATTAAACTGCTATTTGTATAAAGACTCCATTAATCTCTTTTAAAAAGTCCCTTGTTCAATCTAAAAAAATTTTTCATTATTCATTTACTTTTCAATATTTTAATTTTGTTGACCACCTGGTTGAAAATGATTCTGCTCATCCAGCTGTTATTTCTAATTACTTTTCTTCAAAAAATTTCAGTCCCTAACTGAGTCTGCTGAAAAAAACAGAATTATTGTTCCTTAGGATATAATCAGCTACATCTTCCTTCTCACCTGAGCTCATCTTCACCTGTATGAGCCATCTGTAATTTCAACCACAGTTGGGTTTATTATTGCAATTATGAGATGATGTCATAAGAAAAGGAAATCAATTTAGCTGGAGTACATTGACTCTTCTTAAAAAATTATTTAAGAAAATACATTTAGAAATATAAGAAGGAGATTGAAAGATTGTACTAAACAAGTCATTATATCTAAATTTTAAACATTCTTCTATAAAGGAGCAGTAGAACACAATACTTAAAAGCACTAAGCCACACTGCCTAGGTTCAAATATTTTTCTTAAAAAAAAGCTGTTTATTGACTTCGTAATCTTGAATGAATTATTTAATTGCCACTGCCTCAATTTTATGTGTATAAAGTAAGAATGATAGCTTTTACCTATTTCATAGGGTCGTCATATACAAGAAAGCACTATTTAAATATAACTATTGTTAGGGAAATGAACTGTATTGAAATGAGTTTATTTTAGAATCCATTACAGGAAATAGAATAACTCAATATAGGGAGTCAGTATAGAGCAAGATTCACCTGCCTTGACATACTGACACCATAACATAGTAGCAATGAGACTTTGGGCAAGCAAGCCCATTAATTCCTCTGTCCCTAAATTATTTCCTTTGTAAAACTGGGATAATAATATCATCCTAATAGGATTGTTTTCAATATTAGAACTATGAATATACTATTAGTGCCATGTAACCCAGTACAAAATAGCTTTTGAATAAATTTGATCTGTATTTATTTGTTACTATCCTTGTTAAAATTGCGTGGGTAAAATATGAATATAAAAATGTCCACTTCCTTAATCTGATCCCACAGAAATGAATCAAATAAAACAGGAGAAAATTTTAGTTCCATGATTTCTGATGTGAAATGAAACTGTTAAGAAAATACTAATTCTTGAATGAGGTCGTTCAATACCCTTAATGTTTCTTCACTTACTCTGAATCGTGTTTTTACATTTATCAATGAGAGGAGGGAAGGAAGGATGGAGGAAGGGAGGGAGGGAGAGAGGGAGGAAAGGAGAAAGAGAGAGAGAAAGGAAAGAAAGCAAGAAAGAAGGAAGGAAAGAGGAAAAGAAAAAAGAATAAGGAAGGAAGGAGGGAAGAAGAAAGGAAGGAAGAAAGGAAAAGAAAGGAAGGAAACGGAGAGATGGAGAGGTCGAGGGAGAAAGTAAGAAAATAGATTGATATTCATTACACTTTTTTTTTTTTTACATAAGAAACTGGAAGCTAATTAAGTGTCCATCAATAGGAGAAAATAATTCATTAACCCATTTTTGTTACAGTAAGAAGAAACTGGAAGCTACTTAAATATGCATCAATAACAAATAGGGAATTAGTTACATATATTACAATGTGTGGTAAATACTCAGCTTTACTCAAATATTGTGAGTGAGGATACAGTGTAAATCCAATAATTAGAATGTCCAGCACCAGCTCAAGCATGATTTGAACTGGAATTCTGTAGTGGGAAAGGCAGAGATAGAGGATGCCTCCATCTCCTGATTTCCTCTCTCCCTTTGCCATCTGCTAGCAGGCTGATTCTCTCCCAAGGAGCTTTCAAGCCATGAGCCAATTAAACCGCTTTTCTTTAAAAATTACCCACTCTCAGGTACTTCATTATAGCGACCTGAGAAGGGACTAGTACATCTCCTTAAGTAAGTCTCTCTAGCAACCTCTTCTCTCCTGCTCTCTTCACCATTTTTTCTTCCAAGTGGAGCAGGCTTTTAAAAATCATGGAACATATTTATCTAATTACTACTGAAATTCAGGTGTGCTTCACACTTACTTAGATTCCATGATATCAATGGAAGCAGGAGGAGTCTAACATTCTGTATTATGTATAAAACATATGTGTTCATATGTATCTCAATAGACTAATTTTTAAATATTTCCTAAAAAAGAATGACATAGAGCCATATTTACCGACATGGAAAGGTATATAAGAAGTACTTTAAACAAAAAAAAAAAAAGTCAGAATTTAAACGTTAATTATATGAGCCACTTTTAAAATTTTTATTGTTTTAATTGACAAGTAAAAATTGTATAGGTTTATGGTATACAACATGATGTTTCCATATGTGTACACAGTGTGGAATGGCTAAATTAAGCTATTTAATAAATTCATGACCACACATACTTAACAATTTTTGTGTCCAGAACACTAAAATCTACTCTCTTAGCAATGTTCAAGTATGCATTTTAATGAAAATAGTAATTTGCTTTTTTAAAGGAATATATATCCATACTTATACACAGATATACATATGACTTGGAGTAATAGAGATAAAATATTAATAATTTTTCCAGGGCAGTTTAATATTTATATAATGTAATTACTAATGCTATTCAAAAAATAAATATTTAAGTATGGTAATTTACTGCCCTAAAAATCCCCAAAATGTATTTACAAAATAATATGGTTGGTTGTTATTTCCCAGAATTAAAAATCAGAAGGGAAACTTGAGAAATGTCTAGCAACTATGGTTCAGTTGAGAAAGCATAGGAGAAAGAGGTCAATAGTTACCAGTAAATAGATGTATCCATTATATCCATACACCACTTATGAGAGATTTATAAGAACAACTGAATTCTAAGGAAAGCCTGTTGAAGATTTCAAATAAGTGACATTAATAATTAAAAGAACAAAAAATTTAAAATTTTATTTTTAATGGACAAGCACAGTGTGAAAAAATTCATGAATCCAGGCTGTAAAAAGCACTGAAGTTAAAACTAGAAAGAATAACGTCATCAATCAATATAAAACAAGAAGGCACTTTCCAATAATTGTCAATTAATTGACAATTCCATATCTTTGTTAAAATTATATTTGAAATGAAATCATGTTACATTTTAAAACTCAGTTTTATGCAATTTTCAATAAATACTTCCTACCTCATTTATTAAGTTCATTTATTCAACTTTTAATTACACTTTTCTATGACCTTTGGCACACACATTCTATCTACCTGTTTGTATTTTTCCTGATTTTTACTCTGGGCTATAATATAGGAAATAAATCAATAGATTTCATTTTGCCAAATGTCAATTTTTAAGTTTGGAGAACTCATTATTAAATTCTCATCTGCTTACTCTTCAGCACCCAATGGATTTAATCTCTTTTTATCCTTCAACTAATATGGATTATTCCTGCTTAAGTCTTTCCAGACTTCCTTGTGTAGGGTTTACCACTCCTCTTTCTTTCTCTATACCCATTGGATTTATGCATACTTCTATGAAATGCTCATGGAAATATCACTTTCACTAATAAGTAAACTCATTGAGAGGAAGACCCTGGAGATACCTCAAGGCAAAGTTTGGAGTTTTAGGAACGTTCTGATTTAAGGCTACTGAATGAACTTTAGCACCTGAAGGATGAATTTTAACTTTACTGTCCTTTATTAGTATAAAGAAACTCTAATATTTGTACATATGCTTTCATCTTTCCCATAGCAAATCACTTTCTCTATTTACTTTTTCTCTTGTCTAAATAACTCTGGTGATGATGAATTCTCTAGTTTTTCGATATCACTTTAATCTCCCGCAATTAGTTTTCTATTTTAAATTTCTGGGAGAGAAAACGGATTTGTCTCACTCTTTTGTTGTTGTTAATGTTATGTCCCATTAGTCAGGTCACTGGGCTATCCACAGATGATATTCTTTGTAGTAGGGTGACCACTCTTGATCCAATTAGAGTGCTTAGAGTGGAGGCAGTATTGTATACTACAGGATATTGCTTTCTCGGTTACCACTATTTCTTTGCCAGCTTTTTAAGATAAAGAAAATTTTACAGGCAATGAATGAAAACTCCTGTGAAGCATGATCTAAAAGGTTTTATAAATACTGCTAATTTCCAAGCATTTCCAAGATCCCACATTAGGGTTAATAAACTATTTTCGATTTCTAATCTTTAAAAACAAAGATAACCTGTATGAATTTTATACAGCCCCATGAGAAGTCCCATTTTTTGTTGTTGTATTCTTATTTCTAGCTCTAGCATAACTACTCAATCAAAGGTATTTTTTCAAGTTCTACTTGTTTCAGCTTCTGTTGTCAGTAATGCTGATTCATAGAGAAAGAATTAAACAAAATGGAGCAGTGTTGTAAATGCACACAAAAAAATCAATATTTGCTGAATTGAGGAGAAGAAATCAATAAAGGAAGGTATGTTATTGTCAAACTTCTAAAAGGATTTTGCAAACAATGGAGAGTAGACAAAATTCCTAAAACATATATCAGCTCAACTGTCCTTTAGTATATTACACTAAGGTAGTAGAAAAACTAAATAAACACACACATGACATTGTGAATATATATTAAGGAGATTAAAGTAAATGTAAGCTAGCTAAAGAGACCCAAGTGTGGTTTTTGAAAATGATGCTTCTTAAAGAGTAATACCTCTCTCAAAGTAGATTTATTTTTGTTATTTGTTTGGTATCGTTTGAGTGATGTATGTATTTTATCTTAGTTCTTGACCTCTGAGAAAAGAACATTTTTATATGGATATATTATACCCTTTTCTTCAATAAAAAATACCATGAGTCAAGATGTCCTTACACAGCTTAAGATGTCATATTAACTCTTAATAGATACAGGCCTTCCAAGAAGCTGATACACTCTCATCAATACACGATGTCAAATTCATGATAAATCGTCTTTTAAAATGAGATTTGGGTTAAAAAAATTGATAAATAGAGCCGTAACATTTAACCATCATAAAAATGAATCTGCCTTGACATTTATTTCACAAATGAAGATGTTTTAAAGTTCTGTGAGGCCAAAGACTAATACTTAGTAAGATAATTCCCCTGTTCTTTAGAAACGATAAAATGCTTGCTGTCAAATTCCTAATACTGACGCTGGTTAGTATTTTACAGTGATTTTTGTTTTTCAAAGAAATTTTTCAAATATGCTTGGTTTTATCCTCACAGCAACTCTATGACATAAGTAAAGATACTGGGACTATTTTACAGATGAAGAAATCGTGATGCAGAAAGAGTTAAATGGTTTAACCAAAGTTACAAAACAAGCTGGGAATTGTAATTCCACTTACTGATTCTTCTAGTTTTCCTGCTCTTCTATACATATTCTCCATGGAAGCAACAACTTTCCTGCCTCCATATAGAATAATCAAAAGTAATTCAATTTGGAAATAAAGACTGCTACTGCACTAATATCTAGACTAACAGACTATTATTGTATTGTCTGAGGCAATATTTAGGACAGCATAAGGAAATTAAAAATATCAATATGTTTCTAGCATTTTAGAATGTACCACATACCTATTAAGTACAATCATTTAAATAGAGCATTAGTAGAATAGAATCCTGAAATGCCGTAGATGGGTGGGAATAATGGTACTGAGAGCAAACACTTACAGCACGTTTACAGTGTGCCTAACATTGTTGCTTTTGATCCTATGAGTCATAAATTATGCATTATTTTTAATTTTACAGTAGAGGGAATTGAGTTATGGAAAGGTAATGATTTGCTCCAGACCACATAGCTCATTCATATTTTCAGCAGCAAATAACTATGAAATGCAGTTCAGGTTATCAGCAAAAGGAGGTTTCCCATGAAATGATCTGAATGATTTGCTAGAAAGTGGAAGTGCGTCAAGATTAAAATAGACTGGTTATTTTATGAAGAATGATATTTGGAGATACAAAAACATAGGAAGCTGCAGCAAAGATGTTCTCTTTTATTCTTTCTACGAACCTTTTATGAAACGTAAGAAATGATGGCCGGATGTCAGAAAACTAGCAAGAATTACAGAGCTAAATATCTGATTTTTTATTAGAAAATATTAAAGTGCTTGTCAGAAATGATTTTTTATAAAAATGACTAAACATGTCAGTCAAGTGTTATTTGTTATACTAAGACACTGCTGAACCTCAAAACAAAAATGATGACTCAATTGCCAAGATAAGTATTTGAATAAAAATCATTCAGTTTTATATTATAAAAATAAACTGTATACTTAATCATTTTGAAACATTAAACTAGGGTAGCAAGTTCAAGTACCCCTTTAAATATAGAGACAGAAAAACACATTAGTTTTGAGAGTGAAATATAGAATCACATCAGACTCCATATCTTCTAAATCCAGTGCTTTCTCTCATGTTTCCCCCAAAGAGTGAGATTGTTATGAAGAAAATGTGTGATTAAAAAATAATGTTTGAATTTGGGGAATATTTTTCTTGACTTTTTTTTCTATTCTTTCAGAAACAAATCTATTATAAGCCAACGGCATGTTTTCTATATGTAATTTAAAACATGTTATGTTATAGTTCAGTTTGTTTAATTGTACCATGAATTTTATTTGGGAGGGAATTAATTCTCTAACTTATTTATGATGTTTTCTACATATTTTATCACTATGTTTGCATTAGTCCTACTTTTGGATCACTCCCAAACTTCTGTAACTTTCGATAACTTTGTGCCTCAGCAACATTAGACTCACTGTAAATCTTGGAAATTCTAAACCACATGCCATGGGGATTCAGAAGGTAGTCATGCAAAAAAATAGATTAATTATTTTAAAGCAAATAGACTTCAGAACATTGCAGTCAACACTGTAACATTCAGCTTAGTTCGAAAACATGTCAAATTCATAGTATCTATCATGCTTACTCTATAATGTTTGTTCCCAGTATCACTGCATTGTTACCTTAATAGTTACAAAAGAATTGCAACATTTGATGTTTCAAATTCAGCAATAATTTGCACTGAAACTGAAACATACATTACAAGTAAGTGTGCATTGAACATACTTGTGCAGAATGGATATATTAAAAGCATATGTTAAATGTGCAGTGCAAATATTTTATATTTTGCTTCAGACTTTTAATGATATAGCAACAGATTCATGCATAAGCTCATTTTATCATTTTATACAGAACTATGAGGTATTAGATATATCAGGACATATAAAATATATATATTTATAATTACTTTATATTATATATTTTATATTATAAAAATGTATATTTAATATAATATATTTTATATAATACATAAATGTGTTCTGTATTAACATATATATTTTATATAATATATAAATAATATTTTATATTTTATAATACACTTTATTATATATTATGTAATATATATCCTTATTTATATAAATTAATATAAATAAATATGAATCATATTCCTAAACAATAAAAACAATACTAGTTTCATTTAGCCTGTTAGGTATTACTTTCATTTCATTATTTTTATTACAACTTCTCATTAGTAAGTGGAAATAAAATTTTATGAAAATCAAATATTGTGCAGGAAATGACTGTGTTGGTAATTATACACACTAGACAGCTGAGGATATTTCCAAGATTAATTATTTTGTTTAGAAAAATCTAGAAATGCTAATACAATATAGCATAGCCTGATATTAGCTTTACTTTAGCAGCCTTATTAATGTTTAATTTAGTGAAGCAATAAATTTATTTAGAAATGTGTTTCTGCCTGCATTTATTTCCAGAGTCTATTTTATGGAAATCTATTTATAGAATTTTAAAAAATCAAATAGTAAAGCATGCATTAGGTTGCACATTACCAATAATGCATAGGGAGGAAGATTACTTCAATAGTTGTTAACACAAGAAATACAGGCTAATTGCCACAAAACATGTCAATGTAATTGTCATTAATAGTTCACATCCAAAGTAAAAATAACTTGAACATAGACTATGCATATAAAATATAGTTAAAATATTCCTTGCAAGGGTACCTATTTGAATACTGCATTGCCAGCTTTTTCTTCTTAAAATAAGCATGTTTTTAGTGACAAAATGAAAGGGGGAGTGTGAATAAGAAAATATGTAAATATGTAGACTGGGGGATTATTGCTTGTTTTGCTTTAATACTATGTATTTATATTTTGTCTTGAATTCATTAGGAGAGCAAAGTGAATTGTGTGATTTACCTAGAGGACAATGCTGCTACAAAAGCCTGTTCCACTCCAAGGCCAACTGCAGTTTTGAGGTAACTTATTAATAAATGAAATAAAAAGACAGAAGAGTACTTAATTTAGAAATTAAGAATATTAGGGAAAGAGGGAAATGTTATATTTGAGTGCAATTTGTCAACTTTCCATTTGCCATAATCCTTTTATCATTCTTTACTAGCGTCCAGCAAACAAATGTATAGAATTAATTAATTCATGGATTTTATTTTTTATCCTGATGCCCTTTCTGAACAACTCAAGAAGTAACATCTCAAATACTTAGAAAGGAAGGTGGAGCTAGGGTGGAAGCTCTTAAGTGGATCATTTGTTTTTTTATAAGTATAACTTTACACTATTTTATGAGAAACTTTTATACCAAATTCATATCTAATTTTATTCAATTATAAATTGCAGGGATTATTACAGAAAAGTGTTTCTTATTAAAATCAATTCACTTTCTATTTTGAGGAAGTTATTTTATTTTATTTGCATGAATGTATCAGTAGAGATTTTCATGAATTAAAAAACAATTTAATGTTTATTTTATCTACTTAGACTGAATAGTAAAATTTATTATATAAAGCCCTGCAACTTATTACTGACCATTGGTGTACTTGAAGTAATGCTCCTCCACAGAAGGTTTGGTAGTAATTCACAAAAGTGTAATGAGTAAGAATTGTTTCCTAGAAGTAGACTGAGAGTGAGGCAGTTGACATATTGATATTAATGATTTAGTTAAGCTTGTCTTGCTTTATTGTATTAAAAGAAGGAAACCGTTAATACATGCCTCCTGGAGAGAACTGCTTTTTAGGTTTTCCTATGTACTTTGAAATACAAAGCAAAGTTTAAAAGTAACCCTGGAAAGAAATAACAATGGAGTTAAAGTTTTAAAGATAAGTAAGATGAATATAGCAGAAGCCTATCTTGTAGGATCGGTCCACTTAATAAGGAGGAATTTGTCTAAAATACAAAAGTCTAAAATACTAAAATACAAAAGGTGATTAAGTTTTGAAAGGCCTTATTAATTTTGACTGGTGAAAATTTAAATACTTGTTACTTTCTAATGTGTGATTCACCTTTCATTCAAGTAATATTTATTAACGGCCTGCTAGGTACCACATTCTAATTAAGGCATTAAGTTAAAACAGTAGACATAAAACATCCCAACTATCAAGGAGTATTCCTATGAGGTAGACAGGGTGCATGACTAAATTAAATAATGGTAACAATAATAATACAATATGATAACCAACGTTTTGGCCTAAGCACAAAACACATATCAAATTATTTACTATGAGGACTAAAAGCATTTCTATCTTATAAATATGGATTGAAATATTCTGCTAAGTAATTTGTCCAAAATCACACGCTAGTAAAATACAGAACTGGTAAAGAGAAATATCACCACTGAAGGATAGAGAGATATCACATAAGTATGTGAAACGATGTTCAACTTCATTAGTTATTTAGAAAATTAAAAACACAATGAGATAACACTATCCGGAAATGTAAAATGATAAAATCATTCTGAAAAACAACTTAGCAGTTTCTTAAAAACTAAACACATACATGATTGGCGTAAAACCCAACAATTGCACTCCTGGTAATTTATCCCAGAGAAATGAAAATCTGTACATGAATGTTGATAACAGCTTTATTAGTAACAGACAAAAACTGGAGACAACCCAGATGCTCTTCAACTGGTTAATTGTAAACAAATTGTGACACATCCATACCATGAAATACTATTCAGCAATTAAAAGAAACAAAGTAGTAATACAGCAACCTCGATAAATCCCTGGTGAATTATATTGAGTTACAAAGATCAATTCCATAGGGTTACGTACTGCATGATTTTGTTGACATAACGTTCATGAAATAACAAATTTATAATGATGGAGAACAGATTAATGGTTGCCAGGATTTAAGAATGATGTGTAATTATAAGAAATAGGATATGGTTATAAAGGGTAACATGAGGGATTCTAGTTTTGATGGAAACGTTCTGTATCTTGACTATATCCTGGCGCAGTGTTGCAATTAGGAGATATCAATTATAGGATATAAATAATCACTATTATTTTCTACAATTTAACACAATTATTACAATTACCTCAAAATAAAAATTTAAAGTAGTAAAAGGCTATAAAATATATACCATGTTAAACTAATAAAAAGTAAGTCTGAATAGTTTTTTTAATGAATGTCAGAAACTTAATTTAATGGTCAAAAAAATGCTACCAGGGATAGAGAATGTCGTTTCATAAACATAAAATGGCTCATTCATCAAAAGGGCATAAAAATTCTAAACATTTATGTACCTAATGGCATAATATTAATAATATGAAGAAAAACTTTTGAAACTAAAAGGAGAAAAAAATACATGAAAATTATTGTCAGATTTCAATAATCTCCTCTCAATAACTGATAAAACATGTAGACAGAAAATCAGTAAGACTGTAGAAAATTTGGTTAATACTCTAAAAACACCATGTCTATTAATTCTTAAAAACCATAGCACCTAACAACAGAATATAGCAGTAGAATACAGATTATTTTTCCATTATTTTCAAATGCCTTCATAATATTTAGCAAGATAGAACATCTTCTTGGACATAAAACAAGACTAGATAGATGTAAAATAATTCAAGTGATATAAAATAATAATTACAAATCAAGAAGTGAAAGATTATCTGGAAGAGCTCTAAATATTTGGAATTTAAATAAACTTTTAAATAAGGTCAAAGATGAAATTAAAACTAAATATCTAAGGTATTTTGAACTAAATATAAAAATCCAACATGTCAAATTTTGTGGAATACCACTAGATCACTATTTAGAGCAGTATGTAGAGCAGTAAATAACCAATAATAGATAAAAAGAAAGGTCTTAAATCAGTGTGTAGTACTGACATAAAGATACAAATAAAAAAAGATAAACAGAAAAGAACAGACAGTTCACAAACAAATCCACACATATACAAACAACTAATTTATAACTCACGTTAAAAAAAACAATTCAATGGAGATTGTGTTTTCAACAAATAATGCCAGAAATCAATTATTTATCCACAAGCATAAAAATAAAATACTTTATACACCATTGATGAAAAGTAACTAAAAAATCATAGACCTAAATTTAAAACCTAAAATTACATCTAGAAGGACACAAAGGAAAATAATCTCTGTAACCTTACGATAAGAACAATTTTTGATACAGCACTATAAGTATGATTCATATTAGAATAAACTGATAAATTTATCTTCACTTTCATTCTCAAAGTTAGAATGAAAGGCCAGCCACAGAGCAAGAAAAACCATTTCCACTATATACATATGGTGAAGGAATAATAATTAGAATACATCTGGAACTCTTAAAATTCAGTGATAGTAAGCTAACAACCCAACGAAAGGACAAGGGCAAAAACTTGAATAGCACATTACCAGAGAAGATGTCCTTATTTGATGGCAAACAAGCATGTGAAAATATATAAACACACATTAGTTATTAGAACAAGGCAAATGACAACCACAATGAGATACCACTATAACGACTACACATCTATTACAATGGCCAAAATTAAGCAGACTGATTATACCTATGGTTGACAAGGGTGTAGAATGACGGAAACTCAAACACTGTTGCTAGGTATGTAAAAAGTTAACCCTACACCTGCTGTATGATTCACATACACCATACCAAATAGTTATTACAAACATATTACTGTAATCATAAGTTTCATTTCTCTGAAATAATTATTTGGTATGGAATATGTAAATCATAAGCTTTATTCACAATTGCCTGGAAGATAACTCAAATGTTTATTAACAAGTGAAATTGTGGTACATCCATGAAATTAAAAGTTACTCAGCACAAACTTAAAAAAGAATAAAATATTGATACAAACTATGACGTGGATGAACCTGAATAGAGTTATGTTGAGTGAAATAATCCAGACATAAAATGGAACGTATTGTGTGATATCATTATGTAATATTCTGGTAACTGCGAAGTAATCTGTATTGCCAGAAAGCTGGTCAGTGGTTTGCTGGAATGAAAGTGAGTATAGGAAAAAGTGAGAAAGAGAGATTAAAAAGAGGCAAGCGGAAAATATAAAAAATATATAAAAAATCCAAACAATTCAACAGTAAGAAAACAAATAGCCAACTTTTTAAACGGGCAAAGGAAATAGATATTTTTCAAAAGACTACATGGAAATGATTGACAGGTATATGAAAAAATATTCACCATCATTAATCATCAGGGAAATGCAAGTTGAAACAATGATGAGATGTCACCACACAGCTGTCAGAATGGCTGCTGTCAAAAAGATTTTAAAAATAAATGCTGGCATGGATGTGGAGCCCTTGTATACTGTTAGTGGGAAAGTAAGTCAGTAAAGCCATTATGGAAAATATTATGGAGATTCCTCAGAAAATTAATATCATCCGGCAATTCTCCACTGCTGGTTATATCTAAAGATATGAAGTCAGTGTGTCAACAAGATATCTGTACTTCCATGTTCATTGCAGCATTATTCACAATGGCCAAGACATGAAATCAACCTATGTCTATCAATGGATAAGATATGAAGTACACACACACACACACACACACAGACAATACTATTCAGCTTTTAAAAAGCTTTTTATATTTGTTCATGTCATTTACAACATAGACAAATATTGAGGACATTATGCTAAGTAAAATAAGACACAGAAAGAGAAATACTGTACAATCTAACTCATACAGAAGATCTAAAACAGTCAAACTTGTAGAAGCAGAGTAGAAAAATGGTGACTAGAGGCTGGGGAATGAAAGAATTGGGGAGATGTTGGTCAAAGGATACAAAACTTCAGTTCAACATAAGGAATAGATTCATGAGGTCTTTTGTACATCATGGGGATGATTATTAAAAACAATATATTGTGTATCTAAAATTTTCTAAGAGAGTGTATTTTAAATGTTCTCACCACAAAAAAACCCCATAAGTATAGGAGGTACTGTATATGTTAATTAGCTCAATTTCATAAACCATTCTACAGTATATACATTTATCAAAACATCATGTTGTCTACCAAAAATACATAGAATTTTTTATTTGTGAATTTTTTTAAATAAAAAGAATAGGCAAGAGGAATCTTGTTCCTTATCTTTATTGTGTAATTGTTTCATATATATTTATGTATTTTAAAATCTGTAAATTGTACACTTGGAATGCATGCAATTTGTTGCACATTAATTATGTATTCATAAATCAGTTAAAAAGATTGATCTAGTTTTAGACACATTTTCTAAAAATGAAATAGTCATATTGAACGTAGACATTTTTTCTTTCACTGTGCTTTATTGAGAAACATATAAAGCCTAAATTGTAAAGTGTATTTTTTTAAGGGAATTCAGGTGTACATTCCCTGGGAATGGGAGCTTGAATGTTTAAACCTCCCAGAATAGATGGCATTAAGTTCTCTGAATTGAAACCTCTAGAGCTAAAACTCCTCAAATTTTCGTGCTCTGAGGGTCAGCATTGTGTACTTACATCTCTTCTTGTTTGTCTTATGCTCATTTCTTATATCTCAGTTCTCATTTTTTAACTTCTGTATGAACTATTTAATTTTGCATGATAATAATTAAGTCAGCCTTTATTGTTCTTTACTTCCGGCTTATTTTTAACCTCAGTCACATTCAATTTTGCACAAGTCATAAAATCAATCATGTCGTAAAACACAAATAGTTTTAACACAGTAATGCATCAATTTGGAAATGTGGGAAAGTGTTAGGTTTCTGAACTGTCAAAATTTCTGGTTTTCTTACTTTAACATATTCATTTAAGTTTATTACTTGACTAAAATTTTTATTATTTTTAATTGAGGCAAACACATTATTTCCTTATAGCATAAGTAATCTTTTTATTGTAGTATTTGCTGAGATTATGTACTAGGCATCTTTTTTGTGTTGCTATAAAGGAATCATACTTGAGGCTGGGTAGTTTATAAAGAAGAGAGGTTTATTTGGCTCATAGTTCTACCGGCTGTACAAAAAAGCATGGCACTGATATCTGCTTCTGCTGCCTGACACAGGCTACTTCCACTCATAGCAGAAGGCAAAAAGGAGCATGTGTGTGCGCAGATTACATGGCAAGACAGGAAACAAAAGTTAGAGTAGAGGTTCCAGTCTCTTTTTAACAACCAGCTCTAATGGGAACTAACAAGAACTGACTCACACCCATTCCAGGGAGGGCATTAATCTACCCATAAGGGATCCATCCCCATGACCCAAACAACTTCTATGAGGCCCCACTTGCAACACTGGAAATCAAATTTCAACTTGAGGTTTCAGGGAACAAACATGCAGCTACAGCAGTAAGCATTTATATTTTAGGTAACTCATATTTCAAATAGTTTTCACAGAATCATGTGCAAATCATTGTTTATGTACCATGATACGTATAGCTATATAATGAAGAGAGAAGGGTTTTAGAAGTAAAAGTCTGTAGTAACTTTATAAATAAGACAATATTTGACATTAACGTTTTCTGAAATATATCAATGCAGGTCTAAAGGAATGCAAGCTATAATATTCCACTGAAATATATTTACAAGCAATAATTTTATTTTATTTTGAATTATATAAAATTATGTATTTAAAATTATTTAACATTCCTAGTGTTTGTAGAATATTACAGTTTTTAACCTTGTCTTTATTTATAAATTATATAATTCACTAATAATATTTTCGGACTTTGATTAATTACTTCTCAAAATCCTCTAGATAAACATGCATAATTAAAAGGTTAAGTAACAGTATCAACTTAAGTTTTTTTTTTCACTTTTTGTTTCATTATTATACTTTAAGTTCTAGGGTATATGTGTACAACGGGCAGGTTTGTTATGTACGTATGCATGTGCCATGTTGGTGTGCTGCACCCGTTAACTCATCATTTACAGTAGGTATTTCTCCTAATGCTATCCCTCCCCCATCCCCCAACCCCACGGAAGGCTCCTGTGTGTGATGTTCACACTACCCTGTGTCCAAGTAATCTCATTGTTCAATTCCCACCTATGAGTGAGAACATGCAGTGTTTGGTTTTCTGTCCTTGTAATGGTTTGCTGAGAATGATGGTTTGCAGCTGCATCCATGTCCCTCCAAAGGACATGAACTCATCCTTTTTTATGGTTGCATAGTATTCCATGGTGTATATGTGCCACATTTTCTTAATCCAGTCTGTCACTGATGGACATTTTGGTTGATTCCAAGTCTTTGCTATTGTGAATAGTGCCGCAATAAACGTAAGTGTGCATGTGTCTTTATAGCAGCATGATTTATAATCCTTTGGGTATATAACCAGTAATGGGATGGCTGGGTCAAATGGTATTTCTAGTTCTAGATCCTTGAGGAATTGCCACACTGTCTTCCACAATGGTTGAACTAATTGACAGTTCCACCCAAAGTGTAAAAGCATTCCTATTTCTCCACATCCTCTCCAGCATCCATTGTTTCCTGACTTTTTAATGATTGTCATTCTAACTGGTGTGGGATGGTATCTCATTGTGGTTTTGATTTGCATTTCTCTGATGGCCTGTGACGATGAGCATTTTTTCAGGTGTCCATTGGCTGCATAAATGTCTTCCTTTGAGAAGTGTCTGTTCATATCCTTTGCCCACTTTTTGATGGGGTGGTTTGATTTTTTCTTGTGAATTTGTTTAAGTTTTTTGTCGATTCTGGATATTAGCCCTTTGTCAGATGGGTAGATTACAAAAATTTTCTCTCATTCCGTAGGTTGCCTGTTCATTCTGATGATAGTTTCTTTTGCTGTGCAGAAGCTCTTTAGTTTGATTAGATCCCATTTGTCTGTTTTGGCTTTTGTTGCCATTGCTTTTGGTGTTTTAGTCGTGAAGTCCTTGCCCATGCCTATGTCCTGAATGGTATTGCCTAGGTTTTCTTGTAGGGTTTTTATGGTTTTTGGTCTAACATTGAAGTCTTTAATCCATCTTGAGTTAATGTTTGTATAAGATGTAAGGAAGGGATCCAGTTTCAAATTTCAATATATGGCTAGCCAATTTTCCCAGCACCATTTATTAAATAGGGAATCCTTTCCCCATTTCTTGTTTTTGTCCAGTTTGTCAAAGATCAGATGGTTGTGGGTGTGTGATATTATTTATAAGGGCTCTGTTCTGTTCCGTTGGACTATATCTCTGTTTAGGTACCAGTACCATGCTGTTTTGGTTACTGTATTCTTGCAGTATAGTTTGAAGTCAGGTAGCTCAATGCCTCCAACTTTGTTCTTTTTGCTTAGGATTGTCTTGGTAATGCAGGCTCTTTTTTTGCTTCCATATGAACTTTAAAGTAGTTTTTTCCAATTCTGTGAAGAAACTCATTGGTAGCTTGATGGGGATGGCATTGAATCTATAAATTACCTTGGGAAGTATGGCCATTTTCACAATGTTGATTCTTCCTATCCATGAGCATGGAATGTTCTTCCATGTGTTTGTGTCCTCTTTTATTTTGTTGAACAGTGGTTTGTAGTCCTCCTTGAAGAGGTCTTTCATATCCCTTGTAAGTTGGATTCCTAGGTATTTTATTCTCTTTGAAGCAATTGTGAATGGGAGTTCACCCATTATTTGGCTCTCTGTTTTTCTGTTATTGGTGTATAGGAATGCTTGTGATTTTTGCACACTGATTTTGTATCCTGAAATTTTGCTGAAGTTGCTTATCAGCTTAAGGAGATTTTGGGCTGAGATGATGGGGTTTTCTAAATATACAATCATGTCATCTGCAAACAGGGACAATTTGACTTCTTCTTTTCCTAACCGAATACCCTTTATTTCTTTCTCCTGCCTGATTGCCCTAGCCAGAACTTCCAACACTATGTTGAATAGGAGTGGTGAGAGAGGGCATCCCTGTCTTGTGCCAGTTTTCAAAGGGAATGCTTCCAGTTTTTGCCCATTCAGTATGATATTGGTGGTTAATTTGTCATAAATAGCTCTTATTATTTTGAGATACATTCCATCAATAACTAGTTTGTTGAGCGTTTTTTTTAGCATGAAGGGCCTTTTGTCAAAGGCCTTTTTTGTCAAAGGCCTTTTCTGCATCTATTGAGATAATCATGTGGTTGTTGTCTTTGGTTCTGTTTACATGATGGATTACATTTATTGATTTGTGTATGTTGAACCAGCCTTGCATCCCAAGGATGAAGCCAACTTGATCATGGTGGATAAGCTTTTTGATGTGATGCTGGATTTGGTTTGCATTTTCTTGAGGATTTTTGCATCGATGTTTATCAGCGATTTTGGTCTAAAATTCTCTTTTATTGTGTGTCTCTGCCAGGATTTGGTATCAGGATGATGCTGGCCTCATAAAATGAGTTAGGGAGGATTCCCTCTTTTTCTATTGATGGGAATAGTTTCAGAAGGAATGGTACCAGCTCCTCTTTGTACCTCTGGTAGAATTTAGCTGTGAATCCGTCTGGTCCTGGATGTTTTTTGGTTGGTAGGCTATTAATTATTGCCTCGATTTTAGAGCCTGTTGTTGGTCTATTCAGGGATTCAACTTATTCCTGGTTTAGTCTTGGGAGGGTGTCTGTGTCCAGGAATTTATCCATTTATTCTAGATTTTCTGGTTTATTTGTGTAGAGGTGTTTACAGTATTCTCTGATGGTGATTTGTATTTCTGTGGGGTCAGTGGTGATATCCCCTTTATCATTTTTTATTGTGTCTATTTGATTTTTCTCTCTTTTCTTCTTTATTAGACTTGCTAGAGGTCTATCTGTTTTGTTGATCTTTTCAAAAACCAGCTCCTGGATTCAGTGATTTTTTTTTTTTGAAGGGTTTTTTATGTCTCTATCTCCTTCAGTTCTGCTCTGATCTTAGTTATTTCTTGCCTTCTGCTAGCTTTTGAATGTGTTTGCTCTTGCTTCTCTAGTTCTTTTAATTGTGATATTAGGGTGTTGATTTTAGATCTTTCCAGCCTTCTCTTGTGGGCATTTAGTGCTATAAATTTCCCTCTACACACTGCTTTAAATGTGTCCCAGAGATTCTCATATGTTGTGTCTTTGTTCTCACTGGTTTCCAAGAACATCTTTATTTCTGCCATCATTTCATTAGTCATTCAAGAGCAGGTTGTTCAATTTCCATGTAGTTGTGTGGTTTTCAGTGAGTTTCTTAATCCTGAGTTCTAATTTGATTGCACTGTGGTCTGAAAGACAATTTGTTATAATATCTGTTCTTTTATATTTGCTGAGGAGTGCTTTACTTCCAACTATTTGGTCGAATTTGGAATAAGTGCTATGTGGTGCTGAGAAGAATGTATATTCTATTGATTGTGGGTGGAGAGTTCTGTAGATGTCTATTATGTCCACTTGGTGCAGTGCTGAGTTCAAGTCCTGGATATCTTTGTTAACTTCCTGTCTTGTTGATCTGTCTTATGTTGACAGTGGGGTGTTAAAGTCTCCCATTATTATTGTGTGGGAGTCTAAGTCTCTTTGTAGGTCTCTGAGGACTTGCTTTATGAAGCTAGGTGCTCCTGTGTTGGGTGCATAAATATTTATTGTAGTTAGCTCTTCTTATTTAATTGTTCCCTTTACCATTATGTAGTGGCCTTCTTTGTCTCTTTTGATCTCCGTTGGCTTAAAGTCTGTTTTATCAGACACCAGGATTGCAATCCCTGCTTTTTGTTTGTTTGTTTTCCATTTGTTAGTATATCTTCCTCCATCCCTGTGTTTTGAGCCTATATGTGTCTCTGCATATGAGATTGGTCTCCTGAATACAGCAGACTGAAGGGTCTTGACTGTATCCAATTTACCAGTCTGTGTCTTTTAATTGGTGCATTTAGTCCATTTACATATAAGGTTAATATTGTCATGTGTGAATTTGATCCTGTCATTATGATGTTAGCTGGTTATTTTTCTTGTTAGTTGATGCAGTTTCTTCCTAGTATTGATAGTCTTTACAATTTGGCATGTTTTTGCAGTGGCTGGTACCATTTGTTCCTTTCCATGTTTAGTGTTTCCTTTGAGAGTTCTTGTAAGGCAGACCTACTGATGACAAAATCTCTCAGCATTTGCTTGTCTGTAAAGGATTTTATTTCTCCTTCACTTATGAAGCTTAGTTTGGCTTCATATGAAATTCTGGGTTGAAAATTCTTTTATTTATGAATATTGAATATTGGCCCACACTCTTCTGGCTTGTAGAATTTCTGCTGAGAAATCTGATGTTAGTCTGATAGGCTTCCCTTTGTGGGTAACCCGACCTTTCTCTCTGACTGCCCATAACATTTTTTTTCCTTCATTTCAACCTTGGTGAATCTGACAATTGTGTGTCTTGGAGTAGCTCTTCTGGAGGAGTACCTTTATGGTGTTCTCTGCCTTGCTAGATTGGGGAAGTTCTTCTGCATAATATCCTGAAGAGTGTTTTCCAACTTGGTTCCATTCCCCCTGTCACTTTCAGGTACATCAATCAAACATGGATTTGGTCTTTTCATATAGTCCCATATTTCTCTGAGGCTTTGTTGGTTTCTTTTTACTCTTTTTTCTCTAAACTTCTTCCTTCATTTCATTCATTTGATGTTCAATCACTGATACCCTTTCTTCCACTTGATCAAATTGGCTACTGAAGCTTGTGCATATGTTGCGTAATTCTTGTGCCATGGTTTTCAGCTCCAACAGGTCATTTAAGGTCTTCTCTATGCTGTTTTTTCTAGTTAGCCATTCATCTAATTTTTTTTTTCAAGGTTTTTAGCTTCTTTGTGATGGGTTCAAACATCCTCCTTTAGCTTGGAGAAGTTTGTTATTACTGATCTTCTGAAGCCTACTTCTGTCAACTCATCAAAGTCATTCTCTGTCCAGCTTTTTTTCATTGCTGGCAAGGAGCTGTGATCCTTTGGAGGAAAAGAAATGCTCTGATTTTTAGAATTTTCAGCTTTTCTGCTCTGGTTTCTCCCCACCTTTATAGTTTCATCTACCTTTGGTCTTTGATGATGGTGACCTACAGATGGGGTTTTGGTGTGGATGTCCTTTTTGTTGATGTTGATGTTATTCATTTCTGTTCGTTAGTTTTCCTTCTAACAGTCAGGACCCTCAGCTGCAGGTCTGTTGGAGTTCACTGGAGATTAACTCCAGACCCTGTTTGCCTGGGTATCACAAGCAGAGTCTGCAGAACACCAAATATTGCAGAACAGCAAATGTTGCTGCCTGATCCTTCCTCTGGAAGCTTTGTCTCAAAGGGGTACCCAACTGTATAAGGTGTCAGTCTGTCACTACTGGGAGGTGTCTCCCAGTTAGACTACTCGGGGGTCAGAAGCCCGTTTTAGGCAGTCTGTTCGTTTTCAGATCTCACACTCCATTCTGGAGGAGAACCACTGCTCTCTTCAAAGCTGTCAGACACGGATGTTTAAGTCTGCAGAAGTTTCTTCTGCCTTTTGTACAGCTATGCCCTGCCCCCAGAGGTGGAATCTACAGAGGCAGGCTGGCCTTGTTGAGCTGTGGTGGACTCCACCAACTTCAAGCTTCCTGGACACTTTATTTACCTACTCAAGCCTCAGCAATGGTGGACGCCCCTCCCCCAGCCTCACTGCCACCTCTCAGATTGATCTCGGACTGTTGTGCTAGCAGTGAGCAAGGCTCCGCGGGCATGGGACCCACTGAGCCAGGCACAGGATATAATCTCCTGATGTTCCCTTTGCTAAGACCATTGGAAAAGTGCAGTATTAGGGTTGGAGTGTCCCGATTTTCCAGGTACTGAGAGGTGACAACGTGCTAGCAGCCCTCATTCACTCTCATGCCTCCTCGGCCTCGGCATCCACTCTGCCCATACTTGAGGAGCTTTCAGCCCACCACTGCACAGTGGGAGCCCCTCTCTGGGCTGGCCAATCTGGCCCTGGCTCCCTTTGCTCTTGCTGAGGTGTGGAGGGATAGGTGCAGGAGGGAACTGGGGCTGTGTTTGGCTCTCACAGGCCAGCGCAAGTTCCGTGTGGGAATGGGCTCGGCAGACCCTGCATTCAGAGCAGCCGGACAGCACAACTGGCCCTGGGCATTGAGTGGCTTATCATCTGCACCAGTGACTGTAAAGGGTGCACCGGGTCCCCCAGCACTGCTGGCCCACCCGTGCTGTGCTCGAATTCTTACTGGGCCTAACCTGTCTCCCCAAGGGGCAGGGCTCAGGACCTGTAGCCCACCATACCCGAGCTCCCCCTCCCCAGTGGGCTCCCATGCGGCCTGAGCCTCCCCAACGGGCACCACCCCCTGCTCTGTGGCGCCCAGTCCCATCGACCGCCCAAGGGCTGAGGAGTGCGGGCATGGTGCCAGACTGACAGGCAGCTCTGCCCACAGCCCTGGTGTGGGATCCACTAGGTGAAGCCAGCTGGGCTCCTGAGTAGGGTGGGGACTTGGAGAACTTTTATGTCTTGCTGGACGATTGTAAATGCACCAATCAGCACTCTGTGTCTAGTTCAAGGTTTATAAGCATACCAGTGAGCACCCTGTCAAAATGGACCAATCAGCTCTCTGTAAAATAGACCAATAATCTCTCTGTCAAATAGACCAGTCAGCAAGATGTGGGTGGGGTCAGATAAGGGAATAAAAGCAAGCTCCGTAAGCCAGCAGTGGCAACCCACTCTGGTCCCCTTCCATGCTGTGGAAGCTTTGTTCTTTCGCTCTTCACAATAAATCTTGCTGCTGCTCACTCTTTGGGTCTGCACCGCCTTTATGAGCTGTAACACTCACTGAGAAGGTCTGTAGCTTCACTCCTGAAGCCCCCAAGACCACAAGCCCACCAAAAGGAAGAAACTCAGGACACATCTGAACATCTGAAGGAACAAACTCTGGACAGACCATCTTTGAGAACTGTAACACTCACTGTGAGGGGCCTCGGCTTCATTCTTGAAGTCCACGAGACCAAGAACCCACAAATTCCAGACACAGTACTCTCTGTCATGACTTCCCTTAACTAGAAAAGGAAATTCCCAGACCCCTTGTGCTTCCCAGGTAAGGCGATGACACATCCTGCTTCAGCTCACACTCCATGGGCTATATCCACTGTTCAACAAGTCCCAGTGAGATGAACCCGGTACTTCAGTTGGATGTGCAGAAATCACCCATCTTCTGCGTCACTCATGCTGGGAGCTGTAGACTGGAGCTGTTCCTATTCAGCCATCTTGGAAGTGAGAGGAAGCAATTCTTTTTGAGGTTTAAGTGACTGCTAGTAAAGTGGATCTTATAGTGTGGGGGATGAGGCAGCAGGGGTGGACTGAGTTGCTGAGGCCCATCCACTGCTGGTGGTCAGCATAGTCCCCACGGTGCAGGAAGTACTGGGGGCCCGAGTAGTTGGGCTGTTCATAGAGCATCCAGTAGCCACTGTCCACCTCAACTTGAGTTTTTAACATAAACTTCCTATCAAAGTAAGATATTTCTCAAGTAAATAAATGAACAAATGGATAAATGGATGAATGGGTCAATAAGAGAATGCTAAAATGATGCCAATTAGAATGCAGTAAAACAGGTTTGGATATGAAACAATTGAAAACTTCATACATTGCTGGTGTGAATATAAAATGGTATGGCCATTTTAATACAGATACAATTGTGATTTTATATTTGTTCTTATTTATAAAACATTGACTTCAACAGTAGTCATTTTCAGATTTTTATTAGATTCTAGCTGCACTCATCTAGATAAATAAAATTTCATTAAAAGGGCAACTAAAAGCATCAGTTTGAATCTTTAAGTGTTCAAATCATCCTAGGGTATTTTTCAAGTAAAAACAAAAACAAATAGCAAGAAGATGCTAGTGAAAATGCAAACAGATCCTAGTAGTGATCACTTAAAAGTCATATTGTTCATGGTCACTTATTATTCTATCATAAAAATTCATGATATTATCATTGTCTAGTTTATTCTTATTGAGATCAGCAAATAGTCTTGAAAATGTATGAGGCAAAATTTGCAAATCTGGGCTGCTGACATTTGTGGTGATCAGTAGGTTAGAGGATTCCCTTGACAGATTTGTCGCTGTAAAGGAGCTAAGGCTTCCTAAGCAATCCATATTTTCTCAGTTTTACTCATCCAGTTTGACCCTGAAAAGGCAGAGCTATATTATTTTTTTCTGTTTATGGGATGAGTGCAGTGGTACAAATAATGTGTGTGTGTGTGTGTGTGTGTGTGTGAGAGAGAGAGAGAGATAGAGATCAGTGTCAAAAAAATCAAATGTCAGGCACTGTTGTGGCTGTAATCCGTCACGTCTATTCTGTACATTTGGTTAATATCTGTAAGTTGCTGAATATGAAAAATGAGCTGGTCCAGATGTTTACAAGAAGGAGTCAAACTCTGTGGAATATTTGAAGAGATTTATTCTGAGCCACATATGATTGACTGTGGCCCATGACACAGCCCTCAGGAGGTCCTAGGAACATGTGCCCAATGTGGTTGGGGTGTAGCTTGGTTTTATGCATTTTAGGGAGGCATGAGACTTCAGTCAAATACATTTAAATATATTTAAGAAATACACTTATTTGGTCCAGAAAGGTGGGACAATTCTAAGCCGGTGGGGCGGGGAGTGGGAGGGCTACTGTATAGGCTATAGGTAAATTTAAACATTTTCTAGGTAACAATAGGTTGAGTTTGTCTAAAGACCTGGGATCATTAACAAGCAATGTCTGGGTTGCTAGAAGAGGTTATGGAGACCAAAGTTTTATTATACAGGTGAAGCCTCCAGGTAGCAGGTTTCAGAGAGAATAGTATATAAAATGTTTCCTATGAGACTTAAAGTCTGTGTTGATGGTAATGTCTTCCTGTCATAGCCTGAGCCAGTCCTTCAGGTTAAATTTTAAAAGAGTTCAGGCTGAGGAGAAAGTCTATTCAGATAGTTGGGGGGGGGGTGCTTAGAATTTTATTTTTGGTTTACACATATAAGAACTCTGAAGCATTTAATAATAAGAAAATTACCTGGTAGCTACAAAATTGGACCCTGAGGGTTTGCAGTGTCTCACCCAATCCTCCTTCAACTCACTTGTGAGTATATAGGCCTCTGCCCCTGGTCCATCATCTGGAAGAAGTTGGCTTGATTCGGCTTCTTTTCAGACATACCTAATCTCTGCTGGTGGGGAAGGCAGGAAGCCTGGAATATCTGAGGAATGTGGTGAAAGTGGAAAGAAACCATGTGTTGAAGACATCCATTGTGTGGATTATAAATTTTCAAAGATAAATTTATTTCCTTTTTGAAAAATTAATGATGTTTCTTATTTAACAAAAAAAGCCTTGCTGAAAAATCACAATGATTAACATCTATTGGATATCAATTTTGTGACATGCTTCATTCTAAATGACTTTCATGTATAACTCATATCATCCTGTCAACAACCCACTTACATTATTATAGTTATTATCTTCGTGTTAAAGATGAGAGAGCTAATTAATGAGACCAAGTTTCAGAGTAGGAATTTGAATTACGACTTTGAACCTAGTCTGGTTCTGCACAGTATCTTCTTAAGCAGTACCTTAGGAAAGAAAGCAAAAAGAAATAAGTAAATACATAAGATGATTTTTTTCACTTTAAATATAATATATGTTTAAATATTTTAGAAAATAGTGATTCACAAAAGACTCATTTTGTTATGACAAAAACAGAAATTTCATGAAAAATTCCTGATATCTAATTAATGTATAGTAATAATTAAATTTTGTGGCATCTTTTTAACCTGTATTCATTCACAATTTCAGGTGCAGGCATACTTAAGATAAATTAAGCATTTGCAATGTTCTTATAATATCAGTGAAGTACTTTGCACTGGTTTTATATCTATGATTTATATGCTACAAGCTGTGAGACAGAATGAATACTATTTTGTACCTTACTTTTGCTTTTTATTCCACAAATAAAAAGCTGAAGATGTTTCCTTTCTGGTGATAAGATTGAAAGGGCCTCTTAGACGTGATAAATCTTAAAGAAAAGAGCATAAATCTTACGTCCAAGAGCATATTAATTCATTCACTCAATGCATATTTGTTGTAGCCTACTATATTCTAGGTCCTGGGGGCATAGTGACACATAAAACTGACAGTGTTTCTTCCTAAAGGGAACTGTAACCTCTACTTTAACCTAAAGGGATATGTAACTTCTACTTTTCCTCATAAAGCTCAAAATCTTTCTTAGTAGGAGAAGGTGGAGAAAACCAAGGCAAAAGAGCATTTATTAAAAAGTCAATCACTGTCTATTATTAAGAAATCAATTTCAAAAAAAACCCTCAATACTACCTTACAAGCGAGGACTCACTAAAAGGAAAATTAAATGTTTTGTTCAAGGTCATAAATTTGTGTAAGGGTCACAGCAACAAAGGAGATTGGTCTCCTGATTCTAAGATCAATTCTTTTTTTTGCTAGACTAGCCTACTACTTATTGAACCTGAAAATGTTTTTTAAATTATTTTTAATATTACCCCAACAAGTTTATTTAATGCACAGCAGCATTCATAATTTATATTTCCAGGGATACCTTTTAAAAGTGAGTTTTAAAAATTGATTCATCCTAAATAGATGAGTGTCCAAAGAAACAAACCCCCAGAATATATATAAAAGGAAATATTTTTCACTTTTTTTTATGACCTCAATTTTATACCTGGTTCCTTAGCAGTAAGAGTCATGTGAGTAAAGATATCTGCTTATTTAATGGTAACAAATATTAATGAGTTCTAATGATTATTATTCTTTTTTAATGCAATTTTGCATGGCCAAGATCAAAAGCAAGAAACCAAAATGAAACTTGACCAATTGCCCAAACTTTAGAATTGACTAAAGTTAATGGAATAGAAATTTTATTATTGGTATATTTTTATTTCTGTCTCCAGAGTGAGTAATTGTTCTAGGAATCAGAGGTAAGGCAAATGGTAGAAGTTGGGATGAGATGAGGCCTTGGTGTGTAAAAAGGTTCCTGCGGTTGGATTCAAAATGAGACTGAGGCAGGCCAAGTACCTGATGTTTCCTTAGACACAGCAGTAAGACTATGCTGGGGCTTCAGGGTGCAAATCGTGTTCAGTCTCAGACATTCCCCTTTCTTTCACTGTCCCTTCCCTCCTGAATAGTGACCTGAAGTCACTATTTTATTTTTGTTTTTTGTTTTGAAGGTAGGATCTCACTATGTTGCCCATACTTGTCTCAAACTCCTGGGCTGAAATGATCCTGTCACCTCAGCTGCCTTAGTAGCTGGGACTACAAGCATGTGCCATTGTGGGCTGAAGTCACTTTCTGTCAAACTGCTTGTCATCAGCTTAAATCTGTCCCCAAGGCAGCTTCTATATGTTATTATTTAATTAAATGTAAAGATAGAGAAAAGAAACAAAATGTTAGGAAATTCAGATCCCAGGTGTGTGAAAGGATAGCTTACCTATTATTGAAAGTAATTGTGTATCTGACAATGTCAAAATTTTTCTATGTCAGAATTCAGTGTCTCTGACTCAAAGTGTATTTAAATGAAAGCAAAGGATCACAATCTGTTCGTATTTGTTTATTTTTCAGTTTATATCATATTTGGGTAATAGGCATGGGTCAATTTGTCTTCATAGTTAATTTTAAACACATGCATTTTAGTGTTTTTCCACTAGTCATCCTGGGCAGGGCATAGTTTTAAGTACTGATTTAACTCATGGGTTTCTTATGACAGACTCTTCGTTTTCCCAGTTTTAATTAATAGATTGTCATTTGGAATAGAGAAGGCTTTCTGGCATTTGGATACTGTTTTGAGTCTGGGCTTTGTAAAGGATGACGCTTTTGGAAAAAATATAGCATGGCATATATTTCTAAAATAAAATAAAAGTCTTCATTGTAGTCAATTGAAATTTATGGGGAAATTGTTCAGTTTAATTGATGATAGATGAGAAATCCTAAAATTTACTGAAGTTTATTACCCATTTGTTATTGTTAAATCATTTTAAGTGTCTCTGGATATATGGAGCTGTAAAGAAAATTAATAAAACCTGATAATGCTCTATAGTTGGATTTTGTTACTAACATCAATAGGCCAAATTTTTGAAGATGAATTTTGCCCAAAAGCAAGGGAGAAAAATGATTTGCGTTGTTTTATTATCTCATTTTTCCTTTCTAAATTTTTTTGGGAAATCAAAGAATGAAAATAGACAAAGTGGAAAAATGGGTAAGAAAAGAAACAAAAGGATAAATAAAAATTTCAAAAGCATTGTTAAAAAACTGAAAAGTGGAGGCTGTCTCCTCCTCACTTCATCAAGATAAGGCGAGAAGCTTGAGATTCAAAGGAAAAACCAAATAGTGGGTTCTAAAAAAATAGAAAGCCTAGCTGCCTACCTTGCATGCTTAGTGACTAATTTAGGTGTTAGAAACCACTGAATGAATCAGCCTGCAGGATATTAATGAAATCAGGCACCTTCTACTCTCATTCCCAGAGAAGTGACTCTCCCTTGAAGGCTTCTTTCCCTCTGGCTTCACCAGGTGGTAATGGTGGAGGTGTTGGTAGCCCCTCAATATATTGTCTTGAAAGGGGAGTGAGGAAGTAGAGAGCAGGAGCTGGAATAAGAATGCTAAATCACCACCGCTAGATGAAGTCATAGTTAAGAGATTTCTTCTGTTTCTTACTCCTGCTAAGAAGTCAGCCTAGTCTACCCACCCTCCCTACCTCCAGAATTAGGATCGGTAGAAGGAATCTACAGAAGAGATTGGACTGAAAAATAGAATAGAAAGAGTTGACTAAATTTAAAACTCTTGCTTCCTAAGAGATACAGATGGCAAGTTTGTTATAGTTAGCTCATCCCTGGAGGTCTTTAAATAGCCCTAGTTGAGAAGCAACTTATGAACACGTAGTCATTAAAATGCAATAAATCTCAACACAATAAATATGCAGTGGGCAAGAACTATAAAAGATAGCTTCAGACTCTACTTGAACAATAAGCTCAAATAGGTTTGATTTTAATGAGGTTTTGGAGAATTGTGTGTTTAAATTGTGTATTTAGATGTGTGCACTCTAAAGAGGAAAGGAAACCAGGAATTGTATAATAAATAAAGGTTTTTACTTTTTATAAACCTGTTCAGCTTAGTGTTTGGGATGTTAGTGGCATATGTTTAATGCAACACTAGTTTTAGGTTCCCTTACCAAAAAAATAAAAAATAAAAATAAACCAAATCAGGGGTAAAAGACGACCAAACATTTAAATCAATTTATGTACAGGATTAATTAATGCCCACTACCTCTTTTTTGTATTTTTTCCTTTGCAATACGAGTTATTAGCTAAAAAGCCTTTTTGTAACAGAAATGTGTTTTTTTTTAATTTCTTCTTAAAGAAAAAAAAGAGATACCTGTGCAGAACGTCCAGGTTTGTTCCATAGAGAACTGTGTTTTTTGAGGAGATCAACAATGATCTAATGTTAGAAATTCAGTATTATGCATTATTACTCTTCAGTCCTCCAAGGAGAGTCTGACTATTTGAGAAGGGTCTGACTGAGAAGGCTTTGGTAAGAAAATGCTGAAATGGCACATCATAGCCCTACTCGCCCTGGGTGAGTCATCTTTACCTGGTGGTGCTGGAGCAGCTTTCTGACAGCCCAACTGGCACACTTCTCTTCTGTTGGCATTACTATATTTAGAATCCATAGCTAGAGAGCTCAGGGCTCCTCGGAATGATATTTTTAAATGTGTCATCACTCCAGACATGCTCTCCCTCCCTCTCCAGCTGCTCCAGCCTCCCTTATACTTTCACACATCCAAATGGAACAGAATCAAGAAAAATCACACTCCAAAGGAACCTGTGACAGCAGTCTCATCCTGAATGTTAAGCTCTGGACTTAGAAGCATGCTAATAGCTCCCTTGGCTCTTGTGCTTTGTGAAGTTTGAATTCTTCTAGCAGCTCAGGGGTATGATGTACAGTGCTGTATTGAGTTCATTGTTCAATGTAAGCCTCAGGGAAGAATATCGAAAAGTCCAGTGGATACTTTTTTCTTCATATTTTAGAACTAGCTTTACAAAGGTTTGCGTGCTGGAATGGGAAATTCTGGCAATTGCTAGCTGTGACTCTGCTCCATGGTATATTAATTAATGATGAAGCAGTCACGGGGAAACCTGGGCCTTTGTTCTAACCACAAAGGCATCTGTAGTGAAGTCAACAGAGGCAGGAAATAGAAAAACAATCTGTACATGGAGTATACATGTAAGTAAAACATTACTAGCATGTCATTCAAATGAGAAATCTTTGTGAATAAAGAAAAAATCTTCCTCTACAAATTGTTTGATTTAGATATCTAGAGTCAACTTAATAAGCCATCACTATTTTACATCCTTGTAAATTTACATGACCGTGAGACATAGAACAGATGCAATGTTGAGAGAACCAATTGGTTAGCAGCTTTGTTAATTTATTTAATATCAACTTTCTTAGCTTGCACCTGCTTTGCAAATTTTTGTATCATATGTTCCTGTATGCAGTGGATATGAGAAAAAAATTGCATATATATGTTCTAATATTTAGGTAGGGAAACAGTTATATGTATGACAAGTAAACTTCCAAAATAAGGCTTAATAATAACTTGGCATAACCAGGAGTTGCATAATTAAATGCAGTTGATGGGATAGTGGTTTCTGTGTAAGCTTACATGATAATAAAATATTCAAGAGTAGGAAATTTAAATTGGTAGAAATGGCATCAGCAAATATAAAGGGAATTTCAGAAGAAAAAGGGGCTCGCTTAGAGCAAAGGAAATACAAGGGCAATGAGATAAAATGGAGAGTCCTGAAATAGAAGGGAAACAACAAAGGCTGCTGTGATAGCATGAAGAGGACCATGAACGAAAGTGTCAAAATAACATCTAGAAAGTTGGATGTTTTCCTGAGGGTGAGATAATGCCATTGTATGTTTTGGAACACAGCAGTGATATTTTAGAAATGGTTTTTGGACAAATGAATATGGCGGTGATTTCTGAATAAATACAGATAAAGGAAGTCTGGAAGCAAAGATACTGGCTAGGAAATAATTTTTCTAGCTCAGCACAAGTCTAAGGAGGGCTTAAACTTGATTGTGACCAACCTTATGGAAGGAGACTGAGAAATACTACTATGAGTAAAATGAAACCTAATGTAGGTGATAAGGCAGAAGCATTGTTCTCTACTTACCCAAGAAAATCTTGAAGATATCTGAATTCTCGCTGGCAAGTGAAAAGCAAAGAAATGACCCAACACATGAATAGGATTAAAACTACACTTTTAGCTAAAATAGCAATAATAATTTATTGATTTCTTAACAAATGACAGTCAGAGTGCTGTAAACTTTATATGCATGCCCTTATTTAACCTGCAACAGTCCATGAGGAAATTAATATTATTTTCCATAACTCAAAAATGAGAAATCGGGTTTATAAAGGTTAAGTAAATTTGCCAAAGGTCACCCATTCAATATTTCAAATTATGTCTGACTTTCCCACAAAGCTAGAGAACTTCTTGTTTCTCATCATATTTCACCTTATAATAAACTCCTGTGTTCTATGTACTCTTCCTCCTTATTTATATACCCCAAGATTATATTATTTCTTTACTCTATTGTCTTTTCAGATAACTCACACAGTACATCTCTTTCTGGATAATCGATTCACATCCTACCTCCCCTGTCTTGAGATGTAGTTTGTTTTCGAAAATTTTATTATTTGTTCAGTTATTTAAAATAACAGTTGGCCCATTGTTGTATACTTTTGAATTGTTTGCATTATGCTGCCTTATGTATTAATGGTCTGTCCACTATAGTTTCATTTCACTTTCACACTTGAAGGATATTGTATGTCCACTTTATATTACTAATGTAAAAACAACTTGAGAGCATAAAACTATGACGTATAGTTGGGAGATACTGACCCATTAGTCAAGAGTTTCTAGGACACATTTGCAAAGTAGTTATGCATCCATTTACCTTATCTACCATTCTCTGTTTTGACTATTTTATGTATAATGCAGTTTGTCTGGCTTCACTTGCTCTAGTGGATACCTGTCTGCTTTAAATGGTTGTTACACTTTTTCTAAAAGTGTAATACAGCTTTTATTGACATTAATTATTCCATGCTATAGCTTAAATATTACAATTTTTGCTTTTTAAAATTTTATTTTTAAAAATCAGAATGCCATTTTCTTATGCACCTATTGCAGCAACCTCTCCCCAGTTCTCATAGATTATTGATGTTAAGCATTTTCATCCAAAAGTTTTCTTTAAATTCAAGAATAGAACTTATCTGGTCCAGGAAAACTAAATCTAGTTCTTCTATAGATCTCTTGAAAATCCCTCCATAATATTTAAATTAAAATTCTTTTTGTCATTATTCATTAAACCCTTTCTAGTCCCAAATCAGGGATTTCTTATCAAGAGAAACCCACACAGAATTATTAACCTTTTAACACTCACTGGTTTGTCTCTATTGTTCTTATTCCAATAGAGCTCAAAATTCCTGTTTGGGTTTGTCCACACTGGGAGGTGAAATGTCATCTTGGGCACCTAGCAATAGTGTTATTCTCTTAACTTGAGATTACTTTTACCTGTAGCAAAAATGGACTGCCCAGGTTCTTTTTTGTTATTGCCAGAGCAACTTCTGTTGACAAATAACACATTACAATAAACTGGCTTAAAATGGTTAGGTTTATAGTATTGGCAGTAGAACAGAATTTTGTTTGCTTTTCTATTTTAATCCAAGTATTATTACTGAAATTAAACCTGATACCTTGGAATTATTAACACTACAGTCTAACCATTTGAACTAATTGTGCAAAGATAAGCTGAACTGGTAATACTATCCTTACAAACTATACACAAGGCCATTTTCAGCCTTGATGAGAGAGGGCCAAGGATTAACAATTTAGTGATAATACTAAATTAAAGACAAAATTATGTAATTGCTTCTTGTAATTTACCAGTGAAAAGGTTCTTGGCTCTGTCACTATAGAAAAAGAAAAGTACTTAGGTTTATGGAAGGCCTGCTAAATGTCAGGTATTTTTGCAAATACTATGAATTTGAGTCTAAAAATAGACCTTTGAATAATTATTGTCAATCTGTTTTATGGAACAGAACACGAAACTTTAAGGAGTTTATGCTACATACCAAATATAAAAAAAACTTTAAAATGTGTATGTTAATTCACTTCTTGGGTAGACAAAGATAATTGCCCTGGGCAATTTTTATAGGTAGAGTTCTTATTTCATCAATAAGTAGGTAAATAAATGACTAAATACATAGATTTACAAAATAACTTTTAAAATCTCAAACATTTGTTTTCCTGGTGGAAATTTCCACTTCAGTGAGGTTTGGCATAAATTCTCCATATCCTAACATCACTACTGGTCTATGATTTTCTAGGATTCTGAGTGTACTTTTATCATCCATGTTCCCTTCTCTAGATTTACTCAAGCAAAGCCAATGAATGAAGGTTTCCTCTGATAGGCAATCTGTTCTACTAGCATCAAAGAGCATCTAGGACACAAATCCTTGTGAACCTTCAGTACTACTGTGCAGTCTGGCATGAGTAGAGCAGGGACATGCTTGTGTATGACCCCGTGCCAGCCCACATCTCACAGTCTGTCAGCCTGTAACCTCCATCTGTTCCCTCACCCTGGCCACCCTTGGCCTTTTGTGGTCAAAGTATATAATGTCTGAATAAGAAGAATAATAATAGTAATAGAAAACAAAATCTTGAATATCAGGTTTAAAGAGATCAGTACAAAGTCATTGCAGGCATTTCAGGTTCTCAGGGATCATTTTCACAAGTTTCCTCCCACAGGACTCTATCCCAAGGAATTGACTGACTCTCAAACAAGATGATTTGACACAACCTGAGGTGTAGCAGAAATGTGTTACTGTTACTACTGCTATGACTATAATTTAAACTACAGTGACAACCTCTATGACTGCTACTATTTCCATTACTTTGGCTGCCATCATACATGTATAGGGAATTTAATACTTTCCAGAAACTGCACCAAAATTTTACTTGGATTATATATTTAGCCTTTGAAAAATTATATTGGAGAAGGTACTTTTTATATTTTTAATACGGGGAAAGAGAGATTTAGAAATTTTCAGCAAATTGCCCCAGTTCACACAACTGGTAACTTCTCAGTTGGATTGACATCATGATAGTTCTCTGGCTGCTTCTATTTTTGTTACTGCTGGTATTAGCACACTGAGTTCAAAGTCATATCTGTCTAATCAAAAAACTATGGTCTTAATCATTTACATCATGTTGTTTAATGCAGTACTAATAATTAAATATTAAAAGTTGAATATTATCTCTAAAAATTCATTAAATTAAGATTAAAGAAAGAAAGAAAACTTCCCAGCCCACATGACTTCCGTAGAGTGAGGTATGATACTGGCAAAAATTATTCACTTCTGGGAGAATAAGCGTTTAAAAATACAATTGATTAAAAATTAATATGCGAAATTTTATATCACTCAATGAAGCAAAAATATTTATTGTATAGAGTCTAAGAAATTATCATTTTTAAATTCCTCCCCATTTTTATTGAGGTATAACTAACGAATTAAGTTGTATATACTTAATGTGTACCTATAATATTTTCAAAATCAGTTTTGTTGCCAATTTCTCTGGTCTGAATTCTCCCCTCCTCTGAAACACATCTAAAATTTAATTTCAAATAAATAGTACTGGGAGGTGGGGCTTTGGAGGGTGATTAGGTTATTAGAGCTCTGCCCTCATGAGTGGATTAACGCCATTAGCATGAGAGTGGATTCTTTATTGTGGGAGTGCGGTCCTGATAAAAGATGAGTTTGTGGTCCAGTTTTCTCTTTCTGTCTTCACTGTTTGCTTCTGCCTTCTGTCTTCTACCTTCTGCCAGGAGATATCCCTGGCAGATGCCAGCGCCATACTCTTGGACTTCCCACCCTCCAGAAACATGAACCAAATAAACTGCTAATGCTTATAAATTATCCAGGATGTAGTATTCCATTATAGCAGCAGAAAACAGACTAAGACAGAAAATTGGTACTAACAAGTGAAATTGTTGCTATAACAAATATCTGATCATATGAAAGCAACTTTGAAACTTGATAATGGGTAGAGGCTAGAAGGATTTGGATGAGTAAGTTAGTAAAGCCTGGATTGCCATGAATGGAGCATTAAGGGCAATCCTGGTGAGAGTTCAGAAAAAAAGGATACCCTTAAGGAAAGTTCGAATTTTTTTAGAGATTAGTTAAATGATTGTGATTAGAACATTAATAGGAATATGGACAATAAAGGTCATTTTGCTAAGGTCTCAGGTAGAAAAAAAGTCCTATTTGAAACCAAAGTATAGACTATTCTTATTATAAAGTGGCAATAATCTTGGCAGAATTATGTCCATGCCCTAGGACTTCATGAGAGGCGAAATTTAAGAACAATGGGCTAGGATATCTAGTGAAAGAAATATTAAAGCAGCAAAGCATTCAGGCTGCTACATGATTACTTTTTTTTTTTTTTTTTTTTTTTTTTTTGAGACGGAGTCTCGCTCTGTCGCCCAGGCTGGAGTGCAGTGGCGCGATCTCGGCTCACTGCAAGCTCCGCCTCCCGGGTTCACGCCATTCTCCTGCCTCAGCCTCCCGAGTAGCTGGGACTACAGGCGCCCACAACCGCGCCCGGCTAATTTTTTGTATTTTTAGTAGAGACGGGGTTTCACCGTGGTCTCGATCTCCTGACCTTGTGATCCGCCCGCCTCGGCCTCCCAAAGTGCTGGGATTACAGGCGTGAGCCACCGCGCCCGGCTACATGATTACTTTTAACCACATACACTGAGATATGAAAGCAAAAAGATGACCTCAAATTAGAATTTTAAATTAAAAGGAAAATAGAAAATTATTAGAAAATTCACAGCCTACTTATGTAGAGAATAAAAAAGCATGTTTGGGAGAGATTACTAAAGGCTTAGGCAAATGACTACTTGCTAAGGAGATTAGTACAGATAGACAGGATAATCAAGACAATGGGAGAATGACCCCAAAGTTTCCGGAGATCTTCAAGGCTGCCCCTCCCATCATAGACCCAGAGCTCTCCTGGGGCTGAATGGTTTTATGGGATGGGCCCAGGGCATCCTCCATGGGTTCACTGCCCAGACCCACCTCGGGTCTCTGCTCTCCAAATTCTGGTGCAGTACTCCTAGGTCACCCCAGTCACGGCTCAAGGGGGCCCAGGTGCTGCCGCTCAACCTATTGCTCCATAAAGTACAGCGATAAAACTTGGCAGTGTCCACATAGCTCTAATTCTGCAGGCACAAGGAATGTAAGAGCTACAGGGTAAACAATTACTCCTTCCAGGTCTCACAGGATGTCATGGGCAGTCTGGGGGCCAAGGCAGAAATGTGTTGTAGAGAGGCAGAACCACCAAAGAGAGCACCAGTAGGACATTGTCAAGCAGAAATGTGGGTTTGGAGCTGATAACAGCGTCCATGCTAGGGCAATGCCTAATGAATGTGGGACTGAGGCTACTCCCAAGACCCCTGAACTGTAGAACTACCAGCTTACAACCAAAACTCATGTAAAAATTTAGTTTCCAGTGTAACAGAATTGGAAAGTAAGGCCTTTAAGAGGTGATTAAGTCATGAGGATTTTGCCCTCATTAGTGAATTAATTCTATTATTGTGAGAGGAGGTTAGTTATTGCAGGAGTGGGCTCCTGATAAAATAATGAGTTTAGCTCACAATCCTCTCTGTGTCTTGAGTGCTTGCTTCACCCTTCAGCCTTCTGCCTTCTGCTATGAGATGACCCTGGCCAGATGCTAGCACCATACTCTTGGACTTTCTAGCTTTCAAAACCATGAATCAAGTAAACTTCTGTTGTCAATAAAGTACCCAGTCTGTGGTATTTTTTTATATCAGCAGAAAATGGTCTGAAACACCAATGATTCATTGAGAGTAAATAAAGCAATAGAGATGCATTCAGTGTTCTGAGCATTGCACATGGGAGCCTGTGACACATAAAGTGTCATCTGTTATGTGTGATGTAACGGTAACGAAGTTGAAAACCACTCTCCAGAGGATTGAGGCCACCAGAAACTTGTCAAAAGATGTTTCAGAATAAGTGATAGAACACATTGATTACATCTCTCTCCCTTTCTCTTTCCTCCCATTTTCTCTCTTACTCCTGTTCTTTATTTCATTTTATTTAACTTCCTTCCTCTAAATATGTACATATAGAATCCCCAAGTTTGCCATTTTCTAAAAATAGATACAGAATGCTATATAGATGCACAAGAGCAATCACCGTGTCAATTCCAGTTATTTATTTATTTTATTTGAAACTATTAGTAGGTATATTTAGAATTATATTATAATATATATAGTGTATGAAGTAAAGGTAGTGTATATAAATATACACTTACCATTCACAGCTGTGTAATTATATGATCGGTGAGGTTTAAAGTTAGTCATAGCCCATGGCAAGTCCTACTACACAGAAAAGTTGTGGTTGCCTAAGTTCTCCCACCAAATTTAATAATGATTTGGCTTTTTTTTTTTTATCTTATCTCATATTACTTCATAATTACATTTGTGTCTTCTTTCAGTAATTGATAGAACAAAAGTCAGAAAATCAATAAGATATGTAACCTTTGAATGCCGCTTTCAATTAACCTGAGCTAAATGACATTTATAAAACATATCACCCAGCAACAGCAGAATACACATTTATTTTCACTATACATAGAACATTTATGTAGATAGATCATATGCTAGGACATTAAACAAGACTCAAAATTAAAGCAGATAAAAATCATATAGAGCGTATTATTTGACCAAAACATAATAAATTAAAAATAACAAAAATATGCTGAAAAGTCACAATTTTTTTTTGAAAATTAAACAATACACTTTTTCTTTTCTTTTCTTTTCTTTTCTTTTTTTTTTTTTTTGAGATGGTTGCTCTGTTTCCCAGGTTGTAGTGCAGTGGTGCGATCTTGGCTCATTACAACCTCTGCCTTCAGGTTTAAGTGATTCCCCTGCCTCAGCCTCCCTAGTAGCTGGGACTACAGGTGCCCGCCACTACACCCGGCTAATTTTTGTATTTTTAGTAGATATGGGGTTTCACCATATTGGCCAGGCTGGTCCCAAACTGCTGATCTTGTGATCTGCCTGCCTCAGCCTCCCAAAGTGCTGGGATTACAGGCGTGAGCCATCGCACCCGGCCTAAACAATACACTTCTAAGTAATTTGCGACTCAAAGAAGACATCACAAAAAGAATTTAAAACATTTTGAAGTGAAAGAAAATGAAAACATATAAACATTTGTGAGATGCCTCTAAAGCGGTCTTCAGAGAAAAAATTATAGTATTAAATGTTTATATTTGAAAAACATGAAAGATCAAAAAACTATGATCTTGGAGGAAGCAAAGCAAGATGGCTGAATAGAACCCTCCAGTGATGGTTATGCCTGCAGGAACACCACATTGAACAACTATCCACACGAGAAAGCACTTTCATGAGAACCAGTCGGGTAAGAAACCACACTATTGGTTTTAACATTATATTTAAAAAGAAGGCACTGAAGAGAGTAGGAAAGAGCATTTGAATTACCAACACCACCCCTACCTCATCTCCTGGCAGTAGTCACATGGCACATAGAAAGAATCTGTGTACATAGGGGAGAGAGAGTGTAGTGATTATGGGACTTTACATTAAAACTCAATGCTGGCCTGTCAGAGAAAAGCAACATGAGACAGAATTCAGCCAGTACCCATGGAGGGAGCATTTAGACCAGCCCTAACCAAAGGGGAATTGCCATCTCAGTGGTTAGAACCTGAGTTCCAGGTAGCCCTACCACCACATGCTAAAGTGCTCTGGGGCCTAAATAAACTATAAAGGCAGTCTAGGTCACAAGGACTGAAATTTCTGGGCAAGTCAACATTCTGTGCTGGGCTTAGAGCCAGTGGACTTGGAGTGTGCATGACCTAGTGAGACACTGGCCAGGGTGGCCAAGGGACTGCTTTCATCACCCCTCCCCCCAACCCTAGGCAGTATAACATGCACTTTGAGGAGAGACCCCTTCATTCCATGTGAAAAGTGAACCGGGGAAAGTAAAGAGGACTTCGTCTTCCAACTTGGATGGCAGCTCAGCCACAGTAGAATAGGGCCAGGTGGAGTCATGTGGTCCCCTTTCCAGGCCCCAGCTCCTGGATGACATTTTTAGACAGAGCCTGGGCCGGAAGGAAGACTGCTGCATTGAAGGGAAGGACCTGGACCTGGAAGAATTCATTACTTGATGATCAAAGAGCCCTTGGACATTGAATAAATAGCAATTGCACCCAGGCAGTACTTGCCACAGACCCGGGGTGAGACCCAGGGCTGTGCTGACTTCAGGTGTGACCAAGCACATTTCCAGCTGTGGCAGTCATGGAAGGAGGCTCCTTTTGCTTAAGAAAACAAACAAGCAAACAAAAACATTAGAGTAAAAGGGTATTGTCTAGCAGCTTGGGCACCAACATGGCCATAGCAGTTGTATTAAGCTATTCTTGAATTTCTATTAAGAAATACCTGAGTCTGGGCAATTTATTGTTAAAAGAGGTTTCACAGTTCTGAAGCCTTTACAGGAAACATGATGCTGGCATCTGCTCTGCTTCTAGGGTGGCCTCAGGAACCTTACAATCATGGTGGAAGGTGAAGGTTCAGCAAGCACATTAAATGGCCAGAGCAGGAATGAGAGAGAGAGAAGGAAGGTGCTACACAGTTTTAAATAATCACATCTCATGGGAATACACCCACTCTTGCAGGGACAATAACAAGGAGATGATGCTACACCAGTCATGAGAAACCTACCCCCATGATCTAATCACCTTCCATCAGGCCCTACTTCCAACACTGGGGATTACATTTCAACAGGAGATTCTGATGGAACTTCATTCTGCTCCAGACCCCGAAACCTCATGTCCTTCTTGCATTGCAAAATGCAATAATGTCTTCCCAATTGTCCCTTAAAGTCTTAACTCATTCCATCATTAACTCAACAGTTCAAAGTCCAAAGTCTCATCTAGCACAAAGCAGTTCCTCCCAACTAGGATCCTGTAAAATCAAAAACATCAGCTTATCCAGAGATACAACATGTTGTAGGCATTGGATAAACATTACCCTTCAAAAAGGGTGAAATCAGCCAAAAGAAAGGGGCTACGGCCTCATACATGTTTGAAAACCAGCAGAACAGTCATTAAATATTAAAATTCAGACATAATCTTTGACTCACATCTATGGCACATTGCTGTGAAGAGTAGACTCCCAAGGCCTTGAGCAGCTCTGACTCCATTCTTTGCAGTGTTCAGTGCCTGCAGCTGCTCTCATAGGTTGTAGTTGGATGCATCCAGCTTTTTCACATTCAGGATGCAAGCTGCTAATTGATCTACCATTCTGGAGTCCATTCTCAAGGCAGAGGTTGTAATGAGCCAAGATTGCACCACTGCACTACAGCCTGGGAAACAGAGTGACACTCCATCTCAAAAAAAAAAAAAAAAAAAAAAAAAAAAAAGAGAAAGTGTATTGTTTAATTTTCAAAATGGAAGAAAATATTTGCAAACTATTCTGGAGTCCAGAGGGTGGTGGCCCTCTTCTCATGGCTCTACTAGGCAGGACCCAGTGAGGACTCTGTGTGTGGGTTCCAACCGCACATTTCACCTCCACACCGTCTCAGTATAGGTTCCCAATTAGTGTTTCTAAGATTTACATGGAATCAAAAAGGACCAAAATAATCAAAGACCTCTTGAGAAAACAAAATAAACTGGAGTAATTACATTTCCTGACACCAAATATTGCTATAGAGCTATAGTAACAAAAACAGCACAGTACTGCCAGAAAAACAGACACATAGACCGATGGAAAAGAAGAAAACACAGAGATCCATAGATCTACAGTGAACTAATATTCAAAAAAGGTGCCAAAAACATACATTGGGAAAAGGATATTCTCCATAATAAATGGTGCTGGGAAAACTGGATATCCATATGCAGAAGAATAGAGCTAGACCCATATCTCCTGCCACATACAAAAATAAAATCAAAATGGATTAAAGACTTAAATCTATGAAACTTCCAACTATGAAACTACTAAAAGAAAACCTGAAAGAAAATCAGGACATTGGCCTGAGCAAAGATTTCTTGGATAAAACCCCGTAAGTACAGGCAACCAAAGCAAAAATAGACAAATGGGAGCACAGCAAGTTAAAAAACTTCTGCATGGCTAAGTAAACAATCAATTAAGTGAAAGGAAAACACAAAAAATGGAAGAAAATATTTGCAAGCTATCCATCTAACAAGGGAAATATAACCAAAATACATAGGAATATATAATATATAAGAATACATAAGAAGCTTAAACAACTCTATAGGAAAACAATCTATTATTACTATTTAAAAATGTGTGAAAGATATAAATAGATACTATTTAAAAAGACACAGACCGGGAGCGGTGGCTCAAGCCTGTAATCCCAGCACTTTGGGAGGCCGAGACGGGTGGATCATGAGGTCAGGAGATGGAGACCATCCTGGCTAACATGGTGAAGCCCCATCTCTACTAAAAAAAAAATACAAAAAACTAGCCGGGCGAGGTGGTGGGCGTCTGTAGTCCCAGTTACTTGGGAGGCTGAGGCAGGAGAATGGCATAAACTCGGGAGGCGGAGCTTGCAGTGAGCTGAGATCTGGCCACTGCACTCCAGCCTGGGCAACAGAGCGAGACTCTGTCTCAAAAAAAAAAAAGACACAAAAATGGCTAGCTAGTACACGAAAAGGTGCTCAAAATCATTTATCATCCGAACAATACAAATTAAAACTATATTGAGGAGGAGGCAGGACTAACTTGTAGCTCCCACTTGGATGGGCAGAGTAGCATGTGGAGACTTATGCTTTTGCTCCGGTAACTATGGCAGAAACATACCAGGAAAGCTGAGAGAATCCACATATCCTTTGAAGGAAGTGGCTTGCTGCTGCAGGCTCTATGAGACAGCTGAAAAACTGTGAGTGCCCAAAGTATGAGAAGGGAAACCTCCAGCCCCAGACACACATCCTCACTGGGGAACCTGAAGGTCCAGATCATGTGAGAAGGATTTGACCTTACCTGGAGCTGAGACAAATTTAGAGAGCTGAGCAAACTATAGGGGGAGATAAAGCAGCAGAAAGAGCCCTGTGGGCACTCTCAGTCCCCAGGAAAGTCATTCCTGACTTTGTTTCATAGGAGTCCTTGGGGAGGGCTGATGGTGGAATTGGGGAAAGACCACGGGGAGAAGGAAACCTCCTGCTGAACTTTATAACAATTTCGATGGAACATGAAGTTTCCTTAACAGAATCTGGGGAAGGGGTGAATGGAGAGGGCAGATACAAGCACAGGAACAGTGACAGGTGGGGAGACATGAAAGCTGAAAGCCTTGCTTGCTTTCTCATCAGTGGGGCTTGTAGCCTGGGGGAAGTTCTCAGCCCTGCTCACCAGCTGCCTGGAAATAAACCCAGTGCTACTGGGGGAGGACAGTGAGAATGAGACTGGCATTTTGACTGTGTGAGAGCTGGGTGAGGCCCGTAACTGCCGACTTTTCCCCACTTCCATGGGAACCTGTATGATGCAGTAGAGGCAGCTATAATCTCCCTGGAAATGTAACTTCATTGGCCTGAGAACCACACCCTCATCCCCCATGGCAGCATCAGCAAGACCCACCTAAGGAGAGTCTTAGCTCAGACATGCCTAACCCTGCCCCAAACTGATGGTCTTTCTCTACCCATCCTCATAGCTGGAGACAAAGGACATAATCTCTTGGGGGCTCTATGGGCCCATCCAAGGCCTGAAATACTTATACAGGTGACCCTAGAGCAAGCTTGTATCCTCCCTATATTACCACAACTGAGGCTGTCACCTCCTGGTAAAGCACCACCTCCTGCCTGGAGGCCAAACAACACAAAACCAGCACACTGAACAAAACTACAACCAATGTCCTCACACAGTCCACTTTACTCCCCTGCTACCTCCAGCAGAGCAGGTGCTAGTATCCATGGCTGAGGGACCTGAAGACAGCTCACATCACAGGATTCTTTGCAGACATACCTCATTACCAGCCCAGAGACTGGTAGCTCCACTGGGTGGCTAGGCTCAGAAAAGAAATAACAATCACTGAGTTTGGCTATCAGGAAGACCCATCCCTAGGGGAAGGGGGAGAGCACCACATCAAGGGAGCACCCCATTGAATAAAAAATCTGAACAACAGCCCTTGAGCCCCAGATCTTCCCTGTGACATAGTCTATCCAAATGAGAAGGAACCAGGAAAATGATTCTGGTAATATGACAAAACGAGGTTTTTAATACACCCCAAATATTACACTAGCTAACCAGCAGTAGATCCAAGCCAAGAAGAAATCTCTGAATTGCCAGATAAATAATTCAGAAGGTTGATTATTAAGCTATTGAAGAAGGCACCAGAGAAAGGTGAATACCAATTTAAACAAATTAAAAGAAAATGATACAGAATATGGACAAAAAATTCCAGAGAAATAGCATAGGTAAAAAAAAAAACAGTCACAACTTCTGGAAATAAAGGACACACTTAGAGAAATGTAAAATACACTGAGTGTCTCAGCAATCAGATCAAACAATTAGAGAAAAGAACTTAAGATCTCAAAGACAAGGCTTTTGGACTGATCCAATCTAACAAAGACAAAGAAAAAAGATTAAGAAAATATGAACAAAGTCATATTTGGGAGTATGTTACATGAGGTTTGGGATTATGTTACATGACCAAACCTAATAATCATTGGTATTCCTCAGGATGAAGAGAAATGAAAAAGTTTGGAAAACATATTTGAGGGAAGAATTGAGGATAATTTTCCCAGCCTTGCTAAAGAGCTAGGCATCCAAATACAGAAAGTCAAAGAACACCCAGGAAATTCATCACAAAAGTATCATTGCCTAGGTACACAGTCATCAGAACCTTAACTCAAGAAGAGGAAAGAATCTTAAGAGCTGTCAGGCAAAAGCATCAGGTAACCTATAAAGGAAAACATATTAGCTTAACAGCAGCTTTCTTAGCAGAAACCCTGCAAGCTAGAAGGGCTTGGGGTCCTATCTTTAGCTTCCAGAAAAAAAAAAATTGTCAGCCAATAATTTTGTATCCAGTGAAACTAAGCTTCATAAATGCAATAAAGACACAGTCTTTTCCAGACAAATGCTGAGAGAATTCACTACTACCGTGTCACCACTACAAGAACTGGTAAAAAAGAACTCCAAATCTTGAAACAAATCCTCAAAATACACCAAAATGGAACCTCTTTAAAGCATAAACCTCACAGGAATTTCAAAACAATAGCACAATGAAAAAACAACAACAACAATAGGCAACAGCTTGCATGATGAATAGAATAGTACCTCACATCTCAAAACAAATGTTGAATGTAAATGGCCTAAAGGTTCCCCTTAAAAAACACAGAATGCCAGAATTGATAAAAATTCACCAACCAAGTATCTGCTGTCTTCAAGAGACTTGCCTAACACAAGAGAACTCACATAAAGTAAAGGGGTGGGGAAAAAATTCCATGCAAATGATCACCAAGAACGAGCAGGGGTAGCTATTCTTAAATCAAACAAAACAAACTTTAAAACAAAATCAGTTTTAAAAAAGCAAAAAGGGACATTATATAAAATCAAAGGACTAGTCCAACACGAAGATATCACAATCCTAAATATATATGCACCTAACAGTGGAGCACCCAAATTTATACAACAATTACTCCTAGACCTAAGAAATGAGTAAACAACAACAGAATAATAGTGGAGAACTTCAATACTCCACTGACAGCACTAGACAGGTCATCAAAACAGAAAGCCAACAAAGAAAAAATGAACTTAAACAAATATGCAGAACAAAAGAACGTAACAGATATTTACATTACATTCTACTCAACAACTGCAGAATATACATTCTATTCATCAGCACATGGAGCATTCTCTAAGATAGACCATATGATAGGCCACAAAACAGTCTTAATAAATTTAATAAAATTGAAATTATAGCAAGTACTTTCTCAGACCACAGTGGAATACAATTAGAAATTAACTCTAAAAGGAAACCTCAAAATCATGCAAACACATGGAAATTAAATAACTTATTCCTTAATGATTGCTGGGTTAACAATGAAATCAAGATGAAAATAAGAAAAACCTTTGAACTGAATGATAATAGTGACACAAGCTATCCAAAAGAGCAAAAATAGACAATCTAAGGCCGTACCTCAAATAGAGAAATAAGAAAAAAACAACTCCAAACCAAACAGAAAAAAAGAAATAACAAAAATCAGAGCTGAACTAAATGAAATTGAAACAAAAAACATAATAAATGAAACAAAAAGCTGGGTTTTTTTTGAAAAAATAAACAGAATTGATGGGCCATTCACAAGATTTAGTAACAAAAGAAAAATTGCCAACAAAAAATGTCCAGGACTAGACAGATTCACTGCTAAATTCTATCAGACATTCAATGAAGAATTGTTACCAATCCTATTGACACTATTCCAAAAAATAGAGAAACAGGGACCCTATCTGAATCATTCTGTGAAGGCAGTGCCATCCTAAAACCAGGAAAGAGCATAACAAGAAAAGAAAACTACAGGCCAATATTCCTGATGAACATAAATGCATACTATTGTAAGAAATACTAAATAACCAAATCCAACATCATATCAAAAGGTAATTCACCATGTTCAGATGGGTTTCATACCAGAAATGCAGGGATGATTTAACAGATGCAAGTTAATAAATAAGATATCCCATGTAAACAAACTTATGAACAAAAATTATATGATCATGTCAATAGATACAGAAAAAGCATTTGATAAAATCCAACATCCCTTTATGATTAAACCCTTAGCAAAATGGGCATAGAAGGGACACAACTTAAGGTAATAAAAGCCATCTGTGACAAACTACAGACAACATTATATTAATGGGAAAAAGTTGAAAGTATTCCCCTGAGAACTACAAAAAGACAAGAATGCCCACTTTCACCATAATCTATTGAACATATGACTGGAAGTGCTAACAAGAGCAATCAGACAAGCTCAAGAAATAAAGGGAATCCAAATTGGTAAAGAAAAAGTCAAATTTCGCTGTTCACTAGTGATATGATCGTATATCTAGAAAGCCCCAAACACTCATCCAAACAGCTCGTAGAACTGACTAATGAATTCAGTAACATTTCAAAATACAAAATTAATATACAAAAATCAGTAGCAATGCTACACACCAACAGTAACCAAGCTGAAAATCAAACCAATAGCTCAACTTATTTTACAATAGCTGCAAAAAAAAAAACAAAAACAAAAAAACCTAGGAATATATCTAAACAAGGAGGTGAAAGACCTCTACAAGGAAAACAACAAAACACTGCTGAAAGAAAGCATAGATGACACAAACAGACGAAAACACACCCCATGTTCATGGATAGGTAGTAAAAATATTGTCAAAATGACCATACTTCCAAAAGCAATCTACAAATTCAATGCAATTTCCATAAAAATGTCACCATTATTCTTCACAGAACTAGAAAAAAATCCTGAAATTTAAATGGAACCCAAAATTACCCACATAGCCAAAACAAGACTAAGGAAAAAACGTCTGGAGGCATCACATTACCTGACTTCCAACTATACTGTAAGGCTATAGTCACCAAAACAGCATGGTACTAGTATAAAAATAGGCATATAGACCAATGCAACAGAATAGAGAACCCAGAAATAAACTCAAATACTTACAGCCAACTGATCTTTGACAAAGCAAACAAAAACATAAAGTGTTTTATAAGAAAAGGACACCCCATTTAACAAATGATGCTGGGATAAGTGGCAAACCACATGTGGAAGAATGATATGGGATCCTCATCTCTCACATTATACAAAAATCAAGATGGACCAAAGACTTAAATCTAAGACCTGAAACCATAAAATAATCTAGATGATAACATTGGAAAAACCTTTCCAGATATTGGCTAAGGAAAAGACTTTATGACTAAGAACCCAAAAGCAGATTCAACAAAAACAAAGATGAATAGATGAGACTTAATTAAACTGAAAAGCTTCTGCACAACAAAGGAAATAATCAGCAGAGAAAACAGACAACCCAGAGTGGGAGAAAATCTTTGCAAACTATGCATCTGACAAAGTACTAGTATCCAAAAATCTACAAGAATTCACACAAATTAGCAAGAAAGAAAAAATCCTATCAAAAAGTGGGCTAAGGACATGAATAGACAGTTCTCAAAAAAAGATATGTGAATGGCCAATAAACATATGATAAAATCCTCAACATCACTAATTATCAGGGAAATGCAAATCAAAACCACAATACAATACCATCTTACTCTTACAAAAATGGTCATAATAAAAAAATAGATCTTGGCATGAATGTGATGAAAAGGGAACACTTTTACACTGCTAATGGGAATGTGAACTAGTACAACCACTATGGAAAACTGTGTGGAAATTCCTTAGATAAACAAAAGTAGATCTATCATGTGATCCAGCAATCCTACCACTGGTTATCTACCCAGGAAAAAAGAAGTCATTATCTCCCCAGAGGAATGTAAGTCATTCCTTGAAAAATATACTTGCATATGCAAGTTTATAGCAGCACAATTCACAAATGCAAAAATATGCAACAAGTACAAATGCCCTCAATCAATGAGTGGATAAAGAAAATGTTATATGTATGTATGTGGTATGTATATATAATGGAATACTACTCAGCCATAAAAAGGAATGAAATAATGGCACTCGGAGCAACCTGGATGGAATTGGAGAACATTATTCTAAGTGAAGTAACTCAGAAATAGAAAACCAAACATCGTATGTTGTCACTTATAAGTGGGAGCTAAGCTATGAGGACTTAAAGGCATAAGAATGATATACTGGACTTTGGAGGCTTAGGGGAAAGAGAGGAAGGGGGTGAGGGATAAAAGACTACACATTGGATTTAGTGTACACTGCTTGGGTGTTGGGTATACCAAAATCTCAGAAATCACCACTAAAGATCTTATCTATGTAACCAAATACCCCCTGTTCCCCCAAAACCTATTGAAATTAAAAATAAAAATGAAAAGAAGAAGAAAAAAAACACATTGAGATATTATGTCACCTCGTTGAAAATGGCTTTTATCCAAATGTCAGGCCATAACAAATCCTGGTGAGGATAAAAAGGGAATGAAAAGAGAGGCCCTGTACACTGTTGGTAGGAACATGAATTAGTATAACCCTATAGAGAACAGTATGGAGGTTCCTAAAAAAAATAAAAACAAAGCTGCCCTATGATTCAGCAATCCTACTATTTGAGTATTTGTCAAGGGAAATGAAATCTGTATGTCAAAGAGGTATCTGCACTCCCATGTTTATTGCAGCACTATTTACAATAACTAAGATTGAAAAGCAACCTAAATGCCTATCGATAGACCAATGAATAAAGAAAATGTGGTACATATACACAGTGGAGTACTATTCAGCCATAAAAAAGAATGTGATCCTGTCATTTGCAATAACACAGATAAAAATGAAAAGCAAGGGGAAGGGAGAGCAGGTATGTCATATGGTGAGAGGGAGCAAGAGAAAAAGGAGGAGTTGCCAGGCTCTTTATACAACCAGCTCTTGCATTAACTAATAGAGTGAGAACTCATTCATTACTGCAGGAATAGTACCAAGTCCTTCATGAGGATCCATCCCCATGACCCAAACACCTTCCACTAGGCCTGACTTCCAACATTGTGTGGATGATATTTCAATATAAGAATTGGAGGAGACAAATACTTGGATTATATCATACTTTCTATCTTGGTTCCTTTTTGTGGAAGAGGCACATACTAGCTGCATCTAATCAGCCATCTTGAACCCCGCCTCTATTTTGTTTTGCTCTTTTACTTTTACATCACCATTTATATTACTGGTTTTCTTCTTATTTATTCAAGGCCTTGTAAATTCAAGGCCTTCAAACACATTCTTAAGATTTGATTTATCTACTTTGTAGTCTTTCTGATTTTATAAACATCGCAGGGTAGTGTTAGAGTGAATGGAGAGTATTGGGGACTGCTTGAAGTATAGAAGAATTTATTGTTATTTTATCTCATACATAATTCCTGTGGGATTTATAGTTGCATCTTCCCCATTTTGAGATGATATAATGTCTGGATTTTGAGTTGAGAGTAGAAATTGTAGTTGAAAGCATTCTATTCTTACATATTTTTGGCTGAATATTACATGAAAAAAACATTTTTATATTGAGTATTTTATGAACTGACCTCTGGGATGACTTTTCTTAATTCTCCTCTATTTGAAACCATATTACTTAGAGTCAAACTATTTGCCACTTACCAGTTCTATAATCTTTGGCAAATGACTTTATCTGTCTGTGCCTCAACTTTGCCATTGATTAAAAAGGGGTAAAAATAACTGAACCTACCTCATAGTGTTGTTGTAATAATTAAATTAATTAATATATAAAGCAATTATAATGGATAAAGATTTAGAGAAAAGACTATATATTTGTTTGCCATTAGTTTTATACACCTATAATCAATGTTTATTTCTCAGGCACTTACATCTAAATTCAAGTATGAGATTATCTGTCAGTCCTAGTTTTACCTCTCTCCATTTAGCAAAATGTTAGAGAGACCATCTTAATTGCTGCTAACCAGATGTCATTTTGAAGAAGGCATGCCAACAAGAGGCCAGCAATAAGATATTTCACAGTGGAATATAAAACTCCTCCCATTATCAAATTCAGGGGGAAAAATTAAAATCCAAATACTACATGTCCTTATTAACTAACGTTCACATATCTAAATACTTTGAAGGTTTAAATTAAGAGAAATTCGGACTCAGAATTCTTCCTTCAAATTTCTTAGTCTATTCAGTTGTAATTAGTGGTTTCCAAAAGATTCTTAAATTCATCAACTGGAGCCTGGTGTATACTACTTTATGGGTGTATTCCTTTCAAAGTCTCAGAATTCAAAACAAGTTTTCTGATATGCATCACTTTTCAAAGAATCCAAAGATTTAACATAATACAAAAACTTGCCATACCATTGATCTAACATGAGCAGATCAAATTCTGGTCTTAGCATTACCAAGATATCAATAGATTTATAGCAGTTATCTGGAGTCCATGAACTAAGAACTGAAGTCACTTTGAAGAAGTAGCCCATTCTGGTAATAATTTCAACTATGGATCACTTTCTCTCTTCTCAGAAAATGATATTGGAGGCCCTTTTTTGCAATATTATATATTTTTCATCAATGGCTCTTACTTTAGGAAGCTTTCCTACATACACAAATTTATTATTTTACTTTGGCTTTGAATTTTGAGTTATTTACTACTAAGTGGTGCATTGAGTGTAGAGCCTAAGTTTCTGTGCTCTCTTTGCAGCATTTGTGGTTCTTGCCATTGTCCCATGCTTGGAAAATGCTCAGCCCAAAGAAAAGTGTTCTATTTCTTCCATGTTTTTGAGGGGCTTAGCAAACTTGGATGAGTTTTTAACATGCCAATCTGTTTCTTGTATTTTTTGTTCCTTATATACATAATTAGTTTTGGTTGCTAGAATTGACTATATTTTTCCTTATTCTTTTTATTCCCTTCTGGCATATTTATTTTCCTAATATAACTCTAAATTTCATGCTGTGAATTTTTCTATGGGTCATATGAGCTCAATGAATTCTGAGTTGGCCAAAAGCATCATCCTGAATTCCTGATCTTCCTCACTGCTAAGTTGAATAATCCGATGCTTGAGATATCCTTCCCTCTCCATGTAGTTTTTTCACCATGGTGTAAAACAGGCTAGCCATACCCTCAACTAAGATAAATACAGAAAAAGAAGCAAGCATCTGTCCAGCCTGTCCTATAATGACCATCTTGAGACAAATCAAAGAATTGGTGATAAAAAATTTCCCTTTGTATAAGAATCACAGCAAATAAATTCAAGGAGAATGAATGATACTCAAAGAGAATGGATCAAATCAAGGACAATCAATGTCTGCTAATCCATTAGGTACAAGATTATTTGAACTTTAAGACAGAGATGTGAGACTGACACAACTTGAACCTGTGGTTCAACCTTTACTAAGAATATACAAATGGAAATACTTGGAATTATGTAAGTGTATTAAAAGTTTTTGTGCCTGAGTCTAAATGTACCTCTACATGTACCCCTCCTCCAACTAATGAGATATTCAGGAGCTAGAGGAACATGTTAAATAGTATTACATTTTACAGAATGTGAAAAATTACACCAGAGAGATGACCTGGTTTGCACAACACATAAATGGAGAAAAAAGAAGTGGAAGAAGGAACTGCTCCAGATAAAAAGAAATCTCAGAGAGTATCAGTCCAATTCAGTGTGTGACCTTGGTTGGACTCTTATTAAAATGAACAATTTTTGGAAAACTTTTGGGCAAAGTAAAATGTGAACTGTGTGTCTAATGCCAGTAAGTATTTTATATTAATCAATGATTGAATAATTAAATATTAAATAAAGAGCCATTTATTTGTTTAAAATAATTAATGATTAACACTGAGTGTGTTCATAGTATTTTTGTTAAGTTTACAAAATCCGTATGTGTTACAAATACTAACTTATTTATATTTGTCATGATTGGATTCTTAAGAGTTACTTCATAATGCTCTAAAATAAAGGGTGGTGCTGGGGCTGGGTAGGGGGCTAAATTAAACAAGTATTGTTGGTTCTAGGTCCAAAAATGTTTATTTCACTACTGTCTCTATTTTTGTGTATGTGAAAACTTCCATTATAGAACATTAATTTACAGAGGCACAGTGTATAATCCACATGAGTCCAGGCAGTTCTCTTCTCCTTGTATTGTTTCCTATATGAGTCCTAAATGCAATTCAAACATCAAAAGGAACTGAATTTTGGGGAACCTATTGATACTGCAAACCTAGACTTTTCATTAATAATTTAAAGCTAATACCTTAGTGTTCAGTAGCTTGGGTGACTGCATACTATATCATTCCAGGCAACACATGTTAAATAGGATGGAACAGGAGGCCAACAACATAAAAGAGGGAACATCCCAGGCAGCCAGTCACATAAGGATACACTATTGATATGCAGTTTGAAGGAGCTGCTTACAGATTCAACTGAAAAAAGAAAAAAAAAAAAAAAAAAACTACCCTTATACTTAACAAGATTTAGTAAATATCAGGTTTTGTTTTGTTTTGTGTTGTTGTTGTATGTAACTACAGGCTATTCTGCAACTGTGCAGTTCAAAAACAGATGACTGTAACTTGTATTTGATGACTGTTGTGATTGTGAAGCTCACCTAGCTTCAGGTTACATGCACCTTTCCATCTCCCTACATGCTCAGTCCTTGCCTGGTGTTTGGCTAAGGCATACTTAGTCTTGAATGTATATAAACAGATGCTCCCAAATGGATAAAGCTGCCATGAGCTATAGAAGTCAAAATATCATGTCACCTCAGGCTTTAAGTTGCTTGGGCAGGATGCAGCAAATTGTCAGGGTAAAAATAGCCATGCCTGGATACACAAAATGTTTACTCTTTAAGTGTGGTTTTTGCATCCAAATTCCACTTATGTTTACTTTCCAAAGTTTGTAGGCCAATGTACCTAGATCTAATATGCCATTTAATTGAATTTATCTCAAACCTGCAGCCACCTCTAAGATTATCATCAATTGCAAAGATAGATCTTTTACCCATTGGTAAAAGACACATATGCTTGTCTTCTGCAGCCATATCTAAAGAGGGAAAAGCAGAGACTGATTTAAACTTGCCTGTGTACTATCCCAAACTCACCAATCAAATAAGTCATTTCTTCCCCCTAGGAGAGGGGAACCAAGGATGTCCTTCCACATGAAAATGTCAGAAAGAGAAAGAAAAGAAAAGGAAAATGTTGATGAATCTAGGAGTGTTTGAAAGAGGAAGAGACTGCATTGTGCTCCCCAGATCAATGGTTGATAAGCTAAAGTTATCCTCACACCATTAAGAGAAACACAGTGGAAAATCACAAGACAGGTGTCGCAGAAAGTTAAAGTGTATAAACAGAGAGACCAGTGCCTACTTTTACCTGCAACTGGAGAAGCTAGAAAACCAGCTTAAACAACTTTTAGTAGCAAGTCCCACAGAAAAGAAGGACAGTGGCAGCAACTTGCCCTCCCTATGTTTGACATGGAAGAGATGTGCGAGTTCTCCTGGGGACAAGAATATTCCAGATAAGGTAAATATTTTGGACAATCTTCCTGAGATTTCATGAGCCAAAAAGTGGTGGCAAGATTTCGAGACTCTTAAAAGTGAAAAAGGATGAGGCGAACTATGTTGGTCAGGCTCTGAGAAATACTCACAGTTCCTCCTTCCTCCTGGCCAAGTCCTTGAAGAATCAAAGCAGCAAATAAACGAGGTAGAGCAAGAGTGAAAATGAGAATGCATTCATCTTCTCCACTGAACGTCCCCAAGTCCTGTGTCAGGGCTGAGGTAAGGGGAGATGAGAGTCTTTGAACTGAATGTGTGATTGAATTTTTGATTTAAGCTAGCTGGAACTCTTGAATACTAAAATTCAATCTCAGGTTTTAAAATTTGTCTTTTCTCATAATAAAAATTAACTATAAATCTGTGGGATATGTTGAGGGCACAGAACACCTCCAACAAAGTATATTTGAGAGCTACATAAGTGAGAAAAATAGACATGTTTCGTTTGTAAACCTGAAGTTCAGTCTGTCAATAAGTTGGCTACATATTTTCATTATCACAATATTTTATCTACCAATTCTATCCACCTTAGATTTCATGACCTATCATTGCTTTCTCTTACAAAAATACAAAATTAAGACTACTCCATAAGGGTTTTTTTTTTTTTTTTTTTGGTTTTTATATCCCAACCACTCATGCCAGAACATAGACTCTTTGGTTCTTTTTTTCTTTTTTTTAGACAGGGTCTCACTCTTGTCGTCCAGGCTGGAGTGCAGTGGCATGACCTTGGTGGTTCACTATAGCCTCCACTTCCTAAGCTCAGGCGATACACCCACTTCAGCATCCCGAGTAGCTGCGACCACGAGCAACCATGGCCATGCCCAGCAGTTGGTTCTTACAGTTTCATTCTCTATTCTTACTAACAGACAATTCTTAATCAGTATGGCCAGGTAGCTATAATAAAGACAGTACCGAAATTCCCAATCCATCTACCCTAAATTTCTTCCCTTCTTCATTTTCTCTTCCTTCCGTACCATCTGAGTCATTTTCTTTAACTCTAAATTGAAAAAGAAGCATGCTCAAGAGTAGGTCTTGATTCATGCCTGTATTTTTATTTCCTCTTTCCCCTCACACTCCTGATAAACAGATATTGTCAGTGGCTAGTGTTAGATAGGCTCATAAATGACAAAAAGAAAGAAAAATAAATCAGGATCTCTGGGTAGCAATGACTAATAAAGTCTAATCAATTAGTCAAAGACAATACAGACAGACATCATTCACCACAAACAATCACATAAGGAAAGGAGTATGGCCTCATGCTGACCAATTTAAGAAGCAAGCAAGGAAAGAGGCAGAAGGTTCTGTCACAGTGTGGCTTTAACTTCACCCCACTTGAGAATTATTTGTGGGTGATCATGGATCCTGAGAATCCTTACACACACATTGATTTGGAGAGAAATGGAGAGAGTGATCATGCTTATGTCTTCTCTCTTCCTACTGGCAAGAGGATGGTATGTGAGGTGAGAAGTAAGAACAAAAAGCTCTGCTGGGGAGAAATAAGTGAAATTAAGGATGCCAATGATAGAAAATGATTCTTTCTGATAGAAACATGGGATTCAAGGTTCTGCAAAAATGAGGAAAATATTTGAATTCATGAGACTTGCCCCCATAAAAGCAGAATGCCCAGATATCACTACGAAAAAGGATCCCTTCCCGTAAGAGATGAAAAAACATTTACTATAATTTGCTTTATTTGGGGTAAGGAGAACTATCCTCCTCTACCTGTCCCACCAACCTACTATTATGCCACAAAGGAGATAATCAAATAACATACTTAAGTCCTCAATCCATAGTGTGATGAAATAAATAATAGCCAAACATCTTGCCAACAAGTAAATAAAGGAACCTACCCTATGCATTAAGAAAATCTGGACTGAGTTGCTAGCATTAAGCATTATCAATAGTAAGGAAAAAGACACAACAATTCAGCACACATTTTGCAAGAAAAATATAAATACCTATTTTAAAAAGAAATACTACCTCAGGACAAAATGCATTTCCCCATGCATGAAAACTTAATAAATGTCATGACTCATTAAAAATCAAACTCAAAGATGAGATAATATTAAAATAAAATACTATAAAAAGGATATTACAGAGATAGTAAAAAAGCAAAAACCCAAAATAACACTGATTATAGGACACTGAATAATTTAGAAACATCAAGAGACAACAAAGGGTTAGATTAAAATCAAATTATAAAATAAGGGGAGGTTTGAGAAAATCATACTGAATTCAGGATAAAATGACAGAAAGATTAAAGCAACAAAAATGAAGGTGATAATCTTAAATGTCGGACAGAAATCATCCAAAATAATTTTTGCGCTTGAAGTAGAGCCCCAAAAGTGAGACAGAATCTAACTTCAGAATGTACAATAGAAAGAAATAAAGATAACATTTAAAATACATTATAAAATATTTCAGAAAATAGTAGCTCATGGGCAATTGGCAATGCTAAATGACTAATTTCCTGAACTTCAGATATGAAGAAAGTATTTTTCAGGTAATTGGGCAGAATAAAACATGTCACCTATAGTGGAAAAATAAAAATTCAGTCTTGCCTTAAATTTCTCTACAGCAACATTAAATACCAAAATACAATGGTGCAATAGCTACAAAGTTCTAAGGAAACATGAAAACCGAAGCCAAGATTTTATACATAATCAAATTGTCCTTCAAGTATAATAAAACAAGACAAAATAATAGAAAATGAGTTATTTCCAGGCATGCAGAAACTCAAGGAATAGAGTATTTATGGACCATTTTTGAAAGAAAAAAATAAGCAAACTTGATAAATAACTCCAGTCAACTAAGTGGTGAAGCAAAACAAAATAAAATGTGAAATGGAAAACCTGTCATTAAAGTACTGGCTGACAACACTGAATCCATTTAAAAATAGAATCATTACCAAACATCTCTGGAAATGAAGGTTTTAAAACAGAATACAAATTTTATCAACTTTAACAATATATAAATAATAATGTAGCTTACAAAAACTGGCAAGTGAGGGAGAGCAGAGGGAAAAAGAAGAGTCTACTAGCTAATCATTTTAAGCATGGATCATAAACCATTCTCTAAAATTGAAACAGGCAGTTGAAAAATATACTTCCATCTATGAAAGATTTAAGGTAGCCCAATAACCTTTATTAACCATACATATTTCTTTTAGGTGAAAAAGCTCACTTAAACTATATTAATTTATTGAATGACAATTGTATTTCAGGATGCAATTTATATGAAATTGTTTTTCATCTCATTAAATTAATTCAAATAGAGAGATAGAGAAAGCCATGTCTATAATGAGATTTTTCTAAAGTTAACAATGGCAGTGAATGGAGCTTGGGAAGATTTTATACTTTCCCTTTAACATTTGTGCTTTTCTGTATTATTTAAATTTTTATATTGATTTTTTGTATTCAAATGAATTATGTTTTCAAAAAACAATGAAGTCATTTCACTTAGAAAGTAAGTAGAGTGATTTTTATATGTTTATAGCTGCTTCCAGCTATAAACGTAAGCCAGAATGTATGCCTGGTTAAAATTTTTATAATCCAAATATACATGTTTAAGTATTCTTTCAGCCCTTTGTTCTTTCAGGTCTCCTTTTTCTTTATAAGTACAGACAAAATTAAAGAAAAGCTCTGCCCAGGCATTATAGACTTCCTACTATCTAGCCCCTTTCTGCCTTGTTTTCCCTCAAGTAAATCCTCTATTCTTGTTGAAGTGACTACTTTTTGTGCCGGAACTCCATCCTCCCTAGCTCTTTCTTACTACCTGGATAAGGCGGCTGCCTCTGCCTGAGTTCCCCCTGCCTCCTCTCACCTCACATCAGTCTATGCCCTCTGAATGAGTCAGTCCAACGCTGAAACTTTTTACTTATCAAAGTCCTTTTTCTTTACGGTTTCCAAATGTCATATCCACTAAGAAGTTTTCTTGCTTGATTCTAGAACATCAATTTTTACCTTTTTTCTGAATTCCAATATAAATTATTTGATATTTAGAATAGAAAACCTTTTATCTCTGTCTATCTGGAGAGGGGCCTGTTGTAGACATATAGATTTGCTGCTGCCCTGCATAACCTTGAATCCCTCAAATGCAGGGAACGTATTTTATATATCTGTGGCCTTCGAATTGTGGACAATGCACTTTACATTGTAGATATTTAGGAAAAGTTTATTTAAAATCGTTAGGATGCTCATTTGAATCATGTTTTACCCATCAGGCTTCACTATGTTTCCAGATTGGCCCTGTCAGAGGCAGTACAGAATGAAATGTGTGTATGTCACATGTGTAGTTTACTATATCCCTTCTTTCTATATTTATGACTTAGAAGAACTGTGACAGGTGCTACATTTTCTCAGATGCTAGTGCTTAAATTTCTACAAATCACTGCTGACTTTAAAGTGTTTATTCTATTAATATGTGCACATGAACTCACACACAACGTCCCCTTTAGGATGAAATAAATTGTATAAATACTGTTTAAAAAATCCCCAAATTAGGAATTTCAGACATCCTGATGCAATTCCTGATTTTTCTTATCCAAATTTCTCTGGGTCTCTGCATTTTGATATTACTTTGATTTTGGAGAAACATCCTAATACTTCTTTTGCCTGGGGTTGAACATGGTGAGTGACAATAAAATGAGGTGAAGTCATAACTTCATATTGACATAGATTGTTAAAGCTAGGAAGGTAGAAAAACTTATTTATTGCGAAGTTGATTTTGTGAGCTCGCTAATAATAAGTTGCATGCCTGGGTCCCTAAGTGTTCCAGTAGATGTGCCATGGTTTTTATCTGACGATTTAGTAGCCTTAGACTAAAACTATCATAAATATCATTAGTTAAAATATTAAATTTAAGCCAACAGTGAAAACACTGGTTATCAACCTGATGGCATAGCAGTTGTATATTTTTGCCTAGAAATTCACACTCCCCAAAAAGACAGTTGGCCTCTTTATTTCTTAAATCTACCTATATGGTAACTTGTCAGATAAGCCTATAGTTATTTCTGATGTTGCTGAGTAGGTAGAAACTGAAAAAAAGAGAGATACATACATAATGATTCCTCACATTCAAATTAACATAGAAGCAGAAAAATGTGTTTTTATTAGGAATGTATATGTTGTGTGCAGAAAACAAATGACCTGAGAGTATTAACACCAAAGAAAAACTATTTTCTCAATTCAGACAAAATTTTGCAGTTTCAAATTGCTTTATCCCCACAGTGCTAAAGGCTCATTTTTGGTGAAGAGACTTCTAGCAGAGAAAAGGTGCAGATTATATAAACAGAATAGATTTCAAAGAAAGGAAAGGGAAGTTGAAGGGAAATATAGTGTATTAGTCCTGTTAAAAAATGCTGCACTCCAGGAAAAAGAAAGAGAGAGAGAGAGGGGCGGGGAAAGGAGGAAAAGAGGAGTCAGAGAATCTCGAATCTCATTACCTCACATAACACCATTTTATTTCTTGCTCTCATAACATGTGTGTTAGGAAGGCAATTTTCTAGGGAAGAAACTTTATCAAGAATGCCTTGATTGTGTCCCTGAGTGTCAACCATCTCAATTCTAGGCATTTTTAATTGCTTAAGTAGAGGAAGGGATTGACTGGAAAATTGTGCAAAAACTTGGAAGTAGCACATTTCATTTTTGTATGCATTTATTTGGACAGAACTATCCACATGGCCAGCCATGCACACAACAAAAGGGTATGGGAAGTATAGCTTTCCATAAACCTGAGAAAGAGAAACATGAAACTGGATATGGTGAACACATAGCATTGTTTCCACCACATTCATGCTCAGTAAGGCTCACATATCCCAGAGCAGATAAAAAGATAAACCATCTACAAACAACTGAACATTCATCAGGAGACTTTCATCTCTCCAGAAGTCCAAGTTGTTTTCCTGGTACAGTAATTTGTGTGTGTGAGTGTGTGTGTGTGTGTGTGTGTATTTGTTTTCTAGGCATACAGTTGTATGTTTAATTCAAAAGTTACACATTTTCAAGCAGAAAATGATAGAAAACCTGTCTTCTCCTTTTAAATAAGAAAGAGATGATTCACCATTCTACCACAGTCTCCCTCCAAGTCACCTCATTGTGTGTTTGTCATTCCTTATGTTAGTCATTACTGCTCACATGCTGTCTCTATAAAATTATGCGTATGATCCTCAGTTTTTGATTACTTACTTTTTAACTTCCTGAATGAGGAGGTTAAATTCTTAGAATAATGTGTACCTAAACATCATTTTGCCATCAGCAATACCTCATGAATTCCTTGATATCATTCACATAGCATATATATCTCAAATAAATTATCCTATAAAATTTAATGCAAAAATTAAATATAAGACCCTAAAAACAGCAAGTAAAAGAAAAAGTTATATATATAGGCTACATATTTACACTCAGCATTAGCTAAGCATTACTGATCTTTTACTAGTTGCAGAAACAACTGTACCCTAAAAATGGTGTGGAATAATGTATGCAATCTCATAGGCTCTCAGGAGAGGGTACTTAATTATTCAGACAGTTGATGTTTATGCAGACTGAGAAGCAAGACAGTAAGACACAAGATATTTGATTAGCTTTTTATCTTTCCGCTTTGGAGCAAAATATATGTGCAAAGAGCGAAGATAAAAAACTCAGAGAATCAAATTAGTATATGAGTTTGGGAAGTAAAGCAAAAAGAAATAAGCCATTTCTTTTAGTTTTTTTTTTTTAAATGGGGACAATTTGAAGGCATTAATAAAATTCAAGAATATTTAATTATTTAATCTACCAATAATGTACTATATCTCATCATTAGCCAGTGTTATATTACAGCTGCTCTTGGAGACACAAAGATGACTAAGCATGTCTGATTTCCAGGAAGTGACAAAGCATTGGGAAAGAAAAATAAAAGCATTTCATATGTAAGTGAGGTAATAAGTTACATTCAGCAAGCCAGTAACATTATTAAGACTTACTTTTTAAGAAATTACTTACAAAGCATTATGGCGAATATATGGGAAAGTGGAATTCTAGGCAAATAAAACACATATGGATCTATTGCAAAAATCCAGACAAAAGATGGTAAAGAGAGTGATGTTAGAGAAAGAAGGTATGGTTTACAGCCATCTTTAAAATGAGGCACCCTCCTGAATGTCAGGATAAGAGAAAATAAGGATGTGGATTTTCTCTGATTTCTGTTCTTAATGAAGAAATATGAAGTGAAGGAAAAGGGCAAGGACGTGTGGTAATTTAGTTTTGTGCAGGCTAAAATTCTTAGTAAAGTCCACAAGGCACCCTTTGACCTGACCCCCACACTCCTCTCCAGCCTCAGGTCCTCCTTCTCCATCACACTCCAGGCTAAACAAATACTCTTCCATTCCAAAAATATATCATACTATTTCATTCCTATGAGAGATCACTCTCACTCATGCACCTAGAGAAGTCACAGCTATCCTCACAACTCAGTCTGAACGTTACTTCATTCAATAGTCTTCTCTGAACTTCCAATATTAGGAAATATATCATACCTTAAAATTATTTGCTTATATGTATGTCCTCTCAAAATAGCATGCTTTACAGGAGTAAGATTCGTTTTTTATTCATTTTAGTATCCCTAATCTCTTGTATAATTGTATCCACAAATATTTTTGAGCTGGTATGACTGATTAAATGAATTCATTTTTTGTTTTTTTTTTGAGACGGAATCTCGCTTTGTCACCCGGGGTGGAGTGCAGTGGCTCGATCTCGGCTTGCTGCAAGCTCCACCTCCTGTGTTCACGCCATTCTGCCCCCTCAGCCTCCTGAGTAGCTAGGACTATAGGTGCCCACCACCACCACCACGCCTGGCTAATTTTTTTGTATTTTCAGTAGGGAGGGGGTTTCGCCATGTTAGCCAAGATGGTCTCGATCTCCTGACCTCGTGATCTGCCTGCCTCGGCCTCCCAAAGTGCTGAGATTACAGGCATGAGCCACTGAGACCGGCCAAATGAATTATTTAAGATAGGTTGGCCAACTGAAAAAAAAGAAATTAAGACTGTAAGAGAGGTACAAATGAGCTCATCAGAGGTCAAATTAGAGAGCTTCCCATTGCTGCTGGGAATAATCATGAATGGTTTCATGGAGGATCTTGTTAGTAAGTTGATAGTGCCTGGTAAAAGTTTTAGGATGATTACTTCACTCAGCAGAAAAGGACTAAGCAAGTATGAATACTAACATATTCAAAGAAATATAGGACAATGTTACAGGCTTTTGATATCTATGAATTTTGCATCTGATATCGGATATGTAAGGATCTCATAATATTCTAATTTACTATATACATCAGGCTAATGAAAATTTGAAACATTATCCCTCTGCAGTAAAGATAGTAAACTCAACTTACATCTCCATACAAACTGTGTGCATGTATGTATGTATAAAATATTATGTACATAATATTAACTTTAATATAAATAATTTTTTAAAAAGTGTAAGTATAAAGTACTAGGTCTTTGTTTTGGTAGTAATATAAAGAGACATTTGAAGCACGTTGAACTTGTTCCAATATTGTTTGGGTTATTCATATCTGTATCTATTGTGTGCTTGTGTGGGTGGGTGGGAGAGGGTAGATTCGTTTATGTTTCCTTAATTTCCAAGTTCTAGGAAAAAAGCTCTTTAATATGCTTTCAGAACAATACAGATGAGGCAGAGAAGAGTCTAACAAAACAATCGATTTCCCAGATGACTTCGTAAAAGACGAAATAATGTTTCATAACCAACATTAAATTAACAAAGTGCATGAGGCCTTTGAGTCTAAAACTTTTAATGAGGAGGCTGATTTACAAGAATGTTGAAGTTGGTCAAGATATTATCTCTGATCTCCTTTGAATTACAGATTAAAACAATAATTAAATGCTTTTGAAAAGTGCTTAATGAGCTGTCCTAAAATTCTAAAATATTTCAGTTATTGACTAGAAAATTGTGTTTATCAAGGATTGCAGCTGCAGATTCAGTGGACCTGAACTCCTTTCTCTGGTTTCTCAGGGCACAGGTTTTTTCCACTCTTTGGTTGGTGTCGTATACCTATTCAAGATTACAAACAGCTAAAGTAGTGACATGAACATGTCAACATGTAGACTTAAAATACGCTATAAGATAGTGCTTCATTAGGCTATACAGACCTTGTTGAAATTACTATGTCTAGGAAACAAAATTTTAAGAATAGGAGAAATCAAAACCCAGTGATGTTTTAAGATAATTACCTCATTTTTGTCATTATAGCAATCCTTTATTTATTTATTTATTTATTTATTTATTTATTTATTTATTTTGAGAAGGAGTCTTGCCATCTTGGCTCACTGCACCCTCTACCTCCCAGGTTCAAGCAATTCTCCTGCCTCAGCCTCCCGATATCCTGGACAACAGGTCCGTGCCACCCAGCTAATATTTTTATTTTTAGTAGAGACTGGGTTTCACCATGTTGGCCAGGATAGTCTCAATCTCTTGACCTTGTGATCTGCCCGCCTCAGCCTCCCAAAGTGCTGGGATTACAGGTGTGAGCCACCACACCTGGCCACCTTATTTACTTTTAAAAACATAACGTACGATAAGCTAAGCTAAGGAGAAAGGCAGACATACATACTCGGTTTTTCTAATGTCTCAGTTAATGCTAGATTGTAAAGTGTATGCAGAAGATACAGGATCTGCCATTTAACCACTGGACACTAACGCCTTTCTCTCTTGACAAATATTTGTTGAATAAAGGTATAAATAAATTATTATTTACTAAGTTGTTAACAAAAATGAACTTTTAGAAACATGTAATATCTATTATATAGAATTACATTGACTTAGAATAGATGACAAAGTGATATTCAAAAAACAAACCATGAACTAATTTGATTTTTTTTTAACCAACACAAGAGTTTCTTTTTATTATTGTTTATGTGGGTGTGTATGATGTGCTAAACCTTTGTTATGTATAATATTGAACCATTTCTTTATATAACGTGGTATATTGAAAAAATCTTAACTATGCTGCTTTTATACTAATGATATGTCATATTTCAGAGAAAGGATTTTTTCTCCAAAATTCATTGTTATTTTGGTTCAAAGAAAATATAAGTACTTAAAACTGGCAGACAAACTCCATCTGCCACATTTGAATGTTCTACATTAGCAACGTAGCTTACTATTTCCACTGCATGTTAAAAGATAGCAGCAAGAAGCCCACCAGGGGATAAGAGAAGCTTGTTGGGGGTAACAATCCTTCTCCTCCAAATTCACACAGTTTACTTCGAAATTTTATGGGACAGTGATTTGTAATTTATGCCTTGTTAACAAACAAATGATAAGTAAATGAATTTAACAAAATACTAGTAAAACAGCATTAATTCTTAAATGAGAGTCATTTTGATGTTTAATGTTTGTTTGTCATATGACCTTATGTAAGCTGTTCAAATGAACTCAGGTCCATTTCTTTCATTTATTCAATCGTCCATTTATTTTTCGATTATTTAAGTATTCACACAACCTTTAATATGCACTAGGCAGTGGGCTGAGTGCTAAAGATACAAAAAGGATTTACACCCTAGATGGCTCACCATCACATAAAGCAAAATTAGTATTTGGTAATGGAAGTCTGAATAATCATTACTGCTAGGAACAAAATAGATTATAACAGAGTATAGAATACAGAGGAGGTACTTAATTCATGACCAACTTTGTATATCTAGATAGGTAAGTTTTTCTGTCTGACGCGCCCATTTTCTGGGCCAAGAGGAAATGGATTTTTGTCAAAATGTTCAGATTTGGGAACTACATGATTGCTAAGGATTTGGGAACTACATGATTGCTAAGGTAAGGATCAGATTATAAAGTAATTTAGACCTACCACATAGATTTTTAATTTTAACATGTAGGTAAGATAGTGCCATTAAAAATATAAGTGGTGGAGTCAAATGATTAGATTTGCATTTTAGGAAAATAACAGGCAGCTGAAGTTCCTGTCAAGGAAAAGGCAAACTCTGTTGAACAGAAGGTGTAAAACGTGCAGTGGACCTACTTCTTGGGCTTCAGTCATTTCCACTGTTATGGACTATAATATCTCTGGAAAGCAGGAAGTGAACCGGAATACTTATAAAGAAGTTCCGTATGTGAGTACTGACCGATACTTCGTTGTGCAGGTAGACAAGAAGCAGTTTACAAAACTGACAAAATTTGACTCTAATCTCAGAAGTGTTTTAATAGTTCAATATTAAATATCAAATATTTAATAGCTCAAGCTCAGTATTGTATTGTGACTATTATTTCAACTATCACAAGTCACCAAGTACAACTTTATTAAAGTGGTGGAAATTTTTGTTAACTGCACTATCAAAAAATAAATCTCAATTTGAGGGAGATACCTTGCATGAAATTAAAACTAACCTGTCCTTTTAAGACAAGTTGAAATTTACAACCCACATAGGCATAGGTACCACACAAGTGTTTGCCAACTTTTTGGCTCCCTTTTTGTTTTTCTAGCCCATTGTTGCCCAATCTCAGAATCCTAAATTATTATAGCCCTTTCTTTTTATTGCTCCCTCTTTTTATGCCACCTTAGGTCTGCTCCTTTTTTTTTTTTTTTTTTTTTTTCTTTTTTGAGATTGAGTAACATAGAACATCAAAACCTAGTCATAGAATAGATAAAATTAGTTAGGGGGAAAGTAGAAAATAAATGAAAGAAAGGACCTAGAATATACCTTTAAAAATTTAAACATTTATGTGGCTGCTGGAGATGACTAAGCCCAAAAGAAGAAACAGGAAAAGAAAGAAGGGAACACACATAACTTATATGCCTCAAAAATCTAGGAATGAGAGGATTTTATGATGGAAAAAACAGTCATCAGTGTCAGAAACTTTTGCCAATATAAATTTAGAGATAAATTTTAAAATGTCATTATACTTAGCAACATGAAGTTGAAAGGGTGACCTTATTGATAATTGTTCTGGTAGAACAGTTGGGCTTAAAATTGACAAAATGTGAGGAAATAGAAACAGAGACTTACATGTAAAGGGAAACAGTTAGATGTGAGTGTAGCAAAAGATGAATGAGAAGTCTAAAATTATTTTTTTAGCTTTTGTTTTGTTATTTAAAAAGGGCAAAATATAAAAGGATGAGATTAAATATGGAAGAAATAAAAGGTATAATCACAAATACATGTTTACTATAAAGGGCAAAAGAGAAAAATTAATATCATATTTGAATGCATACATTTTAAAGAATAAAATGTATGTAAGCATTTATACATACATTGGATAGTGAAGATTCAGATATATGAAATTGCAGTATTGGTTACAGTATAGTTGATAAAATTTTGACTGATGGTATATACTTTTTCTTTAGGATAAAATAGGAGTCAAGCTCATCAAATGATAGAATGTATGGGAGGAATGAAAAGAAATTTCTATGCAGAAATTTTAAATTGCTATTTTGTAGAGTAGGAGATAAGTCTTATTTAATTTCATGTTAGATACACATTAGAATCACATCACCTAGGGAATCATTGAGTTAATACTTATACAGAATACAATGCACATATTTTAGTATCTATATTTCAAAGGAGCATAACCAATACTGCAACTAAGATATGTAACCATTTTATTACCTGAAGTTTTCTCATTTCCCTTTCTAGTCTATCTCGCTGTCACTGGGCAATCCATGTTTTTATGTTTATCACCATAGCTACCTGTTGTCTATTCTGTAACTTTATGTAAATGAAATCATACATATATTATTTGATTCCTGTTTTTGCTCAGTTGATACGCTATTTTGGAAATTCTTTTTTTTATTATTATTATACTTTAAGTTCTAGGTACGTGTGCACAACATGCAGGTTTGTTACATATGTATACACATGCCATGTTGGTGTGCTGCACCCATTAACTCATCATTTACATTAGGTATATCTCCTAATACTATCCCTCCCCCATACCCCCTCCCCACAATAGGACCCGGTGTGTGATGTTCCCCTTCCTGAGTCCAAGTGATCTCATTGTTCAGTTCCCACCTATGAGTGAGAACATGCAGTATTTGGTATTCTGTTCTTGCGATAGTTTGCTGAGAATGATGGTTTGCAGCTGCATCCATGTCCCTACAAAGGGCACGAACTCATCCTTTTTTATGGCTACATAGTATTCCATGGTGTATATGTGCCACATTTTCTTAATCCAGTCTGTCACTGATGGACATTTGGGTTGATTCCAAGTCTTTGCTATTGTGAATAGTGCCACAATAAACATACGTGTGCATCTGTCTTTATAGCAGCATGATTGATAATCCTTGGGGTATATCCTCAGTAATGGGATGGCTGGGTCATATGGTATTTCTAGTTCTAGATCCTTGAGGAATCGCCATACTGTTTTCCATAATGGTTGAACTAGTTTACAATCCCACCAACAGTGTAAAAGCATTCCTATTTCTCCCATCCTCTCCAGCACCTGTTGTTTCCTGACTTTTTAATGATCGCCATTCTAACTGGTGTGAGATGGTATCTCATTGTGGTTTTGATTTGCATTTCTCTGATGGTGAGTGATGATGAGCATTTTTTCATGTGTCTGTTGGCTGTATGAATGTCTTCTTTTGAGAAATGTCTATTCATATCCTTTGCCCACTTTTTGATGGGGTTGTTTGTTTTTTTCTTGTAAATTTGTTTGAGTTCTTTGTAGGTTCTGGATATTAGCCCTTTGTCTGATGAGTAGATTGCAAAAATTTTCTCCCATTCTGTAGGTTGCCTGTTCACTTTAATGGTAGTTTCTTTTGCTGTGCAGAAGTTCTTTAGTTTCATTAGATCCCATTTGTCAATTTTGGCTTTTGTTGCCGTTGCTTTTGGTGTTTTAGACATGAAATCCTTGCCCATGCCTATGTCCTGAATGGTATTACCTAGGTTTTCTTCTAGGGTTTTTATGGAATTAGGTCTAACATTTAAGTCTGTAATCCATCTTGAATTAATTTTCGTATAAGGAGTAAGGAAAGGATCCAGTTTCAGCTTTCTACTTATGGCTAGCCAATTATCCCAGCACCATTTATTAAATAGGAAATCCTTTCCCTATTTCTTGTTTTTCTCAGGTTTATCAAAGATCAGATGGCTGTAGATGTGTGGTATTATTTCTGAGGACTCTGTTCTGTTCCATTGGTCTATATCTCTGTTTTGGTACCAGTATCATGCTGTTTTGGTTACTGTAGCCTTGTAGTATAGTTTGAAGTCAGGTAGCGTGATGCCTCCAGCTTTGTTCTTTTGACTTAGGATTGTCTTGGAGATGCGGGCTCTTTTTTGGTTCCATATGAACTTTAAAGCAGTTTTTTCCAATTCTGTGAAGAAACTCATTGGTAGCTTGATGGGGATGGCATTGAATCTATAAATAACCTTGGGCAGTATGGCCATTTTCACGATATTGATTCTTCCTATCCATGAGCATGGTGTGTTCTTCCATTTGTTTTTGTCCGCTTTGATTTCACTGAGCAGTGGTTTGTAGTTCTCCTTGAAGAGGTCCTTTACATCCCTTGTAAGTTGGATTCCTAGGTATTTTATTCTCTTTGAAGCAATTGTGAATGGAAGTTCTTTCATGATGTGGCTCTCTGTTTGTCTGTTACTGGTGTATAAGAATGCTTGTGATTTTTGCACATTAATTTTGTATCCTGAGACTTAGCTGAAGTTTCTTATCAGCTTAAGGAGATGTTGGGCTGAGACAATGGGGTTTTCTAAATATACAATCATGTCATCTGCAAACAGGGACAATTTGACTTCTTCTTTTCCTAACCGGATACCCTTGATTTCTTTCTCTTGCCTGATTGCCCTAGCCAGAACTTCCAACACTATGTTGAATAGGAGTGGCGAGAGAGGGCATCCCTGTCTTGTGCCAGTTTTCAAAGGGAATTGTTCCAGTTTTTGCCCATTCAGTAGGATATTGGCTGTGGGTTTGTCATAAATAGCTCTTATTATTTTGAGATACGTTCCAGCAATACTGAATTTATTGAGAGTTTTTAGCATGAAGGGCCGTTGAATTTTGTCAAAGGCCTTTTCTGCATCTATTGAGATAATCATGTGGTTTTTGTCTTTGGTTCTGTTTATATGCTGGATTACGTTTATTGATTTGCGAATGTTGAACCAGCCTTGTATCCCAAGGATGAAGTCAACTTGATCATGGTGGATAAGCTTTTTGATGTGTTGCTGGATCCAGTTTGCCAGTATTTTATTGAGAATTTTTGCATCGATGTTCATTGGGGATATTGGTCTAAAATTCTCTTTTTTTGTTGTGTCTCTGCCAGGATTTGGTATCAGGATGATGCTGGCCTCATAAAATGAGTTAGGGAGGATTCCCTCTTTTTCTATTGATTGGAATAGTTTCAGAAGGAATGGTACCAGCTCCTCCTTGTACCTCTGGTAGAATTCAGCTGTGAATCCATCTGGTCCTGGACTTTTTTTGGTTGGTAGGCTATTAATTATTGCCTCAATTTCAGAGCCTGCTATTGGTCTATTCAGGGATTCAGCTTCTTCCTGGTTTAGTCTTGGGAGAGTGTAAGTGTCCAGGAAATTATCCATTTCTTCTAGATTTTCTAGTTTATTTGTGTAGAGGTGTTTATAGTATTCTCTGAATGTAGTTTGTATTTCTGTGGGGTCGGTGGTGATATCCCCTTTATCATTTTTTATTGCGTCTATTTGATTCTTCTCTCTTTTCTTCTTTATTAGTCTTGGTAGCGGTCTATCAATTTTGTTGATCTTTTCAAAAAACCAACTCCTGGATTCATTGATTTTTTGGAGGGTTTTTGGTGTCTCTATCTCCTTCAGTTCTGCTCTGATCTTAGTTATTTCTTGCCTTCTGCTAGCTTTCAAATGTGTTTGCTCTTGCTTCTCTAGTTCTTTTAATTGTGATGTTAGAGCGTCAATTTTAGATCTTTCCAGCTTTCTCTTGTGGGCATTTAGTGCTATAAATTTCCTTCTACACACTGCTTTAAATGTGTCCCAGAGATTCTGGTATGTTGTATCTTTGTTCTCATTGGTTTCCAAGAACATCTTTATTTCTGCCTTCATTTTGTTGTGTACCCAGTAGTCATTCAGGAGCAGGTTATTCAGTTTCCATGTAGTTGAGCAGATTTGATTGAGTTTCTTAGTCCTGAGTTCTAGTTTGATTGCACGGTGGTCTGAGAGACTGTTTGTTATAATTTCTGTTCTTGTACATTTGCTGAGGAGTCCTTTACTTCCAATTATGTGGTCAATTTTGGAATAAATGTGATTTGATGTTGCTCTGGGTACGTAGTTCCTCCTTTAGCTCTGAGAAGTTTGATGGACTGAAGCCTTCTTCTCTCATCTCGTCAAAGTCATTCTCCGTCCAGCTTTGATCCGTTGCTGGTGATGAGCTGCGTTCCTTTGGAGGGGGAGATGCACTCTTATTTTTTGAATTTCCAGCTTTTCTGCCCTGCTTTTTCCCCATCTTTGTGGTTTTATCTGCCTCTGGTCTTTGATGATGGTGACGTACTGATGGGGTTTTGGTGTGGGTGTCCTTCCTGTTTGTTAGTTTTCCTTCTAACAGTCAGGACTCTCAGCTGTAGGTCTGTTGGAGATTGCTTGAGGTCCACTTCAGACCCTGTTTTCCTGGGTGTCAGCAGCAGAGGCTGCAGAAGATAGAATACTGCTGAACAGCGAGTGTACCTGTCTCATTCTTGCTTTGGAAGCTTCCTCTCAGGAGTGTACTCCACCGTGTGAGGTGTGGGGTGTTCGTCTGCCCCTAGTGGGGGATGTCTCCCAATTAGGCTACTCAGGGGTCAGGGACCCACTTGAGCAGGCAGACTGTCCGTTCTCAGATTTCAACCTCCATGTTGGGAGATCCACCGCTCTCTTCAAAGCTGTCAGACAGAGTTGCTTGCGTCTGCAGAGGTTTCTGCTGCTTTTGTTGTTGTTGTTGTTGTTGAGCTGTGCCCTGTCCCCAGAGGTGGAGTCTACAGAGACTGGCAGGCCTGCTTGAGCTGCTGTGAGCTCCACCCAGTTCCATCTTCCCAGGGCTTTGTTTACCTACTTCAGCCTCACCAATGGCAGGCGCCCCTTCCCCAGCCTCGCTGCTGCCTTGCGGTTAGATGGCAGACTGCTGTGCTAGCAATGAGGAAGGCTCCGTGGGCATGGGACCCTCCCGGCCAGGTGTGGGATATAGTCTCTTGGTGTCCCGTTTGCTTAAAGCACAGTATTGGGGTGGGAGTTACCCGATTTTCCAGGTGTTGTGTGTCTCTGTTCCCCTGGCTAGGAAAAGGGATTCCCTTCCCCCTTGTGCTTCCCAGGTGAGGCGATGCCTCACCCTGCTTCAGCTCTCGCTGGTCAGGCTGCAACAGCTGACCAGCACCGATTGTCCGGCACTCCCCAGTGAGATGAACCCAGTACCTCAGTTGATAATGCAGAAATCACCTGTCTTCTGTGTCGCTGGCGTTGGGAACTGGAGACTGGAGCTGTTCCTATTCGGTCATCTTGCTCCACCCCCCTACATTTTTAACTCTGCATTTTAAGAGTTCTTGTTTGTCTTTTATCTCAGTTAACAATTTACCCTTCTGTTTTAACTGATTATATTACAGTTTTTAAATTTATAACTTATGTGTGTTTGTCCTTAGATTTTTTTTTCTTCCGGGTCTCTTATGATTTCTTGTGATTGAATCTAGTTGTTCATCTCTTGATTCAGTCTATACTTTCTTGAAGTTTACTCAATCTACACATCTAATTCTATCCAAATTGTATTTCTACTTTATATTTTTATAATATTTTACTTCAAAAGATTAATTTTCTTCTATACATTGCCATTTTCTCACCCTTCTTTTGTGTGTATTTTATTACTATTACTGTTGCCAAAGAAGGAGAGAGTGGAAACGAGAGAGAGAAAAAAAGGAAAGCTATCAATACTTTTATAGACGAATTTGCAGGGATTCTGTTTGTAATAATCACCATCTATGTTAAATATTTTCAGTTTTTTTTTTTTTTTTTTTTTTTTTAAGATGGTCAGACAGATTAACAGACTGTATGTAAAAGAGTCAGGATATCATTCCAGTAGAAAGTCAACTCATTTCATTCTCTTAGCCACATATACTTTATAGCTACATAGTATTTGGTGTGGAATGTGATCTATAATGTGTGGTATAACTGTGTCTACTCTTTTTTTCTGAACTTGCTTCCTATCTCATCAGGTAAAGACATGTGAATTAAGAAGCCCCATGCATACAACTTTGCATTCTCTGGGCTTCCCTTTTAGATGTTTTGTTCAGCCTTGCATCCCTAGTGCTTAAGAAGTTTCCACTGGATTTGTGCTATTTGTGTCTGTCTTTCTTCTTTCCAGGTTTTGCTGCTTCTAAGCAAGTTTTGTTCATAGGGCCTTGTCCAGCTGTCCTGTACTTGTTTTCTTTGTAGTTAAAAAACTAAAAGGTAGGATATAAGTGGTTTGCACTCGAGAGTTACAAATCCCTGAATTATAGTCTGTGTTTTGTATACTTGTTTATTGAGAAGATACGTAAGCCAGAGCAAGTTATTGAACTTCTCTATGCTTCAATTTCACATGACTAATTTCATTCTAAACAAGAATATCAACAAGCTATATTAAAATAATGTGGAAAATCTAAGGTTTAGAATACGACCTTATTCATGTTTTACAGAGCAGCCAGGTTTTTCTTTCTCTTTTTCTTACTATCATTGTATCTTTTTTTTTTTTTTTTTTTGAAACGGGGTCTCACTGTCGCCCAGGGTGGAGTACAGTGGCGCTACTTCGGCTCACTGCAAGCTTCGCCTCCCGGGTTCACGCCATTCTCCTGCCTCAGTCTCCCGAGTAGCTGGGACTACAGGCACCAGCCACCTCATCCAGCTAATTTTGTTTTTGTATTTTTAGTAGAGACGTTTTTCACCGTGTTAGCCAGGATGGTCTAGATCTCCTGGTCTGGTGATCCATCCGCCTTGGCCTTCCAAAGTGCTGGGATTACAGGCATGAGCCACCGCGCCGGGCCCTATCACTGTATCTTATACCCTGCATCTTGCAAGGATTTCTTTACAAAACCCTATTATTTTAATCCTGGGCTTTGATCCAGTAAAACTGACACTCAGCAGAAATAGCAGCATAAATAGCTATACAAAGGAATTCCAAATCGACCCCAGGGCACTAACAAAAGCCAAGATTTGCTGTAAGTAAACTAGCGTTGCTTCAGAGAGAAGCGGGGGCCACAGCTCTCTTAGTAACCTTCCTGCTTTCCAGCTTATTGTCCTCTTTACTTTTTTCAGAGTAATATTCAATATCGGAAATTGTTGTGGTTCTTTGCCTGCCCATCATTTATCCTCTGTTTACTCAGTGAGCCTTCTGAGAATAAGGACTTTTTTCCTCTTGTTCACTGTGAAATTCTTAGCACTTACATCTCTCAAATTTTAGATGCTTATTAAATATTTGTTGAATGAATGAATGGATTTTAACACATTATTCCCCAGAGATGAAACATGAGTGAATTTGCTCTGAGTATTATCTTTGTGGAACATGTACAACTTAAATCAGTAAAACCATTTGTTTCATGTATTTTGCCACTAAGTCCTCATAGAAATACAAAATGAAAATGAAAAAATCTGAGTAGATGACTGGAAATCTCTGTGTAGTCTGTATGGAAAACGATTGTCAAATTTTGTAATGCTGCTAACATTAGAAAGCTAATGTATTTGGAATAGTAAAGGAAGACAAATAGATTTTTTAAAGAATTGGCTGAGGCAGAAAGTTTTACAAGGTCAAACTGTAAGAATGTCACACGTGACACAGTAAGCTTAGAAAACCATTTCACATATAAAGCAGAGATACACAGAGGGAAAGGAGGTTCCTTTCTCTGTACATAGTTTGATTGTCACCTGCAGAAATGATAGCAATTGTTAAACAACGAAGGGCGAAGAACAGTATTTCTCACTGTGACTTCATAATCTCCTACACCAGGGATTCTCAAACATTAATGTGCATGTGAATCAAAGGGAAATCTTAAAATGCAATTTCTATCACAGTAGGTCTTGGTAGTAGGATTAGGACCTGAGAGTCTACCTTCTTAACAAGCTCTTAGGTGATGTCCTTGAACTACACTTTGTATAGCATGGAACCAGTCTAGCGAATCTATTAGTGCCTTTGACAGAGTTTTTGTTTCAAAAGTTCTACCACAGACTTCCATATATGTACACATAAACTGTGCTAAATCTAGCTCAATATTAAACTGTTGAAGTTAGGTGAGGAACAAGAAGCAGGCCCAAATCAAGGACTTCTCCCATAGACACCAAGGTGTTCAGATATCTAACGAAGGGTCTACTAACTGATCACTGAAAATAGAAGCTTTCTGCATGAAGTCAAGTTCTGTTTGTTTAATTCAACCAGCAGTGGAAAATGGAAAAATCAAAGGACTTTGAATCGGAAAGACTTGACACATTGATGGATATACTCTGACTATGGAATAATTAGGTCATTGCAAAAACACCTATCTAGGAAAAACAAATACATTTTCGGTGAAATTGGCAAGGCTGTTTTGAAGAACAACTTGGCAATATTTATCAGGAGCTCCAAATGCATTCCTATTATTATTTGGGGGATTCTATTCTCATGAAATTATCTTTTCACATATTTGCAAGTTCCAAATTGAAAATTCCATTTATTAAAATTGTTCAGTAAAAATTATTGATAGTAGGGGAAATTTGTAAAATTATGGATGTTAAATAAATGTTTAAAACAATTATAAAATATACTTTCTATTTACTATTATTTATTCAGTTGGAAAAATAGAGGCATACTTCACAGATACTGTGTTTTTTACCATTTGAAGGCTTGTTTCAACCCTGCCTCAAGCAAATTGATTAACACCCATTTTCCAAACGCACGTGCTCACTTTATGTCTCCATGTTACATTTTGGTAATTCTCACAGTATTTTATACATTTTTACTATTATTATTGCTGTCATGGTGATCTGTGATTAGTAATCTTTGATGGTACTTTTGTAATTAGTTGGGACACCATGAACTTTGCCCATATGAGCCAGTGAACTTAACAGATAAATATTGTATACGTTTTGATTGCTCCACCAAATGACTGTTTTCTCTTCTCTCTCCCTGCCCTTGGGCCATCCTATTCCCTAAGACAGAATAATATTGAAGTTAGACCAGTTAATAACTCTAAAATGGCCTTTAAGTATTAAAATGAAAAAGGAGTTGCACGATTCTCACTCTGAACCAAAAGCTAGAAATGATTAAGCTTAGTGAGAAAGGCTTGTCAAAAGCCAAGACAGGCCCAAAGCTAAGCCTCCTGCACTAGTTAGCCAAGTTGTGAATGCCTGGGAAAAGTTCCTGAGGGAAATTAAACATACTACTCCAGTGGACGCATGAATTATAAGAAACAAAGCAGCCTGACTGCTGATAATAGAGAAAATTTTAGTGGTCTGGATCAAAGATCAAATCAGCCATAATATTTCTTGAGGCCAAAGCCTAAGCCAGAGAAAGTCTCTAGCTCTATTTAATTCTAGCAGGGCTAGGAGAGGTGAGGAAGCTGCAGAAGCGAAGTTTAATGCTAGAAGAGGTTGGGTAGTGAAATTTAAGGAAAAAAGCCATCTCCATAACATAAAAGTGCAAGATGAAGCAGCAAATGCTGATGTAGAAGTTGCAGCAAGTTTTCAAGAAGATCTAGAGAGAAGTCAATGCCTGGCTTCAAAGCTTTAAAGCACAGGCTGACTCGTATGTCAGGGGCCAAGGCAGCTAGTGACTCTAAGTTGAAACCAATGCACATTTACCATTCTCAAAATCCTAGGGCCCCCAAGAACGATGCTGAATCTATGCCTGTGTTCTATAAATGCAAGAACAAAGCCTTGGTGACAGCCTATCTGCTTACAGCATGCTTTACTGAATATTTAAGCCTACCGTTGAGAACTAATACTTAGAAAACAAAAAAATCTTTGAAAATATTACTGATGATTGACAACGCAGCTAGTCACCCAAGAGCTCTGATAGAGATGTACAAGGAGATTGTTGTTGTTTTCATACCTACTAAGAAGAGTGTATCAGTGCAGCAACTTCGTTGTTCTTATTCTGTGAAATTGCCACAGCCACCTCAACCGTCAGCAGCCTTCACCCTGATGTATCAGTGGCCATCCGCACCAATGCAAGACCCTATGCCATCAAAAATATATGACTTATTAAAGGCTGAGATGATCCTTAGCATTTTTTGGCAATAAAGTATTTTTAATTAAGGTCTATACATTTTTTTAGACATAATGTTATTGCACATTTAATAGACTATAATATAGTGTAAACATAAAACTTTTATGTATTCTGGGGACCCATAAAATTCATATGAATTGCTTTATTAATATTCACTTAATTGCGGTGGTCTGGAACCAAACCTGCAATATCTCTGAGGTATGCCTGTATCTGATTCACCATCTCATCCAACAATTCCTATAAACATTTGATTTCTGTGAGTTGAAGTTCTTCACTTTTGTCCACTGGATGCTTTTCTAAGCCAACAGAAATTGTGAAATGTCATCAATTACAATACATGCTCTAAATTCAGAGCCATTTAAATGTGAAAAAAATGTATTTCTTAAATATTGATTTGTTTAATAGAATGTAGAAAGAACAAAGCTAAGATCCCAAGTTTGCCTATATCTCAGCCAAAGCATTTATTTTTTAAATTACAAATAACAATTATCTATATATGTGTGTATGTGTGTGTATATATATGTGTGTGTGTGTATATATATATATATATAGTGTAGAACATGTTTTGAATTACATATATACATTGTGGAATGGCTAAGTCATGCTAATTAATATATTCTTGTAACTTAAAATTAATAAAGTACACCATATGATAAGGTATAGGCAATAGCTACTACAAGAATTCAGGTAAGAAAATGCAGCTATTGTGGGGCTTGGCATTCATGCAAGGCTCTAAAGAGAAAGGAAGAGGAAGGAAAAATTTGGTGATCACTGAAGCATACAAAACAAAACACAGAGAATTATTGAAGGAGGAGTGTTGAGTAAGTGATAGTCTGATTGGCAAAAACGGTTATTGAAAGGGTTTTAAAGGAAAGGCTAAGCTGGAAGAAAAACCTTGCAGAAAAACAGTTAGGTGATACCTCTTATCAGGTAACCCCTGTACTTATGCAAGACCTTCCTGAAAATAAAGTGGGAAATGATTCATGCTTCTCTATGTATTTTGCTAATTTATAAACTGTCACTGAAATTAGACTGTCAGTCATTTATTAGTTTTTCCTATGAGCTATGTATTTGAAATGGTGCTTCACTGATCCCCTTTTAAGTACTCCTCACAATATCCTGCAAGGCGAACATCAGGTAGGTTCTGCTGTGTCCTTTGCCTGGCTATTGAATCGATTAGAGGAACTCATGTTCTCTGCCTTCTATTCAAAAATTGCTCTATCAGAGATTTAAATGTTAACTGCAACCTTATTACTCTAATGAAGCATCTCTGGTCCATAAGATTGACTTAGCCTGGATCCTTTGCATCTTCATTGTACTTTGTCCTCTAAAACCACACTGAGTAGTTCAGTCAGAGGATAGTAGCAAAGATAGAGAAATTCCTTGAAGATTTCTAACTGGAGCAGGAGAGGCAAAAGTCTTTCCTTTGCAAGCAGTAAAATAAACTGGCTGGAAAGAGAAGACTAAGAAGACAAGGTGCAGACAGAGCAAAATTTGTCACAGGGAGAGTATAAAATTCATTTCAATTTTTGTCCTATAGCTTTGGATCTTCCCTGATTTTTGTCTCTGAGTGGCTTGGTGTCTTACAACTCTATGGTGACATAGCTATCCCAGGATTACTCAAGGTATCACTAAATAGAGATCTTATCAATTCATTCTAAAAATTCCAGGTCAATGTCACACTTAATAGATGAAATAAAATGACCTTGTTACAATCACCCAGCTAGTGATATTGAAGCTGAGGGTTGAAATCAGGTTTGACTGATGCCAAAGACTATGTTCTCTCCTATCTTCTAGCAACATCCAAAATAAATGTCTACACTACCCAATGCACAAGCTACGTGTAGCTACTGAGCACATGGTACATGAAGATATAAAAAACACCTAGATTTTTAATACTATTTCATTATAGTTAATTTTTATTTGAAGTTTAAAAAGCCACATATGATTAGTGGCTGTCATATTAGACAGCATATCTCTACCAACTATTATTGAGTTGGTAGAGATATACTGTTCATGCACTCTCCCAACTACTATTGAGTTTCTATTTTCTGCCAGATACTGTACAAGCTATTTCCCACTGGATGCTGCACAAACTACTCTTTTCAAATAAACGCCCATCATAATTCAAATAGACATTAGAGATGTATAATCATGTATATGTATTTGACATAATACATATATAATTCTATCATATATAATATTAAAAGTTATAATGATTGGCAAAATGATAGAGCAAGGATTCTTAATTAGGATGATCATATTCAAAATCTTTGACTGTTTCAACTACCCAGTATTGGTATAGGATGGTATAGGATCCCAAAATAGAGAGTAACAAGAACCAGTTTAGTTGATTCTCCCTACTTGAACTCACTTGAATATAAATGCTACTGCAAACTTCACATACAGTTTCTTGACTAGCTTTGGTTGTGGTTTATCTTCACAAGACAGAATCATTAACTTTTGGTATTAGAGGAAGTTAACATTTCAAGACTACAGAACATAGGCTTTGCTCAGCCTCCTTTGAAATAAAATGGGGTTTTATAAAAGATGAGTTATTTCTGTTTGTTGAACAGAAGACAGCACAAGGTGTATGTATAATAAATACCATGAATGATTATAAAACCAAAACATTAGAGAGAAAAATGGCAATTACACACTAGGATTAAAGACTAAGCCAATAAATTAATATTCAGCTGGTGACAATATTATTAGAAGGAAGGAAGGTGATTAGTGATGAGAAATTGGTATCAATAGTCAAAGTTAAAACCGAGATTAGATTCAAAAAACAGTGGCTGCCATCACATCTCAGGGCCTAAAGGATAATGCAGAAGAATCCATTATATTGCTCCATCTGTGTTTGCAAATACCAAATATGTTTGTATTGAACTGAAACCAAGAAATGCATTGGCGGCCTCAATAAGGAAGACAGTCCAGGTATAATGTGAAGAATTCAAATTTTAGAAAGTTCTGTAGGAAGAAAAAACACCTGAAGAAAATCCTGCTGTGTCTCTGTGTATATGTAACAAATGGAAATTTATCAGGTATGGTATGTGAGAGACCATTTGAGTTTCTAAAAGGCCCCATTATCACAGAAGCAAAAAAGTAGGTTGACAGAGCAAATGGTTTGCTTCACCTAATAAAGTAGTATTCCTTCACCTTGATAGATCCTCATCATTCCCTGTTGTACCCATTTCAGGGTCATTCCACAAAAGAAAAGCTCGGGCTTGTTACTGTGATATAAAGTGCATTGCTCGCAAAATGTCATTCCTTATATTCACGGATGACTTCAGCAAAGACCTGGAACAATTTGATAGAACAACTGAAACCAAAAATGTGTGCTTTATAAATATAGAGTGATTCACATAAAATCTGAATCTGAAAGCTTCAAGAAAAATGTGTGAAAAATAAAAATCAGTAACCCATCTTTATGCTTTCATGGATGTTGTCAAATCATTTTTGTTTTTCAGGATAAAGAAATAGTTGAGAAATGTTGCTAATATAAGACATCTTTTCACTTTTGCAGGGTAGATTTACCTGATTCTAGACAAGAAATCACACATTGGAATAAAAATGGAATTTTGATCAAAGTGGGCAGAAAGACAGATAATATACAAATCAGTTAAACTATTTGTATCATTACAGTTATACCAATATATATGCGTATAGTTTATATCCAAGAAATATATATACCTTTTAATCTTTGAAATTGCTATGTGTATTTTCAAATCATTCCAATGCATTTCTCTTCTGATTCTTACTACTGTAAATTTAACCTCTAATAATTTAAAGAGTCATAAACTAAGTGCTTACATTCAAAACATCTACTCTTGTAGAAGACATACTGAAAATCACCAGCAGTTTTAGGTCATATTAAATTAGTTTACACACAAACATACACACTAGATAGATAGTTCAATTTATCAATAGATAGATAAAAGACAGATAAATATAGATGTAAATATGTAGTTATATTTCTATATAAATCCATTGACAGCAGTCTAGGTGAAAATGGCAAATAATGGCACTTTTGGTATATTATCAGCGGACAATGACTTGCCAACATTGAAATAAAATTGTAACTGCTGTGTATCATTTCATTAGAAAATTTAAGTCATCTTAGTACAGTGGCTCATTCCTGCACCTATAATCCCAGCATTTGGCGAGGCCAAGAAGGGAGGATTTCTTGAGGCCAGCAGCTCAAGACCATTCTAAACAACATAGTCAGACCTAGTCATTACAAAAAACAAACAAAAAAACAAAACAAAACAAACACAAAAAACTTTAGGTATCTAGATATCCATAATAATTGGCTACATACCCAAGATTTGGTAGGTGAGCAGTATTGAAATATTCATCTGAAGACTAAAAATACCAAGGACTATTTTTGTAAGCAGATAGCATTTTAAAAAATGCAATAAAATTCTGTCTTTCTAAGAATGGAGACAGGATTCTTCAATATGTATGATTAAAAGGAGAATAAGGGGGTGGAGCAAGATGGCCGAATAGGAACAGCTCCAGTCTCCAACTCCCAGCGCCAGCGAAACAGAAGACAGGTGATTTCTGCATTTTCAACTGAGGTACTGCGTTAATCTCACTACGGAGTGCCGGACAATCGGTGCTGGTCAGCTGCTGCAGCCCGACCAGCGAGAGCTGAAGCAGGGCAAGGCATTGCCTCAACTGGGAAGCGCAAGGGGAAAGGGAATCCCTTTTCCTAGCCAGGGGAACTGAGACACACAACACCTGGAAAATTGGGTAACTCCCACCCCAATACTGCACTTTAAGCAAACAGGCACACCAGGAGATTATATCCCACACCTGGCTGGGAGGGTCCCACGCCCACGGAGCCTCCCTCATTGCTAGCACAGCAGTCTGCGATCTCGCGGCAAGGCAGCAGTGAGGCTGGGGGGGGGGGCGCCCGCCATTGCTGAGGCTTAAGTAGGTAAACAAAGCCGCTGGGAAGCTCAAACTGGGTGGAGCTCACAGCAGGTCAAGGAAACCTGCCTGTCTCTGTAGACTCCACCTCTGGGGACAGGGGAGAGTAAACAACAACAAAAGCAGCAGAAACCTCTGCAGACGCAAACAACTCTGTCTGACAGCTTTGAAGAGAGCAGTGGATCTCCCAACACGGAGGTTGAGATCTGAGAAGGGACAGACTGCCTGCTCAAGTGGGTCCCTGACCCCTGAGTAGCCTAACTGGGAGACATCCCCCACTAGGGGCAGTCTGACACCCCACACCTCACAGGGTGGAGTACACCCCTGAGAGGAAGCCTCCAAAGCAAGAATGAGACAGGTACACTCGCTGTTCAGCAATATTCTATCTTCTGCAGCCTCTGCTGCTGACACCCAGGAAAACAGGGTCTGGAGTGGACCTCAAGCAATCTCCAACAGACCTACAGCTGAGGGTCGTGACTGTTAGAAGGAAAACTATCAAACAGGAAGGACACCTACACCAAAACCCCATCAGTACGTCACCATCATCATCAAAGACCAGAGGCAGATAAAACCACAAAGATGGGGAAAAAGCAGGGCAGAAAAGCTGGAAATTCAAAAAATAGGAGCACATCTCCCCCAGCAAAGGAGCGCAGCTCATCGCAAGCAACGGATCAAAGCTTGACGGAGAATGACTTTGACGAGATGAGAGAAGAAGGCTTCAGTCCATCAAACTTCTCAGAGCTAAAGGAGGAATTATATACCCAGCGCAAAGAAACTAAAAATCTTGAAAAAAAGGTGGAAGAATTGATGGCTAGAGTAATTAATGCAGAGAAGGTCATAAACGAAATGAAAGAGATGAAAACCATGAAATGAGAAATACGTGACAAATGCACAAGCTTCAGTAACCGACTCAATCAACTGGAAGAAAGAGTATCTGCGATTGAGGATCAAATGAACGAAATGAAGCAAGAAGAGAAACCAAAAGAAAAAAGAAGAAAAAGAAATGAACAAAGCCTGCAAGAAGTATGGGATTATGTAAAAAGACCAAATCTACGTCTGATTGGGGTGCCTGAAAGTGAGGGGGAAAATGGAACCAAGTTGGAAAACACTCTGCAGGATATCATCCAGGAGAACTTCCCCAACCTAGTAGGGCAGGCCAACATTCAAACCCAGGAAATACAGAGAACGCCACAAAGATACTCCTCGAGAAGAGCAACTCCAAGACACATAATTGCCAGATTCACCAAAGTTGAAATGAAGGAAAAAATCTTAAGGGTAGCCAGAGAGAAAGGTCGGGTTACCCACAAAGGGAAGCCCATCAGACTCACAGCAGATCTCTTGGCAGAAACTCTACAAGCCAGAAGAGAGTGGGGGCCAATATTCAACATTCTTAAAGAAAAGAATTTTAAACCCAGAATTTCATATCCAGCCAAACTAAGTTTCATAAGTGAAGGAGAAATAAAATCCTTTACAGATAAGCAAATGCTTAGAGATTTTGTCACCACTAGGCCTGCCTTACAAGAGACCCTGAAGGAAGCACTAAACATGGAAAGGAACAACCGGTACCAGCCATTGCAAAAACATGCCAAAATGTAAAGACCATCGAGGCTAGGAAGAAACTGCATCAACTAACGAGCAAAATAACCAGTTAATATCATAATGGCAGGATCAAGTTCACACATAACAATATTAACCTTAAATGTAAATGGACTAAATGCTCCAATTAAAAGACACAGACTGGCAAACTGGATAAAGAGTCAAGACCCATCAGTCTGCTGTATTCAGGAGACCTATCTCACAGGCAGAGACATACATAGGCTCAAAATAAAGGGATGGAGGAAGATTTACCAAGCAAATGGAGAACAAAAAAAAGCAGGGGTTGCAATACTAGTCTCTGATAAAACAGACTTTAAACCATCAAAGATTAAAAGAGACAAGAAGGCCATTACATAATGGTAAAAGGATCAATTCAACAGGAAGAGCTAACTATCCTAAATATATATGCACCCAATACAGGAGCACCCAGATTCATAAAGCAAGTCCTTAGAGACTTACGAAGAGACTTAGACTCCCATACAATAATAATGGGAGACTTCAACACTCCACTGTCAACATTAGACAGATCAACAAGACAGAAAGTTAACAAGGATATCCAGGAATTGAACTCATCTCTGCAGCAAGCAGACCTAATAGACATCTATAGAACTCTCCACCCCAAATCAACAGAATATACATTCTTCTCAGCACCACATCGCACTTATTCCAAGATTGACCACATAATTGGAAGTAAAGCACTCCTCAGCAAATGTACAAGAACAGAAATCGTAACAAACTGTCTCTCAGACCACAGTGCAATCAAACTAGAACTCAGGACTAAGAAACTCAATCAAAGCCGCTCAACTACATGGAAACTGAACAACCTGCTCCTGAATGACTACTGGGTACATAAAGAAATGAAGGCAAAAATAAAGATGTTCTTTGAAACCAATGAGAACAAAGATACAACATACCAGAATCTCTGGGACACATTTAAAGCAGTGTGTAGAGGGAAATTTATAGCACTAAATGCCCACAAGGGAAAGCAGGAAAGATCTAAAATTGACACTCTAACATCACAATTAGAAGAACTAGAGAAGCAAGAGCAAACACATTCAAAAGCTAGCAGAAGGCAAGAAATAACTAAGATCAGAGCAGAACTGAAGGAGATAGAGACACCAAAAACCCTTCAAAAAATCAATGAATCCAGGAGTTGGTTTTTTGAAAAGATCAACAAAATTGACAGACCACTAGCAAGACTAATAAAGAAGAAAAGAGAGAAGAATCAAATAGACACAATAAAAAATGATAAAGGGGATATCACCACCGACCCCACAGAAATACAAACTACCATCAGAGAATACTATAAACACCTCTATGCAAATAAACTAGAAAATCTAGAAGAAATGGATAATTTCCTGGACACTTACACTCTCCCAAGACTAAACCAGGAAGAAGTTGAATCCCTGAATAGACCAATAGCAGGCTCTGAAATTGAGGCAATAATTAATAGCCTACCAACCAAAAAAAGTCCAGGACCAGATGGATTCACAGCTGAATTCTACCAGAGGTACAAGGAGGAGCTGGTACCATTCCTTCTGAAACTATTCCAATCAATAGAAAAAGAGGGAATCCTCCCTAACTCGTTTTATGAGGTCAACATCATCCTGATACCAAAGCCTGGCAGAGACACAACAAAAAAAGAGAATTTTAGACCAATATCCCTGATGAACATCAATGCAAAAATCCTCAATAAAATACTGGCAAACCAGATTCAGCAGCACATCAAAAAGCTTATCCACCATGATCAAGTGGGCTTCATCCCTGGGATGCAAGGCTGGTTCAACATTCGCAAATCAATAAACGTAATCCAGCATATAAACAGAACCAAAGACAAGAACCACATGATTATCTCAATAGATGCAGAAAAGGCTTTTGACAAAAGTCAACAGCCCTTCCTGCTAAAAACGCTCAATAAATTCGGTATTGATGGAACATACCTCAAAATCATAAGAGCTATTTATGACAAACCCACAGCCAATATCATACTGAATGGGCAAAAACTGGAACAATTCCCTTTGAAAACTGGCACAAGACAGGGATGCCCTCTCTCGCCACTCCTATTCAACATAGTGTTGGAAGTTCTGGCTAGGGCAATCCGGCAAGAGAAAAAAATCAAGGGTATTCAGTTAGGAAAAGAAGAAGTCAAATTGTCCCTCTTTGCAGATGACATGATTGTATATTTAGAAAACCCCATTGTCTCAGCCCAAAATCTCCTTAAGCTGATAAGCAACTTCAGCAAAGTCTCAGGATACAAAATTAATGTGCAAAAATCACAAGCATTCTTATACACCAGTAACAGACAAACAGAGAGCCAAATCATGAATGAACTTCCATTCACAATTGCTTCAAAGAGAATAAAATACCTAGGAATCCAACTTACAAGGGATGTAAAGGACCTCTTCAAGGAGAACTACAAACCACTGCTCAGTGAAATGAAAGAGGACACAAACAAATGGAAGAACATACCATGCTCATGGATAGGAAGAATCAATATCGTGAAAATGGCCATACTGCCCAAGGTAATTTATAGATTCAATGCCATCCCCATCAAGCTACCAACGAGTTTCTTCACAGAATTGGAAAAAACTGCTTTAAAGTTCATATGGAACCAAAAAAGAGCCCGCATCTCCAAGACAATCCTAAGTCAAAAGAACAAAGCTGGAGGCATCACGCTACCTGACTTCAAACTATACTACAAGGCTACAGTAACCAAAACAGCATGGTACTGGTACCAAAACAGAGATATAGACCAATGGAACAGAACAGAGTCCTCAGAAATAATACCACACATCTGCAGCCATCTGATCTTTGACAAACCTGAGAGAAACAAGAAATGGGGAAAGGATTCCCTATTTAATAAATGGTGCTGGGAAAATTGGCTAGCCATAAGTAGAAAGCTGAAACTGGATCCTTTCCTTACTCCTTATATGAAAATTAATTCAAGATGGATTACAGACTTAAATGTTAGACCTAATTCCATAAAAACCCTAGAGGAAAACCTAGGTAGTACCATTCAGGACATAGGCATGGGCAAAGACTTCATGTCTAAAACACCAAAAGCAACGGCAGCAAAAGCCAAAATTGACAAATGGGATCTCATTAAACTAAAGAGCTTCTGCACAGCAAAAGAAACTACCATCAGAGTGAACAGGCAACCTACAGAATGGGAGAAAATTTTTGCAATCTACTCATCTGACAAAGGGCTAATATCCAGAACCTACAAAGAACTCAAACAAATTTAGAAGAAAAAGACCAACAACCCCATCAAAAAGTGGGCAAAGCATATGAACAGACATTTCTCAAAAGAAGACGTTCATAGGGCCAACAGACACGTGAAAAAATGCTCATCATCACTGGCCATCAGAGAAATGCAAATCAAAACCACAATGAGATACCATCTCACACCAGTTAGAATGGCGATCATTAAAAAGTCAGGAAACAACAGGTGCTGGAGAGGATGTGGAGAAATAGGAACACTTTTACACTGTTGGTGGGATTGTAAACTAGTTCAACCATTATGGAAAACAGTATGGCGATTCCTCAAGGATCTAGAACTAGATGTACCATATGACCCAGCCATCCCATTACTGGGTATATACCCAAAGGATTATAAATCATGCTGCTATTAAGACACATGCACATGTATGTTCATTGTGGCACTATTCACAATAGCAAAGACTTGGAATTAACCCAAATGTCCATCAGTGACAGACTGGATTAAGAAAATGTGGCACATATACACCATGGAATACTATGCAGCTACAAAAAAGGATGAGTTTGTGTCCTTTGTAGGGACATGGATGCAGCTGGAAACCATAATTCTTAGCAAACTATCACAAGAACAGAAAACGCATGTTCTCACTCATAGGTGGGAACTGAACAATGAGATCACTTGGACTCGGGAAGGGGAACATCACACACCGGGGCCTATCATGGGGAGGGGGGAGGGGGGAGGGATTGCATTGGGAGTTATACCTGATGTAAATGACGAGTTGATGGGTGCTGATGAGTTGATGGTTGCAGCACACCAACATGGCACAAGTATACATATATAACAAACCTGCACGTTATGCACATGTACCCTAGAACTTAAAGTATAATAATAATTAAAAAAAAATTAAAAAAAAATAAAAAATAAAAGGAGAATAAAAGACACTCATTGACCACATATGGTCTAGCATGGTTAAAAACATCTTGATTAAGTATTTACTTTTGCTTCTTGATTCCAATAAATATTAGTAGAAAGTGATTAAGGAATAATAAAAGTACTAAATGGAATAAAAGATAGGAGCCTGAAGTGTAAAAATTTTCTCTGTCCTTAGTAATTTATAGGTATTAACGAGATCATATTAACAATGACAAAAAAAATCTTTCTCCCTCCCCTCTCCCCTCCCCTCCCCTCCCCTCCCCTCCCCTCCCCTCCCCTCCCCTCCCCTCCCCTCCCCTCCCCTCCCCTCCCCTCCCCTCCCCTCCCCTCCCCTCTCCTCTCCTCTCCTCTCCTCTCCTCTCCTCTCCTCTCCTCTCCTCTCCTCTCCTCTCCTCTCTTCTTCTCTCCGTTCTTTCTCAGGGTCTCACTCTGTTGCTCTAGCTGGACACAGGACAACAAACAGCAGCTATCTGGCATAACAATTCTCAGAGTGGTGATGGAGATTATTTGAACACATGTGAGAATTTTCTCATTGCTCCCCAAAAGCAATGAGATTTCTCATCACAGGAGTCGAAGGTCTTGCATAAGCAAAAGAGGCATACCAGCAAGTCAGACATTTGCTGAAGTCATCCGTGAATATAAGGAATGGCATATTGTGAGCAATGCACTTTATATCACATTAACAAGCCTGAGCTTTTCTTTTATGGAATGACCCTGAAGTAGATACAACAGGGAATGAGGAGGATCTATCAAAGTAAAGATGTACAATGGTATGATCATAGCTCACTGCAGTCTCAAAGTCCTGGGCTCAGGATCCTCCCACCTCAGCCTCCTGAGCAGCTTGGAGTTTAAGCAAGGTCCACCACGCCTGTCTAGTATTTTATTTTTTGTAAATATTTCTGACTTGTATACCTCTTTTGCTTATGCAAGACCTCAGACTCCTGTGATGGTAAATCTCAATGTTTTGGGGGAACAAGAAGGAAAGTCTCACATGTGTTCAAACAATCTCTATCACTAATCCAAGAATTGTCATGTCAGATAGATGCTGCTTGTTGTGCGGTATCCAGCGAAGACTCTGGAGCAACTCAGTTGCAAAAGCTGCTGAGTGTTCTGTTAAATCCTATTATTTTCCATATGGTAGAATAGAAAGTGGTCTGTTTTAAATAAATTTAAGTATTTATTTTAGTCCAAAAAAAGTAATAAAATTAATACACTTGGCTACTTAATTTAATTAGACAAAATATCTATAAGCAGCTCAGTGGTTTTCACTTTTAACTGATGGTCTCCAGAGAAATGATAAAATTTTCACATCATTTTAATAAAAACACAAAAGTGAATAGAAACACGAATTAAAGCCATTAGCTTGAAATTCTTCATGAGATTTAAGACAAAGATGTGTTCTGTCCTTGGTTTGTAAATAATTTAAAGGTATATGACTTCCCTTCATGCAAACGCATTTATGTCCTTAAAATATTCCTCTTTACTTTTTAGTCAAAAACATAGTTTAGTGGTTGAGATCAAATCTAAGATGGGTAGACAGTCTGTCACTTTTAAGTGAGTACAAACAACTATTTTTTTTTTTTAAAGATGAGACTATGTCATTCATTTGGTAAACATTTATTAGAGGTTTATCATGAGAATGATAATCTTCTGTGTATGTTGAGATAACAATAAAAAATCAGATTTGGATACTACACTTGAAAATTGTGTAATCTGATAGAAAACATATGATCAAAATAAGATCTTTTAAAGTGAAGCTCTTTAGACCTGTATATGCCTAATAGCAACAATGGCAAATATAGTGTTTACTGCACACAAGTATTCTTATTATTTTAATGTTTTTGTTTATTTATTTGCTTGTTTGTTAGAGAGGGAATCTCACTCTGCCACCCAGGCTGGAGTGCAGTGGCATAACCATAGCTCACTGCAGCCTCAAATTTCTGGGCTCAAGACATTGTCCTGTCTTAGCCTCCTGTTGCCGGGATTACAGGCATGAGCCACTGTGCCTGGCTCTTGTATTCTTTTATGTTCTTTTCATTTGTTAACTCAATGACTCCCAATAAAACTCATTTAGTTAGGTACTATTATTATCCTCATTTTCCATGATTCCTCTAAAGTTTGAGTAAGCGTCAAGTTCACAGATCTAGCAAATATTAGAGACAGATTTTGAACCAACACAGATTTGCTTAAAAGTTTTTATTATTAAAAACTATTTTGTAATGTAATTCAGATTAAATAATTACAATTAACACAGAAATGTATTCAGGAATATATATGTGATATACAAAGGATGATAGTTATTCAGTATTGATACTAAAAAGCATAAATATTGTATAGAAATCATGAGGGATGATTATAATACGGAGTTTTTGGAGTAACCACTTCAAGATGTGAGATTATTTTCTGACTTGGTGAGAAAATTATGTGTTCTTGAGGAGAAAAATGGGGAGATCTGACATACACATTCAGAAGACAAAACTCATAGCAATGTTTACTTTGAGTTGAAGAAAGAGGTACTCTGGAAGAAGTAGAGCAGTTAGCATTTTCAAAAAAATTTCTTTTGTTGTTATACTATATTACTTGATTTCTGGTTCATTCATTATTTTCATTTATTCATTTTATTAAATTATTGATTTTGTTGGGTTTTTTTTTAGATTCTTGAGTTAGAAATCATATTTTATCTTTACTAGCCCATGTTAGGGCAGACAAAGTTGGTCACCCATAGTGCAGCTGTTTTCATGACCACTGTATCAAGAGTGATGGGTTTGCTCAAATGGTCATCTTGTATTTAAAGAAAGCATAAAAAATAATCAATTGTGTTCTATCCTTTGCTCTGATTTTACTGTTTTCTATGTTTAGTCTCCAACGTGTATTTGGTTTCTTAAAATACTCTCACAAGCAAATTTATACATATTTCCATGATATTCCTATGTAATGCTGTCCATAATTTAACCTTCAAGAAGGTAACTTAACTTTGCCATATGTATACTTAAAACGTAAGTTCTTCCATGGTAGAATGTGTTCCTGAAATTGAGAAAAACCGCTGTGTTGCTGAAGGAAGTAATGAAGTCAATAGAGACAGAAAACAATATTTGTAGATGTATTAACAAAGGCTAATTCTTGAGCTGTTGTTATTTTTTTAACTTATTTTAAATTTTTATTTACCCTTTCATTCAAAGTAAGTAAACATGTTGATTAATAGTAATTCAATTTCTATTACAAATGTTTTGTTACTTTCTTAAATGTACTTCTCAAGGCAATTCCCCAATGAATATTTTCTGCTGTGAAGCATATACTAATTATTTAATGAAAGAAAAGTAGTCTGTAATAATTCTCTCTCACTCTCCTCTTTCTTGCTCTCCCTGTCCTCTTTCTTTCTCTCCCTCTCTTTTATCTTTCTCTCTCCCCTTCATTAATCATTTATACACTAGGGAAATTTTTAAGCTATCCATTGAATTTATCCTAGATAAACTAGATGCAATATTTCCTTAAAAAAACTTTGTTAATAATAAATAATAAATAATTCTCTGTGAACTAAAACATTATAGAAAACAGAATTGCCAGTTTCAGAATTTATTAAATAAAAAAGGCAATTGTTTTTTCAAAATAATATCTTAAGAATGAATGGTAAATATACAAACTGACAATTTAAATCTGTTAATAGAAATTATAAAAATAGGCAAAAATAATGAATAGTATAATGAATGTCCCCATCAAGATTCAAGAATTATCCTCATTCAGCCAATCTTGTTTTATCCCTACTTTCTCTACTGCTTTTTTGTTTTTGCTAGAGCATTGAAATGCAAATTTCAAGTTTATCATTTCACTCATTAATATTTCCATATAGATAATGAACAGATAAGGGTCTTTTAAATCATAATCAAAATGCCATTATCACATGTCACCAAATTTGTAATATTTCCTCAATAATATCCAATAGAGCCCATGTTCAATTATCTCAAAGTGTATTTTTATGGTTCATTTTATTGGGTTGCAGACAAGGTCCACATATTGGTTTACTTGACGTATCTTTTAATTTTTTTCAAACTTAAAACAAAATTCTCACTTTAAACTGGGTCATTTGACTTACAGAATTTCGTGAGTGCTTCCTCATTTTCTTAACTGATAAAACAAGAGGCTTGATTAGATTTGTGTTCATTTGTTAGGGATGGCTATATTTCTTTATAGGTGATGTATTGCTTTTTGTACCACATCAGGAGGTTCATAATGTCTGTTTATCCCTATAAGTGAGAAGATTGAGAAGTAGGTTCAAGTGTTTTTAACCTGATCCATCCATTGTCAAGTGTCCCATTAACTTTTTGCCTAATGGTTTTAGCAAACACTGATGATCATAGCGTCAATCTATTATTTACAACAGGTTTCAAAATAGTCATTTTCTAATTTCATCATTCCTTTTGCATCTGCTAGTGTAATTATCTGACAAAAGGCAAAAGATGATTTTCCTTATCAAATATTAGGATATTCTGAGTTTGTTCAGAAACGAAGGAATAATTAAATGCTTATTTTTCACCACTCCTATTAATTTTGAGAAAAATATATGATGCTTTAGAAACCTTCATAGTTGAATAATAAATATATTTTAGTAACATTATAAACTAATATTTTTTATATTTGAGAAGTTTTGGCCTCGTGCCCTCATGACATGTCCAACTCTAATGCGTGAAATCCCTTTCAGGGGCTCCTGTTTCCTTTTGGCATGACCTCAGTAGCATTTGATACACTCTGTGGTTTGTCACGTTGCCTTGTCTCGGGCTTACCCAGTGCCATTCACAAGACCTGGAAGTGGCTGTTTCTCTAAGAAACTGTAATTACTGTAATTACTTTAATGGAAAGTGGTCTTAAAAATCACATTATAGATTCTAATGGTACTTACTGTTAAAAAAATTAGTTTATTGAGTTAGAAAATATATATTGATTAAAAGGAAGAAATAAAATATCAGTTTATAATGGTATTTCAAATTTATATTCAAGGTCACTTTTTTTAACCTATACACTTATGTATGTTGTTATGCTGAAAAATATCTTGGTTTCTAACACAGTAAAATAATTAGTTGCTTAGTTGCTTTATCCAAAAATATGCACATAATAATTTCTATATCTATATCCACATCTATATCATTATTACTAGGAACTAGAAGACAACTGAATGCAGCTTGGGATTGTTTTAATCCTTTTCATGTGTCTTACCAGAAGTATGTAGTCAAAAGATTATACTTTGCTATCACTTGAAATAATTCTCTGTTACGCTCCAAATGGATATACATATTTAAGTACATTTGTTTCAATTTCCTTTCAGCTTTTAGGAATTTGTTTTTTAGTTTTTTATGATTTGTGACTATTATTATTAAATCCAACACTATTTAGTTCCAAATTCAATTATAAAATAAGCTTATTAAAAGAGAGTTTATTAAGAGAAGCCTAACTCTCATCTCCATCACTTCCATCCCTTTCTTCCTCATACCCTTTCTTCTTAAGTAAGTTTTAAATGTATTGTCTCATCTTTCCTTTGTTAAAATATGAGTGAATACGTATGAACACACCTACACATATTTACTTCCCCTACCTTTTATATTATGATGGCATACTATAAGACTTCAGAATGTAAATAATAAAATATACTGTTTTACTATACATAATAAAATGTATGATTCTGTACATTTTCTCCCCAACCCCCATAACCATATATTCATGGATTAGGTCTATATTAATATTTAGTTGCATTTCTCATAATCTTTGCAGTCATTTTTTACTCTCCTTTACGTGAAGCTACCATAGTTGATTCAACTGGTGCATATTGATGGATATAGCTGCATATATCTGTCAAAGACATTGTTATTCAAACATAAATATTAGATCTTGTGAGTACAAGCATTCTTTATTTTAAAAAACTTTGGCACAAGTATACATATGTAACAAACCTGCACGTTATGCACATGTACCCTACAACTTAAAGTATAATAATAATAAATAAATAAATAAATAAAAAAGAAAAAAAAACTTTTTTATATATAAGAAATAAGTATAACAAACTATTTTTTAAATGATTAGTATTCTTTAGAATAAAAATATAAGCATTGAAAGCAAAAGCAAGTTAAGAAAAAAGAAAGAAAAGAAAAGAAATCACAATAGTAATAAATTCTACAAATCAAAAATATTTAAGACATTTTAATTTTCACAAAAATCAAGAATAAAATAATACCTTCTATAGGATAATAAACAAGAGAGTAAATATGAAGAAGGGACAGGTTGGTATTCCAAAATAAAAAAAATAGTACAAATAGAATAAAATGTAATAAAAATATGCAGTAAATGAAGATCTGATTTTTATGTTAAAAAAACTAACCGGATATTAGCAAAGTAGAAAATTTATACTTTTTTTTTTAACTTAAAACTTAGGGAAAATACACTTCAAATATTTAGAAAGAAGATACATTTGAATTTTGATAAATAAAATAATAATAATATTTTCACTATTTTTTCACTATAGTTTTAGATTTCAAAAGCTAAAGGATTATTATTCAGGGAGAACTGCTTTACAAAAAGGCGTGGCCAGGAGAAAGCAGGAAAGATCTAAAATCAACACCCTAACATCACAATTAAAAGAACTAGAGAAGGGAGAGCAAACAAATTCAAAAGCTAACAGAAGTCAAGGAATAACTAAGATCAGAGCAGAGCTGAAGGTGATAGAGACACAAAAAATGCTTCAAAAAATCAATGAATCCAGAGCTGTTTTTTTGAAAACATTAAGAAAATAGATAGATCACTAATCAAATTAATAAAGAAGAAAAGAGAGAAAAATCAAATAGACACAATAAAAAATGATAAAGGGGAAATCACCAGTGATCCCACAGAAATACAAACTACCATCAGAGAATAATATAAACACCTCTACGCAAATAAACTAGGAAATCTAGAGGAAATGCATAAGTTCCTGGATGCATACACCCTCCCAAGACTAAACCAGGAAGAAGTTGAATCCCTGAATAGACCAATAACAAGTTCTGAAATTGAGTCAGTAATTAATAGCATACCAACCAAAAGAAGCCCAGGATCACACAGATTCACACCCAAATTCTACCAGAGGTACAAAGAGGAGCTGGTACCATTCCTTCTGAAACTATTCCAAACAGTAAAAAGAGGTACTCCCCCCTAACTCATATTATGAGGACAGCATCATCCTAATACCAAAACCTGGCACAGACACAACAAGAAAAGGAAATTTCAGGCCAATATCCATGATGAATATCGATGCGAAAATACTTAATAAAATACTGGCAAACCAAATCCGGCAGCACATTAAAAAGCTTTTCCACCATGATCAAGTGGGCTTCATCCCTGGGATGCAAGCCTGGTTCAACCTATGCATATCAATAAATGTAATCCATCAGATGAACAGAACCAATGACAAAAACCACATGATTATCTCAATAGATGCAGAAAAGGTCTTTGATAAAATTTAACACCCCATTCATGCTAAAAACTCTCAATAAACTAGGTATTGATGGAACATATCTCAAAATAATAAGAGCTATTTATGACAAGCCCACAACCAATATCATACTGAATGGGCAAAAGCTGAAGCATTCCCTTTGAAAACTGGCACAAGACAAGGATGCCCTCTCTCACCACTCCTATTCAACACAGTGTTGGGCATTCTGGCCAGGGCAGTTAGGAAAGGAAAAGAAATAAAGAGAATTCAAATAGGAAGAGAGGAAGTCAAATTGTCTCTGTTTGCAGATAATATGATTGTATACTTAGAAAATCCCATTGTCTCAGCCCAAAATCTGTTTAAACTGATAAGCAACTTCAGCAAAGTCTCAGGATACAAAATCAATGTGCAAAAATCACAAACATTCCTATATATCATTAATATACAAACAGAGAGCCAAATCATGAGTGAAGTCCCACTCACAATTGCTACAAAGAGAATAACATACCTAGGAATACAACTTACAAGGGATGTGAAGGAGCTATTGGAGGAGAACTAAAAACCACTGCTCAAGGAATTAATAAGAGAGGGCACAAACAAATGGAAAAACATTCCATGTTCATGGATAGGAAGAATCAATATTATAAAAATGGTCATACTGCCCAAAGTAATTTATAGATTCAGTGCTATCCCCATCAAGCTACCACTGACTTTTTCACAGAATTAGAAAGAAGTACTTTAAATTTCATATGGAACTGAAAAAGTGCCTGTATAGGCAAGACAATCTTAAGAAAAAAGAACAAAGCTGGAGGCATCATGCTATCTGACTTCAAACTATATACAAGGCTACAGTAACCAAAACAGCATGGTACTGGTACCAAGACAGATACATAGACCAAGGGAACAGAACAAATACCTCAGAAATAATGCCACACATCTACAACCATCTGATCTTTGACAAACCTGACAAAAGCAAACAAGGGGGAAATAATTCTCTATTTAATCAATGATGTTAGGGAAACGGGCTAGCCATATGCAGAAAACTAAAACTGAACCTCTTCCTTACACCTTACACAAAAATTAACTCAGGATGGATTAAAGACTTTAAACATAAGATCTACAAACATAAAAACCATAGAAGAAAACCTGGGCAATACCGTTCAGGATACAGGCATGGGCAAAGACTTCATGACGAAAACACCAAAATCAATGGCAACAAAAGCCAAAATTGACAAATTGGATCTAATTAAACTAAAGAGCTTCTGCACAGCAAAAGAAACTATCAGAGTGAACAGGTGACCAAAGAATGGGAGAAAATTTTTGCAATCTACTCATCAGACAAAGGGCTAATATCCAGAATTGACAAGGAACTTAATCAAATTTACAAGAAAAAAACAACCCCATCAAAAAGTAGGCAAATGATATGAACAGATGCTTCTCTAAAGAAGACATTCATGCGGCCCACAAACATATGAAAAAATGTTCATCATCACTGGTCATTAGAGAAATGCAAATCAAAACCATAATGAGATACCATCTCATGCCAGTTAAAATAGCAATCATTAAAACGTCAAGAAACAATAGATGCTGGAGAGGGTGTGGAGAAATAGGGATGCTTTTACACTGTTGTTGGCAGTATAAATTAGTTCAACCATTGTTGAAGACAGTGTGGCGATTCCTCAAGGAAGGATTTAGAACAAGAAATATCATTTGACCCAGTGATCCCGTTACTGGTTATATACCCAAAGGATTATAAATCATTCTACTATAAAGACATATGCACATGTATGTTTACTGCGGCACTATTCACAATAGCGAAGACTTGGAACCAACCCAAATGCCCATCAATGGTGGAATGGATAAAGAAAATGTGGCACATATACACCATGGAATACTATGCAGCCATAAAAAAAAAATGAGTTCATGGCCATTGCAGGGACATGGTTAAAGCTGGAAACCATCATTCTCAGCAAACTAACACAGGAGCAGAAAACTAAACACCACATGTTCTCACTCATAAGTGGGAGTTAAACAATAAGGACACATGGACACAGGATGGGGAACATCACACACCAGGGCCTGTTGGGGTGTGAGGGACTAGGGCAGGTATAGCATTAAGGAAATACCTAATGTAGATGATGGGTTGATGGGTGAAGCAAACCACCATGCCACATGTATACCTTTGTAACCTGCACATTCTGCACATGTATCCCAGAACTTAAAATGTATATTTTAAAAAAGCATTATTAAATATAAAAAATAAATAATTTAAAAGGGTGTGTCCCAAGAACACATAAATAATCTTTTGTTCACATGTAAAACTACCAAAAATATTTTCAAATATATATACATTCAAAAAATATGCCCTTATGAACAACTTCAAAAAACAAAATTTATACATGAAAACACTCAGAATGTATGCATCTTATACCTAATATCTAATAAAAAGTAAAGAATCTGTATGATCAAGTCAGTTTAGTCCTGAAACAAATATTGTTATTTAAATGAAACAATTGTAATTTTAATAGTTTTAATAGTTTAATAGTTTTAATAGTTTAGCAGGACCATGTATAGATAAACATAAAATTGGTATATTCCTTACAAACATAATTGTAGTAATTTCCATTAAAACATACATACTATAATAATTATTTAATGAAGTAGAAAATTTTCAAAATCTATGAAGCAATGAAAATGAAATGAAAAAATATCTGTAGTATGTAAAGGAGAAAGAACTATAAATCCAGAGTTTATGTATATTATAAATAATATATATAATATATAAATTTTAATGGGGATTTAGTTTTTGTATAACCTCTTTTATTTGGAAGTTAATAGATTCTTACATGAAATTTATTCAAACATATGATAATCAACATAGTAGGTCTAAAAGATAGTTCGATAAGCACAAAAATCTAGGGGAGGGTATCAGGTTGGTGAGAAATCAAGGAAACACCATAAAAGAAATTATTACCAAAAAAAAGAAGAAGCAATATTAGAAACATAAAACTAAATAAAAGGACAGAAAATGAAAGGAAGTTATGGTGTTGTAAGGAAATGCAAAATAAACTAAATTAGATAGTTTATGATTTAAAAGGAAGACAAGGAAACAACAAACAAATGAAAGCAGAAGTACCGCTAAAAAAATGAATACATAAGCACCAGTATTTTAATATTATTATCAAAGTCATAGACAAGGCAAAGTTATAGACATTAAAAGCCAGACAATTGAAGATATCAATATAGTTAGAAATTCTAGGCAAGAATATATCATTGCTATAGAATATAGCAAGACGTATTTGGAAATAGAAAGTTAACTTCTCAGAAACATATATGAAGTTGCTACAAATACATACTTCTTTATGTAAAAAAGTGCCACAATGCAAAACCACAACATAATACCACTTCTCACCACAATAAATAGTAAAAATATGTTGAATTGTGCATGTTAAATGAGTAAATGACATGGTACATAAATTATATTCCAATAAAACTGTTAAAAAATACAGCAGAGAATATTGAGGAATAAAAGACAAACTGGGAAAGCAAGCTCTGTAACACAAAGACACAAACACTTATTATTTGTAGTTTTATAAATAATGCCTATTAATCAGTGAAAAATTAAAATGGATGAAGGATACAGTCATTTTACAAAAATATACAAATAGCTATCTAATAAATAGTTGAAAAAATAATTTCATCACTAACCCAAGAAATGAAATTAGAATTATCAAACTGATTTACTTTTATAAAAATAATTGCTGCTAAGTTTGGCATGGCTTAAAACAGTAATAAAATTACTTGTAATAATGCGGAACAAAAATCTATGTCATAAATTTGTTACCTGTTATTTAAATTGGTAAACTATTAGAAATACATTCATGTCAGTATGATACCGTGAATGATGCAAACTAGAAAATGCCATTTAAACTTCAAAATCTTTATTTTTAATGTTTTACTATGGTGTAAATTACATGTAGTAAATATACTAATTTAATGTTTACTACTCAGTAAGTACAAGTAGCTATAAGAGTGTAACGGGGGGGCGTGCCCAAGATGGCCGAATAGGAACAGCTAAGTCATGCTGCTATAAAGACACATGCACACGTATGTTTATTGTGGCACTATTCACAATAGCAAAGACTTGGAATCAACCCAAATGTCCATCAGTGACAGAATGGATCAAGAAAATGTGGCACATATACACCATGGAATACTATGCAGCCATAAAAAAGGATGAGTTTGTGTCCTTTGTAGGGACATGGATGCAGCTGCAAACCACCATTCTCAACAAACTATCGCAAGAACAGAAAACCAAACACTGCATGTTCTCACTCATAGGTGGGAATTGAACAATGAGATCACTTGGACACAGGAAGGGGAACATCACACACTGGGTCCTATTGTGGGTACGGGGGGATAGCATTAGGAGATATACCTAAGTAAGTGATGAGTTAATGGGTGCAGCACACCAACATGGCACAAGTATACATATGTAATAAACCTGCACGTTGTGCACATGTACCCTAGAACTTAAAGGATAATTAAAAAAAAAAAAAAAGAATTAAGAAAAAAAAAAAAAGAATGTAACAACCATGTCAGATGAGAATAGAGTATTTCTAGAACCCAGAGAAGCCACCTATATGTCACATCACAGTAAACCATCCAAAGAGTAATATTTTTATTTTTATAAACATTGATTATTCAACATAATGTCTATAAAATTCATCTATGTAGTGTGTATCAGTATATTGTTCTTTTTTATTGCAATGTATTATACATATAATATAACACTATGTATTTACTCATTCTGTTGTTGAGAGTCCTGTAATTGTACATAATTGTCTCTTTTGATCTTGTTTGTGTTGCATGGATTGTAATGTCTCTCCTTTCCTTTCTGATTTTATTTATTTGAGTCCTCTCTTTTTTTCTTAGTCTAGCTAAAGACTTGTCAATTTTGTTTATCTTTTTAGAAACTTGTTACTTTTGTTGTTTTTTTCTTACTACTTTTATAATCCTAATTTTATTTATCTCTACTCTGATATTTATTTGCTTCCTTCTGCTAACTTTGGTTTTCTTTTTTTTTTTTTTTTCTAGTCCCTTGAGGTATAACATTTGCTTGTTTATTTGAGATCTTTCTTCTCTTTTGCTAAAGGTGTTTATTGCTGTAGTTTTTTCTTCTCGGAACTGCTTTTGCTATATCCCATAAGTTTTGGTATGTTGTATTTTTATTTTCATTTGTCTCAAGGTTTTTTAAATCTTTCTTTTCATTTCTTTGATTTGTTGGTTGTTTAGGAGTATGTGTTAATGTGTATAGGTTATTGGTAAGACTTCCAGTAAACATTGGACTACTAGTAGTTAATTTTGGGCAAGTCAAAATTTATATGCACATTTTCAAATGTATGGGGGATTGGCACCCCCAATCCATACGTTGGTCAAGGGTCAACTGCATTTATATTCTGTACCTATTAATATATTTTTCATGATAGTTATTTTTAATACTTTTGTCTTTTAACTTTTATATTAGAATTAAAAGTGATTTCCCCAACACTATTACAGTAGTACAGTGCTCTGTATTTGTCTATAGATTTATCTTTACAACAACTTTTATACTTTGCCTTTGACTTTTAACAATTTGATTATAATGTATCTTGGACTGGGTTTGATGGCTCATGCCTATAGCACTAACAAATTGAAAGGCTGAGGCAGAAGGATTGCTTGAACACTGAAGTTTAGAACTAGCATGGGCAATATAGTAAGACTTGGTCACTATAAAAAAAATTAAAAATAATTTATCCAGGTATGGTGGAGCATGTCTGTATATAGTTCTAGCTACTTGGGAGGCTGAGGTGGGAAGATTACTTGAGCCTGGGAGTTTGAGGCTACAGTGAGACATGATCATACCAGCCTGCACTCCAGGAGTGGATCATAGAGTAAGAGTGTATATACATACCCACATACTGTATCTGAGTATGGATTTTTCTTCGCATTTATCTTATTCAAAATCCTTTGGGATTCTAGGATCTCAATATTTATTTCTTTCCCCAGGTTTGAGAAGTTTTCAGTCATTTTATTTATTTATTTATTTATTTATTTATTTATTTATTTATTTTCTTTTGCATCTTTAGTGAAGATGGGGTTTCATTGTGTTGCCCAGGCTGGTCTCAAACTCCTGGGCTCAAATGATCCACCTGCCTCGGCCTCCCAAAATGCTGGGATTACAGACATGAGTCACCACATCCAGACAATCATTATACTTTTAATCAGCTTTCTGATTATTTCTTTCTTCTCCTTCTGAGACTCATATAATGCATATATTGGTCCACTTGATAGTGTCTTATAGGACTGTTAACCTATCTACACTCTTGCCTTTTTCATTCTTTTTTTTTTTAACTCCTTCTCTGAATGGATAATTTCAAATGACTTGTCTTCATCTTCTCTGTCCTTTCTTCTGCTTGCTCTGATCTGCTGTTGTACACCTCTATCAAAAATTTTAGTTCAGTTATTACATTCTTCAACTCCTAGGTTCTGTTTGGTTCGTTTAAAAGTTTTGTTATCTCTTTGTTAAAATTCTCATTTATTTCCTACATTGCTCTCTCGAGCTCATTGAACATTTTTAGGACACTTATTTTCAATTCTCTGTCAGTAAATCACATAGCTCCATTTTATTAGGATTTCTTTTTGGAGTTTTATCTTGAGTGTTTTGTCTGTTTGTTTCGATTTTGTGTTCCTGTTTCTTAAATTTCCTTGGCTCTTTTTGTTGCTGTTCATGCAAATAGGAAAATAAACTTTTATTTCTCCCAGTCTTTATGAATTGGTCTTGTAGAAAATAAGATCTTTACTAATCTAACAGGTCAGAGTTTCCCTGAGCCTCTCAGACCTTTGTGCTAGTCCAAACTGGTGTGCTTGTTCTACGTGGACCCCAGTTATCTACATACCGTTAGGTTTCCTCTGAGAGAGATAGGACAGAAGCCAGTTTCCCAGGTAGCCCCCAGATGAGTTAGAACACTTTACATGTGGTTTAATCTTTTCCTTCCCAGGAAAAGCTGGCAACTGTTTTGTTTGTTTGTCTGTTTTTGTTCTCATTTTTGTTTTTGTTTTGTTTTGTCTGTTGGTTTCATGTTGAACTGAAGGGTGTAGGGAAAAGCTGTGGTGATTGTTCTCACACTTGTTCAAACCACAACTTCATTCTCTGTAGCCCCCAGGGGACTAGCATATATCTGGCCCAACATCACTCCAACACAGACAATATGGAACCCTCTTGGACAGTGCCCAGAAAAATCTGGATGCTCGATGTGTGGTTCAAAGCCTTCACTCCTCAGGGAAAGACTGGGAGCTAGAAGTTCCATTTCAATCTTATGGTACTGTACCAAAGGTGGAAATTATGGACAGAAAATGTCTCTGCTTTTCTTACAAGTTTTACTGTGGTTGGTTTTGTACTAGCTCCGATGTAAGAGCCTCTCACATAGTTTTGAGACTTTTCACAAAGAATATTAACCCATGTGTTGCAGTTGAATCAGTGTGTCTTTTGTGGAAGGAAAGTCCAGAGCTTTCTATTTCATGATCTTAGTGATGTTACTCCCTAAAACATGTCTTTACTTTAGCTATATAAGTCTTCCTATTTTAAATGTCTTTTGCAAGACTGTTTTGTCTATTCTATAGTCATTGCATCTCCATAATTTTGCTTGAACATTGATATTCAAGTGAATGTTTAGCATAATTAAGTCAATTTAGGGAGAACAGAAACATTACTACCAAGTCAATATATGAGCATTTATTAAAGTATTTTTAAATTTTTCTCAGCAATATATTAAGAGTTTCCAGTGTGGAAATCTTTCTCAAATTTAATGTCATAAATCCTAGGTATTTTATGGGATTTGATGCAATTTTAAATAATATTTTATATAATTTACAATTATACACAGATAAAATGTTTGTATATCAGTTTTGTGTGCATTGACTTCACTGAATCACTTATTCTAAATTTTTATTTATTCTTCTAGAATTTTAAAGTAATAATGACATTCTGAAAATAATAGTTTCACTTCTTCCTTTTCAATTTTTTTTTAACCTCTTAGTTCTTTTTTGAAAACTCATTGCATAGGCCATAGGCTAATACCTCTAGTAAAATGTTGATTAGAACAATAATAGTAGACATCTTTGACTTTTGCCCAAGGTATGAGAAAAGGATTCAATAATTTCTCATTAAGTATGATGTTAGTTATAGGCATTTTTTGTAAATAACTCAGATTATAGAAGCCTGTTTCTATTCTTAGCTAGCTAAAGTTTTTTTTGATTGTTTTTTGTTTTGTTTTTAAAATAAATGAGTATCATAATTTATCAGTGAACTTCATGCTTCTGTTAAGATGATAATGATTTTTATTCTTACTGATTGGCAAAATGTTAAACCAACCTTGCATTCCTGGAACAAAGCCCATTTGTACCGATTTTTATTTTTGCTAAATTTATTTTTTGAGACAGAGTTTCGCACTTGTTGTCCAGGCTGGAGTGCAATGGCATGATCTCGGCTCACTGCAACATCTGCCTCCCGGGTTCAAGTGATTGTCCTGCCTCAGCCTCCCAAGTAGCTAGGAATACAGGCATGCACCACCAAGCCTGGCTAATTTTATATTTTTAGTAGAAATGAGGTTTCTCCATGTTGGTCAGGCTGGTCTCGAACTGCTGACCTCAGGTGATCCGCCCGCTTCAGCCTCCCAAAATACTGGGATTTCAGGCATGAGCCACTGTGCTGGGCCTGTAAATGTGTTTTTTTGTTTGTTTTTGTTTGTTTGTTTATAATGTTTGTTTATTGCTATTCATATATATTCATGAAAAATTTTAACCTGTAATCTTGCTTTCTTATGACTTTTGGTATCAAGATTGTGCTAACCCCATTAAACAGATTAAAAAGTAGTCTCTCACTTTATTTTTTAGATCAATGTGTATAACATTGGTATTATTTATCCCTTTAAGATTTGAAGAAATTCATCAGCAAACCCATCTGGGGGTGGGTTATCTTTCCTTCTTTCCTTATTTGCTTCTTTCTTGCCTCCCTGTCTTCTGCCTTTTTCTCCTTTTTTTGGAAATTTTTGGGATACAGATTCAGTTACATTAACATTTATTAAATTACTCAGCTGTCATAATAATTTTTAGCAGTAGACTTAATGCCTGCTACTCTATAATGACCACATTGAAGCAGTGTAAATTCTTTTCTAAATTAATAAAATGTTGTTAATGTATTTCTGTACATATATGTAAAATATTTTAGAACATTTTTAATTGAGGCAATTTTAAACTCTGGATAAAGTGATTTAGTGATTATTCACTTTTGTCTTTGTATTCTTGTGTGTTTTATGATTTATTTTCCAAAAAGAGTACATGTATCACAGTGAGAAAAGCAATGGAATGTATTCCTTTAAAAAAGTTCTAACAAAAAAAGATAAAGATATTTGTTACTTTTACTCAGTTAAAGTATTATTTTAATTAAAATAATAGCAGAGACCATAAGCATGAGGATAAATTTTAATAGAAGTTGAAAAGATTTTCTTATGTTTCCTCTTTGTGACAATCAATGTGAGTCCCTTGGAAATAGAAACTGAATCCTAAACACTGTAGTATAGCAGCATACTATAATTGTTAACAATTCCTATGATATCTATTACTTTAATAATCTCAGTCATTATCTTGATTTCTCAATTCCTGTGTATAGATGACAAATTTGATGGGGAATTCGTTTTTCTATTTTATATGTCTATGCATGCTTGGAGGCAGAATTTAATGAACAGATCAATAAAGACTCTTCAGGTGAATAAACAGAATAAGAAAACAAAATCCATTTTATCTACCACACTAGGAATGGAGATATTATCTTTGTTATTCTCAAGCACAGGTAGCTAACAGAAGCAGCTGTTTATCCTTTTAAAATACACAGATATATTCACAAATATTCTCATTCAGCAGGTTTGGGAAGGGTCCTGGAATGCATGGTTCTCAAAACCTTCATATGTAATTCTTATATCTTATCAAGTATGGGAACTACTGTTATTCTATTTATTACTTTTGCTTTAAAATACCTACAAAGATTATAGAGGGGCAAGTCTGCATATTTATTGTTGTTAGGATGGTGTTTCTCTAGCACTATTGACATTTTGGGATGGCTAATTTTTGTTGTAAGGGGCTTTCCTGTGCATTATACATTGTTAAGCAATATCCCTGGCCTCTACTCACTAAATTCCAGTTGCATACTCTACTCAAATTGTAAAAATAAAATGCTGCCAGTTGAGAACACTGGGTTAAAACAACTGCCCTTTATAGGAAATAAAGAAAGCAGCTCTACAATTTGTGTAAATGGCTAAATTATCATGTAAATAAGAAAGCAGTAAAACTCAGGAGCAGAGTGATAAATATGTCAGAGCTGCATAGGTTTTTTAACTCAGCAGGTGTGTCCCCCATTTCAGATACTCAGTATCACAGCCAGGCTCCAATACCCTTCCATGTTCAAGGTCCAGATTCCTTCATACAGAACATTTTTATATTAACTTCTTTTTTGCCCGAAGAAATCGTATCTTTTTTGTTTATATCTGTACATACTTTTTAAAACATATTTGGTAAATGAATCCCATTTCTTATATGTGGTTCTTGATTTCTGATAACAAGATCCCTTCCTTGACCAATATTTGAACTAATCATCTTAATTATACTCTCTGTAGTTTCTTGAGTGAAACATAGTATCTTATCCAGACCCCATGCTCCCTACATATCTACCACAGGTAATCACAGCTGTTAACTTTGAAGATTCATCCTAGTTCTGTACACATTTTCCAGTCACTTTGCTATATGGACAGGAATCACAGGGTCCTCCCTCTCATAGGAGCTGAAAGAGTAATGTATAAGGCTTTGCCTAAGACTGATACCAGGGAGCCCCTGGACTGGAGAAGGCCTCTATTATTTGGAAGTGTAGATTAGGGAAGTTCTTAGAACCTCATGTATAGGTCAAAATTCTTAATTAGGACCTGATATGATGTGGCTCTATTCTCATCTTGAATTGTAATCCCCACGTGTTGAGAGAGGAACCTGGTGGGAGGTGACTGGATCATGGGGGCAGTTCCCCCTATGCTGTTCTCATGATAGTGAGAGTTCGCATGAGATCTGATCAAGTGGCAGTTTCCCCTGCACTCTTTGTCACCTGCTGCCGTGTAAGATGTGACTTGCTTCCCTTGGCCTTCCATCATGATTATAAATTTTCTGAGGCCTCCCCAACAATGAGGAACTGTGAGTCAATTAAACCTCCTTTATTTGTACATTACCTGGTCTCAGATAGTATCTTCATAGCAGTGTGAGATCAGACTAGTACAAGACCTTAAAATTAAGTCTGAGTGAACAGGAAGATAATGTGCTGGTTACATGGTTAAGATGTTAATGAAGATCATACCTGCCTTAATTTGAAGTGAATAAAAGCCTTAGAATGGGGACACTTAGAGCCACTTCCTTGTGGATTTTGCTGTGTACGTTCATACAAACCCAATGACCCAAAGCACAACTGAGTGAATAAGGAAGGTACAGAGGATGTACAACCATTTTATTGCTGGATGCACCTGTGCAGACACTAAATGGGTGACAGTAAAGGGGAAGATTTAATACTGTTTCCTTGCAAAGTTGATAATCAGCAAGTTATGCGGAACAGTCAGCCTTTCTGGGATTGAGAAAATGCTGAGTAGACCAGAAAGTCCTGCCTTGTGCATACTAATCTGGCAAATATATTATTAGTCCTAATCTTTCTTACCATGTATAATTCACATCAAGCACCCCATGACAATTTCAGTCAGTAGATGTTTTACAACAACCATTTCCAATACAAGCCTTAGAGGTTGCCTGAGAAGAATTGGGAGAGGGGATTCAAAACTCATTAGAGTTTATTTTTTCCCTCAAAAACGCTAGCTCTTTTGGCTACATTTTTGAAACCGTCCTCATTTGAAAGTCTCACAAAAATAATATTATGTATGTTTTAATATTCTGGAAATTGGTTTGGCTGTCAGGACAGAAAGAAATCTAGACTATTATCCATGAGACTCTGCAAGCTATGAGCTTAAAACAGAAATCATGTGATACTTCAGTAATGCTGACAGGGCTGGTTGTTTACTTGGAACTAACCCTATGTGAAGATCTATGGGAGATACAAATATAATTGACATCTCCATGACATAAGTGAATATGATTCAGGGACATGTTGACTCTAATAGGGACACTTTTAGCTCATTACCTTGGAGCACTCATGATGATTGGAGTGGACCACTGGGTCATTAAAGGGGCCAGCCCTTTCTTAAAGGAATAATCATACATGTATTAGTAGTAGGAATATAGTGGACTTCTCAGTGATTCAGGACATGGGATAGACAAAGTTGACTTACACGAAGAAATACTAATATTGTGGATGTGTGGCTACATGCCAAAGCAACTAGTCAGTCCTGATGTTTGATATGTGTAATCATATTCCAAGTGGTTGAAAGCATACACCTTATTCCAGAACTATTAAGGGGTAGGGAATCATTAGTCCTGGCACCAAATTAGGCAAATACTATAATATGAATGAAAAGATAAGGGTGTACTTCACAGATAGCAAACAGATAGAAAAAAAGTGCATGCTGATTATATGTGAAATAATTTTATTTCTCTTAACAAGAGGAACCTAAAATGAGGTGAGAATACATGATGTAATAATATACTATTCGCCAAATTTTGGGAGAAGATGGTTGCTAACAGTTTGCCTGGAAATGTCAGAAAAAAACAGATTCATTCCCCCAGGCTGAGACTTTACAGAGTTTTCTTTCCTTAAGGTGCAAACATACTCCCTGTATATATACATAATTAATCTGAGCCTTATATCTGGAGGAGTAGAACGGAACATGAAACATCATGGCCCAAGTAATTGTTTCTCATATTAGGCATTCCAACATGAATTTGGGAAAAGAGTAGAACTTGTAGTGCACTAATAATTTGATCTACTGATTATGAGGATTTGATATGAAGCATATAAAGACTGGTATCAGTCTCTAGAAGGAGGTTTCTGAGATTAAAATGTATTTTCTTATATAAATCCCAAAGTAGTAGGTGATTAAAGTCACACATGTGATTTGCAAAATGACCACTGTATTTTTAAATATATTTCAACTATATGGTGAGTGTCTTAGAAAAATACATCAAAGTAATGGCAGTATGAAAAATGTTCTGTGAATCTGCATGAACCCTTAGGTATCATACATAATAATGGAGGAATGCCTTTTAGGGGAAAATGGTGCAACTACAATCTAGACAATTTTCAAAACTTAGCAGAAAACATTTGCTGGCAGAATATACCTATAAGAAGTAATACAATTTCAACAAATCACAGATAATACCTGAGATATGTGGTCCTGAGTTGCATTACTTATAGGGAAAGGAGAAATGTACCTATTAGTTATAGGTCTACTATTATAATATTATGTGGTTGTACATGTGTCTAGGCATAGAAAAAAATGTTTCCAAGTGTTGACTAGCGAATGTTTTCATCAGTTGAAGGAGATCATAGCGTCAGTCTGTGTAATCATAAGGTATTGCTCAGGACCTAGGGTTAACCATCCCCAGCCCCGCCAAAGAGGTCAGCTGTGATAAACCAATCAGTCCTGCTGTTTGAAAACTGCCTATTCATTCTGGAACAATGCTAATTTGTCTGCAATGCAAACCTTAGAAAAATGTCTATACCATGTAGTATGATAAAAAAATATTGAGAAATCATGTATTAGGTCCAGATGACATTGTAGTTAGAATGAAAGTCCGTAGCTTGAGGTGTTACTGACGCAGCTTCAGGTTTCCCAAGAAGAAGGGGGTCCTCTAAGCGACTGGATCCTTTCTCTGTGTGGGTTATTTATGCCCGTGATCCCAGAGTACTCTTGTCAGGAGACAAAGAGGCTGGTGAAGACTCATTCCCACTTAGACTCCTACAAATGTGCAAACTTCTAAGAAGTAGAGTTTATTGTTTTGTCTTAGAGTTAGGTTATTCAAGGCAAAATGGAAGGTTTCACTTACATTCTCAATAGTCAATATACATTAGTAGAACTTAACTATAGTCTAAATGTTTCAATGCATATGAAAAATATGCCTTTGCTCACCAAAAGTTTTCTGGTTTTGTTTGATTTATCAGCCACCATTAACAGAATAAGTGAAAATTCTCAGGGTCTATAGTTATGCACTGGATTATCTTTAATCTGTGACACTTTTAGGTACCTTTTTAGTTTTTAGAGATTTGTAGATTAATTTGTCTGAACACACAGTCAAAAAAAAGGAGGCCTCAGGAAATAATCCAATGTTGAAGAGCTGGGGAAAGCAAAAGCAAGGAAGATTCAGAAAGGAGAAATGAGGGGAAATACTAGAGGTAGTGATCCAGTACCCCGGTGACTGTCTTAGATTCTTCGCATTTTATTGACCATGTTCTTTTAAATGGAACCAAGGGACCAGAGTATTTATCAAGTATCACTGGTGTGTTGGACACTTCTTTTGCCTTACTTCATGTCTTCTCCACCTAACCTTTACTCCAGACATTGTTAAGGCTAGCAGATGCATGCAGATGTAAACTAATAGCACCTTGTCTCACAACATTTACTCTCTCTTGGATTATTCTCCTGGACTTTTGTAACTCAATGCAGGGAAACCTGCATAAACCTACTTTGCACTTATGCATGTTTTAGTAAAATCTCAATGCTGTGAACATCCTAATGGGACAGTTTCTGCATGATGAGAGAAAAGACCTGATGACAAATGCTTCCTCTTTTTGTTCTTCTTGTGGAAAGTTGTCAGACTCCATATATAAATCTCCAAAGAAGGTCCCAATTGTATCAAGCAGCATTTTCCACATCAGGGAGCAATCCTAGAACTCACCCTGCTATTGACTTTTCTCTTTCCCTCTTTCATTTTCTCATCCCCCTGACTCCTGTGCCATAGGAATATTTCCCAAAATAAACTACTGCACATAAAGCCTTGTCTCTGCTGCTGCTTTACCTAGGTTAATTCATATACTCTGTGGTGTGCCAGAAACTCTTAAGTCTTAGAAATACAAAATTAAGCAAACAAATAAATGAAGAAGAACTCTTTTTATATACAACTTTCAATTTGGTGGGAAGGTAGACAGTAAACAAATGAGGAAATGTATATGTGATATGTAAGATAATAATAAAAAATACATCAGTATAAGACAGATGGTGTCATTATGGGGAAGAACTTTTTTAAAAAAAATAGCTTTTAGATGTAATTCACATGCCATATAATTTATGCATTAAAAGTGTACAATTCAATTTTTTTTTACCATATTTGCAGTGTTGTGCAACCAATGCCATAAACTAATTTTGAAATATTTCCATCTTCTTAGATGAAACCCTGTGTCCATTAGCTGTCACCTCCCCATTGTTGCTCAACTCCCTAACCATAACCAACAATCTTACTTCTCTGTAATGGACAACCTCTTTATTCAGGACATGTCATGTAAATAGACTCATACAATATGTGGTATTTTTGTAACTGGCTTCTTTTGCTTAGCATAATGTTTTCAGGATCAGCCATGCTTCTGTACATATTAGTTCTTTGGCAAAATACATTGTATGACTATATCACATTCTCTTTTTCTATTTATCCATTCATCACTTAATGGACATTTTGATTCTTTTAACTTTTTGACTATTGTAAATAAAACTGTTATGAACCTTTAATGTATAAATTTTTCTGTGGAAATATCTTTATCTCTCAGATATATATATTAAATAAAAACTGCACCTTAGGAAGTTAAAAGGCAAGGGAATCTTTATTCAAGGCTCTTATAACATGGAGGGTGATTGAACTCAATTCTGCTGAAACAAAGAATAGGAAAGTTTTTAAATGCTGGAGTATGTCAATGGAAAAATACTGATGGACATTAGAGGGGAGGTTGGTTAATGTGATTAGGTCACCTGTGTTTACTAATAATCTTTCATTAAAGTTAGGATTCTACGCACTGACAGAGACTGGGAGGTAGAAACAATATTTTCTTCAATTATTGTATTTGACAGGGGTGGCTCCTTGAGAAAGACGTTCCTGGATTCCAGAATTGGTGAGAGGCTAGGAGAAAGTTGGTATCTAAGAGGGGAAGACAAAAAAATTGCGATTGCAAATTTTTTCAAGTAAATGTTCTAAGAAAAGGGAGGATAATGACCTATAGTCAGGAAGAAACCTAGCTAAAGTTTAGTCAAATTGAGGGGAACTTAAAGGTCATCCAGGTCATAAAGCTAGGAGTAGAATTTGCTGGGTCATATGGTACCACTAGGTTAAAATTTTGCTTTACCACCCACTGTTTTTTGAAGCAGCTGCACCATTTTACATTCCCAGCAATGGTGTATGAGATAGTCAATTCTCCACATTTTTAGCAATAGTTGTAATTGTCTGTTGATGTGGTTTGAATGTTTTTGTCCCCTCCAAAAATTCATGATGAAGCTTAATCCTCTACAAAATTCAGGTGTTGCCAATGTGATAGTACATGAGGTGAGGCCTTTAAGAGGCGATTAGGCTGTGAGGGCTGCTGCCTTCTCCTTAATGGAATTAAGGCCCTTTTAAAGGGGCTTCATTCAGCCAGCTTGCCCTTCTGCCTTCTACCATGAGAGAACACAGCCAGAACGCGCTCGTCAAATCAAATGCAGGAACCTTGGTCTTGAACTTCTCAGCCTCCAGAAATAAATGTCTGTTCTTTTTAAATTACCCAGCCTCTGGTATTCTGTTACAGCAGCACAACACTGCTATAATAGACTAAGACACCTGTCTTAAAAAACACGTATTATTATAGTCATCCTATTGGGTATGAAGTGATATCTTAATGTGGTTTTGATTTGCATTTCTCTAAAGACTAATAATATTGAGTTTCCACGTGCTTATTGGACATATGTATCTTCTTTTAAGAAATATCTGTTAAGATCCTTTGTGTATTTCTAAATTGGATTATTTTTCTTTTTTCTTGAGTTATCTTTTTATTATCAACTGATAAGTGTTTATATAACTTTTAGTTTTACTAATTAATATATTCGGGGTAATGCAAGTGACATGATAAAATAATAGATTCTCTCACACCTCCATTTCACTTCATCTCGTGGAGATACTGAAAAGACTGAAATGGAGTTGAAAAGAATGGTATGTTTTCTCTATTAAAATAGTCATATAAAATTTTATATTATGCTTATGTCAGCTAAAATGAAAGGAATAATATTTTATTAAAAATCTAAAAAGTTAAAAGTTTTTGATAAATATTACCTGCATGACTGTCCTGGGATTCAGTATGTTTTTTTTCACTTAACTTTTACCACAACTCTGTTTGGTGATCTTTAGTTTCTTAACATATTACCTTGGCCCTAAGAGCTTTAGTCCTGTCTAGCCCTGTTGCAATGATGCTTATTGTCTCAGGGGACTGTGATATCAGTTTTACATCGGTTACTGACTCTAAGATTGCCCTGGGCTCTTTAGACTAGTCATTAAACCTACTCTTCCTTTAGCCTCATTAGACTCCTAAAGCCAGTATTTTCACCTCCTACTTGGCCAGGCTGGTGAAGAGGAAGCTGAATGCAAGGCAAGTGTGTGTTAGATGGAAGCATTGTAGGAATACAAGATACAATCTCCTGAGTGATTATATAATTGCAAAATGACAGATAGTATTAAAATAATTTTTTAAAATTTTGCTTTACAGGCATGCACTTTTATATTAGCTTTCAAGATTTCAGTAACATACAGACATCATCAGAAAATCATAAAACAATACACATTGTGTGAGTAGTGTACACATTTTAAACTAACAAAAAATGTAAGTGATCTTTGTTTCTAATAACTTTTTTCCTACCTCCATGTGGCTTTCTAATTTTCTCTCATTAAGTGCTGTGAAAAACAATAATTTCACTTCGGATAAGGTTTTAGTGCCTCAATAATTTCTATTTTCAACTGCTGGAAAGACAGTCTGTAGAATCTCTGTTCTTGTATTTTGGAAATAATGGGGAAATTTATTGACTACAGTTCCAACAGAGACTCTAAACTCTGGAAAAGGTAGAAAGATACATATGCACAAAGAAATGCTTCACAGATTAACAAGGAGATAAAAAACGAATAGACTCTTTTCATGGTAAGACCCAAAAAGAAGAGATTTGCTCCAACGAGAAACAATACTCAATAACCTTTTTACATGATAACAAGAATTCACAAAAATCTACTTTTGGCTGGTGCATAATAGGAAAAAAAAATAGCAAAAAATTGAGCTTTGTATATGACCGGTTAGGTCAGTTTATTAAGATGTGGCATTAAGTGAGATCAGATCACATAATTTCATTTTTAGAAATGACTTTTACAATTATCAACTTAAACCATTTCATTATAAAAATGAGAAAAATGAGCCTCATAAAGGTCAAGTAAATTTTCCAAGAAAGGACTTTTGATTAGTGCTCTCCTACACATAATTTCTATGTTATTTCCTCTATTTCACACAGTTTCTACATGAGTTATGTCCTTTGCCCTATGCTGTTCTTTAGCACACAGATTTCTATTTTTTTGTATCAGCTATATACAGGACATTATGTTTCATAAAATGCATTTATTATTTTAAACAGTGAATATTTCAAAATTAGTATTCCTAGTTCATCCTCATTTTATAGCTGAAGAAACTGAGTCTCAGGGGAGCTATGTGGATTCCTTAATATCACAGAGTTAGTAAGTGGCATGGTTAAAATTCAAATCCAATAGGTTCCTATCAGCCAAGTCCAAGGTCATTTTAGCAGACAGTGATGATTTTCTAGTTTTAGGTCTGCTAAAGAATAAAGAAAACAGTGAAGAAAGTTAAATCAGCAAATCTTACTTATTTCAGTAAATGTTAATTTCACTGCTCTGTAGTAGGTATATTTATTGAATTATATATGTAGGCAAAAACAGAGAAGCAAACTAAGAAAAAACAAAAACACAACTATATCACTTGGAAACATGTTTTAGTATCACTTGGTCTTTTATTATCTTTCAATGGGCTTATAAAAGTGATTGTATATAGACTTCCATTTCAGTCCAGGAGGATTAACAGGTATTTGATTTGCCCTCACATCTCAATCAACTAGAAAACAGACAACTATATGAAACAATGGTTTTCAGTTATTGTACAGCAGGCAGTGCAGAACTGTGATCCCAGAGAGAAGGAAAATAAATGAGATAATTCCCATAATTGCAATAGTTTAGTTTTCAGAAGTAGTTTCCAGGTAACAACAGAAGAGAAAAAGCCAAACAAACCTCAGAAATCTCTGTGAGTGGAGAGAAAAGGAGATTAGTGTTTGGGAATACTGAGGTGCTCATGATTTGTGGGACAGACCACTAGAGAAAAAGAAGCTGAATTAGGTATGAGAACACACCTTGAAAGGCTCTAACTGATCCCCGAAAACTCTATTGCATACCAGAACAAAGAGGGCAATATTATTTTAAAACTACCATACAGAAACAAATAATGAGAAATACAAAATGTACAGCATACAATGAAAATCACCAGGCATGTAAAGAAGCAGAAAGATAAGACCAATAATTAAGATAAAATTTAAGAAATGTAAACGAATCTAGAAATCACCATTGCAGTTAGCAGAGAAGGACATAATAGCAGTGACTATAAATATGTTCCAAAAGTTCAAAGTGAAAATAGGAACATGATGAAGAAAGAAATAGAATACATAAAAAATAAAAATTGAACTTTTAGATTTAATAATGCAATATCTTTTAAAAGTATATTTGTGATATTAACAATAGATTAAATTACATGTTTCAAAAGAAAAAGTGGTAAACACGAAGTAGTAGGAAAAAAAGGAAACTATCCAAAATATAAAGAGAATAGGACATCAAAAACTCGTGGGACAATTTCAAGTATAATTAGGTCTATAGAATAAAGGGAGAGAGAGTCAGAAAAAAATGTTTAAAGAAATAATTGCCAAAATTTTTTTCAAATTTAATAGAATTTATAAACCCATGAATTCAAAAGCTCAACAAATCTGAAGCAGAAAAAAGAAGAAAAAGAAAACACTGCTATGGCACATCCTAATCAAGTTGGTGAAAGCCAGAGTTAAACAAAAGCCAAATCTACTCAGTCCAGAATTTTACATAACATAGCATATAGCTTGCAAACAAACACAGCATAGCTTGACTCCTAAATAAACATATGGCATCACATGTCATTTAATGGTCGCCCTTTAAAAAAAAATTGGTGTAACTTCAGTAAAGAGCACAACCTTAAATATTCAGCTTAATATGAAGCATATGTATGCATCAATGTAACTATCACCCTTAAATTGAATATACATCATTCCAGACGGTTCTTTAAAAATTTGTTTTTTTATATTTACGTAGTAGGTGTGTATATTTTGGGTGTACATCAGAGGTTCTGATACAGGCAGGCAGTGTGAAATAAGCACATCATGGAGAATGGGGTATCCAAACCCTCAAACATTTTTTCCTTTGAGGTACAAACATTACAATTACATTCTTTAAGCTATTTAAAAATATACAATTAAGTTATTATTGACTATAGTTACCGTATTGTTCTATCAAATAGTAGGTCTTATTAATTCTTTCTGTTCTTCGTGCCCATTAACCATCTCCACCTTCCTCCCAACCCCTGGTAACCATCCTTCTAGTCTCTGTATCCACGAGTTCATTCATATCAAATCAATCAAATCATGATTTGATTTTTAGATCCCATAAATAAGTGAGAGCATGCAATGTCTGTCTTTCTGTGCCTATTTCACTTAACACAATGACCTGCATTTCCATCCATGTTGTTGAAAATGACTAGATCTCTTTCTTTTTATGACTGAATACTACTCCATTGTGTGTATGTACCAAATTTTCTTTATCTATTCATCTGCTGATGGACACTTAGGCTGCTTTCAAATCTTAACTATTTATTGTAAACAGTGCTGCAACAAACACAGGAGTACAGATTTCTCTTTGATATACTAGTTTCCTTTATTTAATGTCTATATCCAGCAGTGAGATTGCTAGATCATATGGTAGCTCATTTTTCAGTTATTCCAGGAACCTCCAACCTGTTACAGTGGTTGCATCAATTTACATTCCCATCAACAGTGTACGAGGGTTCCCTTTTCTCCACATTCTCTCCAGCATTTTTATTGCTTGTCTTTTGGATAAAAGACATTTTAACTGGGGTGAGATTATATCTCATTGAAATTCTGATTTGCATTTTTCTGATGATCATTCATGTTGAGCACCATTTCATAAGCCTGTTTGTCATTTGTATGTCTTCTATTCAGAAATGGCTATTCAAATCTTTTGCCCATTTTTTGATTGGATTATGAGATTTTTTTCCTATAGAGTTGTTTGAGCTTCTTATATAGTCTGGTTATTAATCCCTTGTCAGATGGGCAGTTTGCATATATTTTTTCCCATTCTGTGGGTTGTCTCTTAACTTTGTTGACTGTATCCTTTGCAATGCAGAAGCTTGATGTGATCCCATGTGTCCATGTTTGCTTTGGTTGTCTGTGCTTGTGGGGTGTTGTTCAATAAGTCTTTGTCCAGACCAATGTCCTGGAGATTATCCCCAATGTTTTCTTGTAGTAGTTTCATAGTTTGAGGTCTTAACAAGTGTTTAATCCATTTAGATTTGATTTTTGTATATGACAAGAGATAGGGGTGTAGTTTCATTCATTTGCGTTTGACTATTCAGTTTTCTCAGCAGCATTTATTGAAGAGATTGTCTTTTTACCAGTGTATGTTCTTGGCGCCTTTGTCGAAAATGAGTTTCCTGTAGGTGTGTTGATTTGTTTCTGGGTTCTCTATTTGTTCCATTAGTCTATGTGTTTGTGTTTATGCCAGTACCATGCTGTTTTGGTTACTATATGTCTGTAGTATAATTTGAAGTCAGCTAATGTGATTCCTCCAGTTTTGTTCCTTTTGCTCAGGATAGCTCTGTCTATTATGGGCCTTTTGTGGTTCCATACATATTTTAGAATTTTTTTTTTTTTTTTCTGTGAAGATTGTCTTTGGTATTTTGTCAGGGAATGCACAGAATCTGTAGGTTGCTTTGGGTAATATGGACATTTTAGCAATATTGATTCTTCCAATTCATGAACATGAAATATGTTTCCATATTTTGGCATCTTCTTTGATTTCCTTCATCAGTGTTTTATAGTTTATAGAGATCTTTCATGTCTTTGATTAAGTCAGTTCCTAGGTGTTTAATTTTATGTGTGGCTATTATAAATGGGATTACTTTTTAAATTTCTTTTTCATATTGTTCACTGTTGGCATATAGAAATGCTACTGATTTTTGTATGTTAATTTTGTGTCCTGTAACTTTATTACATTTGTTTGTTAGTTCTAGTAGTTTTCTTTTTAACTCTTTAGGTTTTTCCAAATATAAGATCATATCACCAGCAAACAGGAATAATTTGACTTCTTCCTTTCCAATTTAGATGCCCTTTATGTCTTTCTCCTGTTTAATTGTTCTAGCTAGGACTTCCAGTACTATGTTGAATAACAGAAGGTTCTTTTATAATCCTTCTCAGAGATAATAATTCTGCTTTCAAAAACTAAATATTAAATTTTGTCATCTTAAATATCATATGAATTAAATCATATTATAATAACTTGTGTGTCCTCTTTCATTCAACATATTATCTGTGAGAATTATCTATGATTTTGCATTTTTCAGGAATACTTTTTGTTGATTTTATAAATGCACTAAAATTCTTCCATTCTCTTTTTTGTAGATGTTTGAGTTGCTCCCAGTTTTATGCTACCATGAATGAGGTCAGTAGAAATATTTTTATACATACTGTTGGCTAATGTAGTCAATTATGTTTTTGTGATATATACCTAAACATAGCATTGTTGGGTCATAAGGTAGAAGTGTGCCAGGCTTAATAGATGTTGTCAAGAGTTACTCACAGTAATTGAAGTAATTTATATTTCTACCAACACTACATGAGGGTTTCAGTTTCTTCACTTTCTTACCAACAGTTGACATTGTCTGTCTTCTTAATTTTAGTTTTTGGTTTTTGCTTGGAGTAAGTTGAAAAATTATTGACATTTTACTTTGCATTTTCTTGATGCATAATGATGTTGAGCATATTTTATATGCTTATTGGCCATTTAGCTATATAACTTTTGCTTGTTCAAGTTTCCCAGTTTTTAAAGTGTGTCTTTGGTTGTTTAATTATGAATTTGTAGGATTCATTTATAACCTGGATATGTATTCTTTGTTAGATATATTTGTTTTATGTATCTTCTTCCTTTTTGTTTTTTTTTGTTTGTTTGTTTTTGGTTTTTTTTTTTTTTTTTGGACTTACCCATTTCAATGAACAAAAGATCTTATTTCAAAGAAGTCCAATTTATCAGTATTTTGATTTTGGGGTGAGCATATTTGTTCTGTTTAACAAATACTTGTTGACCCAAGTTCACAGAATTATTTTCCTATATATTCTTGAAGATTTATTGTTTTACCTTCCATAGACCCGTAGATCTATTTTCCCTTTCAGATTAATTTTTACATATGGCATAAGGAATGAGTCAAAAATTATTTTGTTTTCTATAAGGTTATCTAATTATTCCAGCACTATTTACTTAAAAGATTATTTTTAAAATATTCAGCTAATGTGAACCCTATTTTATAAATCATGTGAATGTATGTTTATACAGTAGTTTCCCCTTATCTGCAGCATATCTGTGAAGGATTTTTATTTTTTTCCTAATATGTAGAAATAAAATTGAATTCTGCATATTTACTTCTAATCTAATGACTTTAGTAGTTTGACTCAGGGGTAGACTGTTTGGATTTAGATCAGTTGACATTTCTGAACTTCTCAAATCCACGAAGTTATGTCTTTCATCAGATTAGATATTAGTCAATATTTTTAAAATGTGGTTTCTGGCCTATTTTCTCTGTTATCCCACTATTAAACTCCAATTATAAGTAGGTTAGATATTTTGGCTCTATGGTATTGTTTTTCTCATATTTTAAATATTTTTCTTACTTTTCTTTACACTTTTTTTTTGTGTGTGTGATAAAGTGTGCTTGTGGAGATTTGCATTATCTTATATTCCTATAAAGATTGTTGAGTTTCTATTTTAGTTTGTAGGTGTTTGCCTTGTTTTATTTTAAAATTGAAATACGAGGGTTTCATCTTGATTCTGTTGATGCTTTACTTTAGGCTATGTTAAGGTGGTTCTATTTTTATTTTGCCTTTACATCTAAGGCACAATCATTTAGAGGTCACAACTGAATACCCATTGTCTTTTGTATTGCATGTAAATTCTATCTGGGCCTGGATTCCAATATATACCATGTCTTGTGCAACCTCTCTTCTTTGCTAGGTCTTCTAGCTGTCTTTTCTATGTGCGTGAAGCTTAGGAATCAACCAAAGTTGGGAGAGAATTTTTTATACAGGTTTTTAGATAATTTTTCTCTGCCACTCTCTCCTGCATATCAAGTTCCAGCTGCATTCGCAAGCCAGAACTCTGTATTTCTTTTGACCAATAAACTTCCACTTTCTATGAAAAATGTATTTTAAAATTCGTTTAAGGAGAAATTCAATGTGAATATTAATCCCCTCTTGTGTGCTTCGTTTGTATTAATCACTAGTGCTTCCTGGTGGTAACAAAATTTGGTTTGGTCCAGCTTTCGTAATTGCCCGGCATGGAGGAGTCAGTCTGATACAGTTACTTTTTAATGGCCCATATTAGTTTTTAAAAGGATACAAAATAAACTGCAAATAACTGCAAACAGCACACTCATATTAAGCTAATTGACATGTGTCTAATTTGTAGAAACAGTAAGAGGTTTCAGTATTTATTGCAAACACTTTACATCAAATACCTCAGTGATTGCTGAATCTCAAGATGAAAACCACCGATAAAAATAAACATTTTGTATTTCAGAATTAAGACCCAAACCTATATACTCACCTTGAGTAACCAATATTACTCACCTTAAGTAATCAATATTAATTAATGTATTCATTCCTTGTTAAATTAGTATTTGTTGATAAACTACTAGTTGCCAAGTAATCTCCAAAAGTGTGTGAAACAATTAGAAAAGAAAGATCAAATTGATAAACTGCATCATAGTTAAGTTTAATTCTACTGTGCAAGATGTCTCATCATTATAGATGTCAAAAATTAATGTATCATTATGTTTTAGAACAAGAAATAACCCTCAAAAAAGTAAATAGGTGAAAGATTAAATAATAAGAAACTGTAGAATAGTGTAGCAAATAGGAAAAGTTTTTAAATATTATAATGTCATACATTGTTAGAAATGTAAAAATATATACACACAGATAAGAAGCTTCTAGGATTGATTAAATCTTTATTTCAAGAAAATAGTAGGCCTGGCGTGGTGACTCATGCCTGTAATCCCAACACTTTGGGAGGCCAAGGCGGGCAGATCATGAGGTCAGGAGTTCGAGACCAGCCTGACCAACATGGTGAAATCTTGTCTCTACTAAAAGTACAAGAATTAGCTGTGTGTGGTGGCATGTGCCTGTAATCCCAGCTATTCAGGAGGCTGAGGTAGGAGAATTGCTTGAACCCCGGAGGTGGAGGTTGTAGAAGGCCAAGATCACTCCACTGCACTCCAGCCTGGGTGACAAAAAAACACAGTATAAGTACAGTTGTTCTCAAGGAAAATCAGGCAATATACATATCCACATTTTAATAATATAGCCTTTGAAATAATTTCATTTTCAAAAATTATCTTACAAACTATTTGATATGCACAAATATACACAAAAAATCACGTTCATCTGACCATTATTTATAATGGTAAAAATAAAAAGCCACCTAGTAAATATTTTCAAGGGACTAGCTATGTGATGAGACTATTTGCAGGTATTCTCAAAATATAGCTAAGATTATGAGAACATTCTGGATGTAGAATGTAAAGTAAAATAAGGTATCAAAAACATTTTCACTATTGTTGTCATTCCTATATTTATATATATATATATTTTTTTTAATTTATTTATTATTATTATACTTTAAGTTCTAGGGTCCATGTGCATAACGTGCAGGTTTGTTACATATGTATACTTGTGCCATGTTGGTGTGCTGCACCCATCAACTCGTCAGCACCCATCAACTCGTCATTTACATCAGGTATAACTCCCAATGCAATCCCTCCCCCATCCCCCCTCCCCATGATAGGCCCCGGTGTGTGATGTTCCCCTTCCCGAGTCCAAGTGATCTCATTGTTCAGTTCCCACTTTTGAGTGAGAACATGCGGTGTTTGGTTTTCTGTTCTTGTGATAGTTTGCTAAGAATGATGGTTTCCAGCTGCATCCATGTCCCTACAAAGGACACAAACTCATCCTTTTTTATGGCTGCATAGTATTCCATGGTGTATATGTGCCACATTTTCTTAATCCAATCTGTCACTGATGGACATTTGGGTTGATTCCAAGTCTTTGCTATTGTGAATAGTGCCGCAATGCACACGTATGTTTATTGCGGCACTATTCACAATATATTTATATTTTAACAAGAAAAATTTTTAAACAGTGTTTTTAATTACTCCCACCCCCACCTTATATTAGGAATGTTCACTACATGATGATGTAATAGGGAGTTATTTTTATAATTAGTTTTTTTTTTTCATTTTGTTTTTTTACTTCAGTAGGTTTTTTGGGAAAAGGTAGTTTTTGGTTACATGAATAAGTTCTTTAGTGTACACTATACCCAATGTGTAGTCTTCTATCCTTTCCCACCAGTCACCATTTTCCCCCAAGTCCCCAGAGTCCAATGTATCATTCTTATGCCTTTGAGTCCTCACAGCTTAGCTTCCACGTGTGAATGAAAACATATGACACTTGTTTTCCATTTCTGAATTACCTTACTTAGAATAGTAGTCCCCAATTTCATCCAGGTTGCTGTAAATGACATTATTTCACTCCTTTTTATGACTGAGTAGTATTCCATGATATATATCTATATCACATTTTCTTCATCCACTCGTTGATTGATGGGCATCTTAACTGGTTTCATACCTTTGCAATTGCAAATTATGCTGTTATAAACATGTGTGTGCAAGCATCTTTTTTGTATAATGACTTCTTTTCATCTGGGTAGATACCTAGTAGTGGGATTACTGGAAGAAATGGTAGATTTACTTTTAGTTCTTCAAGGAATCTTCACGCTCTTTTCCACAGTGGTTGTACTAGTTTACATTCCCACCAACAGTGTAAAAGTGTACCATTTTCACTTCATCCACACCAACATCTTTTTTTTTTTTTTAATTTTTTTATTATGGCCTTTCTTGCAGAAGCGAGGTGGTATCACACTGTGATTTGGATTTGCATTTCCCTGATAATTAGTGATGAGCTTTTTTCTATGTGCTTCTTAGCTATTTGTATATCTTCTTTTGAGAATTATCTATTCATGTCCTTAGCCCACTTCTTGATGGGATTTTTTTTTTTTTTTTTTTTTTTTTTTTTTTTTTGCTGGTTTGTTTGATTTCCTTGTAGATTCCGGATATTAGTCCTTTGTTGGATGTGTAAATTGTGAAGATTTTCTCTCACTCTATGGGTTGTCTGTTAACTCTGTTCATTATTTTTGTTTTACTTTTTTGTTTAATTCAGTCCCATCTATTTATGTTTGCTTTTGTTCCATTTGCTTTTGAGTTCTTGATCATGAAGTCTTTGCTGAAGCCAATGTATACAAGAGTTTTTCTAATGTTATCTTCTAGAATCTTTATGGTTTCAGGTCTTAGATTTATGTCTTTGATCCATCTTGAGTTGAGTTTTGTATAAGGTGAGAAATGAGGATCCAATTTCTTTCTTCTACTTGTGGCTTGCCAATTATCCCAGTACCATTTGTTGAACATGGTGTTTTTTCCCCACTTTACGTTTTTGTTTACTTTGTCAAAGATCAGTTGGCTGTAAGTATTTGGGTTTATTTCTGGGTTCTCTATTCTGTTCCATTTGTCTATGTGCTTATTTTTATACCAGTACCATATTGTTTTGGTGACTATGGTCTTATAGTATAGTTTCATGTCAGGTAATCGATGCCTTCAGATATATTTATATATATTTTTGGCTATGTGGGCTCTTTTTTGGTTCCATATGAATTATAGGATTGTTTTTTCTAATTCTGTGATGAATGATGGTGGCATGTTGATGGGAACTGCATTGAATTTATAGATTGCTTTTGGCAGTGTGGTCATTTTCACAATATTGATTCTACCCATCCATGAGCATGGGGTGTGTGTTTGTTTGTTTGTGTTGTCTATGATTTCTTTCAGCAGCGTTTTGTAGTTTGTGCAGGTAGAGGTCTTGCACATCCTTGGTTAGATATATTCGTAAGTATTTTTTTTTTTTTTTTGCAGCCATTGCGTTCTTGATTTGACTCTCAGCTTGGTCACTGTTGGTGTATAGCAGAGCTACTGATTTATGCACATTAATTTTGTATCCTGAAAGTTCAATGAATTCATTTACCAGTTTTTTTAATAGCTACATTTTATTGTCATCTCTGCTAAATTTATATTTTTGTATATTTTTAAAGCAGCAGCATACTTAGTTAAGAAGTTCAAAAGCATAAATCAGTCCTGGAGGTCTACAGGAATTTTTAGCTGTGGCAATACATATTTGTTTGGTTACCAAAGAGATACTTTATTGAATACTGCCTTTTAAAGGTAGTGACAAGATTTTGCCTACCTTCCAAGATGTTAAATTAAGGGTTCAGGTTTTAAGAAAACTTATTATTCATTCTACAACTTCCCCTAACAAAGGTATTATCTACTATCTTTCTGTCTATCCTTCACCTACTGATCTGTTCATAAATTTATATTGATGAAAATAGAAATGGTTAAAACCAAATCTGCTTTGACAATAACGTGTTAGAAGATGATTAAGAAGTTCAACCCATGATTGTGTATGCTTTATTATACAAAAATTAAGCACACAGCAAACAACCTGGCATGTGACAAACAGTTAAACTGTTTGTGAAATAAGTGGATGCACTAAACCTACTAAGGAATTTTCTAGGAATCTTCACGTGACAACATACATGGGAAGCAGTTATGTCACTCAGAATCTTTTTAGTTTTTCTTTCCAAGGTCACCATTTCTACAGCTTCTGACCAGAAAGCCCCACTTCCTTGTTGCTATGGAACGTTATCTCGCAACTGGGATTTTTTAGATAATTGTTATTTTTCAGAAGGCATTAATTATTGCCCAATTTAAAAATTCTAACATCACACTTTAAGTAGTTTAGGTACTATCACTCACATCAGAACCTCAGGTTACCTGAAAATAAAACTTCGTTTCTTTCTGACAATCTAGATCTTTCAAAAATACAATGTTATCAAGTGAAAGCCAAACAGGACATTAAGACTCTTGATACTACTTGACAAAGAGGGTTCTGCATCTTGAGGCGTCATTTTTTTTAATGAATTCTCTGGTGTGCTGTAGTTAATATGATATTGTATGTAAACATATACATAATATATTCATACAGAGAATACAGTAATGTTAAATATAACACAAGGTAATTTTATTTTATGTGCTTTGTGGCCTTTATTTCACGTATATGTTTGTAAGGAGAAAGATCACAGAAACTGAAACCCCAGAATCAGTTATTGCATTCAGGATTCCAAAAACTGAAAATGAAATATCAAGTTCCTACCACCAAATAAGAGCATTCCATAAATGGAAGGCAAATAATCCCTTTCAATTGCCTAATTTAAGATAGGTTCTTTGGGGAGAAGAATATTGCAAATAGAAATGTAGTGTTGAAAAAAAGCATTTTATTTTCTGGATCTATTTGCTTTCTGATAAGTAGAACAAGGATTTCATAGCACTGGAAAGTGTGAAAAGCTTATATAGACATTAATAATACCATAATTTTATTTTTAATTGAAAAAAAGTTTAGAATATGCACTTTTAGACATATATAATGTCTTTGTAGGTCATCAATTCAAAGCTTCATTTTAATCTATTAGGAAATGATGCCTGGAACAATGAAGCTCATCTCTGACTACATAGCCAACCAGTGACTATGACAGTACTAAAGCTAAAATCTACATTTTAACCAGTGTTCCTGCCACGGCACAAAAAAACTACATTTTTGACTCAGTGCTTCTACTGCCACATTAAACTCCTACATTATGAAGGAAAGAAATATTTGGTTGAATGAAGCACGTTACAATAAAAATGAAGACATTGAAGGAAAATTGATACAGTGTTGCAAGATAGTGGCAGAACTTGGAATCAGAAACAGCAGGGTGATACTCCTGTACATTATTTTCTCACAGCCTGTTACTTAAAAATACCATTTTAACTACAGCACACCAAATGTCCATTTAAAAAATTACAACTCAGTTATACATATGCAAGGTTTACTCTAAAACTAATAACAGCCAACGTTTTTGAAAGGCTGCTATGAAATAAATGGATGATAAATGCAATAAATGTGTTAAAGGAAAAACTACAAATTTAGAAGAGTGTATTTGAGCAAATAAATCGTTTATGAACAAGGCACTGCCCTGAACCAGTATTTAGAAAGCCCCACCCAGCAATGTGTACAGGCAGTATTTATCCACAGGGGGAAAAGAAAAGTAACATAAATAGCCTGATTGGTTATAGCTTGACGTTTGCCTTATTTGGACATGTCTGAGCAATTTGCAGCCTGTGATTGGCTGAAAGCGTGGGTGTTATGATTGGCCGTGACCCAGTTACTTGTTACAAGAATATACTTTCAAGTTAGGTGAGGTCGTAGTTTTATTTTTCTGGATTTGTTTTTCTAGTAGAATTCTCCTTTTATTTTGTATGTATGTATTTATTTTTTTGAAGACAGCATTTAATAAAATTTAAGTAATGCCTAAGTGCTTGAGCTCTGCTGGTTTACTAATACATTTTTTAAATTATACTTTAAGTTCAGGAGTACATGTGCAGAATATGCAGTTTTGTTACATAGGTATACATGAGCCATGGTGGTGTGCTGCATCCTCAACCCATCACCCGCATTAGGTATTTCTCCTAATAGTATCCCTACCCCAGCCCCCCACCCCCTGACAGCCCCCAGTGTTTGATGTTCCCTTCCCTATGTCCATGTGTTCTCATTGTTCAACTCCCACTATGAATGAGAACAAGCAGTGTTTGGTTTTCTGTTCTTGTGATAGTTTGCTGAGATTGATGGTTTCCAGCTTCATCCATGTCCCTGCAAAGGGACATCCCTTTTTATGGCTGTATAATATTCCATGGTGTATATGTGCCACATTTTCTTTATCCAGTCTATTATTGATGAACATTTGGGCTGATTCCAAGTCTTTTCTATTGTGAATAGGGCCGCAATAAACATACATGTGCACGTGTCTTTATAGTAGAATGATTTCTAATCCTTTACATATAAACCCAGTAATGAGAATGCTGTGACAAATGGTATTTCTAGTTCTAGATCCTTGAGGAATCACCACACTGTCTTCCACAATGGTTGGACTAATTTACACACCCATCCCTACTTCTCCATATCATCCCTACTTCTCCATATCATCTCCAGCATCTCTTGTTTCCTGACTTTTTATTGATCACCATTCTAACTGGCATGAGATGGTATCTCATTGTGGCTCTGATTTGCATTTCTCTAATGGCCAGTGATGATGATGAGCATTTTTTCATATTTTTGTTGACTGCATAAATGTCTTCTTTTGAGAAGAGTCTGTTCATATCCTTTGCCCACTCTTTGATGGGGTTGTTTTTTCTTGTAAATGTGTTTAAGTTCTTTGTAGATTCTGGATAGTAGCCCTTTGTCAGATGGATAGATTGCGAAAATTTTCTAGCATTCTGTAGGTTGCCTGTTCACTCTGATGATAGTTTGTCTTGCTGTGCAGAAGCTCTTTAGTTTAATTAGATCCCATTTGTCAATTTTTGTTTTTGTTGCCATTGCTTTTCGTGTTTTAGTCATGAAGTCCTTGCTCATGCCTATGTCCTGAATATGTAGCCATGAGGAAATATACTTATTATTACCGTCTCTAGCTTAAGTAATGCTAAAGGAGAAAATATGATTATAAGTATTTGTAAGTATTTTGGTATGATGACAGTTGTTTTTGAATGTCTTCTCTGCCTAGCTGTAGCTAATCAAAAAAAGCTAAATCTTATCATTTAAATAGGTGACCTTAGTTATATAGGATGGCACTTAGCTTAATAATTTCAATTTTCTTCATTCATTCTACTAAATTGCTCCAACTGTAATATTGCTACACTGTACTTTACATGAGGAGCAATATTATAGCATTCAAAACAAATATTTACCCTGTTTTATCTTTCATGGATTTTTCAAAAAGAATACAACTTATTAACAAGTAGTCAAACAAACGCAAATTGCAAATGCTTTCTTTCATCATGATTTTTAAGTATGTTCTGGCTCCTAATATGGCAATTTTGCCTACTGAAATTTTCATTCTAACCTAAGGTATTTGGTAGAAAGATGCTTAACACTTACTTCCGAGTGGCATTAGCTCAATTGCCCAGTTTGTAGGAGACAACCAAAGCTAACCTTTATTATCATGTTTTACTGTTTATAAAATGCTTCATGTATGGCCCTATTTGATTCCAGGATCTTAAATCCCATTTCACAGAAAAGAGGCAGTGACAAAAATTTATCTGTGCATATAATTAATTAGTGAGAGAACAGGGACTTGAGTCTGTGTTTTCTAAACTCAGTCTCCTGTTTTTGTATTAGTCAGTCCACTTCACCCTGCAGTCTCACAGCCTATGCCCTTGTCATAAAACTCCTTTGCCTGACTACGTTTACTGTGTATGTATGTAAAGAAGCTGGTATCAAATCCTCCCATTATGAGCATGGTAAAAATCCCAACGCTTTCAAATGTTCACTGTTCATAAACATTCATTAATTGGAAACAAGTACCAAAACATGCTGGATTTTATTAGGCTCTGAAGTATAAAGAGGAGAGAGAATTTAGATGCATGAAGAAAACTGCCCTTCTGAAAATGCTACAAGTAACTGCAATTCCTTAGACAGTAACACTTTCCAGGTTTATCTACATGGAACTCTACAATCCCAGAATGAACATATTCCTATAAAATGAAGTATCCTAAAAGCAAAGAAAAAGAGGAAAAAGGTTCTGGCACTGGTGGGTTGGTTATAACTCTAAAGAAGATGCAGTTGACCTAGAGAAAACTTTGATATGGAAAATAGCTCAGATTTATCCCAATGCCTCTCACAATTAGCTCTTTTACTAAATGGGCCTATTTATCTCAATATTTCCAAGATAATTCTTTGTGGCTCAGTGATAAATAGCAAGGCACCATCTGCACATAAAATCTTTTTATGTTCTGATTCTCTTGTTATTGTATCTTGATGCTAATACTATTCTTAAGGCCATGTATGCACTGGTAAAGAAGTAGGTGCATACTTCTTGTGGACTTTTGGTTAAATTTACAACACTAAAAGTGTATTTCCTAATTTTACCTTTTGTGGGAAATTCATCTTCTGGGAAAATTAACAAAAAGTAAGGATCTGTGGTCCACTACAAGTAGCAGCTCCAGTTTACTTGTACTGGGGTCGTATAGAAAATTTAGATAGCATACAGTTAAATGATTTAGATGGAAGAATACTGAAGATGTATCTTATAGGTAACTTTTTTGTATAATTGTATAGTAGTTTCAAGTAATTTTGAATTGCATGACACTGACTGTCAGGGAAAAGAAAACGCATGAATGCGATAAACTGTTTTCATGTTATTTATGACCAAATGGGGAATTTAATTCATTATGATATTGCACCAAAATGACTCAGTGAATTGATAACCATAGTGTATTTTATTTCTTATTATGAGAGAGGAACAATATATTTCATGCTAAATTTTGTTAATACTGCGCTCAAATGTGTGATCAGTATAATTCATATCCTTCTATGGGGCAATGGCTTTCACCATAGGGCTGAGGGTACATACATTGTAATAAACGTTGTATACATTTGTTGAAGTATCTGAATTTCCATTTCACAAAAATATACAGATGTGCAGATGCACTGATCGACTTGTTAAAGTTTTTTTGTTGTTGTTTTATGTCTCTATTGACTTTTCTTTTCTCTCATGCTTAAAAGTTACTATTCTACACATTTATAGAATAGGAGGCCATACTCCAGTATTTATTATCTCCTGTTCCTTATTTCTTTGTGTGGGTATCTGCTAAATGGGAACAGCGTGGGCATTATCTTCATAAACTTTCTTTTCATGTGCCATTAGGCTTCAGCATCATTCATGCATTAATTCATTCATTCATTTATTTTTTTAAAAATCTCATGAATATACTCTGTACTATGTATCTTGATAAGCAGATACACCTCTATGTAAAAAATTATTAAGACCTTGTGCTGTAAATATGATAACCTCTATTTTACAAAAGAGAAAGGAGGACCAAAAAACTTAAGTAATTTGCCCAGAGACACATATCCAGTGAATGAGAAAGAATCAATTAGAAAGTTAATCTTCCAAAATTAAGACTAGGGTCCTTTGAATCATTTCCAGTTGCTTCAAATGAATGCTACAACTATATTCAGACATTTCTTTATGATGGGAGAATTAAAAGTGAATGTTTAAGGTCTTAGAATACAGAAAAGAGGTAGAAGAATATTCTTCAAATTTTAGTGGGCTGAGCAGTAACTACTACAGACGTAGCTAGAGCACAAATTCCAGAGAAATGACATCAGCAAAATGGCAAAGTCGGTGGCTCCAAGCTCTTGTGCCCTTATAGAAAAATATATATGAAATATATATACACACATATATATGTATATACACACACATATATTCACACACACACTCACACACACACATAAAGGCAGACATGTCAGTATCAACATTGTCAGAACTTTGGAAAATATTCAAAGATTTATAACAACCTTGCCTTTTTTAATAAAGAAAATGCCAACTTGAAAACAGTAGGAAAGCTTTCCCATATTTAAACATTCCCTTGCCTCACTGTTTCCCTAGAATGACAGCAATCTGGAAGCAGTGATAGCCCATGTTTCCATCGTGGAATTCTGGTTCCAGCTTCTGGACCAAGAAGAGCAGATCTTATTTGTTCTTGTCTGTTCTAATATGTCTGAAGCCACCTAAAGCATTGATGCAAGTGCTCACCTTTGTTTTGGCTATATCAGAACTCAGGCCAGAAAAGTGGTGTGCATAGGTAGAAAATGCTGCAAGGTGAAATAACCTGAAAATGACTGAGACAAAAGATTATGGTTGAGAAATACATTAGATTAAAAAAAAAGAAGAAGAAGAAAGCAAGCACTGGAGGAAAAGCTGTGAAGATTCTTTGAGAAAGTAGGGCATTCCGAAGCCCCAGTGCATACAGGAGAAATTAGAAAGCTGTGTACACCAAACAACAGTACCCCAGAATATATAACACACACACCAAAAAACAGCATTATAGGGAGAAATTGAATAGGCAGATCTATAATTATATTTGGAGATCTCAATATACCACTTCCAATAATTAATAATTCTATGGGCCAATAATTAATAAAATATCTAGATAAAAGAGCAATGAAGAAGTAAAGGACTTTACCAACACTACAAACAGAGTAGATCTAGCGGACATACATGGAATACTCCCCGCAACGACAGCAGGATACACTTTCCTGTCAAGTGGCTCTGAACCATTCTCCAGAATAGATGATACATTAGGCCACAGAGACGTCTCACTAGATTTTAAAAGATTAAAATCATTTCAAGTATCTTCTGTAATAACAATGGATAAAGCTAGAAATAACAGAAATAAAAGTGAAACATTTACAAATATGTAGAAATTAACACTCTCTTAAACAACTAATAGGTTGAAGAAGAAATCAAAGAAAATTAGAAAATACATAAAGATGAATAAAAATTAAAACATATCAAATCTTTTTTTTTTTTTTGAGACGGAGTCTCACGCTGTTGCCCAGGCTGGAGTGCAGTGGCGCGATCTCGGCTCACTGCAAGCTCCGCCTCCCGGGTTCCCGCCATTCTCCTGCCTCCGCCTCCTGAGTAGCTGGGACTACAGGCGCCCGCCACCGCGCCCGGCTAATTTTTTTGTATTTTTAGTAGAGACGGGGTTTCACTGTGGTCTCGATCTCCTGACCTTGTGATCCGCCCGCCTCGGCCTCCCAAAGTGCTGGGATTACAGGCTTGAGCCACCGCGCCCGGCCAACATACCAAATCTTATGGGACACAGTGAAAGCAGTGCTCAGAGGGAAAATGGTAGCTGTAAACATTTATATTAAGAAAGAAAGATCTCAAATCTATAATATTATACTTTGAGGAACAAGAAGGAGATGAGCAAACTAAACTGAACATTAGCAGAAATAAGGGAATAATAGGGATTAGAGGAGAGTTATGGAAAATGGAAAAACAGTATTGTGGTCAGAGCAAGTTGGTGCAACAGAAGCCTACACCATTGATCTTCCCAGTAGGAACACAAAATTTTAACAACTATCTGCACATAGGAAAGCACCATCACAAGAACCAAAAATCAAGTGACAATTATAGTACCTGATTTTAGTTTTATATCTCTGAAAAAGGCATAGAAGACAGTTGGAGAGACAGTCTTGTACAGCCAAAGCCAACCCTTTCTCCATCCCCTGGCAACAGCTGTGTGGCATGGAGAAAGAGTCTATTCTTTTGTAGGAGAGAGGCACAGTGGCTGGGGGACTTTACATTGAACTCAACACTGCCCTGTCACAGTGGAAAGCAAAGCCCAGCATCCATGCCCAGAAGGAGCATTTGGGCCAGGCCTTGCCAGAGGGGAATCAATCACCTATCCCAGCAGTCAGAGCTCAAGTTCCTTGGCAAGTCTTGCTACTGTGGGCCAAAGTGTTCTGTGATCCTACATAAACTTGAAAGGCAGCCTAGGCCACAAAGGCTGCAACTCCTAGAAAACTCGTAGTGCTGGGCTCTGCTCAGACCTGGTGAACTAGGATGGCATGTGACCTAGGGAGACAACAGCTTGGGTGGCTGGTGGAAGGCTTGTGCCACCCCTGCTCTAACCCCAGGCAGGGAAGCTCACAGCAGCAAACGTTTCACCATTTTGACTGCTTTCTGCTTATGAGGAGGAAAGTGAAGGGTAAAGAGAACTTTTTTCTTGTATCTTAGATACCAGCTCAGCCACAGTGGGATAAGGCACCAGGCAGAGTCGCTAGGACCCCACTCTAATCTCTAGCTTCTGGATGACATGTCTGGATACATACACTGTGAGCCAAAAGGGAACTCACTGCCTAAAGGAAAGAATCCAGTTCTGGCAGGGCTCATCACCTGATGACTAAAGAGTCCTGAATTACCAGCAGTGATACCAAGTGTTGGCTTTGGGTTCTGAGATGTGCTGACTTCAGATATGACTCAGCATATTTCCAGTTGTGGTGGCTATGGTGAAAGACCCCTTCTGTTTGAGAAAAACAGAGGGAAAATTAAAGGGAACTTTGTCTTACACCTCAGGAATCATATTGACCACAGTAGAGTAGAGCATCAAGCAGGCTCATGGTGTCTCCAAGTCCAGGCATATGCTCTTAGACAGCATTTCTGAACTGGTCCTGGGTCAGAGGGGAGACCATAACCCCGAAGGGTGAACCCCAGACGTGGCAGCGTTCACCACAAGCTGACTAAAGAGCCCTTGGGTCCTAGGAGAACATCAGTGGTGGCCTAGCAGAACCCCCGGTGGGGCAGTGATTGTGCTGGTCACAGAGAGAGGTTCCCCTGCCTATGGAAAGGGGAAGGAGGAATGTAAAGGACTTCGTATTGTGTTCTGAGTGCCAGCTTAGCCACAGTAGAATGGAATATTAGGTAAAATTCTAAGATTTTGTATTCCAATCCCTGATTACCAGACAGCATCTCTGGACCTGCCCAAGGCCTGGGGGAACTAAATACCGTGAAGGAAAGGAAACAAACCTGGCTGGTTTCACTACCTGCTCATCGTAGAGCCCTGGGACCCTGAGTGAATCTAGTAGTGGTTGGAGAGGGCCTTGAGTGAGACCCAGTGCTGTGCTGACCCAGTTAGGTCTGACCCAGAGCAGTCCTAGGGGTGCTTACATCACCATACCTCCAGTTCTGGGCAGCTTAATGCAGAAAGGAAGACTCTTTTTGTTTGGAGAAAGCAAGGGAAAAGAAGAAGAGTCTCTGCTTGGTAATCCAGAGCATACTTCTGGATCTTATCCGAGGCTACCAAGGTGGAACCTCTATAAGTCTGCATAAATCACAGTGTTATTAGGCTGGGGTCCAAGCTCCTTCAAATACCTGGAAAGTCTTCTCAAGAAGGAAGGGCACAAACAAGTCCAGACTGTGAAGAATAGAATAAATAACAATTCAATGCCCAGACACCTTCAAACATCTACAAGTATTAAGATTATCTAGGAAAACATAACCTCAGCAATGAAACTAGATAAAGTACCAGAGATCAAGCCGGGAGAAACAGAGATAGGTGATTTTTTTTTTTCAAACAGATAATTTAAAATAGTTGTGTTGAGGAAACTCAAAGAAATTCAAGATAACTCAGAGAAGGAGTTCAGAATTCTCTCACATAAATTAAACAAAGAGATTGAGATAATTTAAAAAAATCAAACAGAAATGCTAGAATTGAGAAATGTAACTGACATGTTGAAGAATGCATCAGAGTCTCTTAATAGTAGAACTGCACAAGCAGAAGAAAGAACCAGTGAGGTAGAAGATAGGCTATTTAAAAATACACAGTCAGAGAAGACTAAAGAATAAAAGAGTAACATTGATGCATGCCTACTAGATCTAGGAAACAGTCTTTAAAGGGCAAACATAAGAGTTATTAGCTGTAAAGAGGAGGTAGAGAAAGATGTAGGGGTAGAAAGTTTATTCAAAGGGATAATAACAGAGAGTTTATTTTTATTTATTTTGATAGAGCCTCACTGTTTTTGTTGTTGCTTATTTGCTTTTTTTGTTTGTTTTGTTTTGTTTTTGTTTTTGTTTTAGACAGAGCCTCACTGTGTCACCCTGCCGAGGCTGGAGTGCAATGGTGCAATCTTGGCTCACTGCCACTTCCATGTCCCAGATTCAAGCAATTGTCATGCCTCAGCCTCCAGAGTAGCTAAGACTATAGGCATGTGCCATTGCACCAGGCTAATATTTGTAATTTTAATAGAGACAGGATTTCGCCATATTAGCCAGGCTGGTCTTGAACTCCTAGCCTCAAGCGATCCACTCACCTTGGCCTCCCAAAGTGCTGGGATTACAGGTGTGAGCCACTGTGCCCAGCCAGAACTTTCAAACCTGGAGAAAAATATCAGCATTCAAGTACAAGAAGGTTATAGAACACCAGATTTAACCCCCCAAAAAACTACATCAAGGCATTAATAATCAAACTCCCAAAGGTCAAGGAATTAAAAAGGGTCCTAAAAGCAGCAAGAGAAAATAAACAAGTAACATACAAAGGAGCTCCAATACATCTGGCAGCAAACTTTTCAGTGGAAACCTTAAAGGCCAGGTGAGAGTGGCATGACATATTTAAAGTGCTGAAAGAAAAAGTCCTTTATCCTAGAAGAATATATACAGTGAAAATATCTTTCAAGCATGAAAAAGAAATAAAGACCTTCCCAGACAAACAGAAGCCGAAGGATTTTATAAACACCTGATCTGTCCTACAAGAAATGCTAAGGCAGTTCTTTCATCTGAAAGGAAAGAATTTTAGTAACAAGAAGATGTCATTTGAAGTTACAAAACTCACAGGTAATTGAAAGCACACAAAAAAATACAGAATATTATAAGACTGTAATTGCAGTGTGTGAACTCCTGTTTCCTTAAGTGGAAAGACTAAATGGTGAACTAATTAAAAAATGACTACAACCACTTTTCAAAACATAGACATTACAATAAGACATAAAGAGAAGCTGAGAAACTACAAAATATTAAAAGCAGAGAGATGAAGATAAAGTGCAGAGTTTTTATTAGTTTTCTTTGTATTCATTTCTTTGCTTACTCAATCAGTGTTAAATTGTCATCAGTTTCAAATAATGCGTTGTAAGATTATTTTTGCAATTCTCATGCCTACCTCAAATTGAAGAACATAATGGATAAAAAATAAAGAGCAAGTAATTAAATTATATCACCACAGAAAATCACCTTCACTAAAAGTAAGACAGGAAGGATTGAAAAAAAAAAAAAAAGAGAAAACCACACACACACACACACACACACACACACAAAAAAAAAAAAAAAAAACAAAACAAAAACAAACAAACAAACAAACAAAAACCCAGAAAACCAATTAGGAAATGGCAGGAATAAGTAAATCCCTACTTATCAATAATAACATTAAATGTAAATGGACTACACTTTCAAATAAAAACAAAAGAGTCACTAAATGGATGAAACAAAAAAGATGCAATGATCACCTGCCTATGAGAAACAATCCATCTATAAAGATACAAAAAGAATGAAAATAAAGGAATAGAAAAATGCATTATATGACAATGGAAACAGAAAAAAGCAGGAGTAGCTATATTTATATCAGACAAAATAGACTTCAAGACAAAAACTGTAAGAAGAGACATTATATCATTTATATAATAATAAAAGAAGTAAGCCAAAGGATATAACAATTATAAATATATATGCACCTGACACTGGAGCATTCAGATATATAAAGCAAATATTGTTATAACCAAAGAGAGAGATTGACTCCAATACAGTAATAGATGGAGACTTCAACAGCTCACTTTCATTATTTAACAGATTATCTAGACAGAATATCAACTAGGAAACATCAGACTTAATCTACTCTATACAACAAATGTACCTAATAGATGTTTATCAAACATTTTAATCTATGGCTGCAGAATATATATTCGTCTCCACAGCACACAGATCAGTCTCAAAAATAGACCATATGTTAGGTCAAAAACAGGTCTTAAAAGCTGTATATGACTGACACAGAGCTAAAATCACACTGAATGGGGAAAACTTGAAAGCCTTTCCTCTAAAATGTAGAACATCACAAAGAAGTCCTCTTTCACCACCATCATATGACAGTGCTAGAAGTCCTTGTTAGAGCAATCAGAGAAGAGAAAGAAATAAAGGGCATCCAAATTGGAAAGGAAAAAGACATGTTAGCTTTTTCTTGCAGATGATATGATCTTATATTTGAAAACACCTAGAGACTCCACACACACAAAAAACAAACCTATTTGAACTGATAAACAAATTCAGTAAAGTTGCACAACACAAAATCAACATACAAAAATCAGTAGCATTTCTGAATGGCAACAACAAACACCCTGAAAAAAAAAAACCTAGAAGATAATCTCATTTACAGTAACTACAAATAAATTTAAATATCAAGAAATTAACTGAAGTGAAAGATCTCTACAATGAAAACTATATAACACTGATAAAAGAAATTGAAGACACCAGAAAATGAAAAGCTATTCCAGGTTCACGAATTGGAAGAATAAATATTATTAAAATGCTCATACTGCCCAAAGCAATCTACAGCTTTATTGCAAAACTTATCAGAGTACCAATGACATTCTTCAGAGAAAAAAATTCTAAAATTTATGTGAAACCATAAAAAAAACAGAATAGCAAAGCTATCCTAAGCAAAAAGAACAAAACTGGAGGAATCACATTAACTGACTTCAAATTATACTACAGACATATAGTAAGCAAAACAGCAAGCTGCTATCATAAAAAACAGACACATAGACCAATGGAACAGAATAGAGAATCCAGAAACCAATCAACACACATACAGTGAACTCATTTTTGACAAAGATGCCAATAACATCCACTGGTAAAGAGACAGTCTCTTCAGTAAATCGTACTGAGAAAACTGGAGATTTATATGCAGAAGAAGGAAACAAGACTCTATCTCTTGCCATATACAAAACCAAATCTAAATGGATTAAAGACTGATTTAGATTTGGATTTCATACTGTTCTCACACAGTATGAAACTGTGTCTGGAATTGGTGGATTCTTGGTCTCACTGACTTCAAGAATGAAGCCGCGGACCCTCGTGGTGAGTGTTACAGTTCTTAAAGATGGTGTGTCCAGAGTTTGTTCCTTCAGATGTTCAGACGTGTCTGGAGTTTCTTCCTTCTAGTGGGTTGTGGTCTTGCTGACTTCAGGAGTGAAGCTGCAGACCTTTGCAGTGAGTGTTACAGTTCATAAAGGTGGCACATCCGAGTTGTTTGTTCCTCCTGTCCAGAGCTGTTCTTCCCTCCCGGTGGGTTCCATAACACGGGGCCACACCTCAGTGGCTTGAAGCAGCAGGAAGTAACTAGAGCGGTCATCAGCCAAATTCCCAACAGCAGTTGGGGTGTCCTGTTTAGAGGGGGGATTGAGAGGTGACAACATGCTAGCAGCCCTCACTCACTCTCAGCACCTCCTCGGTCTCAGCTCTGCTCTGGCCATGCTCGAGGGCTCCTTCAGCCCATTGCTGCGCTGTGGGGGCCCCTCTCTGGGGCTGGTCAAGGCCAGAGCTGGCTCCCTCTGCTCACAGGGAGGTGTGGACGGAGAGGCTGGGTGGGAGCTGGGGCTGCCCGTCATGCTTGCAGGCCGGGGCAGGTTCCAGGTGAGTGCAGGCTCCATGGGGCAGGCCAGGGCCTGCTGGGCTTGATATAAGGCTGGGTCCTGTGTGTGGACTGCTGTTCCCTCTTTGCAGGGTTGTTGGCCACGATGGCGGGTCTCCCTCTCTTTCTCGCTTCGTGTCTTTTCCTCTTGGTTGTCTGGGACGAGCTCCCTCTGGGCTGCCAGAGTGCCCAGGATAAGTGCCTCAAAGTCCCACAGGTGAGTGCCAGTGAGAGGTGAAACCGACTGGGCTTCTGGGACAGATGGAGACTTGGAGAACTTTTCTGTCTAGGTAAAGGATTGTAAACTCACCAGTCAACACTCTGTGTCTAGCTAACAGATTGTAAATGCACCAATCAGCATTCTGTGTCTAGGTAATCAGGTGAGGACTTGGAGAACTTTTCTGTCTAGCTAAAGGATTGTAAATGCACCAATTAGCACTCTGTGTCTAGCTAAAGGTTTGTAAATGCACCAATCAGCACTCTGTCAAACGGACCAGTTATCTATAAAATGGACCAATGAGCAGATTGTGGGTGGGGACAGATAAGGGAATAAAAATGCAGTCCACCCGAGCCAGCAGGGCAACCTGCTGGAGTCGCCTTCCATGCTGTGGAAGCTTTGTTCTTTCACTCCTTGCAATAAATCTTGCTTCTCCTTGCTCTTTGGGTCCACACCACCTTTATGAGCTGTAACACTCACAGCGAAGGTCTGCGTCTTCAGTCCTGAAGCCAGTGAGACCACGAACCCACTAGAAGGATTGAACAACTCCAGACATGCCGCCTTCAAGAGCTGTAACACTCACCGCGAAGGTCTGCAGCTTCATTCCTGAACTGAGCAAGACCACGAACCCACCAGAATGAAGAAACTCCGGATACATCTGAACATCTGAAGGAACAAACTCTGGACACACCATCTTTAAGAACACTAACACTCACCACGAGGGTCCGCGGCTTCATTCTTGAAGTCAGTGAGACCAAGAACCCACCAATTTGGGACACAAAGCTACTACAAGAATACATTGGGGAAACTCTTTGGGACTTTGGTCTGTGCAAAGACTTCTTGAGCAATACCCCAAAAGCACAGGCAACCAAAGAAAACATGGACACATGGAATCACATCAAGTTAAAAAACTTCTACACAACATAGATAATAACCAACAAAGTGAAGACACAATAACAGAATGGGAGAAAATATTTGCAAACTACCCATCTGACAAGGGGTTAAGAACTACAATGTATAAGGGGCTCAAGCAACTCTATAGGAAAAAAACTAATAATCTGCTTTTAAAATGGGCAAAAAATTTGAATAGATATTTCTCAAAAGAAGACATATGAATGACAATCAGGCACATAAAAAAGTGCTCAGTGTTATTTATAATTAGAGAAATGCAAACCAAAACTACAATGAGAGATATCATCTCAATCTAGATAAAATGGCTTTACCCAAAAGACAGGCAATAAATAACAAATGCTGCAGAAGAGATGCACAAAAAAGAACCCTCCTACACTGTTGGTGTGAATGTAAATTTGTACAACCACCATGGAAAACAGTTTGAAGATTCCTCAAATAATTAAAAATAGAGCTACTGTATGATCCAATAATTTCACTGCTGAATATATACCCAAAAGAAAGGGAATCAGTATATTGCAAAGATATCTGCACTCTCATGTTTATTGCAGCATTGTTCCCAACAGCCAAGATTTGGAAGCAACTTAAAGGTCCATTGAGAGATGAACAGATAAAGAAAATGTACTTATGCACAGTGGAGTACTATGGAGCCATAAGAAGAATGAGATTCTGTCATTTACAACAACATGGATGGAACTGAAGGTCATTATGTCAAGTGAAATAAACCAGGCAGACAAACATCACATGTTCTCATTTATTTCTGAGACATAAAATACAAAAGAGACATTCTTCTGGATGGTTACCAGGGACTGGGAAGGATAGTGGGTATGTGTGGGGGGCAGTTAGGATGGTTAATGGGTACAAAAAATAGTTATTAAGAATGATTAAGACCTAGTTTTTGATAGCACAACACAGTCAATATATTCAATAATAACTTAATTATACATTTAAAAATAACTAAAAGACTATGATTGGGTTGTTTGTAACACAAAGGTTAAATGCCTGTGGGGATATATATACTCCATTTTCCATGATGTGATTATTATGAATTCTGGGCCTGTTTCAGAGTCTCTAAGGTACCCCTAAATATATAAACCTTCTATGTACCCACAAATTTAAAAATTAAAGAAATAAAATGTAGAAAAACAATGTAAAAAGCTGGTTTTCGTGTTTTTTGTTTGTTTGTTTTTTTACTTTTAGTTTCAGAGGTACATGTGTAGATTTGTTTTATAGATAAAATGTGTGTCATATGGGTTTGATGTACACATTATTTTGTCACCCAGTTAATAAGCACAGTACTCAATAGATAGGTTTTTGATCTGCACACTCCTCCCACCCTCCACTCTCCAGTAGGCCTTGGTGTCTATTGTTCCCTCCATTGTGTTCATGTGTACTTGATGTTTAGCTCCCACTTACAAGGGAGAAATATAGTATTTGGTTTTCTGTTTCTGTGTTCACTCAGAAAAATAGCCGTCAGCTCCATCCATAGTGCTGAAAAGAACATTGTCTCATTTTTTTATGCCTGCAGAGTATTCCGTAGTGTTTATGGAATTTTTATTTATCCAGTCTACCATTGATGGGCATTTAGGTTGACTCCATGTCTTTTCTATTTTGAATAGTACTGCAGTGAACATATGCATGCATGTATCTTTATGGTAGAACAATTTATATTCCTTTGAGTATATAAAAAACAATGGGATTACTGTGTTGAATGGTAGTTATAAGTTATTTGAGAAATTGCTAAACTACATTCCACAGTGACTACACTAATTTAAATTCCCACCAGCAGTGTTAAGTACTCCTCTACAATCTCACCAGCATCTGTTATTTTTTTACTTTTTAACAATAGCCATTCTGAGTAGCGTGAGATGGTATCCCATTGTGGTTTTGTGTTGCATTTATCTAATTATCAGTGATATTGAGTTTTCTTCATATACTTCTTGGCCATGTGTATGTCTTCTTTTGAAAAGTTTCTGTTCATGTCCTTTGCCCACTTTTTAATGAGAGTTTTTTTTGTTTGTTTGTTTTTAGCTTGTTGCAGTTTTTAAGTTTCTTTTTTTTCTTTGAGGTAGAGTCTTGCTCTGTCACCCAGGCTGGAGTGCAGTGGCATGATCTCGTTTAAGAATGGCTTAAATCCATTCTTCTGCCTCAGCCTCCCCAGTAGCTGGGATTATAGGCACGCACCAACATGCCCAGCTAATTTTTGTATTTTTAGTAGAAACGGGGTTTCACCATGTTGGCCAGGCTGGCCTCGAACTCCTGACCCCCTGATCTGCCTGCCTTGATCTCCCAAAGGGATTAGGGGCTTGAGCCACAGTACCCAGCCTTAAGTTTCTTATAGATTCTAGATATTAGACTTTTGTCAGTTGTATATTTTGCAAATATTTTCTCCCCTTCTGTAGATTTGCTATTTATTCTGTTGATAATATCATTTTCTGTGCAGAAGCTCTTTAGTTTAATTAGGTCCCATTTGTCAATTTTTGTTTTTGTTGCAATTGCTTTTGTCATCTTTGTCATGAAACCTTTACTGAAACCTATGTCCAGACTGGTATTTCCTAGGTTGATTTCAACTGTTTCTATAGTTTTAGTTTTCGCATTTAAGTCACTAGTCTATCTTGAGTTGATTTTTGTTTATGGTGTAAGGAAGACATTCAGTTTCAATGTTTTGCATACAACTAGCCAATTATCTTAACACCATATATTTAATAGGGAGTCTTTTCCCCATTGCTTGTTTATGTTGACTTTCTTGAGATCACATGGTTGTACCTGTGCAGCTTTATTTCTGGGCTCTGTATCATGTTCCTTTGATACGTGTCTGTTTTTGTACCAGTGGCATGCTGTTTTGGTTATCGTAGCCTTATACTATAGTTTGAAGCCAGGTAATATCATGCTTCCAACTTTGTTCTTTTTGCTTAGGATTGATTTGACTAGTTGAGCTCTTTTTTTGTTTCATATAAATTTTAGAAGAGTGTTAGCAAAATCTGTGAAGAATGTCATTGGTATTTTGATAGGAATAGCATTGAATCTGTAAATTGCTTTTGGCACTATGGCCATTTTAACAATATTGATTCTTCCTATCCACAAGCACAGATTGAGTTTCTACTTGTTTGTGTCATCTCTGATTTCCTTCAGCAGTGTTTTGTAATTTTCACTGTAGAGATTTTTCACCTTCTTGGTTAGTTGTACTTCAAGGTATTTTTTTTTTTCATGACTGTTTTGAATATGTCCTTGATATAGCACTCAGCTTGGACAGTATTGCTGTATAGAAATACTGGTTTTGTACATTGATTTTGTATTCTGCAACTTTGCTGAAGTTGTTAATTAGATCTAGGAGCTTTTGGTCAGAGACAATGGGGTTTTGTAGGTATTGAATTATATCACCTGAAAACAGAGATAGTTTGACTTCCTCTCTCCTTATTTAGATGCCTTTGTTTCTTTCTCTTGCCTGATTGCTCTGGCTAGGGCTTTCAGTACTGTGTTTAATAGGAATGGTGAGAGTGGGCTTCCTTGTCTTGTTCTGGTTTTCAAAGGGAATACTTCCAGCTTTTGCCCATTCATTATGTTGTTGGCTGTGGGTTTGTCATAGACAGCTCTTATTATTTTGAGGTATGTATCTCCAATGCTTAGGTTGTTAGTGTTTTTAACATGAAGAAATGTTGAATGTTATCAAAAGCTGTTTCTGCATCTTTTGAGGTGATCATGTGGTTTTGGTTTTAGTGTCGTTTATGTGATGAAACACATTTATTAAATTGCATATGCTGAACCAACCTTGCAGCCAAGGGATAAAGCCTATTTGATTTTGGTGAATTAGCCTTTTGATGTACTGCTAGATTTGGATGGTTAATATTTTGTTGATGATTTTTGCATCTAAGTTCATCAAGAATATTAGCCTGAAGTTTTCCTTTCCTTGTGTCTCTGTCAGGTTTTGGTTTCAAAATGATGATGGCCTCACAGAGTGAGTTAGAGAGAACATTCTCCTCCTCAGTTTGTTTGAAATAGTTTCACTGGGAATAAATAGTACCAGTGTATCTTCTCTCTATGCCTGGTAGAATTCAGTTGTGCATCTATTTTATACTGGGCTTTTTCTGATGGATAGCCTTTTTATTACTGATTTAGTTTCAGAACTCACTATTGGTCTACTGATGGTTTCAATTTCTTCCTGGTTCAATCTTGGAAATTGTTTGTTTCTAGGTATTTATCCATTACTTGTAGGGTTTCTAGTTTGTGTGCATAGAGATGTTCATAATTTGAAAGTTTATGAGGATTTTAAAAAAATATTTCTGTAGGGTCAGTGGTAATGTTACCTTCATTATTTCTGATTTTGTTTATTTGGACCTCTCTTCTTTTTTTTTTCTTTATTTGTCTAACTAGTGGCCCATCAATGTTATTTATTTTTTTAAAATATCCCTAAATAAAAAAGTAATCTCAAAATTTTTTTAAATAAATTTTCTCAGGTGGACTGGCATTTTACAATAACAAATTAATAATTTATATCTATATTTTAAAGTGATAAAATGTATATCAATTGTCTTTAAGATTAATTTATAATTTATGAATCAATGTAGAGTATGCATAAATTAAAATTAAAAACAAATATTCTACTCAAAATGCTAGGTTTCTTGGATACCTGTAACTCATTATTTAAAAATAAATAAATAAATAAACTAAGCCAGAAATGGACAGACAGGGAGGAAACAGAGAAGAGGAGAGAGAGAGAGAAAGAAGGAAGGAAAGGAAGAAGAAAGGATTGATCTGCAAGTGTTGAATAATTATAAGCATGAAATAGTCTTCTCCTAAAATAAGTTTGATAAAATGTATGTAGATTACATAAGTCCTGTATTCTTTCACATTTACATCTTCAGTGAATGTCTTTGAAAACAGTATCATGAACATCATTGGAGAAAATAGAATGTCTTCAATTGCATATCCTTGGAAACTTAAGGGCAACCAAACAATAATTTTTTTTTATTTGGTCCAGAAACTTATTTGGGGCAAGTTAAACAACATCTTATCAGGGTTGCAGAAGGTGCAATAGCTCCTTTTTTCAGTACCCGGTGCCCTAATTGCTAAGTTCTGAAGACATGTATCATGGCTTTCAATAGAGGACTCGAAAAGCTTATAAAACTAGTAAAACTGAAGGGAAAAACGCTTAAATCTTTATCTTCACAGAACTTGTCTTCAAATACAGACATAATATAAGATGTACATCTTTTTATCCGTCCAGGCTATCTAAAGTAGCCTATCTTTTAAAATATCTTCACCACTATTTATTTCTCTAAAATGTTTCTGTGTAAATCTTCATTATGCTTATTACATCTGAAATTATTTTGTATGTTTCAACTGTGTGTTGAAGGTATCCCATCCCTTAATTGAATGCAAAGTGAATGAGGATTTGGACTTTTTCCATATCACTAGCAAACTGGGATAATACTTAGAACACAGCAAGGTTCAAGAAATATTTTTTAATAATGATAAAGGAAAATGTTATTACCCCCATCATTCTACATACTGAGACTTTTTTTTAACCACAAACCTACGCACCTGGCTCACACTTACTGACTTTTGTCTTTGTTCTATCTCTTTCTCACATGTTTCAGGCATTTTAGAGACTTCCCATCTGATTTTGGTTACTGGTAATTTTCCCATTCTTAAATGTGCTAAATATTCCCAATGACTAACTTTTAAATAACCATATGGTTCTGACCATGACACTGCTATGCTCAATATAATGCCAATAAAATAAAATATTCAAGGCCTCCACAATTTTCTCCATTGTCGGTTTCCAAACACATCATCAATTTCCCTAGAACTTAAGCTCAGGTTCAGTAGAGTTTTCATTGTTTACGTAATTGCAGCAAGAATAACAACTTCAGTCCCACAAGTGCTCCCTATGTACCAGAAACTATGCTAAGCATTTTAAAATCCATTATCTCATATAATCTTCATAACATTCCTGTAATTTAGTTACCATTGTTATATTCACAGTACAGGAATTTTGTCACAGAGCCAAGGAGTGTCAGAGCCAGATTCAAACTCCCATAACTCTAACTTCACATTCTGTTCTTCATGCCACTGTTTCTCTGCTCACAGAACTTTTCCCACCCTTGTTTTCTTGCTGTCCCTGTTTTTGCTGTTTCTCTTTTCCTGCGCATAGAATTTGTTGTATACCCAGCTCTCCAGTTATTTCCATTGAATCAATCAGCTTCAAAGCCTCATTCACATACTACTTTCAGCTTGAAGCCCAAGTTTTAATTAAAATCTTGTACTGTATTTTCATATCTCTTTATACTTCTTATATAGCAATGTCTGTATTCTTTGTTGTGCTATTGTAAGGCCTATGTAGTCCTGCTTTTATAATGCCAAGTATATTTGTATCCCCATTGATGTCTGGTTTCCAAATACATCCATTAAAAATCTCTGAAATGATTATCTTAAGAATGTGAACAACAAACATAAAAGAAAAAAGATCTCAAACATTTCAGTAATATTTCCTCAATTTCTTTTGTTTGAAAAAATTAAAGATGCATATAATGAAATGTCAGAACTTAAGGAGAACAGCAATAGGGAATTGTCCAACTCCATTTCTAATAGCCTTAGCTGGAATCCCAGGGAGGCAAAAAGGCAATTTGCAAGTTAAATCACTAATAAGTCCAAACCCAATTTTGTAATCACTTTTCCAGAGCTGATAAGCTAAGGGTTCATGAGGGAGCTTTGCCTATTTCCTGGGAGACAACAGATAACATGCAAACTCCTGTCATTCTGTTCCTGCCTAAATATGCTAAAATAAGGAAAGAAGATTTATACAGGAAGGAAGATAGGAAGGAAGAAAGTGATAGAAGGAGGAATAAAGGGGGGAGAAACATTAGGAATATAATAAAGTGTATAAATTAAGCATGAGAAAAAGTATATTAATTTTGTTCTCATCTTTCTTTTTATGTACCTGTTAAGTTTCAGTAATTTACACAGTGTCTGTATTAGTCTGTTCTCACACTGCTAATAAAGACATACTTGAGACTGGGTAATTTATAAAGGAAAGGTATTTAATTGACTCACAGTGTAGCATGGCTGGGGAGGCCTCAGGATACTTATAATAATAAAGGAAGGGGATGCAAACATGTACTTCTTCACATGGCAACAGCAAGGACAAGTGCTGAGTCAAAGGGGTAAAAGCCCCTCATAAAACCATCAAATCTCGTGAAACTCACTATCACAAAAACTGCATGACGGTAACCTCCCCCATGATTTAATTACCTCACACCAGGTCCCTCCCATAACGTGAGGATTATGGGAACTATAATTTAAGATGAGATTTGGGTGGGGACACAGCCAAACCATATCAGGGTCTTAATCCCTTTGGAGTGCTGTAACAGAATACCATAGACCAGGTGGGTTATAAATAAAACAAATGTATATTTCACAGCTCTGGAGGGAGCTGGCTGAAAATACAATATCATGGCTTAGGCATATTTAGTGTCTCGTTGGGGCTGGTTTTCTAGTTCCTAGTTAGATAGCTATCCTCTTATTGCAACTTCACAGGGTGAAAAAGCAAAGGAGTATGCTGGAATCTCTGTTATAAGGGCACTAATTTCATTCATAAGGTCTCACCCTCATGAACTAATCACTTCCTTAAGGTCCCACTTCTTAATATCATCACATTGGGGCTAAGATTTAACCCATGTTATAAGAGTCATTCATTTTGTAGCACACAGAATGTTATAAAGTCACGGTGCTGCAGTGATGTCAAGTATGAGATACCCACGTGGTACACAGAACTGAACAAAATCCAAATTAAAAGAATGAGAAGAATGGTCTCACTCTGCTCACCACCCCCTACCTTTACTGCAAGTCAGCACAGTGCCAGACTAGACAGAAAGGCATAGACAGAAAATTAACAAAGATATTCAGGCCTTGAACTCAGCTCTGGACCAAGCAGACCTAATAGTCATCTACAGAACTCTCTACCCCAAATCAACAGAATATACATTCTTCTCAGTACCACATCACACTTATTCTAAAATTGTCCACATAATTGGAAGTAAAACACTCCTCAGCAAATGTAAAAGAATGGAAATAATAACAATTTCTCAGACCACAGTGCAATCAAATTAGAACTCAGGATTAAGAAACTCAATCAAAACTGCACAATCAAAACTGAACAACCTGCTCCTGAATGCATACCGGGTAAATAACAAAATTAAGGCAGAAGTAAATAAGTTCTTTGGATGATGGAGTAGAACTAATGTGTTGTAGCATGTATATATTTTTAGGTTTATAGGGCTGCCAAATGAATTTTTGATATAGCTTTGCTCTTTAATGCTTCTACCAGCATTGTGTCTGAATACCTATATCTTCACATCCTGGGTGATTCAATAGCATTATTCTTTTAAAAAATGTGTTTACTTTAATGAAATATAAATTTTAACAAGGGAATGATTATCAATTAGTTACCAATTTAGAGGAACTCTTTAAAAAAAACGGTTGGTTGTTTTAAATTATCTCCAGTGAAATAGTTCATAAATTTTCTCACACAGAACATGTCTGTATACCCAGTAACCAGATCAAGAGACGGAACATGACCAGCACCGCAGATAACCCTTTCATGCTCCCAGTTCTTTAACCACTCCCAGTAAGGGTAACTAACTATTATCCAAATTCCTAAAGGCATAAGTTAGTATAGTCTATTTTTTGTACTTTACATAAACAGAATTATGGAATATAAACTCCTCCATTTTGCTTATTTGGTTCAACCTTGTGTGTTTGAAATAATCCACACTGTTGTGTGAAGTAGTTTATTCGTTCTCATCGCTATATATAGCAATCTGTTGTGTGACTATCTCACAACATGTTTACCTATTCTTTGCTCATTGGTGTTTAAAAGTTTCCATATTGTGTGATTATAACACAGTACGTTTACCTGTTCTATGTTGATGGGTGTTTGAATAGTTTCCAGTTTGAGGCTTTTAGGAGTAGTTATGCAACGATCATTCTTTTTTATTTTTGGTGAATATATGTACACATTTCTGTTGAAAATACACCTATGAGTACAGTTACTGTGCCATTAGATATATTCAGTTGTAGTAAATATTATAAACACTTTTCCAAAGTAGTTTTACAAATTTAACATCCAAATAATTTCTTTACAAGGCTGCCAGGATTTGGTATTTTCTGTCTTTCTTATCTGAGGCATTATTCTGGATATATAATGATATCTAAGAATTTTAATTTGTTTTTTCCTGATCAGTGATAAACTTTCACATGTCTATTGACCATTTGGATCATTTGAGCTCATTTTTTCTATTGAGTTGTCTTTTTAAAAAATGTCAATTTATGGTTTTTATTAAGAAGGTATTTTATATGCCAAATATCTTCTCATACTCCCATGATTTTATTATATTTTACATGATCTCTTTCTCTCTAGATAGCTGAAAATTATTCTCATTTTAATTTGCACTTTTTAGCTACTACCTAGCATAAACATTTCTATGTTTATTGGCTATTTTATTTTCTCTCCAGTGAAATGTCTTGTAATATTTGCATAATGTTCTTAGGCTACTTCTCTTTTTCTTATTTAGTTTCAGTAATTTAAAAATTGGGCCTGGATATTAGGTTTATTTTTTTCAGTTTCAAACATTTCCCAGTCCGTGCATATCATTTAATATATTTAAATTCCTTCATAGCAAATGTATAAAGTCCTAACTATGGTGTTTGCAGCCTGAATATTGGTTAACATGGCCTTAAATGTCTTTCTCAGTAACATAAACATATTTTTTGTACAAAATTTGGTTATGCATATTTGATTTCTAAGATTGTCTAGAATTTGCTGTTATTAAGGTATTTGATGAATAATTTTTCTGAAAATATTATTATTTTTCTCTTTTAATTAAATGTAGTGATTTACATGGGTTACATTTAGATAGTACAGAGAGAGATGTATTATAACGGATTATCTCACACAATTATGGAACCAGAGAAACCCCATGATCTGCTCTCTGTAAGTGGTAGGGCCAGAAAAGCTGGTGGTGTAGTTCCAGCTTCAAAGTCTGAAGGCCTGAGAATAGGGTGATGGAGGGTAGGAAAAAGTGAGGCCAATTGCGTAATTCTTTGATTCCCAGTCCTAGACCAAGGGACTGAGAATTAAAAAACAAATGTCTAAGGGTAGAAGATGGATGCCCTATTCAAAAGTGAATCTCTTCTAGAAATACCCTCCTAGACACAGCTATCTGAGGATTTGTTAGCCTATTCAAGTTGACACGTGAAATTACAGTAATTCCCCTTTGTTTGCAGTATGGCTTTCCAGGGTTTCAGTTACTCACATGGTCAAGCACGATCTGAAAATATCAAACAAAAAATTCCTGAAATAAGTGAGCTCTAAGTTTCAAATTGTGTGCTGTTCTGAGTAGCATGATGAAATCTTGTTCCATTCCACTCTGTCCCAGCTGGGATGCAAATCACCCCTGCGTCCAGCATATTTATGAGGTGTTATGTTACCCACCCTTTAGTTACCTAGTAGCTTTCTTCGTGAGCAGATCAACTATCACAGAATCTCAGTGCTTGTGTTCTAGTAATCCCTATTTTACTTAATAATGGCCTCAAAGCACAACACTGGTGATGTTGGCAATTCAGATATGCCAAAGAGAAGCTTTAAAGTGCTTTATTTAGGGAAAAGGTGAAAGTTTCTCACTCAACACGAAAAAAATATCTTATGCCGAGGGCACTAAGATCTATAGTAAGAATCTTCTTATCTATGAAATTGTGATTAAGGAAAAATAAATTTGTGCTGATTTTGCTGTTGAATCTCAAACTGCAAAAGTTATAGCCACAGTGCATGATGAGTGCTTAGTTAAGATGGGAAGGACACTAAATCTCCAGATGAAAGACAAAAACTGAATGTGTTCCAACTGGTGACAATCAGATTTGGTATTATCTGTGGTTTCAGGCATCCACCGAGGGTCTTGAAACATATATTCAATGCATAATAAGGACTGCTGTAAGCATCACAAAAATAAAAATTTTTTAAATAGGCGAAAGAATTAAACAAACATCTCTCCAAAGATATATGGATGATAATAAAGCACATGAAAAGATAGTGAACATTAGTAATTATGCAGGTTGATGCAAATTGCAATTTGACACCACAATGAGATACTACTACATACCTATCAGAATGCCTGAAATTCAAAAGCCTTCATAGTAACAAGTGTTGAGAACATGTAGTGACTCTTGAAAACTGCTGGTGGGAAAATGAAACAGTGCACTTGCTTGGGAAAAGAGCCTGGCAGCTTTGTAAAACATTAAATTTATGCTTAATATGTGACACAACTATTCTTCTAGATACTTTACTCAAGGAAAATGACTGAATCTGTCCATTCAATATTTTTAAAATAAATGTTTAGAGTACCTTTATACTACTAGCCAAAAACTAGAAATCAAGAAAATGTTCCAAATAGATTAATAGACCAAGCAACTGTGGTATAAGTGGAGTATAACTCAGTAATATAAAAGAATAAACTATCAATGCATGCAATAAGCTAAAAGAATATCAAAATTATCATGCTCTTTAAAAGAAGGATATTGACAGTATCAAAATCATACTCTATGATTTTATGTATGTAAAATTCTAGAAAATACAAACCGATCTGCCATTTTGTTACCTGGACATGACAAGTAGAATCAAGCAGGAGGGGGTTAAAAGGATTACACACAAAGTTTGGGAATTGATATATTATCTTGAGGATAGCGATGGTTTCATGGGTGTATGCATTATGTCAAAACTTATCAAATGATACACTTTAATATGTGAAGTTTACTTATTGTCAATTTACAAAAAGACACGAAGAGTTTACAAGAGAAAGGGAGCATCAGACACTGTATATCACTATCTCATGCCTTGATTTAACCTGAGTTAAACTGAGCTTCTGGAGCTAGTCGCCTATTTTATTTGCAGGAAATACAGGAGGCAGAGGACCATGTTGAACAATACCACGAGTGTATATCAGCAACATTTAAAATGTTTTCATATCTATGAGGTTAAATGAATGGCTATGATGGGATTTGGTTCAGGGATGTGATTAACTTTATACCTTAACCTCGATGGTGTTTATAAGATATATTGCCTCTGCAATTTATTAAAATAAATATTTATTTTATATGGGTTGTGGTTTTCATTTTTGACCATAGACATGTTTTAAAAATGTAATTTGCCATAAGAATGAATTTACTAAAGGATCTATTAAAATGATCTTCACTTCTATTATAATTTCCATCCCAATAATCCATTATCCACAGGTGCCGGTTCTCCAGAGATGAATTTTAAGACTCTTTTCTCTCATACCAAGTTAGAACTTCAAATCCCAGACAACAAAAAGACATTTTGTTTGTTTTTGCATATTGCTTTCCACCTATAACTTTAAACTTTCAGTTACTGTGGTCACTAAAATCCCTATAACTGCTAAATCCAATGAGTGCTAGTAAGTTTCATCCTACCAAAGTTACATGGGATGTGGCAAGCTTAAAAATGGCCTGAAAAGATATCCAGGATTAAATCCTTGGAATCTGTAAATATCACCTTATTGAATAAAAGATTCTTTTCAGATGTGATGAAGTAAAGGTGAGATGAGGAGGCTACTTTTGATTATCTGAGTGGGTCCTAAATGCAGTCACAAGTATCCTTGTAAGAAAGAGACAGAGAGAAATTTGATACACACAGAGGAGAAGGTGATATAAAGACAGAGCAGAGAGAGAGAGTTAAAGTTGCTGACCTTGACGATTGGAGTCACGTGGGCAGAAACCAAAGAATGCCAGCAACCACCAGGTGCGGGAAGCAGAGGATAGATTGTCACTAGAGCATTTAGAAGGAGTGAAATCTGGCTGGGCGCGGTGGCTCACGTCTATAACCACAGCACTTTGGGAGGCCGAAGCAGGCGGATCACAAAGTCAGGAGATCGAGACCATCCTGGCTAACACCGTCAAACCCCGTCTCTACTGAAAATACAAAAACTTAGCCAGGCGTGGTGGTGGGCGTCTGTAGTCCCAGCTATTCAGAAGGCTGAGGCAGGAGAATGGCGTGAACCTGGGAGGCAGAGCTTGCAGTGAGCCGAGATCGAGCCACTGCATTCCAACCTGGGCTACAGAGCAAGATTCTGTCTGAAAAAAAAAAAAAAAAAAAAGAAAAAAAATTTTTTTTTTTAGTAATTTCTTCAGCATCCAAAATAAACTCACACATGTGGCATGCAGACTTACTCACTGCTCCACTATTGGATTGTTCTCTTTCTTTGATTTCCAGACATTTATGTTTTCCTCCTGTGTCTCTGAGCACTCAACAGCTCTGCCTTTTTTAAGTTTAACGTTCAAATTTCCTTTTTTTTCTCAGTTTTCCCTGAGTTTGTTTTTGTTTTTGTTTAGCACTCTTCTCAATCCACTTGAGGATTCTTATTCACTCTGTATCTTTGTCGTCTCCTTATGGTAAGATGATCTTCAAATCCCTAAACCAAGCCTAGCCATTTCTGAGTCAAAATTGATAAACCTAACTTTCTGTGGACATCTTCACTTGGATATCAGTCACATAACCGCCAACTCATACTCAGTGTATAGAATCTCCACTCATATTTTTCTCACCAAAATTTTTTACTGTTCTACCCTCTATAAAAAACACTCAATCATCTCAGGGAAGACACTACATACTCATAAATTCTTCACTTCCCTTGTCTCATGTAAACAATCATTTCCAGTTCATATTAATGGGAAAACAAACTTGGCAGAGCACACTATTTTTTCTGTTTTAAGTTATCACAACTAAATTACTATATTAAATTTCATTTTTAAAAATTATTGCTAAATTACTACAAAATAAAACTTTTGATTTCATAACAATTGGCATTGATATGTACTGGCAGAAGGCCTTCATCAATCTCAAATTTAGAACTCTTTGTAGTTTTGTCTTTGACCTTTACATGCAGTCCTGGAGAACTTTGATGGATGGAAGGAATGAAAAATGTTCTAGAGGATTCTAGGATAAAAGCAGTGCAACAAGGATTCCTGAATACATGTATCTACCTAGACAACAATTGCACTGGCAAAATTAGTCTGATGTAAGTATTTGGGAGTTCTAGAGTCTATTCCAAGGATTGCAACTTCCAAGGGAAGATTTGCAAGGTAAATTTCAGTTAATGTAAGCCTACTTCAGCTGCTAGCATTGTAGCAGCTATCCATCCCTCAGAATCCATGGCAGGCAACTGTGTATATGTTTCTGGAAAGGCTGAACATAGCTTGTGAGAGCCAGAGTGGACAAAAAGGATCCTGTCCACCAAAAATTGGGGATTTACTTTCTAATTGTTGATTGCTTCTTTTGGTCTTGGAGGCACAGATACATAAGTGAGCAGCAATTGTTGCACCTCTTGCTCCAATGTTGCAAGCCCCTCCCACTTTGATGAAGCAACTTCCAGGAAATTTAAAGGGCCAGAGCCTTTTTTTTTTCTCCCCATCTTCATTTTTCTCTCTTTACTCATTTAGGAATCAGACAGTAAAAACTTAGAATATTCGAAAGAAAACCAAATATATGAGGGAATTAGAAAGTTATTATATACAACCAGTGATAGTCACAGGCTTAAAAAGGCCCTCAGAAGATCTAAAGTTTATATCTCTGACTAATTTCTGGCACAGAGACAGCCTACCGCAAAAATTTTAAAAAACCCAGAAAAATCAACAAAGCTTGGGGTAGGGGCAGAATCTGATGGTTAGAGTTTTTAGGTTCAAAAGTTATGCTTTTATCAATAAAAAAATCATGAAATATACCAAGAAATGTGAAAGTATGGCCTATTCAAAGGTAAAAAAAAGTAATCCAAGAGAAACCATCCTGAGAAGGAACAGCTGGCAAACTGGCTAGTCAAATACATTAAAACGATTGTTTTAAATAGGTTCAGAGAACTAAAGAAAGATGTGGAGAAAGTCAAGAAAACAATGTATGAATGAAATTAAAATGTCAATAAAGAGATATAAAACATAAAAGTAATTCTGAAACTGAAAAGTACAATTACTGTAATGAAAAATTTGCTGGAGAGATTCAAAGTTAGATTTTAGCAGTAAGAAGAAAGAATGAGTGAACTGGAAGATAGGAAAATTGAAATTATTGAGTTTGAAGAACAGAAAGAGAAAGTGGTGAAGAAAAGTGAGCAGAGCAAGAAAAGGACTTGTAGATTGCCAGCAAGAAGACTAACATACATATTGAAGTTCCAGAAGGAGAAGAGAGAGACAAAGGGGTAAAGAATTTTTTCAAAGAAAGAATGACCAGAACTTGCCAAATTTGATGAAAGACATGGATATAAACATTCAAGAAGGTCCATTAACTCCAAGTCAGATAAACTCAGAGACCCATATTGACACATTATAATCAAACTATAAAATGCCAAGGACAAAGAGTAAAACTTGAAAGCTGCAAGAAAGAAGTAAAGCATCATGTAAAAAAGATTCTCAGAGAATGTCAGCAGATTTCCCATCAGAAATTTTGGAGAGCAAAAGGCAATGAGCCAATATATTTAAGGTACTATAAAAAAAATGAAAGACTTTCAACCAAGAATCCTACATTCAGGAGAACTGTCCTTCAAAAGTGAGAGACATAAAAACATTCCCAGATAAACAAAAACTGATGGAGGTTGTTACCACTAGACCTGCCCTGCTAGATACTATAAGAAATCCTGTGAGTTGACACGAAAGGAGACTAAACAGTAAAACTTACAAAGGTGTATAAAGAAGTAAACATTCCAATAAAGGTAAATACAATACATGGGTAATTATGTAAGTTAGCATTATTTTAACATTGCTTTGTAATTTCACTTTTTGTATTCTACATTACTTAAGAGACTAATACATTTTTAAAAACTATTGTTAGTTTAAAAGTTAGTATTCTTGTAACTTTACTTTGTAACTTCACATTTTGTTTTCCATATAATTTAAGAGAATAATACATAAAACATATTTATATTTTTGGAAACATGTAAAGATGTAATTTTGTGACATCAACAAATGAAAAGGGTCAGGATGAAGCTGTTTAGGAAAAGAGTTTTGTATTTTATTGTAAGTTAAACTGGCGGAAACTCAAATTAAAATGCTGTAACATTAGGATGTTAAATGTAATCCCCATGGTAACCACAAAGAATGTAGTTACAGAATATACATCATGAACAAAAGGTAATGAGAAGGGAATGAAAAGCTTTCACAGCAAAAAAAGAGACTAAACACAAAAGAAAACAGTAATGTCAGAAATGAGATAAAAAATTAATATAACACATAGAGAACATAAATAACAAAATAACACAAGTCTCTCCTTTGTAATTATTTAAATGTAAAGTTGTTAAACTCTCTAAATCAAAAGACAAAGATAAGCAGAATGGCTATAAAAACCTACTCCAACTAGAATGGAGTGAACCCGGGAGGCGGGGATTGCAGTGAGCCCAGATTGTGCTACTTCACTCCAGCCTGGGGGACAGAGTGAGACTCGGTCTCAAAAAAAAAAAGAAAGAAAAAAAAAATACTCCAACTATGTACTATCTACAAGGGACTCACTTAGATTTAGAGACACAAATGTGTTTACAAATGAAATATTGAAAAAAGAGTTTTCATGCAAATAGTAACCAGAAGACAGCAGGGGTAACTATAATTAAGCCAGTCACAGCAAGACAAATACTGTATGATTACACTTATATAAAGTGCCTACAGTAGTCAAATTCACAGATACAGAAAGTAGAATGGTAGTTGCCAGGGTCTGAGGGCAAAGGGATGTGGGTAGTCGTTCTTTAATGGGTACGGAGTTTCAGTTTTTCAATGAAAGGACCTCTAAAGATGGATGATTTTGGTGGTAGAAAAATAATATGAATATACGTGGTATCACTAAACTGTACACTTAAGAATGATTACATTTTAAATTTTGTTACATTTATTTTATTACAACAAAATGTTGTTTGAATAAAAATAGTATTTCAGTCTTATTTCATGCACAAACGGCCTCTTTACAGATGTACGATATTAGGATTTTATTGTATTTGACAAAAGATCCACTCCAATATATTATTTTTTAAAATTATGCTATTTTAAAGAATGAAGAATATTGTAATATAATAGTGCCTTTTAAAATATGGAGTTTGGAAAATGTATTGACCCTGTAATTCAGCCTTTTTTATATCATGTGAATGCATCTGTTTATCTCAATCTTAAATGCCACTGCCTTAGTTCAAGTTCTAATTTCTTTCTTGAATTATTGAAAATGATCATACTATCTAACTTCCAGCCTTGATTTTTTGCTTATATCTATTTATACAGTATCTACCCAATTATGCAGTTACCTTGTTTAAATATTTCTTTCCCTTCCTACTTGCTTTGAGGTAAAATAAAATATTTTACCTATAGACAAAGACAGCCGTTAGAATCTAACTGATCTGACTCTCCACTTTCTCTTCTCATTAGCCTCCTTTTTGCAATTTAAGCTTAACATGTTACTTTGAATATCTCAAAAACACCATGCATTTTCATGCCTTGTATGACTTTAAATTGCAGATCTTCCTGAAATGCCCATTTTCCCCTTCATCTTGACAATTACTATTTTTCTTTCAAGAGTAGTTGAGCCATATCATTTACCATCCAAACCAGGGCAGTTTGACAGTGAAAAATAATACAATTAATAATTATGTCAGGACAAAAAAGCATAATTCAGGATTTTCCCAAGGAAAATAGCTGTATGGGGACATTATTTATAGAGACACTTTCATGACTTTTTTGTTTATCCATACAATATTATCTTTCTTTTACATCTTGTTATGTATCTCTTCTTGTTTAACAAACTATAACGTCAGAGTAAAAACTTAAATACACACTACTTACCCTAGGGATTGACACATACTGAGTATACAATACACTTTCAAAAAATTAGAGCTCTCTAGAAAGTGCCTGGAATATACTACTTCTATGTACACTTTGAGTTTATTTTCTTATTCTTTTGATTTTTGTTATATCTGTTCTACTTACCTGCCTATATTCTAGTTTGCCAATATTAAGCCCAGAGTCACAGATGAATTTGCAACACGAAAAGCCTACCAGTTTCTGTGGAGCTATTTTCAAGAAGCATAATGATATCTTCAATTTGAAGTAAAAATATCTGAACTTAAAAATATTTTTCAGAAGCCTGTAATGAAAACATTTCTAATTTATCTCAAAGGAATTTGGAACTGCACTCACTGGTGTAAAATGTAAAATACTTGACCATAATCAGTGCATTTCTCTGTATTTGGACATGCTTCCTGGATCCAAAGTCTTTGGTGACCAAAGTGAAAAAGAAGCAAAGACTGAAAGCAAAATCTTCTTAATAAAATAGGAATTTTGAAGTTTCATATGTACTCCTATTATTTTAGAAATTGTGTGCCCAGGAAAAATCCGAAAGCATGTTTTCCTCTAAAAAGAGATAATGTATATTTCTTATCATTTGAGAACATAATTTTACTAGACAATTAAGAAATGAATGATAGTGACTATCTTTTTTTAAATGAGTAAACAGGGTTTCCAATGTAAAGAATGCTTCACTTAACTAAATGTGACAGTTTCTTCTGAACCCCTCCTTTAAGAGGATGCAGCAGAAATGTACTGACAATTTTAACTCTGTGTGACAGCTTATCAGATTTAACACATTTGTTTTTATCTTACAGAGTTACATTGCTTTGAATTAGATGTCATTTGCTACCAGAATAGAAAAGACATAGAATTGGAGGATATTAAAAATCCATTGATTCCTTATAACTGTAAGGATAAAGCAGTTAGACCTTTGTTACAAGTAAACTTCAAATTTGTCAACTTCCCAAATCAATCTTTATTTCCAAATGAAGTGGTTAACATATGAGGAAAAGATTTGCTTTCAATTGTAGTTGATCTGAAAATAACACAGCAGTTTTAAACATTAATTTATTATGTCACCTGAATTTATATTCAGCCAATATTTACATCTGAGTGTGGAAATGGTGAATTATGTACATAAGAACTAAAACTTTTACAGAATGATTACACAGGTTATTAAACCTTACCTGTTTAGATAAAATTCCCCTAAAATGAAAAATAAAATTTCAAGTGAAATAATGTGGATTTATTCTTCTGCAAGGAAAATAATTTATGCTTAAGATCTAAGGAATCTTTAATGTTCCAAATCTAAATAATACAAGTCTTGATTTAAGTGGATGTGTTCACAATGGCAACAGTCATACAAATAGAGATATAATGCTACTTTTAAAATCACTAAATCTTAAAACATATATACACATAAAAATAAGTAAAATAACAAAGTTATAATGCTCATGTTTATTTTTATGATAACTGTAACTTTTCACTTTGGGCAAATCTAAGGTGTGTAGGGTAGAGAGGTGGTGTAGAACTATAGAGCAAGAAAGCTATCGGTTCCCGTGTCTTACCTTTTCTAGTTATCATTGAACTTTAGCTTCATCTGAAAAACAGACTGAATGGATTGTAACATTTGCTCTATCTCAGGCATTTCCTAATTACATCACATTCTTGTTGTAATTAGTTTGGATTATGTTCTACAAACAAGGTCCATGGCAGAAAAAAAAGAACATGCTTTCTGATGTAGATTAAAATAGCTGCCCTCAATTTGGGTCACAATGTTATTCAGTAGACATAGTGTTAGAAAAATTCCAGCCCTAACTCCACCTTGCAGAAAGAGGGCTACTGGGAGAGCAGCAGATTTTGTTTTGTTTTATTTTGTTTTGTTTTGTTTTATCTAGCAACGGGTCATTAATTATTCTTCCACAGGTACTGGTTCATAGACAAAAGTGATGTTCCTGATTGATTAGACATAGGACTTACACTCTGAAACGATTTGGGGTTTTTTTAATGTTATTTTATTACCTTTATTATTGTTACTGTTGTTTATTTCCTTTGTTATTGTTGTTTTTCATGAATATGTAGGGAATTGTACAGATCTATACACTTTCATTTGATTTCTAATAGGGCCACATTTGGAAAAGAAGATAATGTGTCTATAGACTAAGTGGAAAACCACATGAGCAATGTAAACCTGCCCATAGAAAGGAAATGAGAAAGAGAAGTGGTTTAACTTTTTCTCCTAGAACTCTTCATGGACCCCACAGTTATTCTTTTCTATTCATTACAAAAATAAATTTTATTTACCATTACTATTTTCAGAGATGCTCCACCTGTTTCTATCCACCAGTGTTATAAATAGGTGAGACTCTCTGATATAATAAAAGAAAAATATATCCACAGTTATCTGCATGAATGAGATAGATATATATAGTTATACATATCTACTATGTATAAATTATATGTGAAAGTGTTCTTTTTATTTTAAAAGTGTTCTTTTAAATATTTTTATATTTTAAAGTTCATCATGTTTTAAAGCACATAGCTATAAATAATTATTTTTCTTTTTTTGGAATTGCAGAAGATATCCTTTGGGTAGATAAATTCTAATGATCTTGCAACATCAACACATTATTTTTGCCTGACACCCCCTTCTCCTAGTTTAATGTTCTTCTAGAATATAGGCTCAAAGTTTCTTGAATTTCCTCTTTTATTAGAGCTGACAGAAGTTCAAGGCTGCATAGACAAATTTAGTCTGAAAAAAAAAGTTTTAGTGTATAAAAATTACTGAAACATACTGAGAATTTAGTGTGAATATCGCCTTGACCACAAACTGAGAGGAGTCTTAGTAGATTTGACGGAGAGGCTCATTACAATAGTAGATATCAATGATCAAAGCTGAAGGGTTTATTTTGCTTCAGTATGTTATGATCATCCAGGTTAAATTTTGTGCAATATTATTGTCAATAAATACTTTGAGGACCCTAATTGTGTTATACAATCTAAATCAAATTATCTACACCCTTAGTATATGGAGTATATTATATAGCTGTGATTAATAAACAGCCTCTTTCATCCCAAAAGGTTCAGAATAATGGTTCTTCATCCAGAAATGAATGCATTAGTTTTCATAGCATCTTTGCTGGTTTGAAAAGAAAATGTTAATACCATTATGTAAAAAATTATCTATGCATATTCAGGGAAAACAAATCGAGAGATGATAAATAATTTTCCAAAGATCACACAGAATATCAATAGTAATAACTACTGTGTATTGAGTGTGGTCTGTGTATCAGATATTCACTTAAGCTATTTACACAGAGTATTACGTTCAGTGGTTAAGGGAGCCTTCATGTTAGGTACTATTATGTCCACTATAAAGGTGAGGAAGCATTGAAGTAAGGAAATACAAAACTTTCGATTAAGTTGTGACACTTAGCTTGTACTGTAGAGAAGACTTCAGCTCAGTGTTGCTAAAGTTTATCAAATGCTCTGCCTCCTTAAAGATGAGATTTGTTATTATTTCACACTTTCTGTGACATTCCACTATAATATTATCTTTAATTTCATAACTTTAAAATGATATTTTTCTTAGTCTTCCATCTATATTGTCTCTTAATTTCCACATATTTTCTACCAACTTCAAAGGCTTCAGATGATATCTTTTTACATGTTTCTGTGTTGTAACAGTAGCAATTCTCCTACAAGATATAACAACCTAGATTTCTAAGTAGCAGAAGAATTCCATATTCCAAATCCAAGTTTGAATCAGAGATGGCAAATTAATGAATTATTAGGAATAGAAATTAGATATTAGCTAATAAATGGACATCTAACCCTGAATGAAGCAGATTATGACCCTCTTTCCTGATGATCTCTCTCCAAATAAAACCCCTATTTCAAATATTTAAAAAGTTACTATATTTTAATGTGTATAAGAATATAAATGTAAATTAAGATAAAAGGAAGCCAAGTGGGAAAGTGATATAAAATTGTTTTGACTATTCATCAAATGACCACATACCCCTATTAACACAACAATTATTTATGTAAGACCTATGTCTACTGCACAGGTCATACTAAGGCTATCACTGGCATTACCACTAAGCAGGGATTTGATTAAAGATGAATTATTCATGCTAGATTTTGCTTTAGTTCTTAAATAGAGGTGATAGGTTTATGAAAACTCATTTTGTTATTAGGCCTCGTCCCATAGATATGCTACATATATACTCTTGCATTTATCAGATACTATGTTTAGCAATATATATTTATGAAAAGGAATTATTCATTAATGCCTGAGGCCAGTCTATCACTTTATAAATGACAGTGGGGAAGCATAAATTGTCAAGTAAATAATTTAGATTGAAAACCTGAGCATTTCTTTATAAGATACTCAGAAAAGTTACAGTAATTTGAATAAAGAAGTTGTCTTTTTCTTCCTTGACTTCCACTCAGCCATGGAGGACAGTCCAACCTATAACAATCTCTCTCTTCATGGCAGATATTGTATGATTAGAATGGTGACGAAGACTTGTGATGCTCAGTGCCCATGTTGGAATATCCTCTTCTATGGAAAGATGTTACATGATTTCCCTCTGCTTAAAATGCTATTCTCTCACCCTGTTGTTCTGGTCATAACCCATTAAACTCAAATCTTCCACTGACCCAAATACATTTACAGACCTGATATAAAAGGTGTTTTGTGTAAAAGACTTTTCTCAGTAAGAACATTTCATGTTAAATTATGACTCAAGTATGAAGAAATTGGAAATAAAGCAGTTTAAGGGCAGGAGAAGCAGAGACTGTGGACATACAGATGTGGCAGTCATCACAGCAGAAAAATTAAAAGTAAAGAGCCAAGTTTAGAAGCAGGTAGAGACAAAGATAAGATGGGCCCTGAGTGAGTCATCACTGGAAAAGAAATAAATGGGAGCCCACTTTTGAAAGGACATCAACAGACTACAACTTGAGAGCTTCCCATGCATCTCAGTGAGTTAAAAGGTGCTCTGTTGCCAAGAACTCTTTACTCTCTTTTTCTGTGAGTTTGATTGTTTTAGATTTCACATATAAGTGATATTGTGCAGCATATGTGTGGCTGCTGAGGCACTCTCTTGGTGTTCACCAGTAAATCCCTATCACCTGTAATAACTTGGATGTGTTTCTGATTCTTGTAACCTAAAAGTACCAAACTAATACCACAGTTCATAGAACAAATGGCTTTCATATTTTGAAGAAACTATAGAGACAGATTATTTTGCCAGTTCCATATTGAAAGCTTAAATTTGCTTTATAATTTCTCATAAGTGTTCTTTCAACTACTTTGCCCATTCTGCGATGGCCAACTCCCTGCCTCTCAAAGTGGCAATTGCAGCAAAGTTCAAAAACTAAAAAGTTGGCCATGGCGGTGGCTCACACATGTAATCCCACCACTCTGGGAGGCTGAGGTGGGTGGATCACGAGGTCAGGAGATTGAAACCATCCTGGCTAATCCGGTGAAACCTTGTCTCTACTAAAAATACAAAAAATTAGCTGGGCATGATGGTGGGTGCCTGTAATCTCAGCTACTCCAGAGGCTGAGGCAGGAGAATCGCTTGAACCTGGGAGGTTCAAGCCAGTACTAGCCAGTGTAAAAACACACCAAAATATAAAGACCAATGACACTATGAAGAAACTGTATCAAATAGTGTGCAAAATAACCAGATGGCATCAAGGTGACAGGATCAAATTCAAGCATGACAATACCAACCTTAAACGTAAATGTGAATGCCCCAGTGAAAAGATACACACTGGCAAACTGGATAGAGTCAATATGTTGTGCGATATTTAGCAGACTCATCTCATGGGGAAACGAACACATAGGTTCAAAACAAAGAATGGAGGAAAATTTACCAAGCAAATGGAAAGGAAAAAAACAAACAAAAAGACAAAACAAAACAAAAAAAGCAGGAGTTGCAATCCGAGTCTCTGACAAAACGGACTTTAAACCAACAAAGATCAAGAGAGACAAAGAAGGCCATTACATAATGGTAAATGAAACAATTGAACAAAAAGAACTAACTATTCTAAATATTTATGCACTCAATATGGGACCACCCATATTCATAAAACAAGTTCTTTTAGACATACAAAGAGACTTAGACTCCCACACAATAATAGTGGTGGACTTTAACACCCCACTGTCAATATTAGATCAACAAGACAGATAATTAAGAGGGATATTCAGGATTTCAAGATCTGGGTCAAGTAGACCTAACAGACATATACAGAATCCTCCACCCCAAATCAACAGAATATACATTCTTCTCAGTGCCACGTGACACTTATTCTAAAATTGAACACATATTTGGAAGTAAAACACTCCTCAGCAAATGCAAAAGATCTGAAATAATAACAGTCTCTCAGACAACAGTGCAATCAAATTAGAACTCAGGATGAAGAAACTCACTCAAAACTACACAATTAAGTGAAAATTGAACAACCTGCTCCCAAATGACTCCTGGGTAAATAATGAAATTAAGGCAGAAATCAAGAAGTTCTTTGAAACCAGTGAGAAGAAAGAGACAACATACCAGAATCTCTGGGACACAGTTAAAGCAGCGTTTAGAGGGAAATTTATAGCACTAAATGCCCACATCAGAAAGCTAGAAAGATCTTAAATTGACACCCTAACATCACAATTAAAAGAACTAGAGAGGCAAGAGCAAACTAATCAAAAAGCTAGCAGAAGACAAGAAATAACTAAGATCACAGCAGAATTGAAGGAGACAGAGACAAAAAAATCCTCCTCAGGAGCTGGTTTTTTGGAAAAAATTAATAAAATAGATAGATGGCTAACTAGACTAATGAAGAAGAAAAAAGAGAAGAATTAAATAGACATAGTAAAAAATGATAAAGAGGATATCACCACTGACCCCACAGAAATACAAACTACCATCAGAGAATACTATAAACATCTCTATGCTAATGAACTGGAAAATCTAGAAGAAATGGTTGAATTTCTGGACACATATACCCTCCCAAGACTAAACTAGGAAGAAGTCAAGTCCTTGAATAGACCAATAACAAGTTCTGAAATTGAGGCAGTAATTAATAGCTTACCAACCAAAAAAATCCCAGGATCAGACAAATTCACAGTCGAATTCTACCAGAAGTACAAAGAGGAGTGGGTACCATTCATTCTGAAACTATTCCGCAAAATTGAAAAGGAAGGATTCTTCCCTACTCATTTTATGAAGCCAACATCATCCTGATACCAAAACTGGGAAGAGACATAACAAAAAAAGAAAACTTCAGGCCAATATCCCTGATCAGTATCAATGTGAAAATTCCCAATAAAATACTGGCAAACTGAATCCAGCAACATATCAGATAACTTATCCACCACAAACAAGTTGCCGTCATCCCTGGGATACAAGGCCGGTTCAACATATGCAAATCAATAAATGTAATCCATCACATAAACAGAACCAAAGACAAAAAATGCCATGATTATCTCAATAGATGCAGAAAAGACCCTTGATAAAATTCAACATTTGTTAAAAACTCTCAATAAACTAGGTATTGATGGAACATATTTCAAAATAATAAGAGCTATTTATGACAAACCCACAGCCAATGTCATATTGAATGGGCAAAAGCTGGAAGCATTCCCTTTGAAAACCAGTATAGGGAAGGACTCCCTCTCTCACCATTTTCTATTCAACATACTATTGGAAGTTCTGGCCAGGACAATTAGGCAAGAGAAAGAAAGAAAGGGTATTCAAACAGGAAAAGAAGAAGTAAAATTGTGCAAACAACATGATTTTATATTTAGAAAACTCCAGTCTCTCATCCCAAAAACTCTTTAATCAGATAAGCAACTTCAGAAAAGACTCAGGTTACAAAATCAATGTGAAAAATCACAAGCATTCCTTTACACCAACAATAGACAAGCAGAAAGCCAAATCATGAATGAACTCCCATGTACAATTGCTACAAACATACCTAAGAATACAGCTTACAGAGGATGTGAAGGACCTCTTCAAGGAGAACTATAAACCACTGCTCAAGGAAATAAGAGAGGACACAAACAAATGAAAACATATTCCATCCTCATGGATAGGAAGAATCAATATCATGAAAATGGTCATACTGCCCAAAGTAATTTATAGATTCAATGCTATTCCCACTAAACTATCATTGACATTCTTCACAGAATTAGAAAAAACTACTTTACATTTCATACGGAATCAAAGAAGAACTTGTATAGCCAAGACAATCCTAAGTAGAAGGAACAAAGCTGGAGGCATCACGCTACCTGAATTCAAACTATACTACAAGGCTACAGTAACCAAAACAGCATGGTACTGATACCAACACAGACATGGACCAATGGAACAGAGCAGAGACCTCAGAAATAACACCACACATCTACAACCATCTAATCTTTGACAAACCTGACAAAAAGCATGGGGAAAGGATTCCTGCCAAGACCAGCTCAGTCGGGGGGACCCTAACCCAGCGGAGGTACAGGAATTAAGTAAGACACACACATAGAAATATAGAGGTGTGAAGTGGGAAATCAGGGGTCTCACAGCCTTCAGAGCTGAGAACCCCAAACAGAGATTTATCTACGTATTTATTAACAGCAAACCAATCATTAGCTTTGTTTCTATAGATTTTAAATTAACTAAAAGTATCCCTTATGGGAAATGAAGGGATGAACCAAATTAAAGGAATAGGTTGTACTAGTTAACTGCAGCAGGAGCATGTCCTTAAGGCACAGATGGCTCATGCTATTGTTTGTGGCTTAAGAATGCCTTTAAGTGGTTTTCTGCCCTGGGTGGGCCAGGTGTTCCTTGCCCTCATTCCCTAAACCCACAACCTTCCAGCTTGGGCATTAGGGTCATTATGAACATGTTACAGTGCTGCAGAGATTTTATTTATGGACAGTTTTGGGGCCAGTTTATGGCCAGATTTTGGGGGGCCTGCTCCCAACAGATTCCCTATTTAGTAAATGTTGTTGGGAAAACTGGCTAAACATACACAGAAAACTGAAACTGGACCCCTTCCTTAAACCTTATACAAAAATTAACTCAAGATGGATTAAAGGCTTAAACATAAGACCTAAAACCATAAAAACCTTAGAAGAAAACATAGACAATACCATTCAGGACATAGGCATGGGCAAAGACTTCATGACAAAAACACCAAGCAATGGCAACAAAAACCAAAATTCACAAATGAGGTCTAGTTAAACTAAAGAAGTTTTGCACAGCAAAAGAAACTATTATCAGAGTGAACAGGCAACCTGCAGAATGGGAGAAAATTCTTACAATCTACCCATCTGACAAAGGTCTAATATCCAGAATTCACAAGGAACTTAAAACAAATTTATAAGAAAAAAGCAAACAATCCCATTAAAGAGTGGGCAAAGGATATGAAGAGACACTTCTCAGAAGAACACATTTATGTGGCCAAGAGACATAGGAAGAAAAACTCAACATCACTGATATTTAGACAAACGCAAATCAAACCACAATGAGATATATCTCACTCCAGTCAGAATGGTGGTTATTAAAAAGTCAAGAAACAACAGATGCTGGCTAGGCTGTGGAGAAACAGGAACACTTTTACACTGTTGGTGGGAATGTAAATTAGTTCAACCATTGTAGAAGACAGTATGGCAATTCCTCAAGGATCTAGAAACAGAAATACCATTAGACCCAGCAATCCTATTACTGGGTATATCCCAAAGGAATATAAATCATTCTATAATAAAAACACATGCACACATATGTTTATTGCAGCACTATTTATAATAGAAAAGTCATGGAACCAGCTCAAGTGCCCATCAATGATAGACTTGATAAAGAAAATGTGATACATATACACCATGGAATACTATGCACCAGAAAAAGGAATGAGATCATGTCCTCTGCAGGGACACAGATGAAACTGGAAGCCATCATCCTCAGCAAAGTAACACAGGACCAGAAAACCAAACACCACATGTTCTCACTCATAAGTGGGAGTTGAACAATGAGAACACATGGACACAGAGAGGGGAACAACACACACCAGGGTCTGTTGGGGGCTGGGGAATGAGGGGACAGAACTTAGAGGATGGGTCAATAGGTGCAGCAAACCACCATGACACACATATGCCTATGTAACAAACCTGCACATTCTGCACATGTATCCTGGAACTTAATGTAAAAAAAAATAATAAAAATTGTTTGAGAAAAAAAATCTTCTCTTATAGAAAGTTTTGAAAATTTGTATGAATAATAGCATAATCATCAGTTTACTAAAAGCAAGCAAAACCAAAATTAATCTGCAAAGTAAAATATTTCTATATATAAGAAAAAGCACCATTTGAGCTGAGAAATATTTAACTAGAAGATATTCTCCTGAAAAGTGACAAGTCTAGTTAATAATCATCAATACTACCAAGAAGCATTGATCAAACATTTACTGAAGCATGAAACTATTTATGGCATGTACAGTATTGCTACTTCTTGCATGAAAGAGCAACTTTTTTGGTCCTGGAGGAAAGAATTACCATCCTTTAAGTCTTTCCCATGGGAAGAAGAACAGAAAATAGATAATCTTCCTCAGAGCAAAAAAAAAAAAAAAAAAAAAAAAACTGAAATTTTTTGAAGCTTTCTGCAACTACAGGGATTAGAGAAAGTCTTCTGAAAATAAGACTGCAAAAAAATAAGGAGATCCATTAGCTATTCTTTATGTTCTTATATAAAACACATAGACTTAAACTAAAAATTGTATTGCACATTCTTGTATAGTAAAGTTGAACCAATTGCTAAAAAGTTGAAACCAGAAACATAGATTACATATTCCCGTATTTGCACAATTGTCTTAGAGTAGTTGAGAAAAACTTTATTTCAGATACTATGCAAAATACTTCATAATAACATTTATAATACTTCTGCAAGATAGTATTACCTTCCCCTGTAATAAAACACCAAAAAGTGAATTTATGTTCAAAGGCAGAGAAGTAGTAAGTGGCAGAACTTACATGGGAACGTGCATAAGACATGTTTTAAATCCTGTGCGCTCACCACTTTCCTACAATAAAAAAACTGTGAGAAAGAAGCTTTTATAATTTGGAAGTTGCAACATGAAAGCCAGAAACACTGGCCTTTCAAATTTCACACAGGACATCTGACTGGAGCATGTGAGTCTGAAAACAAGAGGTTTTGCTGTCTAGACTCTGGATATCATTAACATGATATCCAAGTGGATGCTAACCACCAGTCCACCAAATCCACTAAATTTTCTCATCAGTTTATTTCAACAGCATATAATAGGTTGATTCAGAAATAATTGTGATTTTTGCCATTGAAAATAAAGGCAGAACTGTGATTACTTTTGCACCAAACTAATAGAACAAAAATCAATGTTACCCATGTTATACAAAGTAAAAATATTGAAAATATCACTAAGAATGAAAAAAGAATTATATAGATGTGAAAATATTTATACGATATATGATTAACTGAGAAGAAAGAAAAATGGCATTGATGATAAAAACCTTAATTTTGGGGAAAAAATGTTTATACATAAGTATGTTGTATTAATACAAAAGTCTTAGACATTCCCATACTAGAATGCTAGCACTGATACCTCTGAGTTGTGATGGGTGAGACAGATTTTTTTACTTATAGCTCACATTTCAAAAATGCAAACACCAATAAAATCACTTAAATAAATTTGTATTTTATAAAGCCCTCTTGGACAATTTGGTACACTTTCCACTTTGATGCTACAGAAAAAGAATCAATTGTTTTCACTTTTTTTTTTTTTTTTTTTACCTCTTGAGAAAGTCTTCAAAGTTAAAAAGAATTTAAATTGAAAATAGGAACAGGAAAGCTAAAACCACACTGAATTAATTAGATCACTTGACATCCCAGAAGACAGCTTTTAAAGGTCTTTTTCAAGATAATTTAGGATATGGCAAGATTTAGAATCACAAATTTGGTACTGGTGATTTTTGACAATTGTTAAATTTAGAGTCATATTTATGTCGATCATTTTTATTCAAAAAAGGAAACTATTATTATTATAATTCTATCTTTCCTGTAACTCAGATAGCTTTGCATATACAATTTATGCAATTTAGTATCTTGTCTGTAGTTTTTACAATAGCTTATTGAGAAGCTATGTAGATTAGGAAAAGATGTAAGATAATCATGTGCCATCTATACCAATTTTTGTTCTTTTTTTAAATCCTTAATTGTTTTAACTAAGAAAAGAAGCTATTAAATTGTCATATGTTTTTTACGTTGAATTTAAAGAGTAAAGTACATTTAATAATAGAATTCAAATTTGGCTACACTCAGTGTAACATTCTTATTGTATGATTCATTTAAAATGTTGCAACAGTGCATTCATATTAGAGACGTTTTCCTTCTGTTGGAAATTATGATGACTAATTTATTAGGTAACGACATTCAGATGTTTTAGAAAAACCTTTGTACACTTTTGTGTCTTCTGAAAAGTTAGATTTTAGTTACTTCTTTTTAAAGTCTGGCTAAACTTAAGCATATCACTTAAATGTGATATATGGAATTTGAAATAATAGTCTTGATGGTATCTTTCTTCATAACTATATTAAATTTATTTCCTTTTTAGAGTAATTTTTAAGTACATAGTGTTTTCTTTAATATTTTTATTAAATGTTGTGACTATTATAAGATAGATAATAAAAATGAAGAAAGAGGAAAAAATACTCTCAAGTCATTTGAATCCTAAAAATTTCACTGAGCTAGGCCCCCAAATTTTGGGTGGTTTTATCTCCTATTTTTTGCCCATAATAGTCTTCCCAATGTGTCTGTCTTGAGCAAATTTCAACTTCCTTCTCAATTGGTCCATCGGTGTGATATAATCAATGACATGGGCCAGCATTGTATCCTGTTTAGGGGAAAGGCAAGTCCCTGCTACGTAGACATGACACAGAGCTGGAAAGGATATATTCCCTCTAAACAATACTGTGAATGTATATTACAGGCCTTGTCTTTTGAAAGCAAATTGCTCCACTTTGTCTTCGTTATCAATTACCTAGAAAACTGAAGCATCTTCCAGATCAATAGCCATACACTAGAGACTTTGTTGATTTTTCTCCAAGAAAACCATAATTTGAGTAACAGTTGCAATTGGAATAACAATTTGATTTTTTATAATAATTCTGTACTTTTTTCCTTGATCCATTTATTCTTTGCCAAGGCCAAAAGGTTAGTTAAAGGGGATATAGTAAAAGTCACCATCTCTGCATCTTCCAAATGCAGAGATCTCCATCTCCTTAATGGTAGGAGGCAGCGTTACTGTTGGTCTATTTTGCTCTAGGGATGCAGCATTCCTTTTGATCTACTTCATAGATAAATGCACTTCTAGTGGTTTGCATTTGACTTCTCCTACCATAATCGTCCTCATTTCATGGGTCAAAGAAATTGTGTGAGAATTCTGCCATTGCTGAATATTTTTATTCAAATTGTGTATTCTGGAATTGAAGAAATAACCACAGGGCGATTTTGTCCAACCACTGCGTATGCTGTGAAACAAAATATAAGCCAAAGTTCCACTGATTATCTGCTCTCCATAAGCTCCCACCCTGTGGGTCCACAGTGAAGTTTTATGTCCCCAGATATTTGGGCCAAAGTGTTTAGTTATTGTGTTTGGTTACTCTCCCCTGTTCTGAACTTTTCCCCTTCTGAATGCACAGTCACCTGGGGAAGATTAGCAGTATACATTTCCTCAAGATGACTGAACTTCATTCAAGGGGCTCAGGGTCTGTGAACTGACTCAATTCTTAACTTTGTGGAGGACCTATGACTTTCTGTTTTGGTGGTTAAAGTCAGACTTCTGTTCTCTAGCCCTAGAGCTCTTCTGCTTATATAGATTAAGTAAGACTTCAGTAGGCTGTCTATCTAGTTTAGTTATAAAGATATGATCAACTAACCAATGCCAAAGATACCTGCAAGTCAAACTATTCTAATACCACTGTGGCTCCACTCTCCATTATAACAAACACTCCATTACAGTAACTACATCTACCTTTTCTTGGAAGGTTGACACCACTTGGCTCCTACTTCCATGGGACCCTATTATTTCCATTGAACTTATGGATCTCAGTTTGACGCCATCAATCCCCCTGTCATTCTGATCTATACAGAAAGAAGGAAGAAGAAGAAAAAGAACGGGTTGGGTGGGGAGAAAGAAAGCTCTTCTAACATTATGGAACTCCTCTTATAAATTTATTTCTTGCAGCTGTGATTAAAAGAGTATCTTCTAGAATCTATGGAATGTGTAAGCAGGTCTTCAGTAATAAATCCGCTCTATTATTTCAGTCTCCATAAGCTTTTGGATGGTTTCCTTTGTAGTACACTAAGAAAATTTTGGTATTTAATCTTTACTTAATATAGGCCAACTCTGGGTCTATATTTCAGTCAACCAAAAAGCGTATCATTAGGACCATGCCTATCTGTTTGTTCTAAAATGCTGTATCTAAAATCCCTGCTTAGTAAACCCATATAAACAAATTTGGTATAACCCAAATTCATATTCTTCTATTTGATCCCTTGATTGTAAGATGTATTTCCACATGATTCTCTAGATTTCTGTCATGTAAATCAGCAAAATAAAACAATTATTTGGCTAGATATTACATCTTCTTATGGGTCGCATTTTATATATTGTCCTTTTGAGCCTGCTGGGGAATGAATCTGGTTATAGGCCTAGAAGCAAGGGGAGATTGTGGGATGAGATGAGAATCAGGCAGTGCCTTGCAAGACAGGTATTAATATTTTAGGAGAGACCATCACAGGTTTTTCAGGAAGGGAAGGCTAACCTTCTCAGACAGGGGTGGAAGAGCTGCTTCAACCAGCAAAGATGGCTTTGTGGACATTACAGACTTAAGGCCTCAACTTTTTAAGAATCTACCATATTTGCAGTGCCTAGGTAACTTACTGGGAGTAAGTTAATTCCTCTGAAAACTTGTATTAGTGTTCTTAAGCGTCATTAATTTTATTTTCCAGAGAGTTATTAACAAAGACTGCACTGTTTTATTGATGTGGCAAGTTACTCATCAAAAATGATCAGATTCAAAGCAAGTATTAGATGTTTCCTACATATAATTAGACTCCAGATTTATATATAGTATATATAATTCCATAGTAACATTAGTGAAATGTATTTATTTTCTGTTCTTGAATCTAGATAGTAAAACTATCACTACAGTTACTATAAGATGATAGAGTTTAAATATTCAAGGGATAGTAATTTGGTTAATTTTTTTTAGGATAAAATAAAATCTATATAAATATACAAATTTCTATTTTTTAAATATATTTATCTTAAAAATATTGAAAAATGAGATTTTGATTACATTGAAATTACGGGAGACAATCACCTGTACAATATCCTCCCTAAATAATTTCCAAAAAGGTATGTTTGTGTCTAAGGCAAAATTCTAGCCTTATCCTTATTACCTCAGAAATAATAAAACAAAATAGTCAGTAGGAAAGTCTTACAGTAAAACCAAAAACTTATAATGCAAAATAGTATTTAATAGAATATATTTAATTTCCAACTCTATACACTTAATTAAATTCTATTTAACAAGTTCTATTCTTTAACTCTTGTTGTCACTCAGTGAAAAGTGCTTTCTTCTTAGGCTGGTACTGATGTTAGTCAGGATCATGTCCTGTGAAGTAGCTAAGGTACCATAAGGCTGTTCAGTAAGATTCAAGGTCTGGGCATTAGTTATATTTCAGGAAATTTTGGAATTCCCTGAAGTATTAAGGAGCTTTTGTCTCTAGTAATGACTTAGAACTTTTGAAAAAAATTCAGTTACTGCAAAAGTAACTGTATTGGTATAATAGTAATACAAACTGCATATTTGTATGTACAGTATATGTACACATATATAGTAGTATAAAAGTTATATGATAGTGTTCTTTTGTTAGTAAGATTAATGAAAACATTTCTTAAATAGAAACTTTGTCACTATTTTTTAAAAGGGTCTTATGGGAAAAAACTATTTTTATTATTTTCTAAAGGAGAATGTTTATTTCATTTTTTTAAAAAAGCTTTATACATACCATACAATTCACCTACTTAAAGCATACCATTCAGTGGCTTTTAGCATATACACAGATTTGTGCAACCACCACCACAGTCACTTTTAGAACATTTTCATTATCCCAAAATAGCTTTTCTTTTAGTAAGAGTCTGCTGGTGACAGAATCCTTGGCTTTGTTTGTCCGAAAACATCTTGTAAGATATTTTTCCCTGTGTATGCAATTTTAAGTTGACAATTTTCTTTCATTCCAGTTAACACTGATTGTAGTTGAGACATCTGCTGCTGTGTTGCTCCTTCAAAGGTAATGTGTCTTTTCTGTCTAATTTTAAGATCTTTTCTTGGTCTTTGTGTTCTGCAATTTTATTACAATGTGACTAGGTATGTGATAATTTTAAAATAAGTCTACAAATTCTTAGACAGCCGTTTCTTCATGAAATGGAACCTAATTCTTCTCCCTCTGAGTGTAGGCTGAACACAGTGACTTCATTCTAATAACAGAATTTGGCAAAATATTACTTACAAAACCAGGCCAATGTTCTTTCCTGCTTTCTCCCTTGGATTGCCACTCTGGGAAAGACAGTTGTCAGGTCATGAGCACACTCAAGCAAACCTTGTGGAGGGGTCCACGTGGCAAGGCACAGAGGCCTCCAATAAACATCCATATGTGTGAGCCATCTTGGAAGCAGATACTCCAGCCCCAGTCCAGCCTTCAGATGAATACAAACTCACAAGTGACCCCAAGCAAGACCTAGTAAGCTAAGACACTAATGATTCCTGACCCACAGGAACTGTAAGATATTAATAAGTATTTGTTATTTTAAACCTGTGAGTTCTGGGTAATTTGTATATAGAAATTGATTAATACAAGGTGTAAAAATGTTTAAATAAATTTGCTTATTGAGCTAGAATAAACATACAAAGAGTGCATAAAATATGTGATATGATTTGGATATACATCCCCACCAAATCTCGTGTGGAAATATAATCCCCAATGTTAGAGGTTGGGCCTAGGGGGAGGTGTTTGGGTAATGGGGATAGATCCTTCGTGTATGTCTTGGTGCCATCCCCTTGGTGATAAGTGAATTCTCACTCTTTCAGTTTATCTGAGAGCTAGTTGTTTAAAACAGCCTGACCTCCTGGTCATTCTTTCTTTCTCCCTCTCTCTCCATGCGATATACCTGTTTCCCCTTCGTCTTCCACTGTAAGTAGAAGCTCTCTCTCCATGCGATATACCTGTTTCCCCTTCGTCTTCCACTGTAAGTAGAAGCTTCCTAAGACCTAACCAGAAGCCAAGCATATGCTGGTGTTATGATTGTACAGCCTTAAGAACCATAAGCCAAATAAACCTCTTTTCTTTATAAATTGCCCAGTGTCAACTATTCCTTTATAGCAACACAAAATAGACTAATATAATATGTATACAGTTCAATATATATTCATAAAGTAAAAATATCACCACCCAGATCAAGAAACAGAACAATTGGATATATATTTCTTTCTTTTTAGTATCCTGCTTGAGATTTTCTTGCCTTCCTGAATCTATGGATTGATTTTCAAAAGTTCTGGAAGGTTCTCAGACTTTGTCTTTTAGTATTGTCTCTGCTCCATTTTTACCCTCTTTTTTTTTTCTCCTAGAACTTCAGTCACAGGTTGTGTTGAATCTTCTCATTCTGCCCTCCGTGTCCTTCAGCCTCTTGCTTCATATTATTGATCTGTTAATATTGCTAGGCTGCATTTTGGAAAACTTCTTCACATCTAGCTTCCTATTCACTAATTGTCTCTGCAGGTTTGTTTAATTCACATATACAAAGATTTTCATTGTTATAATACTGTAGTCATTCCTTATCCATGAGGGATATGTTCCAAGATCCCCAGTGGATGCCTGAAACTGAATAGCAATGATGCCTGCATATACAATGTTTTCTCCTATGCATACATAACTATGATAAAGTTTAATGTATAAATTAGGCAAAGTAATAAACAGCAGTGACTACTGATAAAATGAAACAATTATTAACGTATACCAAAATAAGAGTTATTTGAATGTGATCTCTCTCTCTCTCAAAATGTCTTATTGTATATATTTTTCAGACTGCAGTTGACTGCAGGTAACTGAAACCACAGAAAGTGAAACTGTGGATAAGGGGGAACTCTGCGTTTTACATTTCCAGAACATCAGTTTGGTTCTTTTGCAAATCTGCTTCTATTTCCACATCTTAGTTCTTAAATCATTTTAAAACATTTAAAATATATGACTGATAATTCTGATGTCTAAAGTCTTTGCAAGTCTGATTCTACCATGTTATTTTTTATGTCCTTTGTTCTTGATGCTTTATTCCTTCCTATCTGGAAAGTTTTCCTGTAAGTTTTTCAGTTTTTCTTTTTTCATTTTATAATTTGAAGTTCTTGACTCATAATGTATTGCCCTCTTCTTCTGTTCTTTTGTTGCTCTTTTCCCACAATGCCAGCCTCCTACATAGGGTCAGGGTCCTAATTGCACTGGTGGGACGAGTAGGTGCTATGCTCATTGTTTTCATTGGTGGTGAGGAAGCACAACATAGACTGGCCCAGGTCATGTTTGGAAATGACCTTCCAGGGCCTTTGTTAATCCTGGGTCACTGAGTAGGTCTTAAGCTGCTCATTTTTCTTGAAACCCTATCAGTGAGAATTATTTGAAACTGAGATGAATAAGTTTGTCTAAATAGTCCTTACGTTGCCACAGGCAAGCATTCTACCTCCAGCAGCAATCTCAGGAGATGCAAAGAGCCTTTTCATCCTTTATTCCTAGGAAAAGAAGCCCAGCTCCAGTGCAGAGGGAGCCTGGCTCTAGTCCTGACAACTCTGGGCATGTTTGTTTCTAGTTCATTGTGGGAGTCAGAGTCCCAGCCTTGTCTCACTACTCAGTGCTCAATGAAGCTCTGACTGGTGCAGCAGAGAGAGGGGCTGCCTGGGGCTGGGCAGAGTGAGGAAAAGCAGTGCCAGGGCCTCAAATATGAAGTGGCCTCAAATTGGGACTTGGCAAGGCCCAGTGTTCCTTCTTTTTCTTATACTGTGAAGGAGTCCACACAGAACCAGGATGAGAGCCTCTTCAGCTGTCCCTCAGACTACTGAAAAGCCTAGACCTATAGGAAGTCTTAAAGGAACTCTCATACCCTGTCTCTGTCACCCAAGGGTTTTGAGATGACCACCACTGACCATGGACTGGACCAGGACTTGGACCAAGAAGGTCAGCCTTGTGCCTTCCCCAACTCTCCAGCTTCAACATGGCAAGCCCTAAACAGGGATTATTTGTATTAAGCATGACCTCTGAAGTCACCCTGTCTTGGAGCCCAAACCTACAGCACTGCTTGACCTAGGAAATATTTTACAGATTTCTGTCACATGGGGGAGTTTACTTGTCTTTATTTCTAGAGATTAAAAAAAGTTCAAATACATACATATGTACAGACGCAGGCACACTCAGAGAGTTGTTGCTGGCTCTCCCCACTGTGCCTCCCCAAGAATGGTAGAGACCACTCAGGAGACAAGAAGCTGACCTCACCCATGGAAATTTCAGACATTAGGGAGCAGGGAGTCACTGCTCAGAAGCCATACTGGAGATGATGGCAACCCAGCCTCCATCCTTGCCCAAAGCCATCCACCTACAGGACAGGCCTAATGGGAGCAAGGCAGAGACAGGACACACCTCAGTTGTCACAGGCCTCTTGTTCAGTGGTGGCTTCCACTGCAGAGACTAGGCTGTCAATTGGGCCTTTTAGCCTCCCACGGATCAGCTCAGCAATGGTCCTCTGAGTCTTTTTGTTTAGTTTCTCCAGGTTCTTGCTCACATCTCTCTTAGGTTACAATCAGGCTTCTAGAGTGCAAGGTTGACCAGGTCCATCTCCTCAGTGACAGGCTGTGCCTTGGCGGCCTACAGCTTCTCCTTCATCTTCTCCTCTACTGCAACTGGTTTGCCCTGGAAACCCTCCTCCTTTTCAGGTCCTCATCCTTTGGAACATGGTTCTGCAGACTGAATTTCCTGAGCTTCTTGCTTTCCTCCTCCTCTTCTCTGAGCTGCTTGGTCTTTGGCTCCCCGTTTTCCTTGTCCCTGTACCTGGTTTTCTTTAAGGCGTTCAGCTGTTCTTTGGCCACAGAGTGTCTTCCTAGCCAGTCTAGGTCCACAGCTGCTTTCTGCTACTTTTTGCCACCTTCCTTCTGCTGCCTTCCTTCCGCCATCACCATCTTGCCTACAGACTCCTCGTTCTCTCTCATCTTGCATTACCCAGGCCCAAGGGGAGTAGACAAAGTGCTCTTATTTTTTATTTTATTTATTTATTTTTAGATGGAGTCTTGCTTTGTCACCCAGGCTGGAATGCAGTGGCATGATCTCGGCTCACCTCAACCTCCAACTCCCTGGTTGAAGCGATTCTCCTGCCTCAGCCTCCCAAGTAGCTGGAATTACAGGCACATGCCACCACGCCCAGCTAATTTTTGTATTTTTAGTAGAGACAGGGTCTCCCTATGATGGCAGGCTAGTCTTGAACTCCTGACCTCAAGTGACCAACTGCCTCGGCATCCCAAAGTGCTGGGATTACAGTTGTGAGCCGCCATGCCCAGCCACAAACGGCTATTTTTAAAGTTACATTTTGCACCTTGTTGATAAAGAACATTACAAAAAAACAAATGGCTAGCGAACTCTCCCTTAACACTTCAATACCTTTTTAATATATGCTAAATTTCTCATGTCAATTCAATTAGGAGGAAGAATTATGACTCCATTTTAAAGAATAAATGAGAACACATGTTTTAAAGAATCAATATAGTATAAAATATGATGTTTAAAACAACCTTGTAACTAAGATGTTAAATAGTTCTTTTGAATTGGCAGAACTTAAGAACAGAGTTAAGGACTTTAAGAATTTAGAAATTTAATAGAAATATTACCTGGTCCAACCCAATTTTTTTAAAGATATGATGAACCTTCAGCTAAATCTCTTTTTTCTTTATGCTTCTAAACCTTTAGACCAAGGTTTTGCAAACTATAGCCCACACACCAGTTGTATATAGTTCTAAGTAAAATTTTATTGGCATATATTCATACCCATTTGTTTAAATATATCTGCTTTGGCACTGCAAGGGCAGAGTTAAAAATTTTTGACATAGACCTTATGGTCTACAAAGCCTGAAATATGTATCTTACCTTTTAAGAAAACATTATTAGATCCCTGCTCTAGATTCAAGGTTTACTGGACTTTTATGTTTAGATGAGTGGTCATCACCAGAGATCACTACTACTAACTTCACTAGTGTTTCAAACCAAATACCAGCAATCTTTAGTATGCTTTTTCTAAAACTATCTAGTCTAAGATATCTCAGCTTACATTATAGCAAAGGATTCATAACTAGTCTTAATGAAATTCTATACGTGTTAAGTGTTTTATAATTTTTTTATTTCTCTGTGAAAATGTTAACATCAAACTGTAATAATTAGACATTAAATTTTGTTTATTGGTCACATCATTATAAAACTGTTTGAACAAACATTCAAGATTTTTCTTGTAAAGTTGAGAAGCTTAAATATTTCCAAGGTAATTATATGCATTATTAGTATTTATTGACAAATCTCTTTTTTAGCATATATTGTATAACACAGACCTATGAACAGCCTTCTAAAGTGTTTTCAAATTTGACTTCTACTAAAGAAAATTTCCTGTAGTCACTTTGTTATTTTTCTTCCAAGGATCTTAGAAAGTAGCATATATTCATATGAGTCCTTTGTTATACTTCAGTTTCTCTGTATTAATCAAGTGTGTTTGTTTTCACATATAATCAGGGATACACAGACTAGTCTGTATGGTTAAGGTCAAATAGCAATACGTAGTAGAGCTTAGAACAGGTTAGCTTTATAATTTTCCCAAATGATAACATCCGTTTTGTCAATACAATTCTCACTTTTTCAGATTTGTACAATAAAGGTAACGTTTAGCATTTTAGAGTATAAATTGACACTGTCAAGAATATAAATTAATGTTATAGCTAGAATTTTATAACAACTCATCTTTTACTGTATCCTAATGTTTTTGCAGTCTTTAGTTCCTAGAATTATGTCACAGCTAATAAATTGACTTGAGGCAGAAATCATAGTATAAAGCCATTTGCCCTGTCACAAATGACAATGAATTCCTAAATCAACAGTCCTTAAACTCAATTCAGAAAATAGACTAATGAAAGTAAAATCATTATAAGATGAACCATTAAGTTAAAGCATTAGAATAATCTCACCTACTTCTGGTTTTTTGAAGATTCAAATCCACATGTGTAAATGGACATTTTGCTTCCCAGGCCACAAATATGAAATAGTATATAAGAAACTGCCTCACTGGGTTAGATCAGGATTTAGCTTTTCTAATAATATCACTAACAGAATGTGGGGCAGAAAAGTTGCCATTTAGAATGGTGATTTGAAAGATCAAAAGCAGAAATGATTATTTAAAACTCTCAATCTGTTGGAATTTTGAGTCAGTGAATGTAAGTTCCATATGTTTACTACCTACTGTGAAAAATAAATGGTTACTCTATAGAATTACAAAACCACTACTTTCAATTCCAGGAGGTCCCCTCTAATATTATGGGCTTAATAAAAAAATAGACATTTACTCTACCCTTTCATCCATTTTTCATATTTGGGAGCTAAAATTCCATTTGGAGATACTCAAATTAATTCCTCTTATTTTTCAGAGAAGACTTAGTCCCATAGAAGTCAGTGACTTTGTCTGTGTATCAGAGAATAGTGATATATTCGTCCTCTACTAAAATATTTTTATAACTCTTAAGCCTTCCTACTCATGTTTCATATTGCTTCTCAAGGATTTCCTTGACTTATAATTTATTCAACAATAAACATGTGTTGAAAATGTAGTAGTAGCTTTTATAGAGTTGATATTTTAGGAAGGAATAACAAAGAATAAACTATAAAACTAACAAATATAAATTATATTATGTGTATAATACACATAATTGTATAGTATGTATATATAGTATGTAAAGAAACATATATATGTAACTTGTATATTATATAAAGAGATGGTAAATTCTATGCAAGAACTGCTGTAGGGTAAGGAATGTGTACAATTGATTAGGTTGGTGAAAACGCAATTGTGGTTTTTGCCATTACTTTCAATGACAAGAACCACAATTAATTTTGCACTAGCCTAATAAAATGAGAGAAGGCTTTATTGGCAAAATGAGAAAATGATTTTCTTGAGAAAATGCTTTGCTTTAGAAAATATATGGAGGAGTTGAGACAATTAGAAATGCAGGTATTTATGCCACAATGCAAGGTGATGGGGGAGGCATTTAGCTCCTTGGAGCATTAGCAAGGAAGCCAGTATAGCTGGAGTGAACAAGCTAATGGAGAGTAGTGGGAAAAGAATCCAGAGAAATTATGAAAATTCACATCATGTAGGGTTCAATAGGCCATTGTAAAAAATTTGACCGTTACCTGTAGGATATGCATGGATTTGAACACAGTAGTTACATGACCTACCTGACTTAAATTTTCAAAGGTTCACTCAGGCTACGGCATTGAGAACAGACCGTAGAGTGCAGAAAGACCTTTTAGGAGCTTACTGCAATAGTATAGGAGACACATAATGGTGACAAGGATTGTAGACGTTTTTAAAATGTTTTTAATGTTAAGAACAGATAAAAGCAATAACAGTGTCTTCAGTCATTCAGATGATACTTAACTCTTTGTCAGCATAGCTTAATGGTCATAATGATTAAGATTTAGATTCTAAGATCAGGCATTCTTGGGTTTACTGTCTCGATCATTGTGTGACCTTGAACAAGATAACTGACTTCTATGTATCTTGGTTTTCACATCCCTGAAATTGGGATGCTACGATATAGGAGTTTTGTGAATCTGCCTTTTCAATTCTGGTCTGTCCTTTAAGTTCTAGTTCTATATTCCTAAAATTCTTATTGACTCCTGAAACATTTTATGCCACAAAAGTTGAAGATCTAGATGTGCAAATTTAAAAAGCATATACTGTGAAAAATAGTGGAAAAGATAGACCTAATATCCTAACAGAAAAGAAACATGAAATAGAAAAACAATATTGTTTGGACTACAAGAAAGCCAAGAAAGTGACATGATTAAATAAATCCTTCCACATTTGGTGATGGAGAAGCTGCAGATATAGATTGGTAATAAGATTATTATTTTGCCGGGGAAATTAAAAGGAGAGTGACAGGAAAGCTTGAAACAAACTTTTTTTTTCACCATAGTATATAGAAGGAGAAAAACATACTTGGTGAAGGAGAAATTGAAGTGATCAAAGAAATAAAAGAAGAAACAAGATATATTACAGAGAACAAGGAAGAGATGTTTGGAAAGAGTAAATAAGTAAATGTATTGAGTGATTAGGAATCATTAGTAAGTGTGGGAAACAAAAGGCCTCGCATTTAATGATTTTCCAGAAAATATTTTTTATAAAAGAGAAGTGTAGGAAAAAAGAAATTTGACTGTAAGAAAATAAATATTAGAGGAGAAGGCTTACATGTGATCTAGGAGGGCTGTTGGTTTAAATTACAGAATATAAACAGCAAATAGTGATTCTAATTTGAATTTTCGTAAGAATTACCAAATTAAACTACCTTGATAATAATAAATAACCATTCACATGGGGGAATAAGGCTAAAGTTTTAAGAATGCGAATTAGAAAAGCTTTTTGAGGGCTTCCACCGACTTCCCTCGTCTTTTTTGCTTTTCAAACTCAGAGATACCCTAGTCAGCCTCATTTCATGCATCATCAGGGACTGCCTTGGGGTTAGAGGTCTTGTGGGAAACAAAGGCTGTCAGTATAAGGAAGAGTGGTCTGCACTGCACCACCGTTGCTTGTACTAAAGAAGGCAACAGTACCACAGAGGGACAAGTAAAGACGTGGAAATTAAGTACCAAGCAATGAACCTGACAGAGGGTTCTCATGAAGCACATTGAAGAGACACATCTGCCATGTAAAAGACTGGATGGGCTTACATAATAATCATGTCTCTTGCATGGGGAAGAGTAATAAAAGTTATGTACATTAATATGTGTTTAAGGTTGCCCTGGATGCCTCCTTTTGTAAAAGGAGTGAGATTGATGACTTCCTTAAATTCTAGCACCAAGGCAAATAAGTCAATAAATAAGGATGTCCTATTTATCAAAATCTAAATTTGGGTACTTCTCGTCACCAAAATGGATATTCTTTAGTACTCCCCATATTAATAAGTGTTGGTAGTTATTATGCAAAACCCAGGAGTCATTTCTGACATCTTGACAATGGCATTACAATAGGTTTTCATTACAGTTTCTGAAGATGTGTGAGTGTGGCTGAATTCCCATCGAAGTGCTTTTAAAAAGTATTTAATGGAGGAGTTTCAATAGGGTTGCAAAAAGGGTTATATTGTCTTACATAACTATAAATTTTGTTTTATATTGCCATGTTGCATTTTATTCATAAAGATAGTGAACTGACTGCATTGTTCATTCAGGGACTTTGTGTTAATTGGAACAAATTTGAGGTACCTAGGACAAGCCTCAAGCCTCAAAGAAGATATGAAGCCATCTCTTAGCTGAAGTCAATCTGTGTCTGTTTTCTCAACTAAAATTTTTTGTACTGCTTGATATCCATACCTTTTTAGTGGTGAGGGAAGCCTCATTGTTTTAGTGGATAACTATAAGAAAGCCTCAATTCTTCAAAGGAAAGATAGCTGGAAGTGGCAATGGTTCTGATACTGAATTTGAACATCCATCAGCCATATTTTCCCATCCATGTAACCCACTGCTCTATTGACTGCTGGATCAGTGAGTAAAGTAAATTTCTGGCAATGATGTCACCCAAGTAGCTGGACTATAATCTCTATTGGAGTAGAGATATTGTCTATTATGTTGATAGTTGTATCTCTAGTACCTATTAGAGTGTCTTGCAATAGTTGTATTTCATAAATATTTTCAAGAAATGAATAAACTCCCATCTCAGAGTCATTACCCAATCCCATTCTTGTTGTTCACTAAATAATAGTTAATCTATGATAAGCATATGTACTGTATTTATCTTGTTCTAAAAGCAACCACTAGATTTCTAGGTGAGAGGCAGACTTACTATTATGTATAGCAGTAACCACATTGGTCTCCTACACTCCCTTCTCCCCTTTCACTGTAGTGCCATGAGAGCCAGATACCAACCTTCATGTGCAAAAAAGGGATTTTTACATGACAGGGGAGGAACCATGATATTATGACTCTGGAAACTTACATAGGAACTGCCACTTCCCTCCCAGTAAAAGGAGAGAAACTGCTTTCTAAAATCTCACCATGCTTTGGAATGGGAATGTTTGCTCTGAGTTTCATTGCCTTTTGAAATGTAAACACATAGTTCTAGGGATACCTATGTCTAAATGTCTCTGTAGGTTTCTTACTATCTCAATTTTGCTATTCAATCATTCTTTAACTTCTATAAATTATCTTTTAACTCAGGTTCCAGTTTTCTTTGTTCAGAAAGTCCTGACCATGCAGAAATATAAACATATTTAAATTGCTTCCTGAGAGTTTACATATTGCAACTCCACACTGTGTTCCCTACCACACTATCTTATTTTCTCACCTGGACTGCTGTAATGGCCTTCTTCCCACCTTCTCTTGGCCCCTGTTGATCCTCTCTCCACTCAGCATCCAGAATGTGATCTTCCACGTGAAAACCAGATTATGTCATACTCTGAGTAGAGTACAGATTATGAACCATCTGATTCAGTTTTATTGTTCCGGTTGCCCCTTAGCATTGGCAACCTCAAGTTCCCCACTTGAGTAGTCACAGTGTTCTGGGCTCAAAATGCCATCATTGCTCATTTCCTAACACCACTTTTTGTTTTAGCTTCCCCTTGAGGTGAGGACCAGTATTCTGCATTGCCTCCCTTGTTGCTCTTGTTGAGAGCCACAACAGTTTTAGCTCCTAGTTTTCCTGCCAGATCCATGAAAGCTTTGTATTTCTCAGAGGCTTCCTGGAGGGACCAGGAAGATGAGAGTCACTGACATGTGGAACAAATGTTAACAAATGAGAGACAGGAGATCACTCAGATCCAGTAGATAAATTGATTCCTACTCTTATTCCAGAGAGTACTACAGACTCAATGATCCCACATAGCTTCTTGGGAAAGTCCAAAGTGACCAGGGAACTAGAAGTGTTTTATTATATAACCGGAGCCAGCTCACTTAATGGACACTTTAAACTGGCTTTATCTGTTTTCATTCCTTACTTATGCTTTTCCTTTCGTCTTGCTTCTTTTAGATTGTAATCCCCAAAAAACATTGGTAAATAAGATTCTTTCAAGCTCTAAGAAATTCAGACTATTAATACACTGACCATTGAAACATTTAATTGTTTCTTATTTTAATGAGCACAAACACTGGGATCTTTCACGTGACACTGTAGTCATGTAATGCCTGGCATCTGCTACTCATTTTGAATCATCTTTCTCCTTGTTCTTAAAAGTCTGGGTTCTCTGATTTTTTCTGTTTTCTGTTCTTTCTTCTTCTTCTTTTTTTTTTTAAGACTGAGTCTCCCACTGTCGCCCAGGCTGGAGTGCAGTGGCGCAATCTTGGCTCACTGCAAGCTCCGCCTCCCAGGTTCACACCATTCTCCAGCCTCAGCCTCCTGAGTAGCTGGGACTACAGGCACCCACCACCACACCCGGCTAATTTTTTGTATTTTTAGTAGAGACGGGGTTTCACCCTGTTAGCAAGGATGGTCTGGATCTCCTGACCTCGTGATCTGTCCATCTTGGCCTCCCAAAGTGCTAGGATTATAGGCGTGAGCCATTGCTCCTGGCCTTCTTTTCTTTTTTTTACTATTTCAAGTTCTTTCAAACCTCAGAAGCTTTATAACAATTTCTGCGCACTGCTCACCCGACTGACACTCCTACCTCTATAATTTATGTTCATTCTTCAGTTTTCAGCTTAAATTTCACTTGTTGAGGGTTTCCTTTATCCTCTATGTCTACATAAAATTTCCTTGATATACTATCATATTATTCTGTACATATCATTCACAAATCTCCATCTAATTCTAAATAAATAATCTGTGATGCAAATATTTATCTGTTTAATGTCTGGTACGCAACTCACTCACCCAACTGTAAACTCTATGAAGGAAGATATAATATCATTTTTTTCCATTTTCAGTAGTAAACCCAGTGTTTACCAAAGTCTAACAAGTAGTATACATTCCATGAATATTTATTAAGTGAACACGTGAGTAAATAACTCAAAACTAAAACTAAAAACTAAAAATATCTTCTTCATATTTTAAAAGTGATGTGACTTGACAAATTATTTAATGACAATGGTGCTTGAAGTGTTATGTAGTAAAAAAATAAAAATAAAAATAAAAAAAGAACAAGAAAATAGACCTCTGTAAGAACTGTGGCATAACTTAGAGAAAGTATCTGTTTAAAGGTCTGTTAATGCTTCAATAATAGGTCCCAAAGGGATATTACTCTATTGGTTTTATCATTTGCTAATTAGAAAATAAAGCTTTTCTTTCCAAATTCATTAAAGCAAGACAGATTTATGTATCTTAGATGAGTTTGTGAAATACATACATGCACAGTCATGTACCACATAATGATGTTTCAGTCAATAAGGGACCACATATACAATGGTGGTCTCAAGATTATAACATCATAGTTTCACTGGGCCCTTTTTATGTTTAAATATGTTTAGATACACAAATGCTTACCATTGTGTTACAATTTCCTATAGTATTCAATACATAATATGTTGCACAGGTTTGTAGCCTAGCAGCAATGGGCTGCACCAAATAGCATAGGTGTGTATTAGGCTACACCATGTAGGTTTGTATAAGTCAACTCGTATGATGTTTGCATAATGACAAAATTGCCTAATGATGCATTTCTCAAAATATAGCCATATCATTAAATGATGCATGAGTGTATTTAAAATATATCTTGACTTTTCTCTCATATGCTAAATCTGAAATGTTTATTCATTCAATTATAGTTTTAAAAAATAGTGAGTGTATTACATACAAGAGTTAGGAAATAATTTTTCAGGTTAGCAACAAATTTTGCTTGGGTTTTCTCCATCAATTTTCAGAAAGAAACATACAATAAACAACATCAGTGATTATAGGAAGGGAGACTGAATATCTGAGAAAAAAAGTGGTTTGTAAAAAGTCAATATTTTGGCTCCTATTTTCAATTTTGATTTTGTTTTTGATAGGCCAGTTTTCACTTTGTCACCTGGATGAGAATACTGGGATAACTTGGTGGGGAAAATATTGCTGTAGATTTTTAAAAAAGTGATGTGATCAATGTACAATAGAAAAACAGTATGGTGGAAAATACTGTGGTATCACTATCAGGATTATATATTTGCAGATGTAATCAATGTACCAAATCAGTTGATTTGCGATCAATAAAATGGGGTTTTGGATATTAACCTTCGTGATTCTGACCTAATCAGATAAGCCTATTAAGCAGATGGGTTGCTTTTGTTTTTATTCGTTTGTCCAGTTACTCTGAGAAGAGAAAAGCAAACAGTCATATTGCAAACAACCTACACAGAGAGGTGGCCTCTAGTTGCTGAGTGAAGTCTACAGCCGAGGGCTAGCAATAAAACAAGGACCTCAGTCATACAACCACAAGGAACTAAGTGAACCTGAAAGAGGACATAGGGCCTCAGATGAAAATGGTATCCCCAGCTAGCTAAAACATTGATTACAGCCTTGAGAGTTCTGAGAGAAAGAGTTGTTTCCAATTAAGATGTGTCTAAATTCCTAACTCATGGAGACTGTAAGATAATAAATGTATGTTGCTTTTATTTCCTATATTTATAGTGGTGTGCAGCAGTATAAAGTAATATAGGTAGCATAGTCTATTTTCTTTTGTCTTTTACTTTTTTCCTAACAAGCAAGCAATATTTTAAGTATTTCAAGCTAATTAACATCTTATGCCCTGGGTATATACTTTGCATATCAGAAAATATAGTAGGCAATGGCAAAAGCCAGCTGAAGAAATGAGAAAGTATTCTGTAGATTTCTTCCTCGGTGCCATGAGTACAGTTTATTGTTCTTATTTGCCACTTTATTTAAGAACATTTTCTAAGAATCTATGATGTATCAAGTGGTAAGCAGAGAATTGGGGGAAAAAATTTAGTCATGGTCATTATCCTCAAGAATCTTAAAGTTCAGTAGAAAAAGATGGAAAAATTAACCCGGGTTGCAGAAAGACTTGCAGATTAGTTTGAGAAACTCTTTAACAACCTACATCATTCAGTGAAATTGAACACTCAAGGGATTATTTTAAAAGAGGAAACAATCCTCCATTGTTTGTATTATAAAAATTATATAGAAATATTAAATTGGCCCATCATTCCATCTCCCAAGTCTCCTTTTCAATGTCACACATCCTCAAAAATCTGAGATTTTCCTCTCAGGATGAGTATAATTGGTGATTAATATGGTGTTAACTGTTCATCTTCATTCATGAATTGGCTGCTGAATGCTACATTTTAGGAGCCTGGACTGTTCTCATAGGAAATAGTCTTGGAGATAGAGATACATCTTAAAGCATCACATGAGTACCCTCAGAAGGTCCACCCACAAGAAAAAGCCAATCATTTCACTGTGGCTCAGCAGAAGCAAACCTACTTCTAACTAGTTCATTCTTGTGCAAACTATTCCATCAGCTAGTCAGAGGATTATCTTTCAGAGTTGGTTCACCCAATATACAATCAGCAGTAGTAGGAGTTTAATGATTGTTTAGACAGCACAAGGAGTTAATTCGTATTACTGAATATCCTTGAGGCTATCTCTTGCTGTCCCATCAAGCTATCTCAGATTTATTGTACACCAAAACATTCTCGCTATATACATTAAACCTAGTCCATGTGATTTTAATTCCTTTAATTTCTTAAGAAATGATATTTATAACAGTATTCTTTGGAAATGATCCCACACAGTATAAATCCATGTTTTTCTCATTTCTTCATGATGTCTGGCAGAGGTGGTTTAAAAAGGTGGAAATGGAGTTATACAGGCCTGTCACTACCCTATGAGGACATCAACTTTCAGTGAGACAGCACTCCCTTTTGTAATTAGCTTTAAAGTAGATAGCTCACTTATGCAAAAGAGAAAAAAAAAAACTTCTCTGAGATCATATCCCACCACTCATCAGGTTCAGTGCTTGTGTAGCAAAAGAAATGTGGGTCAGATTTTAGGACATACCTGCACTAGTCTTGGAAGCCCCAGGCAGAGGAGAAACCAAAAACACTTCATAGAGAAGACGGTATTTTAGTTTAGTCAAGAAAGTTAAGTAGTAATTTGGATGACGGAAATAGAAAACCCGTGGTCTAGAAAAAGGAAAAAGAAGTCCAAATGTTTGGACGTTTGAGAGAGTTAATTACATTCTTAAACTTGGGAAAATGTTAGTTGACTCTGGCTAGAACAGATGGTTTTTCTGGGGTAATGGTAAGATATGAAGTAAGATGCATGCGGCAGGGTCATAGCTCATGCAAATCTGTCAGTTGGAAAAAAAAATATATATATATATATATCAGTAAACATACAGATATTCTGGATAGTAATACAATGACACTAATTTGCATATATAATCAGAGTATCTCCTGTAGTACAGTGAGAAGGAACACTAAGGAAGGAAGGAACTCCAAGTACTAATTTCAACAATCAGAATGGACAATTTTTAATAGAACATGTTTACAGTTACACTAATTGTTGATGCCTGAATCCCAAAGAGAGGAATTATGATATGAAACATAAAAAAAAACTATGCTAGGCACATATAGAATTAGCAGACTCAGCATCACTGGCACTGGCAACAACAGGATGTCATAATCCTTTTCAAGATTATGAGCCTTAAGAGGAAATATCCCAATATGGAGGGAGAAAAGTGGAATATGTTAGATATCATATGGGAACTGATGGGAGTATGTTCAAGAGAACAAGGGAAGTGTGATTTGGGGACTCTGGGAAGTAGTTATCAGAGATAGATCCCTATGAGAAAGCTGAGATCTAGTCAAAGAAATTCTAGTTTGTAACTGTGGTCTTGATTGCACCTGCAAATCACTATGGCCAGGGGAAACACATGCCTGATTTGGACCAGCAAGTTCTTCAGAATCTCCAAGTATTTCATATTAGCTGTAATATATTCCATGTAGTGGAGATTCTTCAGATGATGTATAAATAATATATTCCTGTTTAGGTTTTTCAAATCAAAATATGAGGACTTTATTAAGGAATATTACGGAGATGGGATAAGATTTTGTGTCAAGGTCATGATGTTAATAGAAACTGTATTCCTATAGAATATGAGCAAATTTATTATGAGCTCTTTTATGCCATTTATTGATAATTTTGTTTAGTATTAGATGTTGAACAGAATAGAAATACAGCTAGTATTCCTGTGGCAGATGTAATAGGTCATGTCCTTAGTCTTAGGAAAAATAATGCATTTCCTCAAGACTGACATTCCTTATTGAATTATACGATACAGGTTTTCAGTCTATGTATATCACAGTCATCTAAGTTGCATACTAAATTACAGATTTCTGCTTCACAAACCAGTATGAGTGAATTAGATGTGCTGGGGATAATTACACAAAATCCTATTTTAAACAATCCCCTCAAGTAATTTTTTTCATGAGCACAAGTTTTGAACCATAGAGCTAAGCTAAAAATTCCATGCAAGTTGGAGAGGGAATGTCACGTCTCTCAGGTTTACTAGTCTTTCTCTAAATACTAGCATATGCTGTCTATTAAAACATATTTGTTCAGGGAGTTTGTACAATCAATAGAACAAGAAAAGTAAGTGATATGTTTTTGCCTAGACTATTTCCAAATATACAGAGTAAGACTTGGAAGAGCCGCAGATATACAAATGCACAAATTCATTTCTTCATACCAACTTTGTCTTTTTCAAGGTCACTGCTGTATCTTCCTAGTTACAAAAGAAAAACTTTGAAATGGCAACAAGATAATGTTGCCTTTTAGAAAGTAGGCAAAACTTAAAATGAAACAGTTTTTAGTGAGTTTATGAGAAAACCCTTCTTTCTTACATGGTTATTCCAAAGGGCAATCTGGAAATATTAATCAAAAGTGAAAAAATGCATTTCCTTCGAATTACTTGTTCCATTTATGGAAATTAGACATAATTGAACAAGTATGCAAAGGTGTAGATACAAGGATGTCCAGTGCGTAATTGCCTATAATATGAAAAAAATCTGAAATAACCTAAATTCCTAATAAGGGTATATTAGAGAAATGGATAATGATACATTCATAATTCTGAAAAGTTTAGAGTTATTACAAAAATAACAGATTGTATTCTGATATAGGTATATATAGATATTCCGATATAGATAATAACTATTCATTTTTTGGTTAAAATGTTACTGACTGGTGTATATAGCATAACACAATGTGCAAAATACATATTTCAAATGTTCATGATCTTTATATTTACAGAAAATACCTGAAAGCCTGTAATAAAGCTGTTAATAACAGTTATTTCTGTTGAATGTGGTTGCTAGTGACCAAGATAGGTACATTTACATTTTACTACTTTTATAATTATTTGATTTTTTATCTTCAGGTGTTTATTACTTTTATAATAGCAAATTAATACATTGTTTTGATTATGTATACCAATATGTACAGGAACCCCAACATTTTACCATAGATAGCTTTCAGATGTGGAAAGAGATTTATAATAAAAATAATTCCTCATATAACATTGTGAAAAAAGGTTAAAAAAATAGCATTTTTCCTGTGTCTAAGATATAAGTATGTGAGTATATGTGGTGATATAGAAAACTGTTGATAAATATATGCAAAATATTAATAGCAATTTATTTTGGGTAATGAGATGCCAGTAATTTTCACTTTGTTTATATTTCTTTTGACTCTAAATCTATGCAGATAAATTAATGGAACATTCTCACTTTGTTTTAGATAATTGATTTAAAGTATTTGTATATTTATAATACTCTTCACTTCTAAATTGATCTAGTCTATTTTCATAAGAACAAAAAATTCAGCTGCTGTTCTATTTTAAAACTCTAGCTCTAGTTAGATGAATATTAAATTTACATCAATTAACACTTAAGCTATTAATTGAAATCCAGTTAAATTTACTTGTTATTTTTAGAAATTAAATATATTTTATATAATTTATATCCTAAATTAATATTAACAAAAATGCATAACATTTTCTATTACTCTTTTAATATTATTTGTCAATTAGATTAATTTCTGTCATAATCATTAAAAGTTAAGGCATTTTAGTATTCTAATAGAATTTTGTTTCAAGCCAATGCTGAAATGCACAGTTGATTCTCTCTCTGGTTTTCTCATCATTCGGTGGGTCAAATAGTTAACTAGAATAGAATCACTCTTAATTGCTATCATCTGTCAGTAGTTAACCCACCCACATTTTCCAAGGCTACTGTCAGATTCTTGAATTAAAAGAGAACACCAGTGACTAATCAATTATTGTTTAAGCAGCCATCAAATATTCTAAGATAAGAATAAGCAAGTAATTTGGAAACAAAATTAAAAAGAGTCACAATATGTTATTGCTCATATAAAATAATTTTCATAGGGCTAACATTTAGAATACAAGTATGTGATTAGTGATATCGATCATACTAATTTCAATAAAAAGTGTTGTTGGTCTTCATATATATATATATATAGTTATTTTATTTTCTAAATCAAAAATGTTCATGCACATAAAAAATCAATTTTCTTTTCTTTAGTTGTTTTACAAAACCATGAATGAGAAATCTTTGGTCAATGTTTTAGAACCTTGTCAAAATGTGGAGCTGGCTCTTTTCTTCAGTATACTTTGAAATCTTTAACTGCAAAGATACACAACTTTCAAGAACTAAGAGAAGACCAATCATAGGTTTTCTCCTGTCTAGTTTTTGGTTTTCCAAGACAGTGCCAACAACGTGATATTCTTTAAAATATGTGACAATCCAGGATCCAAAGCCACTGTACTCAGTCCTACAAAAAGGCAGAGGCTAAGATCTCATAGCCAAGTTCTCAAAGTGTGACTGAACTTATGCTACAAGGATGTGAATCGTTTTATGGCTACCCCATTGGAACATTCAATCATGATTCTCTCATACCATGCAAAGTATATACGAGAATGACATCCCTTCACAACCTTTGATCTCTTTCGCTTACTAGAAACATGTGACTCTATTATCTCATTGAAACATTACAGATGAGGTGAGGATAAATTTTGTACAAAAATAATTTTCCACACAAAATTAGAAAACATATTGTTATTTCCTTTGTACAATATACATAATTTATTCTCTTGGAATAGTTATACATATTTTAGAAGGGTTATTTTAAAGAGAAAAAAGACTTTTATTTCCATGAATATATATTTTGAAAGTATTAGGTTGGTGCAAAGTAACAGTGGTAATTAAAAGTAATGGCAAAAAAATGCAATTACTTTTGCACCAACCTAATATATTCATTGTATGATGAGTATTAAAAAGCTCTTTAAGTACCATAAGTGGAGAATTGGTCAAGGATTCTTGATAACTGTTAGATATTTAACAAATTACATTTATTGAAAAACACAAAATAATAAATTCATTAACGTGGTCTATAATCATTCCAAATATATTTTGGCTATGCAAATGGCAGTTGGAAGCAACATTGAGGCTGTAAAATGGTGTAGTTGTTGGTGTTGGCCCTTAGAATGTGATGGTTAAGAACATAGACAATAGAACTAGATTACCTGAGTTCAATTCCCAGGTCCATCATTTATAATCTGTGTAACCTTAGACAATTTGTTTAACTTCCCTTTTACTCAATGTCCTTATATGTAGTACATATGGAGATATAGGATATAGATTTAATGAGTTAACATATATATTGTACTTTATACAATAACTGGCAAATAAGTGAATATTAGCTATTACAGTTATTAACCTGTTTAGAAGTCTAAAGTTATGTATGAAAATATTAACAATAAATAACAGTAGAATCTGTTAAATACTAATCAAGTGGCATGGACATGTATTGACATGAGATTCCAGGGCAATGAACTGGAGCTTCACATCCTGGGAGCTATGAGTCAACAGAAGTAGAATTTTACATAATATATTTATTTTATATTGCTGTGCAACAAATTACCATAATCCTGGTGTCTTAAAATGATACACGTAAATTAGTTCAAACTTCTATAGGTTAAAATTTCATAGGTATGGCTGGGTTCTCTCTTGAGGATATCATAAGACTAAAACCAAGTAGTTGGCTGGGCTGAGTTCTTGTCTGGAGGTTTTGGGGAAAATTTCACTTCAAAACTCATTCTTCTTGTTTGTCAAATGTGGTTTTTTGCACTTGTAAGACTGAGGTCATTGTTTCCTTGCTGACTGTCAGCCAGGACCTCTTTCAGGTGCTGTGGGCCACTAGCATTCCTTGCCACCAGGTCCTCTCCATCTTCAAGCCAGTAATGCTGCCTTGAATTCTTCTTGTGCTTCAAATTTCCGACAACCTCTCTTGCCACCAGCTGGAGAAAAATCTTTGCTTTTGAAAAGCCTATGTGGTTAGGTTTGGCCCACTGACGTAATCTGTGTAGTTTAAGGTCAAATAATTAGTAACCTCAATTATATATACAAAACTTCACAGCAACCTAGATTTGTGTTTCATAAAATAACTGGGAAAAGTTGTGTGTACATCAGAGGTAGGGATTTTCGGGGCCATTTTCAAATTCTACCTGTAACACATATATTATCTAATTTAGATGTCACAATGATTATTTGAGCAAGCCATTCGTATACCTTTTTATTATGTAGAAAATAGGTTCACTGCATGTTTTAAGATTGTGTAAGGTTTTATGAGCTTGGTTTTGGCTAGAGTCCTGCTTAAATACACTGTTACTAAAATTTGAGATAGTGGAGACTTTACAGAGAACTGAGGATTAGATAGACCTATAAAAACTGGAAGTATTTAATTACACAGAGAAAGATGATGGCATTCCAGGTGAAAAAAAAATAGCACAGGCAATAGGACAAGGATAATAAAAACCAGGATTATTTTAGAAGAATGAATAGACTTCCAACTGTAGAAAAGAAGTCATGTATGGATAAAATAGTGAGTGATATTAGAGGGATGTTTTGAAGCCAAATTTAATGGTCTCCCATTCTACACTAAAGAGTTTGCCCTTTGTCCTGAGAACAAGGTTTTAGGGATTCTACAAATGATGATGAACAATGGAGCCCAATTTCTCCTTTAATTAATTGCCATTACCCAAAAGAGATTAAGAGCCAGAACAGACACTAGCATGACCACATCCAAAGTTATGCACCCAACTTCAGTTACAATAAAGAATTCTCTGCCTCTACCGATCATGTAGTTCCACCAGGGCTAGTTTGTTTGTATTTTGTAATTACTTAGATTCCCTCACTTTGGGTTCTTAAAACATACATGTAGTCATTCATTTATTTAAATAACATTTACTAAGCACCTTGTCTATGCTGAGCACTGATGAATGTGTTATCTTTGGCCTTCAAGATTTACAAAAGTGTATAGAATGTGGTAAGTACTCTTTTACACAATATATGAATGTAGTAACTGGGACTTATTCTGCACTTATATAGTATCTGTATCCATACCAGTTATTAGGGGAAAACATGGTTCATACACTTGGATAACTGGAGAAATATTACAAACACACAGGAAATAACTAACGACAGTTTAACCTGTGAGGTACTAAAAATGTAATTATGACATATAATATTATATGAATTCTGAAAAGGAGGAGCTGAATTGGGCAGGATTTACCAGCAAAGGCCCCAAAAGGGTTAAAGATGAAAAAAAAGACAGCTCAATCATCAAGAGCAATTCAAAAATCCATTTAGGAAGGGGAAATCAGTGACACAAAATTGTGTTACTGAGGATAACCCACTCTATCTTAATATCAGATGTTTAAATAAATATTTTCTGTGATTGTAGAATTTAAAAATCAAAATAATAGGACAGTGCCAATCTCATCTTAAATTATAATTTTCTGGGATGTCTTTAACAGCATTAATTTATGTATAGCATGTATTAATCCTGCCTGTAGTATGCCATGTGATATGGTTTGACTGTATCTCCACACAAAATCTCATCTTGAATTGCAATCCGAATTGTAATCCCCATGTGTTGGGAGAGGGACATCATCAGAAGTGATTAGATCATGGACCCAGTTTCCCCAAGCTGTTTTCATGATAGTGAGTGAGTTCTCATGAAATCTGATGATTTTTATAAGGGGCTTTTCCCCACTTTGCTCTGCACTTCTCTCTCCCACCACCATGTGAAGAAGAATGTGTTTGCTTCTCATTCTGTCATGATTGTAAGTTTCCTGAGGTTTCCTCAGCCATAAGAAACTGTGAGTCAATTAAACCTCTTTCCTTTAAAAATTACCCAGTATCAGGCAGTTATTTACAGCAGCCTGAGAACAGACTAATACAGTAAATTTGTACTGAGGTAGTGAAATGCTGCTGTAAAGATACCCAGATGTGAGGAAGTGACTTTGGAACTGGGTAACAGGCCGAGGTTGGAACAGTTTGGAGGATTCAGAGAAGATAGACGTAGGAAAGTTTGGATCTTCCTAGAGACTTGTTGAATGGTTTTGACCAAAATGCTGATAGTGATATGGACAATAAATTCCAGGCGAAGGTGGTCTCAAATAGAGATGAGGAAATTCTTGTGAACTGGAGCAAAGGTGACTCTTATCATGCTTTAACAAAGAGACTGGTGACACTTTGCACTTGCCCTAGAGATCTGTAAAACTTTGAACTTGAGAGATATAATTTAAGGTATCTGGTGGAAGAAATTTCTAAGCTATGAAGTGTTCAAGAGAAAGAGGCATAAAAGTTTGGAAAATATACAGCCTGATGATGCAATAGAAAAGAAAATTCTCCCCATTGTCTGGGGAGAAATTTAAGCCAGTTGCAGACATATGCAGAGTTACTAAGACAATGGGGAAAATGTTTCCAGGTCATGTCAGAGACCTTCACAACAGACCCTCCATTCACAGGCCTGGAGGCCTAGGAGGGAATAATGGTTTTGTGGTCCAGGCCCAGGCACCCCTGATATGTAAAACCCCGGGTCATGGTGCCATGTATACCAGCACCTTCAGCTTCAATCATGGCTAAAAGGGCCCAGGTACAGCTCTGGCCATTACTTCAGAGGGTGCAAGCCCCAAGCCTTGGAGGTTACCATGTGGTATTGACCCTGTGGGTGCACAAATGAAAAGAACTGAGGTTTGGGAACCTCCAGCTGCATTTCAGAGGATGTACGGAAATGCCTGGATGTCCGGGCAGAAGTTTGCTGCAGTGGCAGAACCCTCATGGAGAACTTCTGCTAGGGTAGTGCAGAAGGTAGATGTGGCGTAGGTGCCCCCACAAAGAGTCTAGACTGGGACACTGCCTAGTCGAGCTTTGAGAAGAGGCCCACAGTCTTCTAGGCTCCAGAATGGCAGATCCACTGACATCTTACACCATGCAACTGGAAAAGCCACAGATAACCAATGCTAGACTGTGAAATCAGTCAGGAGGCCAGCTGTTCCCTGCAAAGCCACAGAGCAGAGCAGCCTAAGATCATAGGAACCACCTCTTGCATCAGTATGACCTGGGTGTGAGACACAAACTTTAAGGTTTAATGACTGCCCTATTGGATTTCAGACTTGCATAGGGCCCATAGACCCTTCATTTTGGCCAATTCCTCCCATTTTGAACAGGTGTATTTACCCAATGCCTGTACCCTCATTGTATCTTGAAAGTAACTAACTAGTTTTTGATTTTGCAGGCTTATGGGTGGAAGGGAGACTTTGGACTTAGACTTTTGGGTTAATGATTAAATGAGTTAAGAATTTGGGGGACTGTTGGATAGGCATGATTGTGTTTTGAAATGTGAAGACATGAGATTTGGGAGGGGTCAGGGGCAGAATTACATGGTTTGGTTCGGTGTGCCCACCCAAATCTCACCTTGAATGGTAATCCCCATAATCTTTATTTGTCAAGGGTGGGATCAGGTGGAGGTAACTAAATCATTGGCGGTAGTTTTCCTCATCCTCTTCTCATAATAATGAGTAAGTTTCATGAGATCTGATGGTTTTATAAGCATCTGGCATTTCCCCTATTTGCACTCATTCTCTCCCCTGCCACCCTGTGAAGAGGTGCCTTCTTCCATGATTGTAAGTTACCTGAGGCCTCCCAAGACATGTGAAAGTGTGAGTCAATTAAACCTCTTTCCTTTGTAAGTTACCCATTCTCAGGCAGTTATTTATAGAGAAATGAGAACAAACTGATACAACATGAGATGTCTTTTCAACAATGGAATTAAAGAAAAATAAAAATTAAGAACTGCAAAATTAATGTAATAATTATACTACTTTATTATTTTGATTTTATTTTCAGTATTTCATGTGAGCTTTTATCTAGACTACTAATTTGCATCCTATAAATTCACATGTCCAGTCATATTTATTAATAGGAAAATAGTTGAGGAAGTACAGCTTACATTTTTCTCTTCAAAAAAATGTGGTGAAGGTCCCAGAGCAAGATGGTTGAATAGGAACAGCTCCAGTCTCTAGCTCCCAGTGCGAGTATCACAAAAGATGGGTGATTTCTGCATTTTTAACTGAGGTACTAGGTTCATCTCACTGGGGAGTGCCAGACAATCAGTGCTGGTAAGCTGGTGCAGCCCAACCAGCGAGAGCTGAAGCAGGATGAGGCATTGCCTCCCTTGGGAAGCACAAGGGGCAAGGGAATCCCTTTTCCTAGCTGGGGGAACTGAGAAACACAACACCTGGAAAATCGGGTAACTCCCACCCTAATACTGCGCTTTACCAAGGGTCTTAGCAAATGGCACATCAGGAGATTATATCCCACACCCGGCCAGGAGGGTCCCACGCCCACAGAGCCTCCCTCATTGCTAGCACAGCAGTCTGTGATCTAACTGCAAGGCAGCAGCGAGGCTGGGGGAGGGGTGCCCACCATTGCTGAGGTTTAAGTAGGTAAACAAAGCCACTGGGAAGCTCGAACTGGATGGAGCCCACAGCAGCTCAAGGAGGCCTGCCTGTCTCTGTAGACTCCACCTCTGGGGACAGGGCATAGCTAAACAAAAAGCAGCAGAAACCTCTTCAGATGCAAATGACCCTGTCTGACAGCTTTGTTGAGATCTGAGAACAGACAGACTGCCTGCTCAAGTGGGTCCCTGACCCCTGAGTAGCCTAACTGGGAGACATCTCCCACTAGGTGTAGACCGACATCCCACACATCACACGGTGGGGTACACCCCTGAGACAAAGCTTCCAGAGCAAGAATCAGACAGGAACACTCTCTGTTCAGCAATATTCTATCTTCTGCAGACTCCGCTGCTGATACATAGGCAAACAGGGTCTGGAGTGGACCTCAAGCAATCTCCAACAGACTTACAGCTGAGGGTCCTGACTGTTAGAAGGAAAACTAACAAACAGAGAGAACACCCACACCAAAACCCCATCAGTACATCACCATCATCAAAGACCAAAGGCAGATAAAACCACAAAGATGGGGAAAAAGCAGGGCAGAAAAGCTGGAAATTCAAAAAATAAGAGCGCATCTCTCCCTCTGAAGGAACACAGCTCATTGCCAGCAACAGATCAAAGTTGGACGGAGAATGATTTTGATGAGTTGAGAAAAGCCGGCTTCAGTCCATCAAACTTCTCAGACCTAAAGGAGGAATGATGTACCCAGTACAAAGAAACTAAAAATCTTGAAAAAAGAATGGAAGAATGGATAACTAGAATAATCAATGCAGAGAAGGCCATAAACGAACTGACAGAGATAAAAACCATGACACAAGAAATACATGACAAATGCACAAGCTTCAGTAACTGACTCGATCAACTGGAAGAAAGAATATCAGCGATTGAGGATCAAATGAATGAAATGAAGCGAGAAGAGAAGTCTAAAGAAAAAAGAGGAAAAAGAAATGAACAAAGCTTTCAAGAAGTATGGGATTATGTGAAAAGACCAAATCTACGTCTGATTGGGGTGCCTGAAAGTGAGGGGGAAAATGGAACCAAGTTGGAAAGCACTCTTCAAGATATCATCCAGGAGAACTTCCCCAACCTAGTAAGGCAGGCCAACATTCAAATGCAGAAAATATAGAGAATGCCACAAAGATATTCCTCGAGAAGAGCAACTCCAAGACACATAATTGTCAGATCCACCAAAGTTGAAATGAAGGAAAAACAGTAAAGGGCAGCCAGAGAAAAAGGTCAGGTAACCCACAAAGGGAAGCCCATCAGACTAACAGCAGATCTCTCGGCAGAAACTCTCCAAGACAGAACAGAGTGTGGGTCAATATTCAACATTCTTAAAGAAAAGAATTTTCAACCCAGAATTTCATATCCAGCCAAACTAAGTTTCATAAGTGAAGGAGAAATAAAATACTTTACAGATAAGCAAATGCTTAGAGATTTTGTCACCACCAGGCCTGCCCTACAAGAGACCCTGAAGGAAGCACTAAACATGGAAAGGAACAACTGGTACCAGCCATTGCAAAAACCTGCCAAAATGTAAAGACCATTGATGCTAGGAAGAAACTGCATCAACAAACAAAATAACCAGCTAATATCACAATGACAGGATCAAGTTCTCACATAACAATATTAACCTTAAATGTAAATGGACTAAATGGTCCAATTAAAAGACACAGACTGGCAAATTGGATAAAGAGTCAAGACCCATCAGTTTGCTGTATTCAGGAGACCCATCTCACATGCAGAGACACACATAGGCTCAAAATAAAGGGATGGAGGAAGATCTACCAAGCAAATGGAGAATTTTAAAAAGCAGGGGTTGTAATCCTAGTCTCTGATAAAACAGACTTTAAACCATCAAAGATCAAAAGAGACAAAGAAGGCCATTACATAATGGTAAAGGGATCAATTCATCAGGAAGAGCAAACTATCCTAAATATATATGCACCCAATACAGAAGCACACAGATTCATAAAGCAACTCCTTAGAGACTTACAAAGAGACTTAGACTCCCATAAAATAAAAAAGGGAGACTTCAACACCCCACTGTCAACATTAGACAGATCAATGAGACAGAAAGTTAACAAGGATATCCAAGAATTGAACTCAAATCTGCACCAAGCGGACCTAATAGACATCTACAGAACTCTCCACCCCAGAGCAACAGAATATAAATTCTTCTCAGTACCATATCACACTTATTCCAATATTGGCCACATAATTGGAAGTAAAGCACTCCTCAGCAAATGTAAAAGAACAGAAATTATGACAAACTCTCTTTCAGACCACAGTGCAATCAAACTAGAACTCAGGACTAAGAAACTCAATCAAAACCACTCAACTACATGGAAACTGAACAACCTGCTCCTGAATGACTACTGGGTCCATAACGAAATGAAGGCAGAAATAAAGATGTTCTTTGAAACCAATGAGAACAAAGATACAACATACCAGAATCTCTGGACACATTTAAAGCAGTGTGTAAAGGGAAATTTATAGCACTAAATGCCCACAAGAGAAAGCAGGAAAGATCTAAAATTGACACTCTAACATCACAATTAAAGGAACTAGAGAAGCAAGAGCAAACACATTCAAAAGCTAGCAGAAGACAAGAAATAACTAAGATCAGAGCCGAACTGAAGGAGATAGAGATACAAAAAACCCTCCAAAAAATCAATGAGTCCAGCTGGTTTTTTGAAAAGATCAACAAAATCGATAGACCACTAGCAAGTCTAATAAAGAAGAAAAGAGAGAAGAATCAAATAGACCCAATAAAAAATGATAAAGGGGATATCACCACCAACCCCGCAGAAATACAAACTGCCATCAGAGAATACTATAAACACCTCTGTGCAAATAAACTAGAAAATCTAGAAGAAATGGATAATTTCCTGGACACTTACACTTGCCCAAGAGTAAACCAGGAAGAAGTTGAAACCCTGAATAGACCAATAGCAGGCTCTGAAATTGAGGCAATAATTAATAGCCTACCAACCAAAAAAAGTCCAGGACCAGACAGATTCACAGCTGAATTCTACCAGAGGTATGAGGAGGAGCTGGTACCATTCCTTCTGAAACTATTCCAATCAATAGAAAAAGAGGGAATCCTCCCTAATTCATTTTATGAGGCCAACATCATCCTAATTCCAAAGCCTGGCAGAGACACAACAAAAAAAGAGAATTTTAGACCAATATCCCTGATGAACATCGATGCAAAAATCCTCAATATAATATTGGCAAACCGAATCCAGCAGCACATCAAAAAGCTTATCCACCATGATCAAGCGGGCTTCATCCCTGGGATGCAAGGCTGGTTCAACATACACAAATCAATAAACCTAATCCAGCATATAAACAGAACCAAAGACAAAAACTACATGATTATCTCAATAGATACAGAAAAGGCCTTTGACAAAATTCAACAGCCCTTCATGCTAAAAACGCTCAATAAATTCGGTATTCATGGAACGTATCTCAAAATAATAAGAGCTATTTATGACAAACCCACAGGCAATATCATACTGAATGGGCAAAAACTAGAAGCATTCCCTTTGAAAACCGGCACAAGACAGGGATGCCCTCTCTCACCACTCCTATTCAACATAATGTTGGAAGTTCTGGCTAGGGCAATCAGGCAAGAGAAAGAAATCAAGGGTATTCAGTTAGGAAAAGAAGAAGTCAAATTGTCCCTGTTTGCAGATGACATGATTGTATATTTAGAAAACCTCATCGTCTCAGCCCAAAATCTCCTTAAGCTGATAAGCAACTTCAGCAGAGTCTCAGGATACAAAATTAATGTGTAAAAATCACAAGCATTCTTATACACCAGTAACAGACAAACAGAGCCAAATCAGGAATGAACTTCCATTCACAATTGCTTCAAAGAGAATAAAATACCTAGGAATCCAACTTACAAGGGATGTAAAGCACCTCTTCAAGGAGAACTACAAACCACTGCTCAGTGAAATAAAAGAGGACACAAACAAATGGAAGAACACACCATGCTCATGGATTGGAAGAATCAATATCCTGAAAATGACCATACTGCCCTAGTTAATTTATAGATTCAATGTCATCCCCATTAAGCTACCAATGAATTTCTTCACAGAATTGGTAAAAACTGCTTTAAAGTTCATATGGAACCAAAAAAGAGCCCACGTTGCCAAGACAATCCTAAGTCAAAAGAACAAAGTTGGAGGCATCACGCTACCTGACTTCAAATTATACTACAAGGCTACAGTAACCAAAACAGCATGATACTGGTACCAAAACAGAGATATAGACCAATGGAAGAGAACAGAGTCCTCAGAAATAATACCACACATCTGCAGCCATCTGATCTTTGACAAACCTGAGAGAAACAAGAAATGGGGAAAGGATTCCCTATTTAATAAATGGTGCTGGGAAAATTGGCTAGCCATAAGTAGAAAGCTGAAACTGGATCCTTTCCTTACTCCTTATACAAAAATTAATTCAAGATGGATTGCAGACTTAAATGTTAGACCTAATACCATAAAAACCCTAGAAGAAAACCTAGGTAATACCATTCAGGTCATAGGCATGGGCAAAGACTTCATGTCTAAAACACCAAAAGCAATGGCAACAAAAGCCATAATTGACAAATGGGATATAATTAAACTAAAGAGCTTCTGCACAGAAAAAGAAACTACCATCAGAGTGAACAGGTAACCTACAGAATGGGAGAACATTTTTGCAATTTACTCATCTGACACAGGGCTAATATCCAGAACCTACAAAGAACTCAAACAAATTTACAAGAAAAAAACAAACAACCCCATCAAAAAGTGGGCAAAGGATATGAACAGACATTTCTCAAAAGAAGACATGCATACAGCCAACAGACACATGAAAAAAATGCTCGTCATCACTAGCCATCAGAGAAATGCAAATCAAAACCACAATGAGATACCATCTCACACCAATTAGAATGGCCATCATTAAAAAATCAGGAAACAACAGGTGCTGGAGAGGATGTGGAGAAATAGGAACACTTTTACACTGTTGGTGAGATTGTAAACTAGTTCAACCATTGTGGAAAACAGTATGGCGATTCCTCAAGGATCTAGAACTAGAAATACCATATGACCCAGCCATCCCATTACTGGGTATATACCCAAAGGATTATAAGTCATGCCACTATAAAGACACATGCACACATATGTTTATTGTGGCACTATTCACAATAGCAAAGACTTGGAATCAACCCAAATATCCATCAGTGACAGACTGGATTAAGAAAATGTGGCACATATACACCACGGAATACTATGATCCATAAAGAAGGATGAGTTTGTGTCCTTTGTAGGGACATGGATGCAGCTGGAAACCATCATTCCCAGCAAACTATCGCAAGAACAGAAAACCAAACACTGCATGTTCTCACTCATAAGTGTGAATTGAACAATGAGATCACTTGGACTCAGGAAGGGGAACATCACACACCAGGGCCTATTATGGGGAGTGGGGAGGGAGGGCATTGGGAGTTATATACCTGATGTAAATGACGAGTTGATGGGTGCTGACGAGTTGATGGGTACAGCACACCCACATGGCACAGGTATACATTTGTTACAAACCTACACGTTGTGCTCATGTACCCTAGAACTTAAAGTATAATAATAATAATCATAATAAATGTGGTGAAATAAAATGTTTTCTGGGAATATATAAATTAGGTCATTTATATTACTTACTTGTTTGGAAAATAAAAGCCAACCCAAAAACAAAACAAAGCTATTTATTACATATAAGGGAGTCAAGTTGTCCTTACATTTCTCATAGCTATATTTAATAGTTAAAAAATGATGGGAAAGTTTATGAGATCCTCAGGTAAAACCAATCTATAAAACCTAGTAACTGCATAACCAATCACGTTGGTAAAATTTAACAAATCAAACAAACTGAAAACATTATATTAAGTGAAATAATCCAGGCACAGAAATACAAATACTGTACAATGTAACTTATATGTGGAATCTAAAAAAAGTGATGTCTTGGAAGTAGAGAGTAGAATAGTGGTTTTCAGAAATAGGGTGTTGGTGAGAAGGGGTTGGGGAGATGTAAGTCAAACGCAATAAAATTGTAGTTAGATAGAATGAGTAAGTTTAAGAGATCTGTGGTACAACATGGTGACTATAGTCAATAACAATATATTTTATTCTTGAAAATTTCAGAGTGGGTAGATATTTATTGTTCTCACCACAACAATGACCACTATGTAAGGTAATGCGTATGTTACTTAGCTTGATTTAGCCATTTCACAATGTATATTCATTTCAAAGCATCATATTATGTATTATAAATATATAATTTTGTCAATTAAAAAAATTAAAATAAAAAATACGCAGGCTGTAGAGAAAATAAATCTTTGAAATTTTTTAAATAAACTATTGGATGTTGAAATTCTACAAACCAAAATATAGAGAAGTCATAACAAACATTGAATCTTTTTAGATATATAAATAAGGTTAATAATTGGAAGTTAGGGATACAGAAAAATGTAAAAGTGACACATATTAATAATAGAGCTATTGGGAATATAGAAAAAATGTAAATGTTACAAATCTTGGTAATGTAGCTGTCTGTTAACAACAATTGAGAGGAAGAAGGAGAAACATGGGAGAAACATAAGGATGCTGTTCTTCTCATTATATATAATTGAGTACTAAAGGTATTATTACAGATTATAAATCCAGAAAAAAGTTTACACATATAAAGATGTAGAAGTAACCAACAGTATGAAAGTAACATTGTTTTATTTTTGTAGCAATAAATACAACACTTTTATGATACCATATATATATGTAAGAACAAAAGCTTGAATAATGATGGTATATTAGGGCTCTCAAGAGGGGCAGAACCAATAGGATCTATGTATATAAGAAAGGGAGTTTATTAGTGAAAATTGACTCACACAATCACAAGGTTAAGTTCCAAGATACGCCATCTGCAAGTTGAGGTGCAAGGAAGCCAGTGGTGGATCAGCCCGAGTCTTAAAACCTCAAAAGTAGGGAAGCTGACAGTGCAGCCTTCAGTCTGTGTCCAAAGGCCCGAGAGCCCCTATAAAACCACTGAAGTAAGTCCAAGAGTCCAAAAGCTGAAGAACTCACAGTCTGATGTACGAGGGTAGGAAGCATCCAGCACGGGGAAAAGATGAAGGCTGGAAGACTCAGCAAGTCAAGTCCTTCCACTTTCTTCTTCCTGCTTTATTCTAGCCGCACTGACAGCAGATTAGATGGTGCCCACCCAGATGAAGGGTGGGTTGGCCTCTCCCAACCCACTGATTCAAATGTTAGTATCCTTTGGCGACACCCTTACAGACACACCCAGGAACAATACTTTGCATCCTTCAATTCAATCAGTTGACACTTGCTATTAACCATGACAAGTACACCTCTCGTCAATTTGAACCCATGCACATCTCTTAAAATCATACATAATCTTTAAATAAAGACAATAATATGGTTGTAATTGAACCTAACATAATACAGCTATCCTTCATACAATTGGGCACTCCGAGGTGGCCATGTCCAGGTCAGCTCTGGTGAGTGAAAGTCCATGTTGCTGAGTCCATGTGTAACCATCATCCCTGCCATGATGACCACTTTTTTCGTGGGCCCATTGGGTAAACACAGGGATGAAAATCTCATCTTAAGTTGTAGTTCCAATAATCCCCACATATCGTGGATGGGGCCCAGTGGGAGGTAATTGAATCATGGGGACAGCTACCTACATGATGTTCTCATGAGTTCTAGTGAGTCATTTCTCATGAGATCTGATGGTTTTACAGGGGGACTTTTCCCCCACTTCACTCTACACTTCTCCTTCCTGCCACCATGTGAATAAGGACATGTTTGCTTCCTCTACTGCCATGATTGGACATTTCCTGTGCCTCCCCATCCATGCTGAACAGTGAGTCAGTTAAACCTCTTTCCTTTATAAATTACCCAGTCTAGGGTATGTCTTTATTAGTAGTATGAGAACAGACTAATTCACTGAGCTTATGAAGTAACTATTCAACAAAAATGTTGGTTAGTAGAAATCATTTTTTTTTCTGCTCTAACAAAATGTCACAGATTGTGTAATTTAAAATAAACAGAAATTCATTGTCTCGTGGTTTTGTAGGCTGAGAAGTCCACAAGGGGCTGGCATTTGTCAAAGGCCTGATTTCAGAAGGGCAGATAGAGGGTTAGATAGACAGTGAGAGGGCAAAAATCCACTTCTCTGATTAGCAATCTACTGCTGGGATAATACCAATAATCCACTTATGAGGGTGGAGCCCTCATGACCTAAACACCTCTTAAACATCTCATCTCGTAATACTGTTAACAATTGCAATTACATATTTATATGAGTTAGGAGAGAACAAATATTTAAACTCTAGCAATCTATAATCATAAAATAGAGAATACATCTCCTATTTTAATTACTCATAAAATATTCACATAAATACATGGAAAGAAAAGATGCATTTACAAAATAAGAAATGTATAAACCATTTCTCTTGATGACAATGCAGTAAAATAAAAACATAATAACTACTAAAGGATGTCTTTTTATTAAATAATTTTAATAAAAAACACAGAAAACCTGATTATTTAAAAGATCAATACCATAGAGAAATGTACATATACAATAAGTCTAAAAAAAAGGAAAACAAAATAATAGCTACATATGATAAATACACAATGTAGCTGAATATTATACACAGTTTTCAACAAGTAAACTTGGAGTTCTTAATGAAATTCATAATTATTCTTAGTAAATGGAAACATTAATTCCACTAAGAGTAGTGGAAATTAAATTTTCACCCTCCTATCTATGCACCTATCTCAAATAATTTTATAGGTTAAATCTACCAGGCTATAAATAAAAATAATTCTTACAACATGTATTTCAAAGCATAACAAAAATTAAAGAATTTGAGTTAATCCATACCAAAATTAGATAAAGAAAAAACTGTAATTATATGTGTGCACATTTTTATTTATATGCAAACACTGAATAAATTTAAAACCTTAGAATTTCAAAATCTCTTTTTACCTAGCAACTGGAAATCTATCAGCTATAAAATTCTATTTGTATTGTTGCAAAACATTTTCTGCTAACTTTTTTAACATTTGAAACATTATTTTTAATTGACAAAAATTATATGTATTTATTGCATGTAATGTGATGTTTTGATATATGTATACATTATGAAATGATTAAATCAAGCTAATTAACATTTTAGTCCTCTCACATACTTAGCATTGTTTTGTGTTGAGAACATTTCAAACTACTCCCTTAGCAATTATCAAGTACATAATATACTGTTAACCATGGTTATCATGCTGTACAATAGCTCCCCAAAATATCTAAGTGGGATCATGCAATATTTGTCTTTTCTGTCCTGGCATAGGTCACTTACCATATTGTCCTCAAGGTTAACCAATGTTATTCAAAATGGCAGTTTTCCTTCTTCTTTAGGCTGAATAGCATTCCATTGTACATATATAACACATTTTCTTTATCCATTTATCTTTTGATGGACACTTAGGTTGATTCCGTCTCTTGGCTATTATGACTAGTGTTGTAATGAACATGAGAGTGCAGAAACCTCTGACACACTGATTTTATTTTATTTGGATATATATCTGAAAGTGGAATTGCTGGATCATACGATAGTTCTATTTTTAATTTTCTGAGAAACCTCCCTACTGTTTTTTTTCTAATGACTGTATTCATTTACATTACAATAGTATGCAAGAATTACCTTTCTTCCATATCCTTCCCAACATTTGTTGTCTTTTGTCTTTTTCATAATAGCCATTCTAACAGAAGTGGGAAGATATGTCATTGTGGTTTTAATTTGCATTTCTCTGATGAACTATGTTTAACATTTTAAAAATATAACTGTTGGCCGTTTGTATTTCCTGTTTGGAAAAATGTCTATTCAGTTCTTTTGCCCATTTTAAAATCAGATTATTTGTTTTCTTACTATTGAGTTGTTCACTTCTTTGGTTTCTGAATTCTAAATCCATACCATACACACTCAAGCCTTGTATTAGTCTGTTCTCATACCGCTAATAAAGACGTACCTGAGACTGGGTAATTTATAAGAAAAGAGGTTTAATGGATTCACAGTTCCACATGGCTGGGGAGGCCTCCAAATCATGGCAGAGGAGCAAGAGATGTCTTACATGGCAGTAGGCAGGACAGAGTCTGTGTAGAGGAATTCTTCTTTATAAAACCATCAGATCTTGTGAGACTTATTCACTATCATGAAAACAATGTGGAAAATACCTACCCCCATGATTCGCTTACCTCACACAAGTTCCCTCCAATGACATATGGGAATTATGGGAACTACAAGATGAGATTTGGGTGAGGACAGAGTAAAACTATATCAGGCCTTGATGACTACAGCAACTTCAATGATTAGTCTCCTTGCTTCTAGTCTTTCATATCTCCAGTCTCTCCTACAAATTCCTTTTTGAGCAACCTTCTCGAAATAGTTTTTTTTCACTCTTTTCTCACCTGTGCTCAAAAATTTTTCTTGTCTCTTCACCAACTGGCACTTAAAATGTCATTCAATTTGCTATGACTTATAATTATAGCTTTATTTCTAAGGTCCCATCCAGACAACTGTAAACAACAAGTGCTTTTTACTCTTCTCTGAAAAGTTCTTGAATAGTCTGAGCACTGTGGATTTGTTTAGCTTAGTGGCATCACCTGGAATGCTTTATTTTTTTCTCTCTGATTTTCAAACCCTTCTGACAGTTAAGATTTACCATAAATCCTATAACTTATGAAAAAAATCCCCCAGTCCCTTCAGTTGTTGTATTAACCCGTTCTCACACTGCTAATAAAGACATACACGAGGCTGGGTAATATATAAGGAAAAAAAGTTTAATGGACTCACAGTACCACATGGCTGGGGAGGCCTCACCATCATGGCAGATGGTGAAGGAGGAGTAAAGGCACATCTTACGTGGCAGCAGGCAAGAGAGCATATGCAGGGGAACTGCCCTTCATAAAACCATTGGATCTCATGAGACTTATTCACTATCACAAGAGTAGTTGGGAAAACCCACCCCTGTGATTCAATCACCTCTCACTGGCCCCTCCAGGAACACATGGGGATTGTAAGAGCTACAATTCAAGATAAGATTTAGATGGTGGCACAGCCAAACCATGTCATTTTGCCCCAGCACCTCCAAGATTTCATGGCCTCATATTTCACAACCAATCATGCCCTCCCAACAGAGTCTTAATGAATTTCAGCATTAACTCAAAAGTCCAAGTTTGAAATCTCATCTGAGACAAGGCAAGTACATTTCACCTATGAGCCTGTAAAATCAAAAGCAAATTAGTTAATTCCTAGATATAATGGGGTAAAGGCATTGGGTAAATAAACCCATTCCAAATGGGAGAAATTGGCCAAATGAAGGAGCTGCAGGCCCTATGCAAGTTCAAAATCCAATAGGGCAGTCATTAACCTTAAAGCTCCAAAAAAATCTACTTTGACTTCATGTCTCACATCAAGATCATGCTGATGCAAGAGGTGGTTTCCCATGGTCTTGGACAGCTCTGCCCCTCTGGCTTTGCAGGGTACCTCCTAGCTGCTTTCACAGGTTGACATGGAGTGTCTGCAGCTTTTCCAGGTACACAGTTTAAGCTGTCGGTGGATCTACCATTCTGGGGTCTGGAGGACATTGAGCCTCTTCTCAAAGCTCCACTAGGCAGTGCCCAAGTGGGGCTCTGTGTGGGGACTCCAACCCCACATTTCCCTCATGCACTGCCCTAGCAGAGATTCTCCATGAGGGCTCCACCCCTGCAGCAGACTTCGGTCTGGACGTGCAGGTGTTTTCATACATCCTCTGAAATATAGGTGGAGGTTTCCAAACCTCAGTTTCTGTCTTTTGCATACCCACAGGACCAACACCACATGGAATCTAACAAGGCTTGGGGCTTGCACCCTCTGAAGCAACAGCTTGATCTGTACCTTGACACATTTTAGCCATGTCTGGAGCAGCTGAGGTGCAGGGCTCCAAGTCCTGAGGTTGTACACAGCAAGGGGGCCCTGGACCCAAGCCAAGAAACCATTTCTCTTTCCTAGGCCTCTGGGCCTGTGATGAAAGGGGCTGCCATGAAGGTCTCTGACATGGCCTGGAGACATTTTCCCCATTGTTTGTCTCCTCATTACTTATGCAAATTTTTCCAGCTGGCTTGAATTTCTCCCCAGAAATGGGCTTTTCTTTCTATTGCATCATCATACTACAAATTGTCTGAAGTTTTATGCTCTGCTTTTTCTTGAACACTTTGCTACTTAGAAATTTATTCTGCTAGATACCCTAAATCATCTCTCTAAAGTTCAAAGTTCCAGAGATCTCTAGGGCAGGAGCAAAATGCCACCAGTCTTATTGCTAAAGCATCACAAGAGTCACCTTTTCTCTAGTTTACAAGAATTTCCTCATCTCCATCTGAGAGTACCTCAGCCTTGACTTTATTGTCCATATCACTATCGTCATTTTAGTCAAAGCCATTTAACAACTCTAGGAAGTTCCAAACTTTCCCACGTCTTCCTATATTCTGAGCCCTCCAAGTCTCTAGGAAGTTGCAAACTTTCCCACATTTTTCTATCTTCTTCTAAGCCCTCCAAACCATTCCAACCTCTGCCTGTTATCCACTTCCAAAGTCACTTCCAAATTTTCGGGTGTCTTTACAGCAGTGCCCCACTCCCATTACCAATGTACTATATTAGTTTATTATCACGCTGTGTGTAAAGACTTGCCTGGGGTTGGGTAATTTATAAAGAAAAAAGAGGTTTGGTGGACTCACACTTCCACATGGTTGAAGAGGCCTCACAATTATGGCGCAAAGCGAAGGAGGGGCAATGGCACATCTTACATGGCAGCAGGCAAGAGAGTGTGTGGAAGGGAACTGCCTTTTACGAAAACATCAGATATTGTGAGACTTACTTGCTATCATGAGAACATCATGGGAAAACCCACCTCCGTGATTCTATTACCTCCCACTGGGACCCTCCTACCATATGTTGGGATTGTGGGAGCTACATTTCAAGATGAGAATTGGGTCAGGACACAGTGAAACCATATCAGTTATACACTATTTATTTATCTCTCTAATTTACATACAACCTACTTTCTTTCTGTATTATGGTGTTTTCTGTATTATGGTATGAAAGTAGGTTACATACAACTTACTTTATGTATTATGGTGCTTTTTTCATTCCTTTATGCAAAAGTCATTTTAATATGCAGCTTCTCCCTTATACCAGGAATTCCTGAAGAGTAGCAGTCATGCCTTAATTATCTCTGTAGATTCCAAAGCAACATGATTCCACAGAAAAAATATTTTTAAAATGAAAGCGTCTATGCTTACCACAAATCAGTCCGTAATATTTATTCTTAAGAAAAGCTGGCAGCTATAACATTAGTAGAACTAATGTATTTAAGAATTGGGCTAGTAAGCAGAAGGTGGGATGTTGGATGTTTCAGGTTTGTCTCTTCACATCCATATGAATCTTAATACTAAACATTTTCAAGGAGATTTAAGGAAAATAGGTCTCTAATTTTTCAATTAGACAATTTCCCTTGAAATTTATGTATCATTTTCTTTCATAGTCAAGGATGGCATTTTATTCCATTCTATAATTTGATATTTTCTGCATAATATTGGACTCCTTTCATGTATGATATTTATTTCTTGAGCTTGCTGTTTGTATTTTTATTGTGAACTATGTTCTCATTTATTTAGCAAGTATTTGCAAAGCAAATACTAGATGGCAGGAAGTGTGCCTCTATTATTCAGAGAACTTCAAACAGAGTATTTGGTGTTGTATGGTAAAATATGATTAATTTAGCTGCTTAGACAACTTTAAATGTTAGTCAGATGCTGAAAAAGAAAAAGTCATTGTAATTTACACAAGTTATTTGTTTCTCTTCACATGAAAGCTGCTGCTATGCCTTCCTTGGCACATGTTGTTTACCCTGTGAATCAGTCTGCAGCCACATTGAGCAAGAAGTCACATAGTGATCAAAAGAGGGAAAGATTAATATAGGAAACTATTCATTATAACTGGATGGGAATAGCAATATATGAGCTAGGAAGAAATAAAGATGCCTCTAAATAATACAGGAATAGCAGAGATAATACAATGTCCTAGGACATGTGTGATATAGCTACTGCACTAGGCTGAGCATTCAAGGAAGACCCTCCACCCCAACCTCCCCCAAACAAGGATGTGATCCAGATCTTGTTGGAGACAGCAAGGCTATAGCCCACACAGTGGAAGGAAAGTTACTGTGATGCTGCTCTGGCAGAAGTCTCTGGAAGTATACTCTCTGAAACTTACAGAAAATCACCCCTCCTGGGTGCTAGAGAAAGTTGTTGACAGAAAAGTATCTCATCAGAGACACTCGGCTACAAAAGTATCTGAACAAGGATCCTGGGGAACTGGATGGCAGGTGGGTAGTGTTGGCTACCCTGCTGCAGTCAGGCACTGGAGAAGTGGAAAGCACTTCTTAGGGCTTGAAGGCTGGAATTGTTGATCACCTCACAGGAGCCCAGTGCTGGGGAAAGTAGGAGCCTGCAAAAGTATTCTAGTATAAGAAGCAAGCCCTTTTCTTTTGCAATCTCTCTTCAGCACTCCATTAAGAAAAGCTTGACGTTGTGTCAGTTGGAAAAAATGAAAATATTTAAAAGGAACCAGCCAATTTTCAAAGAATAGGAAAAAAGGTGAATTTGGAGTTAAGAGGTAATATATTGGTATACAGTATGCCCTGTTATCCAAAGTTGCAACTTCACCTAAATCATTGTGATCTTTTTCAAGACAACAGAAAGGAAGAAAGCACAAAAATAACGTTAACCCTTTCTTTAATTGTAAATCCTGGAATTCACATATAACACTTCTGTTTTTGTCCCATTGGTCAAAACCAGTCACACGTCCACACTTAAAAGCAGGTTGGAACAGTTAGTTTAGTTTTAAGCAGTGCAACTAAAATTCATAACTTAAATATTAAGGAAGTAGTTAGTAATCCATATTAATGAAAACTATCAGCTTCTGCCACATTTGAATTTTCATTTTTCATCCGGATTTGGTTTGTGTTATATGAGATAAATACAGTTAATTACTCATCACATAATTATCAGTATATTTGTTGATCTATTGTAAGAGCCATCTCTTTTCTTCACCAATAGTGATCTATTATTCGCCCTATTTTTCCCAGCTTATAGTTTGTACCTTCACTCAGATATCACAGTTCATTGCCCTAACTCCCTGACACTTAGCAAAGCTGCTGATATCCACTTAGCGATGGTATATGGCAAGTGATTCCTATTGTCTCAACTGTTACTGCAAACAGGCACTTCTTAAAAATTCAGACATATCAGTGACTTAAATATAATGATGTTGACTGAAAAAAATCTTATGAAATTGGAATGTCACTGGAAGATTCAGCAATATATAACATAGTGAACATCTGACTTAAAAGTGGGAGACAATAGAATTGTTTACAAGTACAGAGGTATCACTGACATCAAAAGACCTCAAATCTATTCCGTATGTTTCACATTGTTCTGAATTGACTTTGTAATAGTGTTCATATTCAATTCTAACCAAATATTGAGCCTTCACAATGGGCCCAAACAGTGTATTTGATGTAAGATACACATCAACAGGCAAAACAAAAAGAACAAAAAATTTTCTTCTTTTTTTTTTTTTTTGAGACGGAGTCTCGCTCTGTCGCCCAGGCTGGAGTGCAGTGGGGTGATCTCAGCTCACTGCAAGCTCCGCCTCCCGGGTTTACGTCATTCTCCTGCCTCAGCCTCCCGAGTAGCTGGGACTACAGGCGCCCGCCACCTCGCCCGGCTAGTTTTTTGTATTTTTTAGTAGAGACGGAGTTTCACCGGGTTAGCCAGGATGGTCTCGATCTCCTGACCTCATGATCCGCCCGTCTCGGCCTCCCAAAGTGCTGGGATTACAGGCTTGAGCCACCGCGCCCGGCCAAAAAATTTTCTTCTTTCACAGAGCTTATATTGCAGTGGGTGTAAGTGTAGAAAAATTAAACATATTGGATGCTACTAAAAAGAACAATAATAGTGAACTTCAAGGTAGCACAAAGAGGAGAGGTTTTGTATTTACATTGGAAGACTAAGGTGATATATGTGCAGAAATATAGGAGATGACTGAGCAAGTCGTGCACCTATCAGGAGGAAAAGGATTCCAGAAAAATCATGGAGCATTTACAAATGCTGTGAAGTGTATTTAAGGACCAAGAAGAAAGCCTATGTTGGTGGAGAAGTAACTTATGAGGAATATAGTAGAAGATGCAGTCAAGAAGATGGCAGAAACCAGATCATAGAGTCTTATCAGCCATGGTAAGAATGGACATTTCTGACACACATAAAAGACGTACAGTAACAATAATTACTCTCAATTTCCAACTATGTTTTCTGATTATTTAAAACTTATCCTCTCTTAAATATCTGCCTTTCATGCTTATAAGCTCAGATAACCATTTTAGAAAACAGGGCTGGATTAACAAGGGGAATTGGATTGGCTACCAAGTCAGAAAAAGCTATCTATATTCTGGATCTCCAAGCTGCTTTCTGAAAATATCTTTCCAACAAGTGGTACTCTTAGATAGTACCTGACTGGTAAGCTATACTGAATTCAAATATTTGTGTGAAATAATTATTTTATTTGTTTAATCTGAAAATCTTATATTTAATGTGAAGTAATTATTAAAACACTCATGCACAGTGTAATTAAATTATTTCATGGACACTCCCTTCTCAGCTGGCTGTAGATCATATTTTTCATGCATCTTTAGATGAGATTTGAAATATAAATTTTGTTACATTTTAATCAGATAAGGTTAAAGTAAGAGATAACAAAGTGCTATACATTTAGCTATATACAGTTTACGAAATATAGAAATTTGATTAAAAACCACAGGACAGACGATCTGGAGATAATATTAAACCTAAAAAGAAACTTCATAATGTATGAAGATGCTGTAAGTCAGCACTTCTGAACTTTATGAAATTGACTTTCAATAAGAAAAAAGTAATCTGTGTAAAAATAAAATTTATAAATTTTTTGTTGCAATTTGTATTATTGTAATTTTACTATATACACATTAAAATATATTTTGTCTGAAATAATACTTTTTTTTGAAAAGTGCTGATTTCTAATTCTCAAAATGTCATATTATCAAAATATAAAAGTCGAAAAACCTACAAAAGCAAATGTATAAGCCTAAAAACATATAAAAATGAAAAGCTAAGTTTCAGAGAAAAAATACTATCCAATCTACTTCTATTATCCCCAATACTGTTTTTGAAAAGAAATAACTGTTCTCACAAACCACCAAAATGTGGGACTAGAATGCAGTGCTTTGAATTATGCTACATGTTGATAATGCCTTGTAGTCTTGTTTATTGTTAGGTTTATAGATCTCCACACTCAAGCTTTTTCTGGGGAGTTTTCCAGTCTACCTGGCAGCTCCAAGCCACTCTCAGAGAGGAGATAATTTGATACTTCAATTCTGTCCTTTAGGGGGATATATTTCTACATTTTCGATGATCAACCATGCCCTTTTATCACTAAGGCATACTTACGAGGTGATAATATTTTTCTTAGTTTTGATTTATGCCTAAGTGTCAGGATATAACACCTTATTTTGTAGCTGAAGCTTTTGGGATCCTGGGGAAAAAAAAGACTAGGTTCATGACAATCATCCCATTTTCCCCATTTACTCACGCAGTTTATAATAATCTCTTTATATCCAAGTTATATTTAAAATATCTTCTTTATCATTGTATCTCCAACGTCAAAATAGTTTCTCACTCATAGTGACAGTCTAGTAATGTATTTTCGCATTAATTTTTATCATATTGTGTTCAAATGAGATATTTTATTATTCTCATGACATTTATTCCCTTAATATAACATTATGGTTTTCCCAATTGCAGTAACTTTTCATTATGAACATTGACCATACCTTATTATGAGAGGAGAGGGGAAGTGGGTCTGTGGGATAAGGTGGACAACAACACTAGTTGACATAATGAATCACCTGCAACTTTGATCCTGAGAGAGAGAGAGAGAGAGAGAGAGAGAGAGAAAGCAAAAGAGAGTTATAGCAACTAATGCTATTCAGCATTTTTCCAAAAGCACTGAAAAAAATTAGGCTTCACCAGATAGACTTTTGACTGTATATATATACACATATATATGTATATATATTTTTTGACTGTTTATATATGCATTGCTTCCCTTTTCTTTCTACCTCTTAGTATCTGGTTTCCTGAAGATATTTGCCCATAGGTATTTCTCTTCTCCCACTCTTTCCTTTGAATTTTGTATACTATGATTTTATCTGACAGTGATTCCTAAATGTCTATTTCCATGATTAATTTTCTTCTATCCTTCAGGTTCATTTTTCTAACATCTTCCAACTAGATATTTCCAAATGACTATTCTATAGATTTTAAGAAAAATCTATTAGAAGCTAACATTATTTCTGTGGTCCACAAAATTTCCCTTTTATTGGTGTTTTATGACCAGAATGTGAAGTTACATTCTCTAACAGAGAGTATAACGGATTTAAAGGAGTGTCATTCTGTTTAAACTAATGATGTCCTCCCCAGCTCTGCTGTCCTCCACTCTACTATTTCCTGACCCTAATGGTACCCTCAGAGTTCCTGTAGTGCCTAGAATATAACCTAATGTGAACAGGTGTTGCTTGTTGAATCTTGGGTTATATATCTAAGACCTAGGCATGGAATCACTGAATGCAGGAGGATCTTCTCCACTCTGAACTAGAGCTTACACCCCTATAAGAAAAAGGAGTAAAAATAAACAGATAATTAAGCTGATTTCATTTTTAAATAGGGAGTTTTACATAAAGATCATGAATACTTAAAGAGATCATTTAATCACAAATTTGAGCCACTGATAAGTATTTAAGGTACAAAGGGCTGATTTAACCAATCAAGAAACACTCTATAACTTACACCAAAAAAATCTCATTCTGTTAAGTATCTGTGTTGAAAAGTTGTGATTATTTATTTTACCTTATGTCAACATATGGAGCAGTTCTGAAGTGACTGAAAATTGATCGTCCAAGGTCAACATATACCCTATTAGCCATTCAATAGTTTTCTTTGCTAATGCCTGAGTAATCCTCAAGAATTGAAGTAAATGCCAGACTATTTATCATTAGATGTTCTGAGATACTATCACTTGTTTTCACAGAAAATAAATGGTGAAACATCAAATACATCCACATAATAGTCACTGTCAGTGTCATAAGTAGAAATGTATATTTTTAGTATACCATTGGTACATGTATCTATTTATATAGTAAGCAAATATAGAAGGAAACTCAGATAAGGAAAATTAGATGGATGCATGTGTCACCCATGGCATTTACTGTAATAACTTGGGTAAAAATCTCTCCTTGGAAGCTTTTATTGGCCAATAGAAGCATTTTAAATATCTGGAAATGCCTGTAGAAATTTACCATGAATCAACGCGTAGTTAGGTTGCTCATATCTTGTTAAGCAAAGTGTCTGTCTGGAGCAAAGCTGTGGCTTCAGTGCATCCAGAAAGTGGGGTTGTGAAGTACATTTTTTCTCAAATATATATTTAAATGAGTTGCATACATGGGAACATTTTTAGTCCAAGTTAATTTTCTTGGACTACAAGAGGGAGATGCAGTGACTCTACAAGTGCCCCTTCCATCGCTTCTGTGTGTTTTTGCTTCTAACATCATACACCTGAGGAACATTACAAATACTCGAGCCACTTTGCCCATATCCTCAGAAGTTCACATCACACGTATACAACTCTTAGCCAATGACAGACAGCTGCAGGAATGTGAAAACTCCCCTTGTTTAACCATAGCAGGGAAAAACACCGAGTATAATTTATACCCTAGAGTTCCCCTGTGGAACTATGATAAGGATGAGACTGCGGCTAAAATTGAACCCTTGCTTGGTTTCTTCCTCTTCCTTCTTTTGTTTCCCTGACATTTTTGTAATTATCTGTTTAGAACACTTGGCTGATAAATCTTTTACATACTAATCTTCATTTTTCAAGAATATCTTCTGATATGTATGTGAGTATGCATTTATTTTAGAGCAGAGGCAACCAGATGTGCAAGAAAAGGGAGAGAATCCTAGAGAACATGGGATGTTAACTCTCCCTACCTATGCTTTTGGAGTGATTTGGAACCCAAAAAGACTTCAGCTTCTGGAAAAAGGCACTAGTTTATGAGCTACATTTTGATTCACAGTAATGTCCATGGTGTTTTCAGAATAAGATGACAAATTATAGGACAAGGTTAGGAAGAGGAGCATTTTCCACATTCTTGTGAAAAATTCAGTAATTCTTGGGCACCTCAAGCTCTGTTGGCTTTAAAGCAACTGGGGAGAATAACCTCATTGGCACTGATGTAGAGAGTTTTGGCAGTGCAGGCAATGATGAGGCACTAGGAAGAAGAGGAAACATGGAAAAACACGTGCAGACTTGTTTCTGAGCACATGAGACACCACCTCGGGAAGATTCCATAAAGAATAGTGGGAGCTTATGGGAGAACCAAGGAGAATTAATCTTATTGTCATTGAACTGTGATACATTCAGGTTACATTCATGAACTGCATATTTCTAAGAGACCTTCTATTTCTTTTCTGACTCAGTAATGCCAAGTATGTTGAGTGAAAAGGTGATAAAACTAATAGCTCACACTGCACCTGGTTTCTCAAAGCACTTAATTCTTGAATCTATCAGCAAATCTCCTGTGTACGTGGGTTTCACATCATTTTCCCCATTATTTAGGAGATGAAATGAGACTGAGACATGTTTAAATTCATATAGCTGTTACATAGCAGGAAATGTGTTTAAGCACATGTCATTTAATTTCAAATCTTGTTCTATAGTTTCATAACACTGTACTATGAACACTTTTAGCTCTTCAAAGAAAAGTGAACAATATCTCTTATGTGTCCTCACATAGAACTACTTTTAATTGTATACCTTTTCACTGTACCATAAATATCAATTTTCAAATGTTATTGCATATCTAGAATTTCCAAAACAAGTTACAGCTGTAATCCTAGCACTTTGGGAGGCCAAGGCGGACAGATCACCTGAGGTCAGGAGTTCGAGACCAGCCTGACCAACATGGAGAAACCCCATCTCTACTAAAAATACAAAAAATTAACCAGGTGTGGTGGCGCATGCCTGTAATCCCAGCTATTCAGGAGGCTGAGAGAGGAGAACCGCTTGAACCTGGGAGGCAGAGGTTGCAGTGAGCTCAAATTGTGCCATTGTACTGCAGCCTGGGCAATGAGAATGAAACTCAGTTTCAAAAAAAAAAAAAAAGTTACAGTTGCTAGTGTGGCAGAAAATAAGCCAATGGAAGCTCAGAAATACACAGAATTTAATTAAATCAACCTATCGAGATAAGTGTCCTTTTGAAACTAATAAGAGTACAGTATATCTAGGGATTTTCCACTTGGCTTGGATGATTTGGAGGTTTGGATTTCTTCCCATATGATTTGATTTAAATTTATTTTGTGTGAGTTATTTGGTTGGATAACAGGCACATTAAAAATTCTAGTTGTCCTCAAACTGACTTATTTTCTTCTGCTGTATTTTCAGTAGCCGTCAAATTTTTGATACAATAATTTCAAAGATCTTGGAATTCTGTGTGTATGTGGACATGTATGCATTCTTCTGTGATAAATGATATATTCAAGGTTCAGAGGGAGAAAGTATTGTTAACAAAAAATTATCATAGATTAGATTCATGAGAAAATATTATCTTGATATGGATTCTCTTTGAAATAGCAATACCAAAGTGCTTTGCTTCTAACCTTGTTTAGTTGCTCATAGTATGGTTTCTTACATCTATAAAATGGGCATGAGAACAAATTGCTATGAAGAAGTCTGATTTGAGGATCTAATTATATCTTATCTGTAAATCTACCTTTTAATAGCAATTTATGGTTCCATAGCTTAAAAATGAAATTTTCAGATGCATACCTAAGACAAAGGGGTAAAATTATGAACATCTACATTAAAGCACTACAGAACAAAAACTCAAGAAATGATTGTGCGCCTACAAGGCCACTAACTTATTGTATTATTTTGAACAATTCACTCAATATTTATAAACATCAGTTTGTTCATAAGTAATATGAATTGCAAACATGTAGTACCTAAATCTTAATATCATAAATTTCACAACAGCCTGATGAGGCAGGCTCTATTAATAACATAGTTTTATGGATAAAAAAAGAACTTAGACACAGAAAAGTAAAAGAACTTACCAGTGTTATTCAGATGTTTAGTGGTAGAGCTACATATTGAACCAAATCAATGTGCTTAGTCATTATGCTATGCCACCTCTTTACTTCAAGATGTGAAAATTGGATTAGATGACTTACTAAATCCTTTCAAAATATAAAACGCTATCATTTGGTAAAGCATATAATCCTCTCCTAATTTAAGACGCTTCATACAGTTTCTGAAATATGTATGTGTTCAGTCTTTAGTTACAGTGTGCATTCTTTGTCCACTAAAAAAAAGTGACAAATATGTAAGAAAGAAGTACCTTCTAATCAAGCAGCTTTTCCTTCTTGTGATAATGTCCAGCATTCAATGATATCAGATCAGTCTTCTAAACTTAGATAAGCTCTTTGCTTTGTGTTTTACAATTTGTTACATGATACAATTTATTTATAGTTAAGAACTGAGATAGTTTGAGCTCATGTTTCTCAAATGTATCCCAACCCTAATGCAATCACTATTTTATTAAGCAGAAACTGGCTATCAGTCTTTCATTTATTCATCCATACAAATGTCTGTCCAGCAAATTTACAATGACTAATCTTATTTAAGTGCTAGGTATCAAAAGATGAATAAATCATGATGTACTTTCTCTGAAAAGTTCATGTTTTAGCTTGATACAAAGGGATAAGTTAACTTGAGTAAATTCTGGATGAAAACAAAAGTAGAGTAAAGGGGTAGATTTTGTACTAGGGGTGAAGTGGTGGAGAGTAGTTGTAGAAAACACACTTGAAAAGGACCATGACAGATAAGCACCAGTGTAACAGAGGTCAAAGAAATCGGGTTTTATTCTGGGGATGGAATGCCCGGTAAAGTAATCCAGGATTAAGGAAGGAAATCAGCAAAGCGTCATAAAGGATGTATCAGAAAGTGGAAAGCATGGGGGCAGGGCAGCCATGTGGAAAACACTGCAGCAGGTCAGGTAGGAGATGATGATGCCCTAAATGATGACGAGTATCAGGGGGAGAAGAGAATTAAGTTGATCATGCATCACACATACTCTCTTTTCATGGGTTAGAACTCAATTCCCAAGTGACCATTTGAGAATAAACAAAATATTTCAACAAGACAGCTTATTTTTTTTTTTTTTTTTTTTTTTTTTTTTTTTTGAGACGGAGTCTCACGCTGTTGCCCAGGCTGGAGTGCAGTGGCGCGATCTCGGCTCACTGCAAGCTCCGCCTCCCGGGTTCCCGCCATTGCCTCAGCCTCCTGAGTAGCTGGGACTACAGGCGCCCGCCACCGCGCCCGGCTAATTTTTTGTATTTTTAGTAGAGACGGGGTTTCACTGTGGTCTCGATCTCCTGACCTTGTGATCCGCCCGCCTCGGCCTCCCAAAGTGCTGGGATTACAGGCTTGAGCCACCGCGCCCGGCCAAGACAGCTTATTTACACTAATAATTTTTACTGCAATTTTTAAAAAATTTTGATTTCATCCTATTTTAAATAACAAGAGTTCAATTACTTTTGGCAAATACTTAAATTCTCTGAATTCAACTTCTTCTGGGTATTTTGGACTAAATTATGCAAACTACCTTATGTTTTGCCTATTCCATGGTTCTAGGGATTCGTAGAAGAGCAACTATGAAAACAAATCTGTGTAACAAATCCTAAATGAGTTTCAATTCAAAAAATATTTACTAGATGTTCTGTGAGTGGATTGAATTTTAGGTAGTATACACCTGGTTTCTACAATTTAGAATGAAAGTTGCAGTAAGCCAGATAAACAAAAGTTGTAGGAGATCAAGGAGATATATTATATCCCAATATAAGTAGCAGTGAGTATGTGCTAAGAGACATTCTACCATGCAGTGATAGACGTTAAGTTAAGCAACCACACTGAGCTGACCTGTTTTTCAAACTAGGGGTAAATGAAATATCTCTGCCCTTTATCAAATTGTGCAGATTTGGTCACCATTGTGCATTGCTTATGGTTAATTAGTTTGCTATTCCCCAGACAATAAGTCAATAAATAAATCACTAGATGCACCTGATATTAAACAGCGTCAGTGTATTTTCATTACATCTTCAGTTCTTCCTGTTACATAATTTTTGTGCTAATGAAGGAAAAGATGAACGAAAGAAAGAAATGCCAATTCTTTATAGAATAAAAATAATTTTCTTATCATCCAAAGTAGTGAACTTGGGATGATAAAAATATAAAACTAAATTATTTTCTAGATTCTTTTGTTAGATGTGGCAGGAATCTTAATCTTCAGTTAGCCTTTCCATTGCAGCTCTGTTAGGCCCTTTTTGGAGAAGGAAGGAGTAAAGCATTCATTCAAGAGTGAAGAGTTCTCTGATCACACCCATGTACAAAAAGGCTATGGCTTTGGATCTAAGAATAGGACAAAGTCATAAGGTCCCACGGCACTTGCCTGGAGGTTAATTAATCAGTATTAGTTCTCATCTTCCCAACTATATTTTTACTTGCTACCAATAGGCTGAGCAGATGGTAAGGACCAGAAATCTGGCACGTCTTGAAAAATAATCAGTTCTCATCAACTCAATTCGTTTTGGAAACTACATTAGAAATTCCTTGCTGACTTAAGGAGAAACTGCTTCCTTTTAATGTTTGTTCTGGGAACAAGATTCCTACTGAAAACAATTTTTCTCTGGTTAATCACCAGGACCCTCCACCGCCCCCCACCCCCTCAATCTACCCCACCGCACAACATACAAACTCTTTGTTTCCATTATCCAGTGAAATAAATGAATATTTTTTTCCTCTAAATAAACATTTTTAATGAGGTAGCATAGACTATGGCTAGGAGAAGCCACCCAAAAATGATTCCTTTCACTTTGGCTGACTCCAGTGACTTAGAACAATCTCTTGTCCCTTTAAAGAAACTCATACACACACACACCCAGAAGAAAAAATAAATCTCAAAACAGTGAAGAAGAATAAAGAAAAAACATAAGGTATGTTCTATAAAGGAGCCAAACAGTCAGTCTCCTGCCAGCAAACCTGAGATGATTAATTGCCAGCTCCACAGAAGGTGGAAAGTTTTAAAACAAGAAAAGAAAAAATAGCGTGAGAAAAAAAAAAAATTGTCAACGTTAAACAATTTAGCTCTCTCTCAAATTATTTGATAACAAATTAAGAAAAAAAAGAGAACATTGAAGTTAAATCCAATAATGCCTTTCTGGTGGCAGGCACAGATCCAGCCATGAGATTACCAGAACTCTCTCTTAAAGACAGCTAATATCATTATATTAGTTAACACAAAGGTGTAAAGATACTAAATAAAAATCAAGTCAATACAAAAATTTTAACTGTGTATAAAAAATACAAAGATCGGCCAGGCATGGTGGCTCATGCCTGTAATTCCAGCACTTTGGGAGGCCGAGGCGGGCAGATCATGAGGTCAAGAGAATGAGACCTTCCTGGCCAACACAGTGAAGCCTCATCTCTACTAAAAATACAAGAATTAGCTGGGTGTGGTGGCAGGAGCCTGTAGTCCAGCTATTCAGGAGGGGAGAATCGATCGAACCTGGGAGGCGGAGGTTGCAGTGAGCCAAGATCTCTCCACTACACTCCAGCCTGGGCGACAGAGCGAGACTCTGTCTCCAAAAAAAAAAAAAAAAAAAAAAATCAGTGGCATATTTGGCTTCAAGTTAAATAATTTTTGTTTTTGCTCTTTTGTTTTATAGAGTAGTCTTTTGTTTATTCATTTGTATTAATATATATGTATGTATATATTTGTGTATATATATATGTATGTATGCATATGTATATGTCAATATTTTGAAAACCTTTATATTTAGGCAGTATTAGACTGGGGGAAAAAAGTGAACAAGAATGTACTAAAATCCAGCTTTTGTAGGGCTTACTTTCTACTGAAATAACAGATATTAAACATCAACTTTAAATAAACTACACAATATTATAAGGTGACCACTACCTTGGAGAAAAACAAGACAGAAATGAGGGATAGGAAGTGTCGGGATAGGATGGTTTTAACTTAGTATTGGGTGGTTAGGAGAGGCTTTGTTGAAAAGTGACCTTTAAGCCAGGATTCAAAGGAGTTAAGGGAGAGATCTACATGAGGAAGCGGAAACAGTAGATGAGAAGGCAGCCTGTGGCTGGCATTTATTGAGTTATAACAGAACCTCTAGGTTACAGTGAGCAAGTGGAGAGTAGCAGGAGATAAAGGAAAAGAGATAATGCGGCCAGATGATGCAATGCTCTGTAGGTAATAGTAAGTGAAGTGACATGGTAAGACCTTGGAAAGTTTTGAGCTGAAAAATGACGTATTCTGATATGTCATTTATATAAATAAATACACACACACACACACACACACACACACACACACACACACACACACATATATATATATAAAATCTTTTTTTTGAGACGGAGTCTCACTCTGTCACCCGGGCTGAAGTGCAGTGGTGCGATCTCGGCTCATTGCAACCTCCGCCTCCTGGGTTTAAGCAATTCTCTTGCCTCAGTCTCCTGAATAGCTGGGATTATAGGCGCCCACCACCACACCTGGCTAATGTTTTTCATATTCTTAGTAAAGACAGGGTTTCACTATATTGGCCAGGCTGGTCTTAAACTCCTGACCTCGTGATCCACCCTCCTCAGCCTCCCAAAGTGCTGGGATTACAGGCATGAGCCACCGAACCTGGCCCGCTTCTTCCTATGAAAATAAATTGATGTCGGCAAAAAGCTGAGGCAGGAAGGCTAGTGAAATAATCTAGGCTTCAAATATAAATTGTGGTGTTGTAGAAAATGTGGGCATTGATAACACCTGACAATCTTTGGTTATAAAGTGGTCATCCAGGTACTGTTTCCATTCATATTTTTTTTTTTTGTTATCACCAACATTGAAATACTTGTTTAAAAACTCTTAGAATCTTGAAAATAAGTTCAAAGACCTCTAACAGAAGTGAGAAGTAAATAGTTCTGTGGCATACTTTTAATTTTAATTTTGCAGTTACATTTTTTGTTGCTTTTAAATAAAAACACTTTAAAAACCTAAAAAATCACCCTATCTCAGTCATGCATGGCCATCACCTAAGAGAGTGCCAGAAATGTAGAATCTGATGCTCCACCCAAGACACCCCCAATTTGTAGGCATGTTAAAGTTGTAGTAGCACAGCTCTATTCCACATTAAATTTATAGATTTAAAAATGGACTTCAGATAGCAAGAGAACAAAGACTCCCTAGATTCTTTACATTCATTTGTGTCTCTGGTTGTTTTAAATAGGTTTTTCCCTCTCTTTGTAACAGGATAATAACCATTCGAAGGCAAATTTCTCATCACAGAAAGGTGTAATATTGTAAAATTTCTTGTAAAAGGGAGATGGGGGCTTGACTTTGCTCATTGCTGCATCTGAAGCAACTAGAATAGTGCCTTAACCAAAGTGGGTGTTTACCAGTTTTGAATGAATTAACATACAGATTTGTATGCATACCTCTCATTCTTACTGAAAATGCAAACAAGCCAAACACAAGAATGGACAAAAAAATGTAAATCTAAAATATAATTAATCAAAACAGTTATCTGCTTGCTTTTGAAGGTTTTGTAAGAAAGGGTTGGCAATGTAAGGATAAGACCCGACTAAATGAGCAAAATAGAATTATACTACATAAAGTCCAGTTTCTTTCTTCATTAAAACAATTATCTAGAAAAGGTTATTTATTTTCTCAATAATCTAATTTTTATTGTATCTGAAGCCAAAATTAGCAGTGAAGATAAGAACAAAGGTATAATCATTGGTAAGGTGGTAAGACTTTTTCCGACTTTAAACTTGAAAGTCATGCAATTTCTGTGTCAATATACATCTAGCTAACCTTTATTATGCTCTTATTATCAACCTCTTCTATTAAATTATCTTCTCCTATATTTGGCTGGTTCTTACTAGTGATATTTAGCTTGTAACTATAAGAAGTAGGATGTAGGAAGGAGGGAGAGAGAGAAAAAAAAAAGAGAAAGGGAAAGGCTCTTGCCTTTACCATATCAGGGAGAAATACAGTTTTTTATGCTAGGTTTGTAGTACTGAACAAGACCCTATTTATTTAACATAAGGAGGAGGGAAAAGGAAGATTGCTTTTAAAATTAATTCAAAATGAATCATAGCTCTAAAGCTCTGTAAGAAGATGCAATAGAAAATCTACATGTCTTCTGGATAGGCAAATATTTCTTAGAGTATACGCCATAAAAGATAGATGACATACTATAAAAGTTTGATTAATTAAAATGTATTAAAATTAAGAAATATGCTGATTAAAAGATATGATAAGAAAAAAACAGGCAAGTCACAGACTGGATCTACATTGACATGGAAATCATATAACTTTTCAAATTGAAGATATGAAAAAATCCTTAATATTCTATCTAATGATTATAACAATGTGCTTATGTTTATGAAGAAAGAAACTTTAGAGTTTATAGAGTCTATAGTCTATTTTGCCCATTTAATCTCGTCTTATCCTTCTATTACCAAGCCTTTCTTACAAAACATTTTAAGAACAAATAAATTGACACGATGTATTTCTGACAGACAACTTATATTCAGATTACCTAAATAATAAAAGTTTTAAACAGATGTTTTCTAATAGAAGATAGACAGATGGCCAAGAAATACACAAAGATTCTCAACTAAATAAATAGCAAGAAATTTCAAGTTAAAATCACAATGAGCTACTACTTTACATTCACTACAATAGTTAAAATTAAAAAGATGGGCAATACCAAGTATTGGAAAACATTTTATCAGTTTGTCATAAGGTTATACCTACCCGTATCATGACTCAGCAATTCTTCTGCTATCCATTTACCCAAGAAATATGAAAATCTATGTCTACACAAAGACTTGCACACCAATTCATGGTACCTTTATTTAGAATAGCCGGAAACTGCAAGTAATCTGTGCCATTTGTCAGTTTATTACCTCTCAACTACGAATACACTGTTCATTCACTGCTCTGTGAAAATAGGGCTGTGTGCTTTAAATATTTCTCTTTCGAATAATAACACAATGTTAAGATTTCTCAGTAGAAGGTGCCAGAAGAAAGCACAAGGTGAAAGGACACGTGTTGATTTCAGCAGGCCCCTCTTACCAAGCTCCTTCTACTTGCAGTTTCACTAGTGATGGGCACATGGAGAGTCTAGCTTTTCCAATGTCCAGCCCCTGCTGCATACATTTCCCCCAGTGCCCAGCCCCCAGAATTAGGGGCTTCTCCAGGCACAACTTCTTATAATGACTGATAGCCATCAGGGACCCAAATCTCCCACCATACCTCTTACCTGGGTTGGTGAACTGATATCAATAGAGTCCCTCCCCAATGAACATCTTCACCTATAGCCCATCAGTTGATTTGTGATGAGTTCCAAACGTAGCATCTTTCTTGGCATGGCTTCTACCAGCACCAGAGAGGGTATATTTTCAGCAAGTTCCATGGGTGTCTCACTGTCCTCTCTGTCATCCAGTGAACCACATCTATTTCTTCTCCAGTGAAGTCTGGATCTCAACCTTTGATGAAAGAATTCCTCTTCCTTGGGTACTCTATTACATCTCTTGGGATAGTTTGACTTTTCCACTGTCTATGGTTCTTATATTCATTTGAGGTCTCTCTACTTCTTGCTAGCCAATCACATGTTAATTCTATTCTTTGTTATATTTAATATTTTTTCATACTAAAACTTTCTCTGTTTAAATTACTGTTTTTTCCTCCTAGTTGGACCCTGACTGAAACACAACTAAATTGTCTACCAATTTAACAAGTGAATAGACAAATACATAATGGTATGTGTCTAAAAGTGACTACTACTTAACCATAAAAAAGAAGAATGAAGTAATATGCAACAACCTGAAAAATATCTCAAAAACATATTGAATGAAAGAAACCAAATGCAAAATAATTCTTACCATAAAATCCCATTTCTATAACATTTTAGAATAGGCAAAGCCAATACATAGGGAGAGAAAGCAGGTCCATGGTTGCTTGAGGCCATATATAAGGGGAGGGGGAGTTAACTGTAAAAGAGCACAAGTTTACTGTGTAGGGCGATTAAAACATTGTATTTGTTATTTATTATGTTGGTAGTTGCATGAGCATATGCATTTGTCAAAAGTCATCAAATTGAAGCAGGTGCATTTTATTTTCTCTAAATTATACCTCAATAATTTGGTTAAAAATTAAAATAAAAATTATTATCACACTAGTAAATATTCACTTACAGTGTTATATTAAGTATGATTGAAAGTCATGGCAATTGACTCTTCTACATCCATTTTGCCCCAGATAATTAGTCTAATCTCTTTGCATTTTGCCATCAATTTGTTAGAGAATGGGCATGTGATTCAGGACTGGTCAATGAATCATGAGTTGAATTATTCCAGAAGGGTTTGTGGAGAGAGTTTTCTAACTCCTGAAAAAGTGACAGTAGAAACATAATCTTTCTTTTCTTTCTATGTTCTCATGTCTGGAAATGGATTCTGTGAATGCCTATAAACATCTGATGGGATAAACAACTACAAATCTAACTCACAGACAGCTAGAAGTATGTATTGCTCATGCAAATGGGGCAACTGGCAGGGCAGCTCTGTTAATGTTGGCTAGACTTAGTTATATATCTGAGGATTGACTGGGCTATTGGTTGATCCAGACGTGCCTTGCTTAAGATGTCTGGGGTGACTCCATGTGTCTCTCATCCCCCAGCAGGCTGGCCCAATCATATTCTCAAGGCACAAAAGCAAGTCCTTTTTTTAAAAAAAACCCATAGTTTATTTTATTAAGTTCTGGGATACATGTGCGGTACATGCAGGTCTGGAACATAGGTAAATGTGTGCCATGGTGGTTTACTGCACCTATCAACCCATCACTTAGGTATTAAGCTCTGCATGCATTAGCTATGTGACATATGCTAACAGTCTGCCAAAGCAAGTTGCACATCCAAATCAATATCAAGGTGCATATGCATAGAGTCCATCTCTTGATTAAGAAGCTGAAATGTAACTTGATAAATGATGTAAAGAAAGGATGAGACAAAAATGTAAGCTTTTAGTCCAGCTAATCTGCCAATTAAACTTATGCCTATCCTTTTCTAGATCTGTACTTGTCTCATGCAAAGCTGATATACATCTATTTCAGTCTCAAAATTCTCATCAAACCTTCCATGCCCTGCTCAAATGATATCCTCACCATGAATACATCTCTGATCTTCCCAGCAGGAGTTAATCTTTCCCTGTCCTTTGTGTCTCCATGTTACTTTCTCCATATCTATAATTCAGCACTCCTTCTTGTACATTATTTTACTTATTTGGGCCTCTTTTCTCCCACCGTCTCAACCACTATACATTGCAAAATCTGACAGGTTGCCAAGATATTGAAAAATACTAGTAGACTTCTAACAAGGGAATTCTCTAAATTATTATAGAAGAGAGAGAGAGAGAGGGATGACATGTTTATGATTTCTATCCTTCCTCTCTGATTTTAGAAGTCCTTATGAAAATTTTATTTTCACTAATTTACTTTGAAAGCAGCCTCTCAAATCAAGGGTTACCAACCCATGGTGCTTGCACAAACTCTGTGCAATTTCTAATTTTGGCTTACCTTGATTTCCCAAGGTGCTACTCTGTGACAGAGTTTGCATTTTCCCTCCTCCCCTTCTATCACTTTCCCTGGTTTCCCAAGCATACTTACCATTGGGATAAACTAAAAGTCATTTTCTTGTAATTAAATGCATTCAAAATGTAGTTCACCAAGCATAAAAACTCCCCTAATCTTCTATCAACAAAAGCCCAATAAGGCAATCTGTATGAATGAGTTCTTAAGTTTAAACCCCACAGGTCAGGTGAGTGGGTTTCACAATTAGTTTTAAAATCACTGAAGTAGGAGACAAACATTTTACATACTATTAAAACATAGTAAAGTATTTGTAAAAGTGAAATCATGTAAAAATGTCTGACTTAAGGACATAAGTCATCAATAATGGCAGTAGGTACTTATGAAGCGTCTACTGTGGCTTGGCACTGAGGTAGAGATGATAGGAAAGCTAAAAATGAACACGCAACCAATTAGCCAATATGCTACGTTCAGTGATGAGATGTGGACGAACACTTTACATTATCACTAAGGTGATTATAATCATTAATTTTCATATCTGTTAGCTTTATTCTTCTACTTCTGAAAGCCACTTGTGATTCTCTGAACATACATCTTCCTTTTTTACTGAGAAGATGCCAAAAAGGATCAATAACATCCTATTCCATAAAGATGCTGCTTCTTAAATGACATGATCAGAGTGATTTAGGGTATTTAAATGAATTGGTCCCAAGCAAGACAAAATATGGATTTTACCACTTTGAAAGAATTAAAAACAAGTTACTCTGGTTCTCGAATACACTTTTTCTATTACTGTATGTATTAGTCTGTTCTTGCAGTACTACAAAGAAGTAACTGAAACTGAGTAATTTGTAAAGAAAATACGTTTAATTGGCTCACCGTTCTACAGGTTGTACAGGAAAAATGGCTGGGGAGGTTTCAGGAAACTTTTGATCATGGCAGAAGGGGAAGCAGGCATATCTTACATGGCCAGAGCAGGAGGCGGAGAGCAAAGGGGAGGTGCTACACACTTTTAAACAACCAGATCTCATGCGAATCCACTCACTATTATGAGAACAGCAAGGAGCAAATTTGCCCCCCATGATGTAATCACCTCTCACCAGGACTCTCCTCGAACATTGGGGATTACAATTCAACATGAGATTTGAGCGGGGACACAAATCCAAACCTTAGCACTGTGCATTCTGAGGTTCAATTTAGACTTTAATTTATTATTATTTTTTTAAGAGACGACTGCTGCTTTTCAAAGGATCATTTTTTATGTTGTAATTTTGATACAAAAACACAGTGAGGTAGTATGAATAGATGCTACTATACTGGGTTATCCCCAAATTAGAGATGAACAGAGGGACAATGATTTATGTGATAAGCCCAAGTTCATACTGGTACGCCCGGGAATAAAAGTAAGAGTTTCTAGCTTTAGGCTCAATGCCCTTTTCAATACAAAAGAGCTCTGGTTACTTTTATCAAAGCAGAACGCCTGAGAATCTAATTATGCACTAAAAGTCTCAGACAGATGGGTTTGTGCTCTTTTCTTATATTTTGAAATTAAATCATCTCTGGATTTTATGGCAAAATATCCTTATCAAACACTAATATTGTGTATACAGTGTACACATTTTATTTGTTTTGTGGCTACCTTAGTCTCAACATCTTTAGCGAAGATCTATTTTCACTATATTGGCATTTTCACAAATAAATTAGTAACCTGAAGAAAATGACTGGATATAGAACCAAAAAACAATTCAGACAGAATAACAAAATGCTAATTGTTTGATTATGATGATAAATTTAAGATGATGATTTTCTATGATCAAGGGCAATGCCTCTGAAAACTGGCTGTCATAGTTCAGTCTAGGGTTGCTTTTTATTAGGTGTGGCTTGGGCTAAGTTATTAAACCTTCTTTATGTCTTAGTGTACTACTTTATAAAATGATGACAAAAGTTAACACCTAACTCATAAGCTTGTAGTAGATTAGATGAACTAATGTATGTAAAGCACTTAGACATGTCATGCATATAAATAAGTACTCAATAATAGTTGGATATTTTATTATGGCCCTAGTATGAAAGCCCACAGGAATTAATTATAGTTATTTTTTAAACTACGACTGAGATGTTCTTTTTCCATATATGTTTTACAATCTGTCCTATGTCTTTTTATCAATATTCTTTTACTCTCAGAATTTATGAAGATAAAACAGGCTTACAGAAAATTATGCAGCCCTTTATTTTGTATGAAAGATTGTGAAAAAAACTTCTAGAGGAATAACCATTATTTAATGTTAAATGTTAGAACTTTGAAAATCTAATAAACTCCAAGTTACGGAGAGTAGGGGTGAGTTGTTATTCTTATGCAGTCATCTCTCCTTCCCATTCTTTAATCCCCTCTTTTAATTACATTCCTCATTTTCATTTTATTCTTTTTAATATTTTTATCTCATCACCTTCCTTCTATATCATTTTGGTATACTCTAATGTCCTAGAGAATAATAAAAAATAGGCATTATTATTTTTAAATAAATGTATATTTCTTTTTCTTACTTTTTATAATGTGTATACTACTGAGTATATGTCTCTTACAAATGATTCCTTATTTCTATTTGACTCTTGGCTATCTCAAAAGAACCTATAAAACTTTGCCGTAAATAACCTCCCAAAAAGGTAAAGTCTAATTTGCACTTAAGATGAAGGTAATCTTGATTTTACTAGTTTTTTTTCAGCTTTTCCAATTCTTACTCCCACTTTTATATTAAAGAACTGCCATGATGTTCATTTGGCATTTGTTCTTCCCTTGAGAGCCTGGGAGGTAACACTTATAAAGTAAATGATAATTTCCTGTTTCTCTGTTACTGTCGAGACGATCCTGTTCCTTGGGGGTCAGTAAAACACATGGTCAAACTGATTTTCTGAGGCCCCCAAATCTAAAGTCTTTGTGGTATTTCAGATAATCCTTTGATGCCATTGTGGTTTGTGAATGCTAAATGGTATTTTTGATCTATGCCAGTACTCATCCCTAGTCAGAATGTCATTAACTTTCTCCTTTCCTGCAAACTTTCATAGAAAGCCACATGGAGGTGATACATCAATTTGGAAATAGTTAATTAGCAGCCTGCTTCTCTTTGCAGTTCTCTTCAACAAGGTCATACACATTAACAGACATATTTTGTGGCACTACATCGCCATAAAATTTAGTTTGACAATTTTATTTCAGTATGGGTATTGGTCTTTTCCTTAGTATGTTCAATTTTTTAAAAAAACTGTGTAAAGATGTCAAACATTCAGCACATTAATAGAAGAGTAAGGCACATGCCTTAGAAATGAGAAAAATATACCAAAATGCTCTTTCACTCCTTCTACATTAAAAATACTAACTTGAGGGAAAAAGTCATGTTTTTATAAAAGATGGTTAAAAATTAAAATATATGTGATATTGTTTCAAAAATGGCTATGGCATAATTTTAAACCCATAAATAATGAGATTTTAAACATAGATGTGTGTGCTTTATTGAAAAATCAAGAAAATTCTCTCATGCACTTGTCATTAAGGAGTGTATGAAACTGACACATTCAACACAGACAATAACCAGTAGTGATAACAATGGCTTCATACAGTGACATATACAACTATCATTACTGAGAATAATGACAAAATTTATGGTGATACATAGATTCTCAAGAGTCTGAAGAATTTAATATTTTGCCACATATCAGATATCTTACTCTAGTTCTCTTTAATTAACTTACAACAATCTAACATTTCTCAAATTTGCTTAGCTTTTTATTATGTTTGTTGACACAAGAGAGTTACATGAAATTAATTCATGAACACACCTATCAGAGGAAATTATGCTCACATGATGGGAAAAAAATAAGATGAATGAGCGATGAGCGATGAGCGATGAAATGAGCGATGAAATGGGGATTATTACCAACATTCTTGGTGCTGAGACTTTATCATTTTAACAATCAGTTGCTGGTGCCAGGTGGAACAGGTTAGATACAAAACGAAAATTAGGTAATTGCCCATGTCTTCAGTATTCTCAGCATCTATTTGGAGGAAAAATATAAAAGTGAGACTACTTCTAAATTGCATGATTTGTTAGAGGCAAAATTGGATTACAGAAAAGTGGAGGTGTGACTGGAGTAAGGTAGATGAAAAGATTAATATGAGTGGTGAAACTTTCTAAGAAATAGTAATGTATTGCTAGGTTTCACCTAGATAGGGAAGTAGAATGATTCCATATTAGGAGAAAAGAATGCTAGAGGCAATAAGAAAAAGTGAGAGTAACTGTGGTACATTCTGGGTATCTTACAAGAAGTTCCAGTTTTATCCAAGGGAGATTTTGATACCTAGAAGAGAAAGCAAGAAATTTGGAATTCAAAAGGCCTCGTTTGAATTTCTTTTTCTGCTTCTTACCATCTGTGTGACTGGAGCAAGTTAATTAATATAATTTAGTCTTAATTTTTCTCATATGCAAATTAGAAGAAGTAACAAATAATTTAAAAGTATTTATAGGGATTATATAAGGTAACAAATTTAAAAGTCCATAACAATATCTGAAAATATAATAGGAAATTCATAAATATTTTCTAACGATCCAAACTTGAATTTGTAGACAAAAATGTCAAAAACTGAGCTTATGTTTTGGTTATAGATTGAGAGATTCAACATAGTAAAAACGTCAGTTGTCCTCAAATAAATATAAAGGTTTAACATAATTTTCATCACATTCCCAGCAAGTAGATATATATCATTCTAAAATTTATATAGAAAGACAAAGAGGCTAAAATAGCTCAAATAACTGTAAAAGAGAAGAAGAAAGTGAGAGAAAAAAGTGTAACTAATTTCAAGCTTTTTCATGTACTACAGTAATCAAGGCTGTGGCAGTGCAAGAGGGACAGACACATAGATCTATTGGAATAAAACAGGTATTCTGGAAATAAGCCCAAAAAATTTATCACAGAAATATGCCCAACAAATTTTTGACAAAGGTTTAAAAGCAATACAAGAGAGGAAGAACAGCATTTTCAACAAAACAGTACTGGAACAATTCACCATCAATAAGTAGAAAACTTAAACTTTTTAATTTAAAACTTATATTAAGTGTTCTGTGTTATACAAAAAATAACTTTTAAAATGGATCAATGACTATTGAGGTTTAAATGTGTCCCCCAAAGTTCCTGTGTTGGAACTTACTCCCCAGTGCAACAGTGTTTAGAGGTAGATCCCAATGGGAGGAACTTTGAGCCAAATACACCTCTATTGTTTATAAATTGCCCAATTTCAGTTATTTTTTTACAGCAACACAAAATGGACTAAGACAATGATTTAAGTGTAAGATATAAATTTATGAAAAATTTAGAAATTATATAGGAGAAAATCTTCGGAATTTGGCATAAACAAAAAGTTAGAGTTTATACTAAAAGCATAAAAGGAAACATTGATAAATCGAGCTTCATCAAAATTTCAAACTTTCACTAACCAACTACCTGGTTAAAAGATAAAAAGACAAGCGATAGATTGAGTCAAATAGTTGCAAACCACATATCCAACAAAGGACTTTTACTTAGAACACCTAAAGGAGTCTAAAAACTCAACAGTAAAACAGAACAAAACAACAACAACAAAATTCAATAAGAAAACTTCCAAAAAACTTAACACAGATATTTCCCAGAAGTGGATACACAGGTTTGTATAGGGAGCAAATTAACACATGAAAAGATATTCAACACCATTAGTCAGAAGAGAAATTAAAATTAAAACAAGAAATTACTACATATCTATTGTGAAGTTTAAACTTTTTTAAAAGTCACAATGCCAAGTTCTTGCAAATATATGGAGAAACTATAATAGATCAGTCATAAATTGCTAGTGGGAATATAGTATTGCAGCTATTCTGAAAAATAGTTTTCCAACGTGTAAAAAAACAAAAAAAACAAAAAAAAGCTAAACATGCAGCTAACATACAACCAAGCAATTATACCACTGGGCTTTAACCTAGACAAAAAGTTACGATCACACAAGAACTTATACATGGAAATTTATGGAAGTTTGATTCATAATACTACCCAAATAGAAACAACTCAGATGTCCTTCAAAGGATAAATGGTCAAAAACAAGCAAGCAAATAAAGGAAAATAACTTAGGTACAACTATACAGTGAAACACTACACAACAAAGAAAAGAAGCAACAACTATTGTTATGTATACCAATGTAGGTGAGTTTCTAAACAATAATGCTGAGTAAAAAAATTCCAAAAAGACTACATAACGTATTATTGCATTTATATAACATTCTTCAAGTTACAAATCCTAGAAATAGAGAATGGATTAAGTGATCTCCTGGAGTTAAGTTCTGGGAATTAAGGGTACGTGGTGTAGTGAAAACAAGTTGAGTATGGCTATAAAAGGTCAACAGTCAGAATGCTCCTGGTGATAGAATGTTTTGTATATTGACTGTATCAGTATTAATATCGTGATTGTGATATTTTAAGCAGAATCTTACCATATACTTTTTTATAACTGTATGTGAATCTACAATTGTATTAATTTTTTTTTTCTTTTTTTTTTGAGACGGAGTCTCGCACTGTTGCCCAGGCTGGAGTGCAGTGGCGCGATCTCGGCTCACTGCAAGCTCCGCTTCCCAGGTTCACGCCATTCTCCTGCCTGAGCCTCCCGGGAAACTGGGACTACAGGCGCCCGCCACCGCGCCCGGCTAATTTTTTGTATTTTTAGTAGAGACAGGGTTTCATCCTGTTAGCCAGGATGGTCTCCATCTCCTGACCTCGTGATCCGCCCTCCTCGGCCTTCCAAAGTGCTGGGATTACAGGCGTGAGACACCGCACCCGGCTATGTTAAAAATTTAAAAGTTCAGTTTGATTACAAATATATTACAAGAGTTATTTAATTTGTTGTTTTCTATTTCATCTAAAAGTTGGGCCATTTCGGTTTGCAGAGTAGCTCTAATCCAAAAGTTTACTCCGTTATACAGTTCCTTTTCATTTTTTTGTTGTCTCATTCCTGATCCTTATTTCCTTTTCATATTCCTTCTCTGCATAGCAAAAGCTTGATTGCTGCAATATTCACATTCAAACACTGACAACAAGGAAGTAAGAAAGATACAGTGAAAAATTTCTGCTTAAGCAAGTGTGGTAGATTTTCTTATTTAATAATGATTATTTGTTGCCTCTTATATCTTTCCATGTTTTCCTATAGGTGTTGTGTATTCTTCAGCCACTTTTACTTTAGACTTAGCCCTGTGACTTTCTTTGGTCAATGTAACGTAGCCTCAGCTTGCATTCATTCCTTACCTCGTATTCCATCCATCCTCTTGAGAACTGCATGTCCTAGATAGTGTCAGCTCCTCTAGACTTGGTTCCTGTAAGGAGAAGACAAAAGGTGGTCATCTTTAGCTCATCCATAGCTCTTTTGAGATATGATCAGAAATAAATGAATCATGAGATATCCAGACAGTTTGTTACCATGAACAAATTGTGTTGTTTCTTGGCTGAGTGATACAAGTAAAATGGATGTTGCTTGCCTCTTTCCACTGAGGGTCATACTAAGCTGCAAGAGGGGCTGAGAAATAAGTTTTGGAAAAGAATTCACATACTCAGGAATAACTAAATCTGGTGAAAAATAAGGAGTCTTCTACTAACCAATAGTCATACTGTACTTTTGCTCCACTAATCCATCTCCAAACTATATAAGATACCTTATGTTTTTGAAGTGTGTTCTAGAAGTGCTATTATTCCTTAGCCAAATTCTTTTAAATGTTCATAGTAGCAGGCAGAATTCAAAATTAGGGCAGATAAAAGAAAAATGATGAAATTATGTGAATTATTCAATAATTATATGAATAATATTAGAACAAGCTCTTACAATAAAAAAAGAAGAACTACATGTATGAGAAATGCAGAAATTCTTTTAAAGCTTATATTTATAATAGTGATTTGAGAAATAATTTATTTATGTTTTTTCTAACTGCCAACAAGTAAAACGCTCTGCCATGTATCTACTTAACAGAAAAAGCTTTTCAGTTGTTGACAAAGAATGTAAATTAGCCAAGTTAACTCAGGCTTTTAGAAAGCTAAACTAAAATCTCAGAAGTCAAATTTTATATAAACTTTAAATTGGCAGAATATGTGAAATCTTTTCCCTTTCTCTGAGAGGTGATGCTGCTTTTATTAGATGAAAACGCAAAAGGAAGTAGATGTTGCCAAGTGTTATAGGCATAAGAGTGCAAGAACATAAATGCTGAAAACAATATCACAGCTCATTTTTTTGATAGAATATAAGTAGAAAATTATTAGCAGGTTATTCTTCAATTTTAGGCAACAAAATCAAATACATATAAGGCTTTTCAATCAGTCCTGAAATAAATGTCATCTTAAAGGTTGCAACATTTAATTTTTTAAGAAAAGAAACAAGTTTTTTAAAATGTTAGTGAGAGAAGAATCAAATCGACGCAATTAAAAATGATAAAGGGGATATCACCACCGACCCCACAGAAATACAAACTACCATCAGAGAATACTATAAACACCTCTACGCAAATAAACTGGAAAATCTAGAAGAAATGGATAATTTCCTGGACACTTACACTCTTCCAAGACTAAACCAGGAAGAAGTTGAATCCCTGAATAGACCAATAGCAGGCTCTGAAATTGAGGCAATAATTAATAGCCTACCAACCAAAAAAAGTCCAGGACCAGATGGATTCACAGCTGAATTCTACCAGACGTACAAGGAGGAGTTGGTACCATTCCTTCTGAAACTATTCCAATCAATAGAAAAAGAGGGAATCCTCCCTAATTCATTTTATGAGGCCAACATCATCCTGATACCAAAGCCTGGCAGAGACACAACAAAAAAAGAGAATTTTAGACCAATATCCCTGATGAACATCGATGCAAAAATCCTCAATAAAATACTGGCAAACCGGATTCAGCAACACATCAAAAAGCTTATCCACCATGATCAAGTGGGCTTCATCCCGGGGATGCAAGGCTGGTTCAACATTCGCAAATCAATAAACATAATCCAGCATATAAACAGAACCAAAGACAAGAACCACATGATTATCTCAATAGATGCAGAAAAGGCCTTTGACAAAATTCAACAGCCCTTCATGCTAAAAACACTCAATAAATTCGGTATTGATGGAACGTATCTCAAAATAATAAGAGCTATTTATGACAAACCCACAGCCAATATCCTACTGAATGGGCAAAAACTGGAAAAATTCCCTTTGAAAACTGGCACAAGACAGGGATGCCCTCTCTCACCACTCGTATTCAACATAGTGTTGGAAGTTCTGGCTAGGGCAATTAGGCAAGAGAAAGAAATCAAGGGTATTCAGTTAGGAAAAGAAGAAGTCAAATTGTCCCTCTTTGCAGATGACATGATTGTATATTTAGAAAACCCCATTGTCTCAGCCCAAAATCTCCTTAAGCTGATAAGCAACTTCAGCAAAGTCTCAGGATACAAAATTAATGTGCAAAAATCACAAGCATTCATATACACCAGTAACAGACAAACAGAGAGCCAAATCAGGAATGAACTTCCATTCACAATTGCTTCAAAGAGAATAAAATACCTAGGAATCCAACTTACAAGGGATGTAAAGGACCTCTTCAAGGAGAACTACAAACCACTGCTCAGTGAAATAAAAGAGGACAAAAACAAATGGAAGAACATACCATGCTCATGGATAGGAAAAATCAATATCGTGAAAATGGCCATACTGCCCAAGGTAATTTATAGATTCAATGCCATCCCCATCAAGCTACCAATGAGTTTCTTCACAGAATTGGAAAAAACTGCTTTAAAGTTCATATGGAACCAAAAAAGAGCCCGCATCTCCAAGACAATCCTAAGTCAAAAGAACAAAGCTGGAGGCATCACGCTACCTGACTTCAAACTATACTACAAGGCTACAGTAACCAAAACAGCATGGTACTGGTACCAAAACAGAGATATAGACCAATGGAACAGAACAGAGTCCTCAGAAATAATACCACACATCTGCAGCCATCTGATCTTTGACAAACCTGAGAGAAACAAGAAATGGGGAAAGGATTCCCTATTTAATAAATGGTGCTGGGAAAATTGGCTAGCCATAAGTAGAAAGCTGAAACTGGATCCTTTCCTTACTCCTTATACGAAAATTAATTCAAGATGGATTAGAGACTTAAATGTTAGACCTAATACCATAAAAATCCTAGAGGAAAACCTAGGTATTACCATTCAGGACATAGGCATGGGCAAAGACTTCATGTCTAAAACACCAAAAGCAACGGCAGCAAAAGCCAAAATTGACAAATGTGATCTAATTAAACTAAAGAGCTTCTGCACAGCAAAAGAAACTACCATCAGAGTGAACAGGCAACCTACAGAATGGGAGAAAATTTTTGCAATCTACTCATCTGACAAAGGGCTAATATCCAGAACCTACAAAGAACTCAAACAAATTTACAAGAAAAAAACAAACAACCCCATCAAAAAGTGAGCAAAGGATATGAACAGACATTTCTCAAAAGAAGACATTCATACAGCCAACAGACACATGAAAAAATGCTCATCATCACTGGCCATCAGAGAAATGCAAATCAAAACCACAATGAGATACCATCTCACACCAGTTAGAATGGCGATCATTAAAAAGTCAGGAAACAACAGGTGCTGGAGAGGATGTGGAGAAATAGGAACGCTTTTACACTGTTGGTGGGATTGTAAACTAGTTCAACCATTATGGAAAACAGTATGGCGATTCCTCAAGGATCTAGAACTAGAAATACCATATGACCCAGCCATCCCATTACTGGGTATATACCCAAAGGATTATGCTGCTATAAAGACACATGCACACGTATGTTTATTGCAGCACTATTCACAATAGCAAAGACTTGGAATCAACCCAAATGTCCATCAGTGACAGATTGGATTAAGAAAATGTGGCACATATACACCATGGAATACTATGCAGCCATAAAAAAAGGATGAGTTTGTGTCCTTTGTAGGGACATGGATGCAGCTGGAAACCATAATTCTTAGCAAACTATCACAAGAACAGAAAACCAAACACCGCCTGTTCTCACTCATAGGTGGGAACTGAACAATGAGATCACTTGGACTCAGGAAGGGGAACATCACACACCGGGGCCTATCATGGGGAGGGGGGAGGGAGGAGGGATTGCATTGGGAGTTATACCTGATGTAAATGACGAGTTGATGGGTGCAGCACACCAACATGGCACAAGTATACAAATGTAACAAACCTGCACGTTATGCACATGTACCCTACAACTTAAAGTATAATAATAATAAATAAATTTTTAAAAAAGAGAGAAAAAAAATAAAAATAAATAAAAAAATAAAAAAATAAAATGTTAGTGAAAGAGGTAATCTTAAAGGTGGATAAACAGTAGGTAAACAAAAATACTTTTGCTTTCTGTCTGCAGCTACCACTCCACACTGAAAACAGTCTTAAAAAAGAGGTATAATGAGAAACATTCTTAAATAATATGAAAAATACACACACGCACGGCTACACACACATACATACACATAACATATACACACACAAGTAAAATACTCTGCTATCATCTACTTATCAGAGATACAGTTTATACTAGTTTAAGATAAATACATTTGTATGTTCTTTCATTAATTTAGATTTTAAACTAAGTTGGTGCTACACCCATCCTAAAAGAGTGAGAAACAAATATTGTTATATTGAATTAAAACAATATAATTGCACTGAGAAATAAAAAATATAAATACAACAGGACGGTTTACTTACATAATTGGCAGAATATAGTAAATTTAAACACAGAAGTGTACTAATAGAAAAGCTTAGGAAATCTTTTCCTTTTAAAGACAAATTTTAGAGATTATTATATTATTTACACACCAATTTTAAGCATAAAGACAAAAATAGAAGATCAACCTTTAAAATGTCATAACAGCAACTCCAAAGAAGAGATCAACAATAGATTCAGTGAAATACTCCCTCAAATGTGTTACAGTTGTTAAAACTAATTGAAGATTAAAATTTAGCTCCAGCGTTCAGTGAAATGCAGAACATTTTAACTTAAGATAGTAGAATATTATATAACTAGTCTTGGATCTAACTCTGTCATTTCTGGGTAAACGATAAAAGTGTTGAACAAATGCCAGTGAAACATCATGTTTATGAAAAGTTTTTAAAGAGCAGTAAATCCATATTTACAATGTTATAGTCATTATAGAGTGCTGATATGTAATAAATTTTATATTTGAAAATCTTACTGGAAATGTTAAATAAGAATAGTTTTGTACTGCACTGCTTGGCAGAAATCCCATTCAAGATAGCATATGTTAGGACTCTGTCATGACTCAGCATTCATATGTTTCTTCTTAAATCATATAAAAATTAAGATGAGAGATGTGAGATGAATCATCCCATTTGCTGTTTATTCCTCATTTTTATGTGAAAAATAATCAAATACTTGTTGAGGTAACATGCACAGCTTTACACTAAAATTTTATATAGAATATAGAAATGACTGAAATTTATTCCTAGTATTTAGTTACTTGATGTATAATAGAAGGCATAAAGATAAACCACACATATGAAATAAAATTTATAAAAAAAAAAAAAGTTTCTCCCTGATGAAGTCAAGGACTCTACCTTTTTAATCTTTGTTTTCTTGGTATACAGTATAAGACATTTATTCAATATATGTTTGCTAAATAAACTAATGAAAATGATACTTGGATGTAAACTTTTGATTTCTCAATTATTGGTTGGGGGAGTATCTACACATAGTAGCTGAAATATTTCTGCAAATAATCTTTACCACTTCTCCAATTTTTTTTATTCAATTGTTTCTATCATTGTGAACTTACATTTTTTTCTTATATACATTGGGTTATAATCTATGACTGTCCTGTTAATTTTGTTGTTCACATTTTTCCAGACTAGCATTGTGAGTTCTTCCAAATTGATTCTTATATCCTTTTAACATACCCCTATCTTATCTTTTTATTTTTTAAAGCACATCTTTATTTGCTTCAAGCCCATCTTATGTTTTCCTTTTTCCAGCAGTGGAATCAGCCATTTATCCAAGAACCCCTTGGTTCTTTGTAGTAAATCAAAAATAAGACAAAACAAAAAATTTAAAAATGCTACACATAGGCAAAAATATGACCTGATACTTCTCAAAAGAATATTCACTAGTAAAAGAAATGCAAATCAATATCACTACACACATATAAGAAAAGCTAAAACAAAAAATGACAGACCACATACCAAGTTTTGGTTAGGATGTGGAGCAACTCTAACTTCAGACACATTGCTAGAGTAAACGAAAAATTAAACAGCCACTGTGGAAAACGGTATGGCGCTATCACATGAGGTTTTATACGCACTTATCGTACTCCTCAGAAATTTCATTTTTGAGTACTAACTCATGAAAAATAAACACAAAGGCATACACAAAGACTTGTACACTGAATGTTCATAGCAGCATGATTTATACTAGCTAAAACCACCCAATATACACCATCTGGTGAATAAACAAATTTGAGATACTCATACAATGCTATGGTTACCAGCAATAGAAAATAACAAAATATTGGGCCGGGCGCAGTGGCTCACGCCTGTAATCCCAGGACTTTGGGAGGCCAAGGCAGCTGGTTCACCTGAGGTCAGGAGTTCAAGACCAGCCTGACCAACATGGAGAAACCTCTTTTCTACTAAAACATACAAAAATTAGCCGGGCATGGTGGCGGGCGCCTGTAATTCCAGCTGCTTGGGAGGCTGAGGCAGGAGAATCACTTGAACCTGGGAGGCAGAGGTTGCAGTGAGCCAAGATCACGCCATTGCACTCCAGCCTGGGTGACAGAGCAAGTCTCCATCTCAAAAAAGAAGAAAAGGGAAGAGAAGAGAAGAGAAGATTAATACATGCAACAGCATGGAAGATACTCAAAAATATTATGCCAAGTGAAGGAAGTCAAACACAAGTGACACATGCTACATGGTTCCATTACTTGACTTTCAAGACAAACTACAGTGACAGAAACAGATTTGTGATTGTCTGAAGTTGAGTAGTAGAGAAGGGATTGATTGCAATGAGGCATAAGGCAACTTCTTAGGGTGATGAAACTATTTGATATTTTTATTATATTGGTGGCCAGATGATTTTATATAATTACAGATGATTTTATATAACTAAAAAAATTTACCTGATTCTAGAATGTTTTCTACATTATCTACATTTTAAATGTAGATGATGTTTATTGCATATAAATATGTCAATAAAAATAAAAGAAGTTAGCTGTAGCCTCTCAATAATAAAATTATGTTAATATCTTAAGAAAATGTACTCTGGATATCACTTTACTTATATTCCTAAAAATTTAATCTTTCAAATATCTTTTGGAAAGAGGAAGAGAGAACTTTTTTAAGCTGTCCCATTCTATTTATCTGCTATTCTTTATAGTCAGACTTCTCAAAAGACATGTATTCATACACTTTTCACTCCACTTTTTTCTCTTATTTACATTTTAATCTACTGCCATTTGGCTCCACTTCAATGAAATTCCACTTATCAGTGTTACCAAAACCCAAATGTTTAGGGACAATTCCAATGGGCTCAAACTCTCATCAGTATTCAACCATCAATTGCCCCTTATATTTTCAAACATTCTCTTTGTTTCCATGACACTGATTTCTCCCCACCTGATGGCTGGTCTTTACAATTGTCTTCCAAAGATCTATATTCACTGTCTAAGTGCTGAAGTGCTTAAGGACTCATTACAAGGCCCTCTTCTCATTATATATTTCACCTTTATTCATTTCAAATTAGAATCTCTGACATAGACCCCTCCTAGCTTTAAATCCAAATATCAAGTTATCTCCTTAATATTCTTGACATGGATATAACATTCTCAAAATTAACAGTTACACAACTTAATTCTTTATTCTCTTCCCACCCTTTTCCTCACCACCCCTCTTTTCTATCACCATATTAATTTATCCCATGCACTTCCATCTAACCAAAAGCAACACCATATACTTTAGTAATCAAGCCCCATACTTACTTTCGCCATTTCCTAGTGCCTCATAATCAGACTATCAATAAATTTATTTTTATATCATTATAAAATATATCCCATATCCCTTTGGTTTTCACCCTTTCACTGCTACAGGCAAAGTACAAACAAGGTATTGAAACAATAGATTCATAATCAGTTTTTCTGCTTCTACTCTTGCTCTGCTTCATTTCATTCTCCAGAAAGTGGCCAAATTAATATTTAAAACACATAAATGAAATTAATGTCATATACTATCCTACTTTAGCACTTACAATAAAGTTAAAACCTCTTCCAGACCTATGATGCACAGCATGAGCTGGCTTTTGCCTTTCTCTCCAATCTCATCTCATCTCACAGCCTACCTTGTTCGGCACACTTCAGTCACACTTCCTTTTTCTCAGTTCATGTGCTATTCCCAGGTTTTCCCTTCTTCCAGTGTGTTGCTTTGTTTGAAATATATACCCTGCTACTGTTTGCAGAGATTTCTCTGTCTCAGCCTTCCATTTTCAGCTTACATTCCATCTTTAGAGAAAAAAACTCAGAATTTGTCCTTTCTTTCACACCATTCTGCTTATTTCCTTCAGACCACATCATGCAATATATAAAACTTTATTTGTGTCTTTACTTATATATTGTCAACCAGTCTTGCTAGACTGTAGGCTGCGTGAGAGCATGTATATGTATATATGTATATGTATCTTGTTTCCCACCATGTAGTAATCATCTAACATTGGGCATGGTCATGTTAGCTACTCAGTAAAGACTTGTTTATTGGAAAGTTTTGTGTAAATGTAAAGAAAATAAAATGTTTCTAGACAGTACTATATATTTTTTCATTGTAACCGTTATGAGTATTTGAACCATTTTTTCCAAATATAATAGTGATATTGTATATTATGACTCACATTCATTTTTCTAAAATAACATGTAATTTTCTGTTTTACCTTTTATAAACTCAGTGAATGATTTTCGTATGATATTCAGTGGATTATTTAAAGTTTCCAAAATCCCATGAGAATGGAGATGGGAAAAATGTAAGAAAGAGTAGAGGGAGTGTACAAGAAAGAAAAGAAAGGCAAAATGAAGAAGGAAGTAGAGAAGAAGGCAAAAGGAAAGACAAATAAAAGATGCTACTTAATTATAGAGGGTTAAAATGTGAACATTTTTAAAATTAGAAAAATAAAACATGGTTATCTAATATACATGTTCTCTAATGCCAGTTGGATTTGCTCAACATTTTCCCAAAATAACCAAAGAAAAGTTTAAAAGTAGTATAAACTTTAAAAATAATAGCTCTATTTTTGGAAAGGGCAAAGGCAAGAGCTGTTAATGTTGCCACAGTATTGAGATTCTTTGGACATGTACCAATTTTTTTAGAGTACTTGACAAGAAAAGCTAATTCCATGCATATAGTTCTCCAAATTTCATGTGAAAGACCTGAAAATATGATCCCTTGTAAAAGTGTACATTTTTAGACCAATGGACCTGTGATCAAAACCATCATTATACAAGCTATAATCACATTTCGTTTGCAGCAGATGCAAATTATCCTTAAAGGTTCTTGGCAATGCATTTATTTGGAATAGGGACAAACTCAGACTTTCAAACACAGGGTTTTCTCTTGTGCATTCCCCTCAGTTCCCCATCATTTATCTTCTATTTTTGCTTATAAATAGATCAGGAAAGACTTCCAAATCTTACTCTTTTTTAAATATGGGTAAGACTCCTTGTCTACAATTGTCTGGAGATAACCATGATCCCCCCCCTTCCCTGCCCAAGAACAGTAGCTTTTGTTTTTTTAGAAGAAAAAATCATTTTTGAAATCTTTTTTTTAGGATAATAATCTGAAATAATGTTACAGGCCTCTTCACAAATGTTGGTCAGACTATATCATTATAAAATGATTATTCATCTCTTTAGCATAATGAAGTATAATAGTATACTTAGAGCATATTATTATAAAATGATTATACATCTGTTTACTAAATGTAGACCCCATATATAATAGTACTGTGTTGAAACACTACCATATTTTCCTCACTAATAATTTGAAAATTCATGAAAGATATTATTAAAGTAGCAACTAGTACTCAATGGGTGTTAACAGAGAAAGACCTGTTTTCCCTAGTTTCTGCTGAATTAGTAAGATATTTAATCTATCTCCAAAAAACAGAAAAAAAAATATATAAAATTTTGACTTGATGAAACCCCAAATATGTCTGTTTTGGCACTATCAATGTCCAATGAGACTTCTTAGCACTTAGGAGTCCCAGGAGACACTATTTGAGGCTATTTTGCCTGTCTTCAGATTTTAGTCTAGCACTCTCCTCCACTACAGGAAATCCTGAAGAAAAGGGAAGGTGTCTCCAATGATGATTAATATCACTTACATGAATTCCTGAAGCTACCTGCTGCTGAAAGAGTGGCCAGGAATAACCTCTCTAGTGTAAAAGCAATAGTGTATATATGAATATATTCCAATTTTTAAGTTAGTGTTCATTTGGAAGTAATGTTCCCCAAAAAGGATCAGTTAGTCATTCACTGTCCACTGTTGGTTTTAATAACAAATGCAGCATGATGAGAATAAATTACTACTATTTTGAAGCACTGTCACATTTTCCTCAGTAATAATCTGAGAATTCACTGAAAATGCTATTAAATAAGCTACAACTATTGCTTAAGTGACAATAATACTTCATTTATCCAATATTACTGAAAAATACTGTATTCCACTAAAGATTTGTCAAGTAACTGAGGCTTAGCCTTCTAATCAGCCAATGTCATGGATAATAGACATCTTTTTGAAGTGAAAAGAGGAGTTGTCTGATATCTTGAGCCACAGAAGCAACCAATTGTGTTTATTTGATGAAGGAACAGGTTTATCTTACCTATTATTACAGCAGCAGTTGTGCTTGGATGCTGCAGAGTGAGACATGGAGGCCCTGTGGAGTTGTGCAATCTTTCCTGCTTCTGCACTATGTCACTCTAGATGTTTCTGGCTATTGGCTTTCAATGACTGCTTTTGTACAAAAATTTAATTTTTCATCTATGTTCATGTCTTGTAGTTTTATGTTTGTTTCTATACATTTGTGTCAAGTTTCACCAAGGTTTGGTAAGGGAAACAAAAAACCACATGAGAAAAAATATGATGAGATACTGATAATACCTTTATATAACCTAAAGGATGTTGTATTAGTCTGTTTTCATACTGCTATAAAGAAATACCTGAGACGGGGTAATTTATAAGGAAAGGAGGTTTAATTGACTCAAGGTTTCACATGGCTGGGATGCCTCAGGAAACATACAATCATAGTGGAAGAGGAAGCAGTCAGCTTTTTCACAAGGTGACAGGAGAAGGAAGAGCGAAGGAGGAACTTCCAAACATTTATAAAACCATGAGATCTCCTGAGAACTCATTCACTATAATGAGAACAGTATGGGGAAAACCACACCCATGATCCAATCACCTCCCTCCCTCAACACATGGGGATTACTGGTCCTTCCCTTGACACATGGGAATTATAATTTGGATGAGATTTGGGTGGGGACACAGAGCCAAACTACATCAGATATATCATGACAAGAAGAGTAAAATTCCAATACTTTCTGGCTTTCTAGTTGTGAGAAAGTCTCTTATTTTGCAACATGACTGAGTTTGGGCGGGAAGATCTGGTATCCTTGCAGCTAAAAATGTGTGTATGTATGATAATAGAGGTACAAAAAAGACGGAGTATTATGACAGAAAGCTTTTTAGCATAGTTCAAAGCAGTAATAGGGAGCCAGGTGAGAGGGAGGATCAGACAGGCAATCATCAACAACATACTCTGAATTTAAGAATGACTACCACACAGTAAGAGAACTGGAATTTGGAGGAAAACTTCAGCTCTGTGAGTTCTGTCTCTCCCTAATAAACCTACCCTACTCCTCAGCAAACACACAAATGAATTAGAACATTAATAAATGTAGTGCCTTAGATTAGAACTCTGGAAGCCATGGATTATAGAATAAGAATTTTTTTCAGTAGTTCACGTGAATTCAGAATCCATTTCTAAGATAGATTCTTATTTAGGGGACTACATTTAAATATATTGTAGATTTTTTTTCTTTTTTTTCTTGAGATGGAGTCTCACTCTGTCGCTCAGGCTGGAGTGCAGTGGCACGATCTCAGCTCACTGCAAACTCCACCTCCCGGATTCAAGCAATTCTCTGCCTCAGCCTCCTGAGTAGCTGGGATTTCAGGTGCCCGCCACCAAGCCTGGCTAATTTTTTTGTGATTTTAGCAGAGAGGGGGTTTCACCGTCTTGGCCAGACTGGTCTTGAATTCCTGACCTCATTATCCACCCGCCTCAGCCTCCCAAAGTGCTGCGATTACAGGTGACAGCCACCGCGCCTGGCCTAGTGTAGATTTTTGAAGTCACAGAAGATCCTATTGTGTTTTAGTCCAAGACTGGATAAGGGAGGTGAGAATCCACTGCATTTTTTTGTGAATAGTGTTTTCTTGATCAGAAGTGTCAGAGAGTTTATTTTGGAAAACATGATTTTTGAAGGAGATGAGACTAAAGAGAAACATGGGTGATAAAATATAAAATATCAACTTTAATTTGCTTTTTAATTTTTTTAATGTTTTAAATACTGAATTACAAATAATTTATTAGAAATGTGTTCCTATTTTCGTATCCCAGCTAGTCTTAGCCAGTCAGTTTTTACCCTTGTAGTAACAGAGATATAAAGAATCAAAACTACCCTACTATGTGTATAAATGTGTTTTATAGATTATTGGTACTAGAAATAACTGATATGCTTCTTAAAAATGCTGTTATTTCTGCCTGTCTCCCATAGATTTGTATTCAGTAGCTGAGTTGTAACCCAAAAATGTATGTGTTTCATAAACAACCCAGTGTGATTTTTGCGATTGAAATTAGAGAGTCACTTAACTATATTTTGTAAGAGGTGACATTTAACCAAACCAGATGAAGAATTTATTCGTACCTTCTCAGAGAAGAGGTTTGATATATAATCATATGATGCAGATAGGTAAAGAGAAAGTATTTTAATTTCCTTAGGAAATTTTCGATGGGATATTTTAGCACCATTTAAATGGAAAATGGATGCTGTTAATTTCAAATGGGTCTCATCTAGTCATTTAAGGCGATCCAGCTGAATCTCCAATTATAAAATGTTTGATAGCAGTTAATTAAACTGAGTGTGTAAAAGAAATACAATGGTATATATTTGGAATTTATAAATCATGATTGTCATTATTTGATACTCAAATTTTTCCAAATAGGTTCTAATTAATAAGGTTATAAAATATGAGAAAACTCCCTCCAGTATGTTCCCTTTAGAGATTTCAAGGCAAAAAATTTTACACATAATATATAAAATTTATATCAATTTTAATGTAACTTAATTTCTATGTATATTTCAGTTTTACATGTCAGCATACATCCAAATGTCTTATTCTCCTTCTGTAGTATAAACTCAGGTTTTTAAAAAATATACATTTAATGCATTTAATATGTTATCCTTGTGGTGTTACTGAAGATAATTTAAAAAAACAATAGGGGAAATTATCCCTGAGTAATTGCTGTATATTTTCTTGTCTGCCATAAATAGAGACAAATGGGGTGGGAGATTCAAAACCTCAAAAAAACCAAAATTAGAATAGATGTATAGCAAGATATTTTGTGTAACTATTTTGTATATTTCATATAATTGATTATTACATTCACACTCACATGAAATAAAACATTCCTTACCGATGAATTCATGAATTTCTGTAGGAGCATGTAAAATAATCAGGAAAGAAAGAATAAACTCTACATTTAAAGACTTGCACATTTCTTGTGGTTTTATGTTTATTTCTGTACATTTGTGGCAAGTTTCACCAAGGTTTGATAAGGGAAACAAAAAAATACATTAAGCATTTCAACAGAAGATACTTTGTATAAGGTATCTAATATCTTTTTTGTAAAATATGGCTCAAACTTTTATTGATGGGGCTTTGTAAGGCTGTTGCTGGTACCTGGCTGGGAGTAGTGGGGGTGAGGGATAGGTTGTTGATGAGACTTTTTATAGGAATTCTTAAAAAGGCTAACATCTACAACCAACTGTCTCCGCTAGATGAAGTGTAGTTGGCTGAAACAAACTTCTGCTAGTGAGAGAAACTCTCCCTGCTGATACTGTGCTGAAGAGAAAGTACAGTTACTTCTTCCTGCCTGCCTTCCAGTCCTCTATACCCTCTGTTGGCAAAAACTAACTGGAAGCCAGATAGCAAAGGTTTCTGGGGAATGTAATTTGCAGAGTTCAGTCACAGCACCATAGATCACAAAAGAGTGAGTCTGAAACTAAATGAAAATAAGTAGTAGCTAATGGATGTTGTCTCCATGAATGTTCAAAAGGACACTATTGTATATTTGTGATTATCCTTATGTAAGTGTTCTGAGATTAAAAAAATAAATAAAAGGCCAGTTAGGACAGATGGACATGTAGAAGATTTTATACATCCTGCAAAAGGAGAAGAATAAATTCTTACTGTAACACTGGCCACATTTTTCCTTACGGTTACCTGACTGCACCCCTACCCCACATTAAAAAGTGAGTTTTCTATGTGATCTTAATATTCCTGGTGCAGAGCATGTTTGGGATACGTTAAGTGTCAGGAAATGTTGAATGAAATGAGGACACGGATTAACTCAGAATGTCATCTCAGATTTGAAGATAATAATAGCATATCTTTTCATAACACTAAAGGAATGAAATTTTCTGCTGTTCCTTCCTAGTTTCTACTTTTAACTAAAATGAAAAGAACACTCTTCCAATTAAATATTAAACAAATTCAAAAATATTGCAAGTAACATTTAGCCAAAATGAGAGGACTAAGGATAAAAATGTAGAAACTTTTTGTGCTCATTACTTTTGATTATATAACACTGAAAACAAATTGCTTATTTCAAATTTAGTAGCAGAATTCTTTATATCTGCATGTCCATCTATATGCAAAGCTTGGTGTTTATTGTGTGCAGGTTAATCAGCTCTTTGTTCCTTTTCTCCCAAGCAGTCACAGTCCCATTTTTTTCTTTTCCATTACATTTGACTCCTAAGTCACTCTGCAAAGAAAACGTTATGCCTCCTCCCACATTTTTCACATTGAAACAATCTTCATGACCACCATATTTTTCTTTATTTTTTTTTCTTACTGTGACTTGATTCTATGGTAAGCATGAACTCATCCAGTTTGAGTTTGAAACCAGTGACTTGTCTTGAACTTTAGAGCTCTATGCTCTATCTAGGTACCGTAGAATCTCAATTGGGAATTCTGTTTGCATCTTTTTGACTAAAATTGACAAGCATAAAGGAAACAATATTAAATAAGTTGATAAATCTATCCTGCCTCTGTTGTCCTAGTGATTTGTCTTTCTGATGTTATGATCAAACATTAGTAAGGCATATAAAGAACATAGATAAATGGGTTTTAAATATATTTTGTGTAAGATTGATCCTTACCTTTGCTCATATAGAATATTTGAGGTAGCACTGAAACTTTCAGTTACTATGGCTGCAAAGTTACTCTAGAACTTAGTAGCATACAACAAATTAAGTTCACAGATTCTGTGGGTCAAGTGTTTAGGTATCCACATCAGGGAAACATGTCCCTGGTTTACAATATCTGTAACCTCAGTTGGTATACACAAACCACTGGGGCTGGAAGAGCTAAAGTCTGAGGACATCTTTCTCTTTCTTTATATAGGCTTTCCAAGTGATCGCTCCAGTATGTCAACAACTAGAAGCCATATGTTTTATATAACCTAATTTCATATGCCCTGCATACAAGCATAGATGCTACCTCTTAATAGACAAGTATCAACATCATGTTTTAGTAAGTCCTATGGTTTCAGTATCCCCTCCAAAACTCATGTTGAGGCTTAATTGTCCATGAGGCATTATTGAGAGGTGTAACCTTTAAAAGATGTTTAAATCGTGTGGGCTTTACCCTTATGAATAGATCAATCCACTCATGGATTAATGATTAACAGGTCTGTGAATTAACAGGTTATCATGAGAGAGGAACTGGTGGCTTTATAAGAAAAGAAAGAGAGACCTGAGTTAGCATGTTAACACTCTCAGCCCCCTTGCCATGTGATGACATGTGCCGCCTTAGATGCTGCAGAGAATTTTTACCAAAAAAGGCTCTAACTAGAGGTGCTCCACTTTGGAATTCCCAGCCTCCTTAACTGTAAGAAATACATTCCTTTTCTTTACAAATTACTCAGTTTAAGGTGTTCTGTTATAAGCAATAGAAAACAGACTAAGACAGAAGGCATGAAGGATGAAATATAGATTGGAGTGGCCATTGTTGGAAAATACAATCTGCCACGGAAACTCATAATATTATCTGCTTACATGAGCCAGATACTATGCTAGTTCTCAAGAGGTTTATCACACTAAAAAAATTATGTATAGTAGTTGTTAATAGCACCTTTTATGATATGGAAAAGCTATGATTTAGAAATGTTAGGAATTTTTACAGTGATCAGTTCATTTGTAATGCATTTATTAAGCTATGTATTTGGCTTATTGACAGTATTTTAAAAGCCTCTCTATCTGTCCCATGCTGTACAAAGTATATAACAGAAACACAGTCTACAAGAAACTTAAAATGCAGTGAAAAATAAATTCCCAACGAGTATTCTTATGAAATGTATGTACTTTTCATTAAAGATGTAGACAAGGTATTCTGAATTTACTGGCTAAATATTGAAGGTTGAACTGAACTTAGCCAGTTAAAGTAAAAGAAAGAAGAATATAAGGAAGGAAGGATAAAAGGTAAGATTAAAAGGTAAGGTAGCTCATTCTAAACAGATAGGACTAAATCAGAAAGACTTGGTGGGAGGAAGTAGGAAGCATGTCAAGTTTCAGTAAACCTAAAGTAATTTGTACGGCAAGAATGGACAGAAGGGAGCAAGGGAGGAAGACAGTGTTAAGATCTTCAACACGCACATGAGGGAGACAGGCTTCATCCTGTAGGCTGTGGGGCAGGGAACACAGGATTTTGACAGAAGTGTGGTGAGATCAGACAGATCCCTGTAATTTCTATGTGGGTAATGAGTTTAAAAGAGAAGGAAATGGGCAGGAGATAGGGAAGAGGCTGGTAGAGTTTGTGAGACCAATGTTTGTGCATTTGGGGTATGCACGTGCACGCCTGTATGTGTGTGCATAGGCATTTGTGTGAGAGATGGGAGATATAAGTGACAGTTATGTAGAATATAGAGGAAACATTGCTGATTCATGGAGAGAGAGGTAATTTTAGAAATACTTGTCTACCTACTCTCTGATAAGGACTGTGTTGTTCGAGCCAGGGCACAGCAGTGATCTCACCAGGAGCACTGAGAGAAGCTTGGCATGAGTCCATCAAATCCTGTTCTACAAGGTGAAAAGGACAGATATCAGTAGATTGAGAGACTAGAAAATGAGAAGACAATGTAATGAGTACTGACACTTCTTTTGTATAAAAGGCAATGCCTTATGTCTGTGGGTCCGTGAAGAATGTGCCTCATTGGCACATTCTGAGAGGCTATAAATCTGCCACCAACACCCACCCTCCCTGAGTGAGAAGTGTCTTGAGTGTTAACTCTCTGGCATTTCTAGTGTGCCCTACAAGAGGGCAGATCACACTTCAATTGCAGATTTGCCTGTATGCAATATCTCCGGAACGTGCTGGCATTCCTGACAACTTCAGCAGGTGACCCTGTGGAAGGCTGCAAGGCTGGAGGCACAGAAGCAACCATGTCTGAGTTAGATGGAGAAAGCTAGGGCAACCACTACTCAGGTTTTCAATAGGATTTTTTTTTTTTTTTTAAATAACTTCTTTGTGTGGGCTTGTCTTTTAGGAGAAATAAAAGAAAAAAAAGTTGTCTAAAGTGACAACTTCAGACAACTTCAGAAAAGTGCCTGAACTGTTTCTGGGTAGACAGGGTCTCAGATATGAGTAGGCTTAGATTTAGGATGCTGGGGCTAGGGAAAGAAGTGATTGAGCCGGCCCAGAAAACTGGAGCAAAAATCAAGTGGAATTAAAATATAGGGTCTAGGGTCAAAGGCTTTATAAATTAAGCTTTAATACAAAGGTACAGAAGAAAAGAAAGGGGAAAATCTGATATAAGAGTGTAAGCAGAGAAAACACATGAAAGCAAACCACTTCTGCAGAGAAGAGGGAATGGAGACAGTGACCAGGGAGGCCCTACAAAGTCATGGACACAATCAGGAAGGCATTTACCGTTTTCTTTTAAAGACCCTGTACTAAGAAGCAAAAATTGTTCTTAGTGGTAGACTGTAGGGTGCTGAATATTTAAGAAGAAAACAACTCTCATTCGAATAATGCATTTAGAGAAAGGTAAGGAAAATTTTCACCGAAGGACATGGTGAGGGTGAGTACATTTTCCAGGAAGTGTTGAAAGAAGATCTGTAAGAAAACAAAATAAAACTTATTTTTTCTCCTTAGTTTTGAGCAGGAATAATCAGGTATACCAGTAAATCGAGACAAAGACCAGAAATAGAACAAGAATATGTGTGATTATGTCATTTCCACTGAAAATGGTATAAAATCAAGATAGAGAACTGAAATAGAATAAAGATACGTGTGATTATGTCATTTCCACAGGAAACAGTGTAATGTTCTCCATCCTCCTGCTCTCCACTGCAGCCCCAAGCCCTCCACAATATGACATTTCCTAAATATTGGCCACTGCATTGAAGACTCAGGTCAAGTTTTCTTTCACACAGACTGGCAACATTGTACTGCTCTGTTGAGTAGACAAATTTTAGATAGTTCTCTGCTTGATTACTTTATCCGACAAATGTTTACTTCCATTTGAGTTGATTTCTGAAAGGGAGGTTGGGATCCAGCTTTTTATGCCACCTTTCACAAAATAGAGGGCAGTCTTTTTATAGAGCTTGTAACCCTTGACCGTGAAGGCAGGAAGCTCTCAAGTAGGCTTAGGAAGTATTGAGCATAAAGGTGAGAGATGGGCAGGAACAAAGAAATCAGCTCTCATAAGACCAGATGGCATGGGGTGAAGGGCTAAGTGGAGAGACAGGATTAGAGTTTTAGATGGTAAATATTATGCTTCTCCATTTTTTTCTGCAAAAATTTTTAATTTTTTCCCATTTGGTTTTGGATATCCTCTTCTATGTGGTTGGGGCAACATAGATGATCACTGTTAATGTCCTCAATTTTCTACAAAGTTGTAAGAAAGCAGTCTATTTAAAGTGAATGGAGACAGATTGGAGGTGCAGTGCTAAGATTTTAGAAATTATTGAGAATATTGGGAAAAATATCAATGAGCAGAATAATTTAAAGAATTGTCAAGAAAAGCTAAAAGATCTCCTGAATTTGGAGACATTTAGTTCATAGCAGTTCCAATTTATCTATTTCTTTTTTATTTGTTTACTTGTTTTTGTTTCTTTGTGGTTTTCACTTTTGGTATTAGTTCAATGAGTTGATATTGGTACAGAGAGAAAAAAAGTGGTTTTGAAGAAATGAATTTACAAAGTTAGAAGGAACCCAAGGAAAAAGTTACTTTTTTGGTATCTGATATGGTTTGGCTCTGTTACCCCACCCAAATCTCAGCTTGTAGCTCCCATAATTCTCACATGTTGTGGGAGGGACCTAGTGGGAGATTAAATTATGGAGGTGGGTCTTTCTTGTGCTGTTCTTATAATAGTGAATGGGTCTCATAAGATCTTATGGTTTTAAAAAATGAGAGGTGTCCTGCACAAGCTCTCTCTTTGCCTGCCACCATCCATGTAATATGTGACTTGCTCCTCCTTGCCTTCCACAATGATTGTGAGGCTTCCCCAGCCACGTGGAATTGTGAGTCCCATTAAACCTCTTTCTTTTGTAAATTGCCTAGTCTCGGGTATATCTTTATCAGCTCAACATAGAGCTCAATCCGTGGCTTCAGAGGGTGTAAGCCTCAAACCTTGGCAGCTTTTACGTAATGTTGAATCTGTGCATGAACAGAAGTGAGGAATCGAGGTTTGAAAACCCCCATCTAGATTTCAGAAGATGAATGAAAGTGCCTGGATGCCCAGGCAGAGGTTTGCTGTAGGGGCAGGGTCCTCATGGAGAACCTCTGCTACAGCAATGCAGAAGAGAAATGTGGGATTGGAGTCCCCCTACAGAGTTCCTACTGGGGCACTGCCTCGTGGAGCCGTGAGAAGAGGGCCACTACCCTCCAGACCCCAGAATGGTAGACCAATTGACAACTTGCGCCATGCACCTGGAAAAGCTGCAGACACTCAACCCTAGCTCATGAGCTGCCCAAGACTATGGGAACCAACCTCTTGCATCAGCATGACCTGGGTGGGAGACATGGAATCAAAAAAGATCATTTTGGAACTTTAAGATTTGACAGCCTGCTGGTTTTCAGACTTGCATGTGGCCTGTAGCCCCTTTGTTTTGGCCAATTTCTCCCATGTGGAATGGGCGTATTTATCCAATGCCTGTATCCCCATTGTATCTATGAAGTACTGATTTGCTTTTGATTCTATAGGCTTATAGGTGGAAGGGACTTACCTTGTCTTGGATGATACCTTGGAGTGTAGACTTTTGAGTTAATGACTTTGGGGGGCAGTTGGGAAGGCATGATTGGTTTTGAAATGTGAAGATATGAGATTTGGGAGGGGCCAGGGTTGGAATGATATGGTTTGGTTCTGTGTCCCCACCCAAATCTCATCTCATAGCTCCCATGATTCCCACATTTGTGAGACAGACCCGGTGGGAGATGATTGAATCATGGAGGTGGGTCTTTGCCCTGCTGTTCTCATGATATGAATGGGCCTAGTGAGAACTGATAGTTTTAAAACATGGGAGTTGCCCTGCACAAGCACTGTCTTTGTCTGCCACACTCTGCATGAGATGTGACTTGCCTTCTGCGATGCCTTCTCCTTGCCTTCTGCCATGATTGTGAGGTGTCCTCAGCCACATGGAACTCTGAGTCCAATTAAACCTATTTCTTTTTAAATTGCCCAGTCTTGGGTATGTCTTTATCAGCAGTGTAAAACAGACTAATACAGTACCCTTACACATAAGAGATTTTAGGGAAGCTTTTGCTGCTGCTGTTGCTGCCACAACCTCCATCAGCATCATCACTATTGCTATTAATATATTATCTTAGTTGTTTTGTATTGCTTCTTATCAGTAAGAATTATATTAAACATACCCTACTATTTTACAATTACATGACTAAAAACTACAATTGAATTTGTCTCTTTTTTCTGTCATTATCTGGTTCCATAAGTCTAACTTACTGGATAAAGGCACATTGCTAGAAAGCCCCAAAGCCAGGATTAGAATTCCATAGCTTTTTTTTTTTTTTCTTCACTATACCAGAGTATCTAATCACTTATTTTTCAAGAGTCCTAAATCCTTACAAGTCTCTCAGAGACTTGCAGAACTATTTCTAACACAGAAAAAAAATTATAAATCAGGACTTTCCAATGTGTGTATGAGTTGCAATGAGAAACCTGTGTGACAGTTCCTCATTGTTACTCTTATTATTGATGAGTCTTGTTATTATAAATGTTATATATATGAAAATGCAAGTGTATTTTGTTCACACAGGAGATTAATACAAAGACATTTTCTCACTTATTAATGTGTTTTGAAGTTTTTTATATATTAGCATATATAGATTTGCTCCATTTATTTTAAGAACTGCATAGAAACCTACCATATGGTAATACAATGACTAATTTGTTGATTATTCTTTCCGTCTTGAAACACTCTACTCCAGACTTTCACGACACTTCTAATTCTTCGGAACCTACTGTCATGTCTGCAATTCTACTTAATATTGAATTAGCCTTGGATAATTATTCCCTGTCTTCCTCTATATATACCCTCTTCCTGAATAATACCCAATAAACCAATGGCTTTAGATATCACATCTTATCCAAATGACTTCCAAAACAGAAAGTACTTGAAATCTCAAAATTTTCACAGTGCAAACAGGCCTCTGCTGAAAACTCCCAATAACAGCCTTCTGTCTCATGACAGTATATGATAGCATTATGTACCTTGTTACTCAAATACAAACAGAAGGCTCCAACATTTTGTCATTGCCTCACCTCCCTTGGCCCCATATCCAATTAATCCGCAAGTGCCATTAGGTTTTCCTCAAAATGTATTCTAAATCTATCCACTCCTATTGATCGTCTCTATAATTAAAGCCACTGTCACCTCTCACCTATACCATAGTTGTAGACATAATTTCCTTCCTTTCACTCTATTCACAATCTAATTTATATACCGCACATAAATAGTTTAAAATGTAAAACAGAGTAAACATTCTCCCAGTTTTACAATTCCAGTGTCTTTCCATTGTGCCTAGAATAAAATTCTGACTCCTGGCCATGACCTAAGTGGCCCATTCTGAGTCAACCTTTACCTTTTCAGTCCAATCTCATAAAACTTTCTCCCTGTACCATAACTGGCCTGGCCAACCACAGTTGCCTTCTTCCTCTAAACAAAGGAAGGCTAAAAACTGCATTTCCTGGATTTCCTTCCAGCTGTGTTTCTGGATAAATATCAGGAATGTTAATCAGATATACTTGTGCAAACATTTGGAAGGTAGAAGAGTGACAGTAGGCATCTTCCTGCCAGCTTGGCCTCTTCCTTCTGTCAAGCAAATTTGAGAATGCAAAGCATTCTCACAGCCATGTTCAAGTGTCCATTCTCTAGTTTCCTGGATGTTGAGAGGCAGGTGTTGGGGAGGCAGTGGCTAAATTTCTTTTTCCAGTGTCTGTTTACCAGCCTTCTGAATGCGGAGCATTGGCACCTATGTAACTTACCCTGACTCGCTGTAAAATAGCTTTGGCAGCATGTGCTGAAACTCAGCAAATCCAGTGGTAATCTCAAAACTCATAGCTCCCCTTGTAGGCCGAGTCACTGGTAGCCATTTCTGGAAATCCAGATTAGAGCCTACTCCTCTAAAATTTTTAAAACCCTTAATTTTCCTTAAAATCTCAGTTCTGTTTGAAAGACCTGGCATGTTTGTTTTATACCAGGGCAGAAAACTTACTGAAACCAATATTAACTATTCTTTATTACTGTGTCTTTCAACTGGCTCTGATCTTGAACACCTTACCCTCAAACATTGCAGAGACTCCTTCATGGTATCCTTTAGCTTTCAGCTGAATTATCATCTTCTCAGAAGAGTTTTCCATGAATACCCAATCAAAACTATTCACTCATTATATAGTTGTCATATTGCCTTATTTATTGCATTAACAAAATTTACCATTATAAAATATGTTATTTCTCACAATACTAAAGGATGGGAAATCCAAAATCAGGACAGTGACAGTAATTGGTGAGGGCCTGCTACCTCATAGAGAGTGCTGTCTAGCTGTGTTCTCATATAGTGGAGGGGGCAAAGGAGCTCTCTGGAGCTTCCATTATAAAGGCACTAATCTCATTCATGAGGGCTGTGCCCTCATGACCTGCCCAAGGGCCCCACCTCCTCATACCATCACCTCGAGGGTTAGGATTTCAACGTATGAATTTTGGGACACAAACATTCAGACCTTACCAGCATCTTTACCAAGAGCATCTTTGCATAATAGGGACTGCAAGGTAGCAGTCTAGAAGTAAGATTTGAGGAGTAAAAGAGCACACATACTTTAAATTTTAGTATTTATTACCTAATTTCTTTCAACTATGTTACATTAGTTTCCATTGCAATGAATAATATGTGAGTGTCCATTTAACCAGCATGAGCCACAAAATAAATGTCAAAATTTTAAATCGTTGAGAACCTGAAAGATAAAAGGGGTTTTCATTATAATATATTTTCTTATCTTTTAAATTCTAAGTTAGGTTAAACATTTATGCTGATTAACATTTTGTAGTTATCTTTATAACTAGATGTGGATCACTTATTTTCTATATTTTTGTGTGAACTCTGTTCATTAAGACAATTAGTGTTTGTCACATATTTTGCAATTTTTTAAATCTTTTGATTTTGCTTTAGATAACATTTTTCCTTGTGGGTGCTCTTATATTTTTTAGGCATTAAATTTATTACTTCTCTTTTTGTGGGTTTTGGTTCAATTATTATTCTCACAACAGTATTTTTTGATAGATTTTCTGTGTTTATTTTTTATTGTGGGAATCTCAGCCATGTGACAAATTTGTATAAAGATACAGCTGTGTGCTTTTGAGGGTAAAATTTTTGCTTGATTATGTAAAGGCAGTCATTCTAGCATAAAGTTCAGATCAACTTTAAATGAGTTCCTATTTTCTCTGACTTTATTTCTCCCTTTGTTGTCCTTCCACTTTTATTATGTGCAAATGACTCTTTGTTTATATTATTTAAAGCTTAGCTGTGAGAAATAATCAAAATAACGGTAGCATAAACAATATGAAAATCTATAGGCAATCAAGAGCTAGTTTGTACTCTATTCTGTTCTATGAACTCATTGGGCACTCAGGCTCTTTTCAGTTCTTTTTTTTCTTTTAAAAATATCATTAGGGTGATCTTTGGATCACTCATGTGGACTAAGTTGTAGACAGATATCTATGTTATGGGAATAAGAATGGAGAAAAGCATGGTTAAGAAGGGCCTGGGGCTGAATATTAGCACCCTCTGTAAAGGAACACTTGGAAAGCTTCTGCAGGACATTTCTGCTTTAGATGGCATTAGACAGAATTTAGTAACATGTCCACATCGAGTAATTCTAGAAATTGTCTAATCTCATTGACCATTTTACTTGCAATAAATGAAAAAAATAAAAATAGTTAATTTTGTCTGACAAATTAATTGTCTTTCTTTAAAAATTTTTTTTTCTACCAAGCTATTCTAGGTTTTCTGATTTCCCCTCAAAGGCCCAGGAGATATTTACTGACAATAATGTATTTTTTAAAATTTATTTAAGCATATTTATCAAATTTAAGGGTAGTCAACACAAATGAAAGGGCCAGAATTAACTAGTATAATGAGAAACTCATTTTTAATTTGAGTATATGTATCAACCACCCGCTTTTTTTCCCAAGACAGCTCCAGAATATAACTAGTAAGACACATAATAATTAAAACAAATTAATAAACTGTTTGGAAAAAAGGATATCCTGTACTAGACTATGATCCAATTTAATGTTGTAACAAATTGAAATTATAGCTTTCATATGACTTGCTTAATTTTGTTGATAACATTTTGATATGGCTATAATTTATGGGCACTATCACATTTATTTCAAAAAGTAAGATAAAATATATACAGCTTGTTTTGTTCCCTAAAATTTACACATAAACTTTAAAACAATTTTGAAGCAGAACTACTAAACACGCTTTTCTATGTTGTTGGGAAATCAAATAAATTCTCTCAGCTTCAGTTGCTTCACTTACATCATGGGAACATTTCACTTTAAATCCTTGAATATTTGCTTTATAACTAGATTATCTTTTACATTCCTTCCAGTAATAAACCTTTTGTTCATGTGATTTATGAGTTACATTTAGGTATAATTTTCTGTAAGCACTTTTGCTAATGTTAATATAAAATGACTACGCAATTTATTGTAACTCAATTTTCAATTTTCCCAACTGAATGAGGCAAATCATTGAATGCTTACAAATATTTTCATTTTGCATTCTGTAACTGTGCTAAATATTCACCTGTAGTATCCTAATTAGAAGATATTATTTCAGGAACTAATGCTACAGGTTTAAAAATAATGACTGCTATTCTTGTGTCTCACTTATTCATTTTATAAAATATTCAAAGGCGTTTGATCACATAGAATTATATTCTGCCAAACTTGTGCTTCTCAGAAACTCACTTGGAGACTAATAAATATTATTTCTAAGATAGGTGTAGTTTGAGTTTTATCATTTGCTAACAATTTACTCAGCATTAAAATGGGGATCTACCTCAGGGCTACCGCACTGAAAGAAGGGGAAATCTATCTGTACAATCTTGATTGTCCTGGTCTGTGTTAAACAACTCTTGAGTGTGGAATGATAAGATTGTTACTTGCTCACGGAATTTACTAGAGAACAAACAGGTTATTCTCAGGGATCTACTAACATAATTCCTTTTTTAGAGTTTGGGCCTCTAATAATGAGGATATCTGGGGAAAACTACAGGAAGGTCCTGATGTCTGGATGTCACTTCCTTATTATTTTATTATCCTTTTGAGATTTTAGATCATTTCTCACTGTCTTTTCACACATAAGCTAATTTAGTGTGCTTTAGATATAAATAACTGTCAGTTACATGATAGCAATGAATAAACTATCTTAGAGACCCAGATTTCCATACCTCAGTGTCAAAGAATACACAATTCAAGATTATATACATTTATGTTTCCAAAATGCTTTGTAAAGTTTAAATGTAAGCATTAGGTAATAAAAAACTAATTAAAATATTATTGCATGACAGTGTCATATAAATCATTGAAATGTGATTTCTGATTTCATGCAACTTTGACATAAAATATTTCAAAAATAACCTTGTTCAGAATGCTGAACTCAAAAATAGTGAAAACATAAAATAATCTCTAAGAGGGTTATTTTTCTTCTTTCTTTGCCTTCTCCCCAGTATTCAGTTTATTAGCAAGTCATTCTGACCAGAAAATATAGATTTTCTGACTTCCTAAGTTTGTCAGACTCATTTTATTTGTGAAGCCTTCACAAGTGTAAAGTCAAATTTTTTAAATGTGTAAATGTTTGCTAAAACCAGAAACACCAGGATATGGTGAAGTAGAGTAATATATAACTTGCTGGAAATAAGAAGTGAGGCATAATACCAGGCAAGAACCAGGAAATACTTCCATGAATGCATAAGGAAATGCAGTACAAATAAGCTATGTTTTACTCAAAGGTAGCAGAGCACTGAAAGGTAATCAAGTGAACAACACAATACTTAAGCGAGATATGTATGGTATTCTCTAAACTGATTTTTCAAACACTTGTTTATATTGTAATTCCTGTCTGTTTGACACACAAAATTCCATTAGTCAAATGTGCATCTCAAGCACTTAAAGGTTGAGTACTGGTATTCTATAAACGTGAAATCTAATTGGAGAAACAGTAAATATTTTACCAACAATACAAGGCATTGGTTTTAAGTTGCAAAGTGAAAGACACCAATTGAAGCTGGAAATGTAGAAAAAGGCAGATCAATGTGGGTTGCTCTTATTTTGTTTGTTCTTCAAAATACTGTAGTGCAGTGATAATTGAATACATTTTTAAGGAATTAATTAATATAAAAACATTTTTATTGGTAACAGAATAAAAGACATTTCTGTGTTCTGTGTAGAATAATGTGGCAAAGGCTTGGTTTTAAGCCTCAGAGTCATACTGAATGGCAGTGAATATACATATGATTTAATAAAAACAAAAGTGAAAGCACAGAACCAGAAGCCATATTGAGAGACAGGACTAGCTGGATTTCCTAGGCCGACTAAGAATTCCTAAGCCTAGCTGGGGAAGGTGACCGCACCTACCTATAAACCCGGAGCTTGTAACTCAGATCGCACCCAACCAATCAGGTAGTAAAGAGGCCTCACTAAAATATAAATTAGGCTAAAAGCAGGAGGTAATGAAATAGTTAAATCATATATCACCTGAGAGCACAATGGGAGGGACAATGATCAGGATATAAACCCAGGCACTGGAGCAGGGAGCAGCAACCCCCTTTGGGTCCTCTCCCATTGTATGAGAGCTCTGTTTTCACTCTATTAAATTTTACAACTGCACCCTTCTGGTCCATGTTTGTTACGGTTGGAGTTGAGCTTTCACTCACTGTCCACCGTCCACCACTGCTGTTTGCCGCCATCACAGACCCGCTGCTGACTTCTACCCCTCCAGATCCAGCAGGGTGTCCACTGCGCTCCTGATCCAGATGAGGTGCCCATTGCTGCTCCTGACTGGGCTAAAGGCTTGCCATTGTTCCTGCACATCCAAGTGCCCAGGTTTGTCATAATAGAGCTGATCACTAGTCACTAGGTTCCATGGTTCTCTTCTGTGACCTACGACTTCTAATAGAGCTATAACACTCGCTGCATGGCCCTAGGTTCCATTCCTTGGAATCCGTGAGGCCAAGAACCCCAAGTCAGAGAACAAAAGGCTGGTTGCCATCTTGGCAGCAGCCGCCACCATCTTGGGAGCTCTGAGAACAAAGACCTGCCAGGAACAATATGGAGATAATAAAAAGACATAAATAGACATATATAGCGTGTGTGCGTGTATGTATTATCAGCCCTTACACATATGAAGAAATGCTCAAATTCAATCACAAATCCTGGAATTTTAAAAACTAAGACACTAAGAAACTTTTTCTCCATCAGATTGCTGAAAATCAGCAATTATTTGAAAAATATATTGATTTACATTTGCTCTACGACTTAGTATTTTTAGAATGCTTCAATTTTGTCAATTGATAAGTACAAAATACTAACTTCTTTTGGTGTTTATTAGCATTTTTCTGATTGCTTTTAAGATTGAATTTTTTTAAAATTTTTATTAGCCATACATATTTCCTCTTTAGTCTAATGACTGTTTATGACTTTTGGTCATTTTTATTCTTTTCCTTATGTGTTTATAAGCATTTACTAGGACACTAAAACTTTTGAGAGTTATATCCATTGAAAGTATCCCCTTCCACTTTCTAGCTCTATTTCTTCACTCTAGCTGAAGTTTTCACAGTCAATTCTTACCTTTAAAATATTCAGATTTATCAGTCTTTTAAGGTTAGTGCTTTTTGTGTGTGGTTTATGAAAACTTCCCAATGTCTAAATTAAAAACATATATATTTTCTTGTGTTTTAATATTTTTATTTTGACATTTAAGTAGAGTGGTTGGGTAAAATACCGGACATGAGTTATATTTGATTTCAGATAAATGACAAAGAACTTTTTAGTGTTACTATGACCCGACTATCACCTGGAAAACACCCATACAAAAAATTTATCTGAAATTCAAGTTTAACTACTATAGTCTATTTTTGCTTACTAAGACTGTCAGCTCTACATTTAAATCTTTACTTCTTCTCTCCCTCTGTGTCTTTCTCTCTCTCTCTCTCTCTGTTTCTGTGTGTGTGTGTAATATAAGGTAGAGTCTGATTTTCATTTTTTCACTTTTGTGTGCTATTTTTCCTGCTTTATTTGTCCTCAGTCCCTTTTTCTCTAGTTGTCTGACATGCTAAATTTGAAGTCAATACTAGTTCCTGTATTAGTCTACTTTTGCATTGTAATAATGAAATAGCTGAGGTTGAGCAGTTTACTTAAAAAATGTTTAGATGGCTCACTGTTCTGTAAGCTGTACAGGAAGCATGGTGCTGCCATTTGCATTTGGTGAGAGTCTCAGGGAGCTTACAATCATGCCAGAAGGCAAAAGAGGAGCCAGCACATCACATGGCGAGAGACAAGCAAGAGAAGAGAAGGGGCGGTTCAGACTTTTGTAAACAGCCAGAACTTGCATAATCTAACTGAGCAAGAAAACTTATTCATCACCAGGGGGATGGCACTATGCTATTCATGAGAAATCCACCCCCCATGATTCAGTACCTCCCACTAGACCTCATCTCCACATTGCAGATGACATTTCAACATGAGATTTGCAGGGGACAAATATCCAAACTATATCAGTTACATATATTTTAATTTAACAATACAGAGGTAGATTGTCTAGGCTGGTGGGGATGTTACCATCTTCAACTCTTGTCTTCACATTTTGTCCAAATGACTGGCCCAGCTCTTTGTGAAGTCTATACTTAGAGTGGCAGGAATGAAGAAAACAAGGGAAAGTATATCCACATTCATTTTAAGACCATGCATTAGAAGGGAAACACATCATTTATATGCATATACTGCTACCCAGCATGTAATCACATGGCCACATCTGGACAGAAAAGAGGTCATGGAACATTAGCTGCACAGTCAATCCTTATTCCACTCTATCATATAGAAGTAGGGGAAAATGGCTTTTGGAGAAGTGTAATAATCTCAATCGCAGTCTTCTTTTTACAGTATCTTTTGTGACAACAGGGAATACCTGTAAGCCCATATTTCACTTAAAAATCTATTATCTCAGATTCAGGAAACCCACCCTCATATCAGCATGGCGTTTATACCTTTTAACCTCTAGGTAAGTAATCATTTCAGAAACATTTCACATCTTAAAGTTAACTGAGGTAAGAAGCAGCATCCATACTCAGGCCCTTAAAACTATACAAGCATGATTTTCCCTAGAACTTCGTCTCTTACATTTTTTTAAGTGTACAATGTTTCCAGATCAGACACACTCCAATGACAGCTGATAATTAGATTTCTAAATACTTTAATTTTATCTCAGGCTGAGCTCTATCTTAATAATGTAAATTATTTGTAAAGCTGGTATACCTAATCTCGTTAAATAAAAAGTATCTTTATTATTGAAGCAACTACAAACTTAGATGTTTATAAAAGGTCTCTTACAGGGTTTCAAACAAAATACAACATGGGTTTCAAACAAGATGTATTTTGTTTGAAACCTACTTAACTGTATTCATTCTACTGTCAAAATTACTCCTTAGAATCAGGGATTTTTCCCTCTGTGATTGAATTTATCAACTGATAAGGGCTCAAAGAACATAATGAAATGACTTCCTCTGAACACTTAAATCTGAGGCTTACATGCTCAAATGAACATATTTTAAGTGTCATCATTTTCACTTTTTAATATTTACTACAAATATGATACTATACTAGACATCATGATAAATATGGAAATGACTCTTACGTCATACCAAATATCCAAGTAACTAATGTGAAATCAAAAGGTTTTAGATGGCCAACTATTATAAGAGAGGTAGTAATTGCAATGTGGGGAGAGTGAGAAAGAGATTATTTGTGGCTTTGAAGGTATCTTGGGGAAAATGCAATTTGATGAGGGTGTTGAATGATTGATGCATAGGATGTGATATGGAAAATGTTCATGACCTTCTAAATCAGAATTTCATAAAATCTCTTCCGTGCCCTAGTAATTCAAAAAGCAGATAATGCCTAGACAAGCTATCAAAATGAGGTAAAGACATCCTCACCTACCAACCATCACATCATGGGATTAATTTTATTTTGGTATTGGAAATGTTATTTTACACAGATTCTTGTTATTTATACAAAGTTGAATTAAATCACTATCAAAAATGTTTAAGAAAATTGAATACATATTGAAGGTTAACTTATTTGGATAATCTTGCATCATAACTGACAATGTAATAGTATTAAATGTATCCATTTTTAGAGGATTATTTTATTTTGAAAATATTTTTGTTTCACCTTTATATTTGAAAGACATTTCACTAGATTTAGAATTCTAGAATAACAGTTTTTTTTTTTTTTTTTTTTTTTTTAGACCTTTAAAGATGTCATTCCTTTGTCCTGTGGCCTCTATTACTTCTGACAGGTATTTGTCCATTTATTTATTTATTTAGTTAGTTAGTTAGTTACATGAGTAAGTTCTTTAGTGGTGATTTGTGAGACTTCGGCGCACCCATCACCTGAGTAGTATACACTACACTCTATTTTTAGTTGTTTATCCCTTGCCCCCCTCCCACTCTCCCCCCCAGTCCCAAAAGTCCGTTGTGTCATTCTTATGCCTTTCCGTCCTCATAGCTTAGCTCTCACATGTCAGTGAGAACATACGATGTTTGCTTTTCCATTCCTGAGTTACTTCACTTAGAATAATAGTACCCAGTCTCATCCATGTTGCTGCAAATGTCATTAATTCATTTCTTTTTATGGTTGCATAGTATTCCATCATACAACTATACCACAGTTTTTTTATCCACTCATTGATTGGTGGGCATTTGGGTTGGTTCCATGATTTTGCAATTACCAATTGTGCTGCTATGAGTGTGCAAGGATCTTTTTCATATAATGACTTATTTTCCTCTGGGTAGATACCTAGAAGTGGGATTGCTGGATCAAACGGTAATTCTACTTTTAGTTCTTTAAGGAATTTCCACACTGCTTTCCATAGAGGTTGTACTAGTTTATATTCCCACCAGCAGTGTAGAAGTGTGCCCTGATTACCACATCCACGCCAACATCTGCTGTTTCTTGACTTTTTGGTTATTGCCATTCTTATAGGAGTAAGGTGGTATCTCATTGTAGTTTTGATTTGCATTTCCCTAATCATTAGCGATGTGGAGCATTTTTGCATGGTTTTTAGACATTTGTATATCTTCTTTTGAGAATCATTTATTCATGTCCTTAGCAAACTTTTTGATAGGATTGTCTGTTTTTTTCTTACTGATTTGTTTGAGTTTGTTGCAGATTCTGGATATTAGTCCTTTGTCAAATGTATTTGTTGGGAAGATTTTCTCCCACTCTGTGGGTTGTCTGTTTACTCTGCTGACTGTTCCCTTTGCCAAGAAAAGCTCTTTAGTTTAATGAAGTCCCAACTACATATTTTTGCTTTTGTTTTGTTTGGTTTGCTTTTTCTGAGATGGTACGATCTCAGCTCACTGTAACCTCCACCTCCCGTGTTCAAGCAATTCTCCTGCCTCAGCCTCCCAAGTAGCTGGGATTACAGGCATGTGCCAGCATGCCCAGCTAATTTTTGTATTTTTAGTAGAGATGGGATTTCACCATGTTGGCTAGGCTGGTCTAGAACTCCTGACCTCAAGTGATCTGCCTGCCTCGACCTCCCAAAGTGCTGGGATTACAGGGTGAGCCACTGTGTCTGGCCTTTCTTTTTATTGCATTTTCTTTTGGGTTCTTGATCAGTAAATAAATCCTTGCCTAAGTCAAGGTCTAGAAAGGTTTTTCCAATGTTATCTTCTGGAATGTTTATAGTTTCAGGTCTTAGGTTTAAGTCTGTGATTCATCTTGAGTTGATTTTTGTATAATGTGAGAGATGAGGATCCAGTTTCATTCTCTTCCATATGGCTAGCCAATTATCCCAGGACCATTTGTTGAAAAGGGTGTCCTTTTCCCATTCTGTATTTTTGTTTGGTTTGTCAAAGATCAGTTGGCTGTAAGTATTTGGCTTTATTTCTGGGTTCTCTATTCTGTTCCATTGGTTTATGTGCCTGTTTTTATACCAGTACCATGCTGTTTTGGTGACTATGGCATTATAGTATAGTTTGAACTCAGGTAGTGTGATGCCTCCAGATTTGTTCTTTTTTCTTAGTCTTGCTTTGACTATGAGGGCTCTTTTTTGGTTTCATATAAATTGTAGAATTGTTTTTTCTAATTCTGTGAAGAATGATGATGGTATTTTGATGGGGATTGCATTGAATTTGTAGATTGCTTTTGGCAGTATGGTTATTTTCACAATATTGATTCTACCCATCCATGAGCATGGGTTGTGTTTCCATTTGTTTGTGTCATCTATGATTTCTTTCAGCAGTGTTTTGTAGTTTTCCTCGTAGAGGTCTCTCAACTCTTTGGTTAGGTATATTCCTAAGTACTTAATTTTTTTTTTTGCAGCTATTGTAAAAATGGTTGACCTGTTTATTTGTTTCTCCACTTGGTCACTGTTAGTGTATAGAAAAGATACTGATTGGTGTACATTAACCTTGTATCCAGAAACTTTGATGAATTCTTTTATCAGTTCTAGGAGCTTTCTGGAGGAGTCTTTAGGGTTTTCAAGGTAAACAATCATAGTGTCAGCAAACAGGGACAGTTTGACTTCTTCTTTACCGATTTGGATGTCCTTTATTTCTTTCTCTTGTCTGACTGCTCTGGCTAGGACTTCAGTACTATGTTGAAGAGGAATGGTGAGAATGGGCATTCTTGTCTTGTTCCAGCTCTCAGAGGGAATGCATTCAACTTTTCCCCAATCAGTATTATGTTGGCTGTGGGTTTGTTATAGATGGCTTTTATTACATTGAAGTATGTCCCTTGTATGCCGATTTTGCTGAGAGTTTTAATCATAAAGTGATGCTGGATTTTGTTGAATGCTTTTTCTGAATCTATTGAGATGATCATGTGATTTTTGTTTTTAATTCTGTGTATGTGGTCTATCATATTTATTGACTTGCCTATGTTAAACCATCCATGGATCCCTAGTATGAAACCTACTTGATCATGGTGGATTGTTTTTTGATATGTTGTTGGATTAAAAGTTAGCTACTATTTTGTTAAGGATTTTAGCATCTATGTTCATCAAGAATATGAGTCTGCAGTTTTCTTTTCTGGTTATGTCCTTTCCTGATTTCAGTATTAGGGTGATGCTGGATTCATAGAATGAACTAGGTAGGGTTCCTTCCTTCTTTATCCTGTGGAATAATTTCAAAAGTAGTGGTACCAGTTCTTCATTGAAAGCCTCATAGAATTCTGCTGTGAATCCATCTGGTCCTGGGCTTTTTATTTTTGGTAATTTTTTAACTACCATTTCAGTCTTGGTGCTTGTTACTGGTCTCTTCAGGGTATCTAATTCTTTCTGATTTCAGCTAGGAGGGTTCTATTTTTCCAGGAATTTATCCATCTCTTCTAGGTTTTCTAATTTATGTGCATAAAGATGTTCATAGGAGCCTTGAATGATCTTTTGTATTTCAGTGATGTCAGTTGTAATAGCTCCTGTTTCTTTTCTTAATGAGGTTATTTGGATTTTCTCTCTTATTTTTTTGGTTAGTCTTGCTAATGTCTATCAATTTTATTTATCTTTTCAAAGAACTAGCTTTTTGTTTCATTTATTCTTTGTGTTGATTTTGTTTTCAATGTCATTTAGTTCTGCTCTGATCTTGGTTATTTCCTTTCTTCTGCTGGGTTTGGGTTTGGTTTGTTCTTGTTTCTCCAGTTCCTTGAGGTGTGGCCTTCACACGTCAGTTTGTGCTCTTTCAGTCTTTTTGATGTAGGCATTTAGGGCTATGAACTTTCCTCTTACCACTGCCTTTGCTGTATCCCAGAGGTTTTGATAGGTTGTGTCATCATTATTGTTCAGTGTAAAAAGTTTTTAGTTTCCATCTTGACTTCGTTTTTGACCTAATGCAAATTCAGGAGCAGTTTAATTTCCATGTATTTTCATGGTTTTGAAAGTTCCTTTTGGACTTGATTTCCAGTTTTATCCCGCTATGGTCTGAGAGACTGTTTGATACAATTTCAATTTTCTTAAATTTATTGAGACTCATTTTATGGCCTATCATATGGTCTATCTTGAAGAAAGTTCCATGCACTGTTGAATAGAATGTGTATTTTGTGGTTGTTGGGTGAACTCTTCTGTTAAGCCCATTTGTTCCATTGTTTAAATCCATTGTTTATTTGTTGACTTTCTGTCTTGATCACCTGTCCAGTGCTGTCAGTGGAATAATTTCTTCACTCTTACTGTGTTGCTGTCTATCCCATTTATTAGGTTTATTAGTAATTGTTTTATAAATTGGGGAGCTCCAGAGTTAGGTGCATATATATTTAGGTTTGTGATAGTTTTCTGTTGGACAAGGCCTTTTACCATTATATAATGTTCCTCTTTGTCTCTTTTAAGTGCTATTTGTTTTGTCTGATATAAGAATAGCTACACTTGATCACTTTTGGTGTTCATTTGCATGAAGTACCTTTTTCCACCCCTTTACTTTAAGTTTATGTGAGTCCTTATGTGTGAGGTTAGTCTCCCGAAGGCAGAAGAAAGCTGGTTGGTGAGTTCTTATGTATTCTGCAGTTCTGTATCTTTAAATGGAGCATTTAGGTCATTTACATTCAATGTTAGTATTGAGATGTGAGGTACTATTGCATTCATTGTGCTATTTGTTGCCCGTGTACCTTGGTTTTTGGGGGTTTTGTTTTTGCTTTTGAATTTGTATTTTTGTTTTATAAGTCCTGTGTGATTTATGCTTTCAAGAGGTTCTGTTTTGTTGTGTTTCCAGAATTCATTTCAAGATTTAGAGCTCCTTTTAGCAGTTCTTGTAATGGTGGCTTGGTAGTGGCTAATTCTCTCAGCATTTGTTTGTACCGAAGAGACTGTATCTTTTCTTAATATATGATGTTTAGTTTCACCGGATGCAAAATTCTTGGCTGATAATTGTTTTGTTTGAGGAGGCTGAAGTTAGGACCCCAATCCCTTCTAGCTTGTAAGGTTTCTACTGAGAAATCTGCTGTTAAATCTGATAGGTTTTCATTTATAGGTTACCTGGTGCTTTTGTCTCGTAGCTCTTAAGATTCTTTCCTTCATCTTAACTTTAGATAACCTGACGACAATGTGCCTAGGCAATGACCTTTTTGTGATTAATTTCCAGGTGTTCTTTGTGCTTCTTGTATTAGGATGTTCTAGGTCTCTAGCAAGGCCTGGGACGTTTTCCTCAATTATTCCCCCAAACAGGTTTTTCAAACTTTTAGGTTTCTTTCCTTCCTCAGAAACACTGATTATTCTTAGGTTTGGTTATTTAACATAATCCCCGACTTCTTGGAGTCTTTGTTCATATTTTCTTACTCTTTTCTCTTTGTCTTCGTTGGATTGAGTTAATTTGAAGAACTTGTCTTTGAGCTCTGAATTTCTTTTTTCTATTTGTTCAATTCTATTGCTGAGATTTTCCAGAGCATTTTGCATTTCTGTAAGTGTGTCCAATGTTTCCTGAATTTTTTAATTTTTTTAAGCCACGTATTTCCTTGAATATTTATTCCTTCACTTCTTGTATCATTTTTTGAATTTCCTTGCATTGGACTTCACTTTTCTCTGGTGCCTCCATGATTAGCTTAATAAGTAACCTCCTGAATGCTTTTTCAGTTAAATCAGGGATTTCTTCTTGGTTTGAATCCATTTCTAGTGAACTAGTGTGGTTTTTGAGGGATGTTAAAGAGCCTCATTTTATCATATTACCAGAGTTAGTTTTCTGGTTCCTTCTCATCTGCATAGGTTCTGTCAGAGGGAAGGTCTAGGGTGAATGCTGTTGTTCAGATTCTTTTGTCCCATGGGGTGTTTCCTTGTTGTAGTATTCTTCCCCTTTTCCTATGGATGTAGCTTCCTGTGAGCCAAACTGCAGTAATTGTTGTCTCTCTTCTGGGTCTAGCCACCCAGCAAGTCTACCTGGCTCGCGGCTGGTACTGGGGGTTGTCTGCACAGAGTCCTGTGATGTGAACCATCTATAGGTCTCTCAGCTGTGGATACCAGCACCTGTTCCAAAGGAGGTGGCAGGGGCGTGAATGGACTCTTTGAGGATTCTTCGTGTTGGTGATTTAATGATCTATTTTTATGCTGGTTAGCCTCCTGCCAGGAGGTGGCACTTTCCAGAAAGCATCAGCTGTGGCAGTATGGAGGGGAACCAGTGGTGGGCTGGGCCCTAGAACTCCCAAGATTATATGACCTTTGTTTTCTGCTACCAGGGTGGGTAGGGAAGAACTATCAGGTGGGGGCAGGGATAGGTATGACTGAGCTCAGACTCTGCTTGGGCAGGTCCTCCTGGAGCTGCTGTGGGAGATGGGGGTGGGGTTCCCAGGTCAATGAACTTGTGTAGCTAGGAGGATTATGGCTGTCTCTGCTGAGTTATTCAGGCTTCAGGTAGGCGGGTGGGGGAAGATGGCAGTCACAGACTTCACCCAGTTCCCATGCAAACCTAAGGACCAGTCTCGTTCCCACTGCATCCCTCACTAACAGCCCTGAGTCTGTTTCCAGGCTGTGGGCAAGCGGGGCTTGAGAATTTGCCTCAGGCTACCTGCCTCCCAGCTGTGAAAGAAAAGGGCTGGGTTCTTCCCGTGCCTGTGGAGTCTGCTCACCAAATTTGCGCCCTCCCCTGAGTTCTGGCCAGGAGGTTTCTCGCCCCGTTCAAATTGTTACAGAGTTCAGCTGGAGATTTCCTTCTCCCTGTAGTGTTCCCCACCCCCCAGCTCCTCTGGCCACTCTTCTCGATGGATCGCTGTGGTGCCAGGCAGGAATGACCTGCCTGGGGATGCTGCGAGCTCCCAGGGCCTTACCCACTGCTTCCTCTACCCAGATATTTCACTCGACTCCCTAAATTCCTTCAGCTCCAGGTAAGGTCAGAAACTTCTCCCTCAAACAGATCTTCAGTTTCTCCAGTGGGCTTATGTATGTGTTTGCGTATGTGTTTGAGAGAGGAGGATCTCCCTGTCCCTCTTCTGCAGTTGGGGAACTCACAGTATTTGGCGGGGTGATCTCCCGGGTCCTGCAGGAGCAGTCTGCTTCCTTCAGAAGGTTTGTGGGTCCTCTCAGGATTGCTGTTTGTTCTTACAGTTGATCTAGAGCTAAAATTCACATGCAAGCCTCTGCAAGCTGCTCTATTCATCCAAGTCGGAGCTGCAATCTAGTCCTCCCTCCTGTCCACCATGATAATCTAGAGGAGAAATTTATCCAGGATCCAAATAAAAAGGAGCTGGATTCTCATTTGTAAATTTATAAATCATTTATAAATTCCCATGGCAGATTTTCTTCTAAGAAATGCTCAGGATTAGGCTTATTTCACCGATCTTTCAAAATTAGGGAATTTTTTCAGGCCATCTTATTCTCGTAACCATGTAACAGAGGCAAAGGCTAAAGACGGATTCTATGACAAAACGCAGTAAAATAAGAGCCTTTAAATTCAGAAAGAAAGCTTCAGTCAAAAAATTAAAACATAAAGCAACACAAAAAACTACAATTAATAAGACCACCAATTTGATCATAATCTTCTATAAAAAGTTGTATCCATATCCGCCTCTCGTGTACATATTGCATTTACATTTCTGTCAGCACCCTACCTTCAGTAAAACATTATCTATCATCAACTGCATTGTCAGTGGATTTTTTTGTCTGACTTTTTTGTTAGGTTCAGAGGGTACATGTGCAGGTTTGTTACATGAGAAAATTGAAAGTCACTGAGGTTGGGGGCATAGATGATCCTGTCACACAGGTAGTGAGCACAGTATCGGATGGGTAGTTTTCCAACCCATGCCCACCTCCCACCCTCCAGATCATTCTGTCAAAAAGACACATTCATTTGTATGCTCGTTGCAGCACTATTTGCAATACCTGAGACATGTAATCAACCTAGATGCCTATCAACAGTGGAATGGATAAAGAAAATGTGATACATATACTCCAGGGAATACTATGCAGCCCTGAAAAGAAGTGAAGTCATGTCCTTTGCAGCAACATGGATGCAGCTGAAGACCATTATCCAAAGTGAATTAACATAGGATCAGTGAATTTTAATGACGAGCAAAAACTACATTGATTTCGTTATGTGACTTTCAGTAGGAATAGCACTCCTCTTCAGTGAGGGTTGCTATGTTCTGCCCATTCCTTTTTATGCTAGACTTGGAGAAGCTAAGAATTTGTTTTACAAGGCTATAATTTTCATCTAAAACTGTGTCACCTGTCCCAAGCCTTAGAGGTGAGGGCCAGCAGGGGGAGAAAGAAAAAAGTAACTTCCCTAGTAGTTAGAGCCAGAATACAAATGGAAATGGAAGAATTAACTTTAGGAAAAACGAAGTCAAAATGAAAAGAGGTAAAATTGAATGCAGGTGCCAATATAATGTTCAGGTGAAGGTAAGCAGAAAGTTTTAGCAAATCTCACCTGACAGTCCCTATTTTCTCTGTGAAGTAGAAGCAAGGATATGTCTCAGCATGAAGGTAGAGAAGATGGAGGAAACAGAGCAGGACCTGCTTTTAAGAGTCATTGTGGGAACTAAGAGGGAAAATGAATAGCATAATTTGTATAACTGTATGATCTAGGATTGAGTGATTTGTCCAAGCAAAAGTATCATTGTGAGAGAAAAACATGAGAGACAGAATGTATTTTGGAGTCATACTGCTCTGGTCTCAGATATCTGCTTTTCTTTCTTTATAGCTAGGTTTTCTTTGGCAAGTTACTTAACATGTAAACTCCATGTTCTCTGTTGGTACTAGTGGAATAAGAGTGCCTAGGTTATAGGGTTATGTGAGGATTAAGTAAAGGAATGCAAAGTGCTTGTCATATTGTAGATGTTGAATAACAAAAGCCACTGTATTAGGAAAATAAATGGTCAATAATAAAAGTGTAAATTTGTGAGTATTCAATGGATTTAGAAGAAAAATACAAAATGAAAGTGAAAATACCAGATGAAAATGAATTAAAATAATCATTTGACATTAAGATAATTGGGTTTATAGGCAAGATAAGACTAGTAGTAGTTTGTTGCCATGATGTAACAGCTGATTTTATTCTATCAGTTAATTTCAAGTAAAGTCATAAGTTTAGCTTTAAAAAGTATACTTTCATTTTTAAAGAGCTTTTTGTTTGTAAAATATGAATGTAGAAGTAAAAATATCTTATTATTTAAATTTTATATAAAGTAAGTAATTAAAAATTCAATTTCCTCACTCCCCACTCTTTTTGCTGAGCTCATTTAATTCTTCATTGCAAAGGAAAACCAATTTTCTTTTCTCTATCTTTTATCAACAAGTATATCTAAAAAATTTGCTGTTTTTTGAATCATTCTCCTCTATACTGAGGGCTGGCGAATGACCACCTATAGGCTAAATGTAGTTTTTATAAATAAAGCTTTATTAGAACACCATGACCCTCATTCATTTACATATTGCCTATGGCTGCCTTCATAATAGGAAAAGGTTGAGTAGTTTTGACTAAACACAGGGCTGTGAAGCCTAAAAAATTTACTGTCTGGCCTTTTACAGAAAATCTTTGCTTACCCAGGTTTACTTTGGCCTAATCTGTTGCTTACTTTTCTTTACTTAATTTGGTGTTATGGTTGTCTCTCTAGGTCAATATATAGGTGTGTTTTATTTATTTAAATTATTTCAGATTATACTCTGAAATTATTCATGTTAATTTGTTTAATCACCATTGGAAGTTTAAATCGTTTTTAGTTTTGAAGATATACTAAAGTCACATTTACTAAGTACATATTAACAATTGCTAGAATGTGGTATATATATTTTAGAATGTTATAAAAAGTAACAGCTTTCTCTAACATATTTAGAGATACTATGTTCCATGAAGATTCCAGTTCATTATAAAATAAAAAGTAATGAAACCATGAGGAAAATTCAAATGAGTAAAAATAGTATTATGAAAATGACTATTAAACTAAAATAAAATTAAATAATGACTCTCAAATTTGAAGGGTATTGTATCATAGAGCATATCAAAATTAGTGATTACTAGTTATTTTCTCAATAGAAGCCCTGCTCCCCTTTTATTCTTATGGATAGAACTCCAATTTAGCCATGTTCCATTTAAACATACTTGGTATCCCAGTCTTCAGTGCAGTTAAGGGCGGCCTTGTAATGCTGCTTTCCAAGTAATTATGGAAAGAAATGCAGACAGGACACCTACAGTTCCAACAACCATCTGATAACCTTGATTTGAGAAGCACAGTTTTAAAGGCTTATATTTTGACATATGATGAAGTGGGAAGCCAGAAAATCATGTGTCCTAATCAGGCCCTTCAGCCATAGTATTAGCCTTAAATTTACTTGTCCCTGACATTTTGTGGTATGGGGCAATTTAGCCCCTACCTTTTAAAAGCACAGTAGGAGAACTTTCTGTTATTTGAAACAGATGCAGTCCTAACAAGCAACCAGCAATCCGTAATGTGCTACAGTAAGTTTCATTTAGTCCAGAATTAACTTTCTACGTAAGCATGTTATTTTCCCCCCAATTACTGTAAGAACATTGAACCCAGGAAGTTTTTATAAAGTCGGTGTGTAATACATATATCCACAGCTTTAAATCCTATTTATACTTCACCACTCCCAAAATTTCTGTTTCTCAACCAAAATTATCTTCTCAGATCAAGCTTTACATAACCAACAGATTTTTGTCATTTGGATGTCTGACACAAATTTCAAATTTAACACATGCAAAAACTCAGTGCTTAATCTTACCTGCCAAATCTCTCTCCTCCTTCAGTCTTCGAAGTCCCTATCCACTCTGTTACTTAGGCAGAAACTTAGGTCACTTCCTGTTCACACCCATCATTACCAAAATTCAATATGTCACCAGAGTCTCCGAAGTCGGCTTCCAAAATCTTTCTCATCCCTCCATTTCAGCATCATAGAATATGCCATCAACCCCCACCACTGCGTCTGCAATTCTCTCCCTAAATGACACACTCTGCTTTTCCTTTCTGCTCCCTTCATTATATTCTCTATACTGCCATGATCTTTTAAAAATATAAATCTATTGTTACCCTACTTTACTTTCAAAGGTTTTCTATTTTACTAAGAAAAATGGGATCTAAAAATGCCCTGCATGATCAGCTCCTGACAACCTCTCCAACCTTATCTTGTATCATTTTCATACTTGTTCTTTATGTTCACAGCATCCTGTGTTCCTTCAGTTCCTAAAACACTCTCCGTCCTTTTCTACTCATCAGACTCTATACATGCTGACCCCCTTCATTAAATGTCTCTCTAGATAATTTTTACTTTTTCTTTAGGTCCCTTTAGTTTTATAGAAAGATGTACTAAATTAACATTAATTAAGTACATATTAACAATTTCCAGAGTATGATATATATCTTTTAGAATGTTACAAGAAAGCAAACAGCTTTCTGTAACACATTCACAGATATTATGTTCCATGAATATTCGAGTTCATTATAAAATAAAAAGTAATGAAACCATAAGGAAAATTCAAATGCATAAAAATAATACTATGAAAATGACTATGACAAGAACTAAAATAAAGTTAATGGGCCGGGCGCGGTGGCTAACGCCTGTAATCCCAGCACTTTGGGAGGCCGAGACGGGCGGATCACAAGGTCAGGAGATCGAGACCATCCTGGCTAAACGGTGAAACCCCGTCTCTACTAAAAAATACGAAAAACTAGCCGGGCGAGGTGGCGGGAGCCTGTAGTCCCAGCTACTCGGGAGGCTGAGGCAGGAGAATGGCATAAACCCCGGAGGTGGAGCTTGCAGTGAGCTGAGATCCGGCCACTGCACTCCAGCCTGGGTGACAGAGCGAGACTCCGTCTCCAAAAAAAAAAAAAAAATTAAAAAAAAAATAAAATAAAATAAAATAAAGTTAATGACCCTCAAATTTGAAGGGTATTACACCATAGAGTATACGAAAGTTAATAATTACTAGTTATCTTCTAAACAGAAGCCTCCCACCTGTTGTATCCTTATTAATAGAACTCCCATTAAGTTATGTTCCGGTTAAACATACTCAGTATCCTAGGTGTCCATGCTGCTAGGGATGGCATTGTAACACTGCCCTAGACAACTATTACTTTTTCTTTAGTCCTGGTTTTAACATTATTTACTTCCTCAGATGGTCCCTTACTGTATTGGTCCATTCTCACATTGATATAAAGAACTGCCCAAGACTGGGTAATTTGTAAATGAAAGAGGTTGAATTGACTCACAGTTCCGCATGGCTGGGGAAGCCTCAGGAAACTTACACTCATGGTGGAAGGGGAAGCAGGCAAAATCTTACATGGTGGCAGGTGAGAGAGAGTGTGTGTGAAGGAGGAACTGTCAAACACATAAAACCAGCAAATCTTGTGAGGACTCACTATGATGAGAACAGCATGGGGGAAACTGCCCATATGATCCATTCACCTCCCACACATGAATATTATGGGGATTACAATTCAAGGTAAGATTTGAGCGGGGACACAGAGTGAAACCAAATCACTCACTTATACTCAATCTAAATTAATAGCTTCTTCCCATCTTTCCCTACTTACACAGTTAGTACCTTTGATAGCTCGTAGCACAATTACCTTTTCCTAAGCAACACTTTATTAAAATGGCTGGGGCCATCTCCATTTGCTTCTTTAGTTCTTAAAATACATAGTAATTGCTCAGTAAAAATATATAAATGATAGACAAATGAATGGCAGAGTGAGTTTCCTAAAATGTCTTGTGAATGGCTATATTAAAGAACTTCAGAACAAAGAAGTCACAATGAATGATATGAAGATATTATTCATTTATCTGGAATATTTTAATATTATAAAATCAGAATCCTTAAAATTTCGTGGAAATATGATATTCAGTGTTTGATTCTGGCTGCCTCTCTTTTTCTTTCTTACAGACAGTTATAAAATAGTTATCACTTAAGAGGTAAATTTATAGTTCAGGAAACCTCCCCTGATTACTGTGTACAGTGCAGCCTATGATTTGCCGTCAAGCTCCTGGATAATGGTAACCATGTGAAATGGGGTTAAGGACATGGTTGAATAATTGGAGACACTGACCTAAAATTTGCTCGCAAAATATGTTAAACATTTCAACAGACTTATATTAAATAAAATTAAAATCATGCAGTCAGCATGAAAATCATCCCATGTTCTCTGAATTCATGAATTTAGCAGTATTAATTCATCCATTCACACAAAAAGTATAAAAGGAGACTAAAGGAACACAGTTTAGGATTGTAGGTTATTTCAAATGTCAATTTTGACAGAGAATGAATGTATGATACATTTGTCCTACTTTCCGAGTGAAGCAACAGTTTCTTTTGTTTAGTTTTCCCAGACACACATAGAAAATATCTTTTTCAAGTTACGGTTTATCTTACGTGTATTGAATGTTATTGATGAATATGAACCTTAATGTGATCTAGGTAAAATGCTGGCTAAATTGATTCATTTATCCACTTCAGCATTTGGTGCTGTGTTATAAATCTTCATTGTTTCACATTTTGTTGGTTTTTACCTTAATGAAAAAAATAGGTTCAATTTTTTTCTTCATAGTAAATATTTTCCTCATTCATATGCTTTATTTCTTTGGAATAATAATTTCTAAGAATTATGTTTTTGTTAGGCATTACTAAAATGTATTCATATGCAATCTGATTTAGTCTGCCAAAAGGCCAAGTTTGAATTACTTCACTAAATAATCCAACAGATATTTCCCTTTATAGATAGAGAATATTGACTGTAATGACATTTTTGTAAAGAACATTCACAATAAAATGAACAACTCAAGAAATGTAAGCAAGCTATGTAGATGTAAGAGGCTAAAAAACATAAGCTACAGTATTTTTTTGAGACAGAGTCTCACACTGTCATTACTGTATTTCTAAACTGATTATTATACCTTTTATGCATGAATTCACTTAGATTAATGTCTTTATATTTTTAAAAGTAGTTTTCATTTGGGATGGCTACTGTGAAAGATTTTATCCATTTTTCTTTTAGATTTACAAAAATCAATACAGGATTAATATAAGGAACTTAAAATATAGAAGCATACAGCATGAAACTTAGGGCCCCTCATCATTTCACTCTCCTCAACCAGGCACAATTTAAGTAATTCAAATTATCCTATTAGAGATTGTGTTAAATGTTTGATTTTTTTATTTCTAGATAAATCAGAATAATTATGATAGAAAAAAACTGCAAAAACGTAACTGCCATGAGCAAATGTACATTAATTTATCAAAGCATGTGACATCTATGGTTCTGGCTTTCTGCTAAAAGTTGAAATCAATGATAGCAGATTTTCCTCCATGAGTCACTCTCTCCTAAATTTCTCTGTAAACTCTTCAGCATACTAACAGAAAGTTGTGTGGTCCTTCAGTAGTCTTTATCTCAGTCATATATGTGGGTGTAAGTATATATTTGTGTACAGTGACAAACATGTATGTATACAGAGAAAAAATGTACATGTGAGTCTCTTTCTAATATGTGTGTGTTGTGTATTTGTGTATATATGTAAACACATACTCACATATATATATGTTGCCATTAATGTACCTAAATCCAATTCAACTCTCCCCAAATTTTCATTCAGAAAAACACTTTTTCTTCAGAATAAATGAGCACACTTTTATAAAAATAGAAAGTCCTAGGCTTTCCTTTCTAGTTCCCTTATTTCATGATAAATAATACCTCAGTTTCTTACTTATTAATCTCTTCATTGTTTTGACATAAAATAGATTGTAAATGTTCTCGCTAATTTGTATTTTAAAACAAGTAATAGATTATCAAATATTCTCTATGGGAAAAAGAAATTTTTTAAGTGAGGCAGTATTCTACAGGATATAATTTTGAGTATCTTTTATAAAGTCTATTAAAGTAAACAAAATAAGCAAACATTTTTAGTTGGAATCTGTGTAATCATTGTTGATGACAATCAGCAGTTTCTTCCTTCCTTCTTTCCTTCATGCCTCCTTTCCTTTTCTCCCTTCCCTTCCCTTCCTTTTCCCTTCCCCTTTTCCCTCCCTCCCTCCCCTCCCCTCCCCTCTCTTCCCTCTTTCCTCCTTTCCTTCCTTCCTTCCTTCTCTCCCTCCCCACTCCCTCTCTTTCCTGCCTCTTCCCTTCCCCCCTTCTTTTCTTCTTTTTTTAAATTTTAAATTAAATTACTAAGTCCTACCCTTAGAGAAATCAGGTGATATCCATAATGCCAACTCTTGCAAATTTTACATAGTTGAAAGGCAATGTTTCAAAGAGTTTTATTAAACTTAAGCTATAATTGCCATGCCATTATATGGGGTTCCTTGCTATGGCATACAAACAGGCCAATAAAGAAGTTGTGACCCTAGCAGGATAATTGACACTGTTAGTCTTAACAGCTATAACTGCTGCTCTACAATGAACACACACAGGAGTATGTTTTGTTCTAAAGAGAGTCATTGAGAGATATTTTCATGTTTGTAGGAACTGTGGCCTCAAAGTAGACAGGAACATTTGGCTTAGACCTCAGTGATGAAGGTATGATTATCCTCAGAGGACTATAAACCTAATACATCAGTAATTGCAGCTTTTGTTTGGTTTATGCTCAATAAAACCACTTTGAGATATAAAAAATTTCTTTTTTAACCATGTTATTGAGGAACAATATACATAAATAGGCTGTACTTATTTCATATATACTACTTGATAAGTTTTGAGATAAGTACACACCAATGAGATCATCACCATAATCTGTGTCATAAATATATTCATCACCTCTGGAAGTTTCTTTCTTCCTAATTTTTTTTATTTTTATTTTTATTTTTTTCACGATGGAGTTTCCTCTTGTCGCCCATGCTGGAGTGCAATGGCGCCACCTCGGCTCGCTGCAACCTTCACCTCCCGGGTTCAACAGATTCTCCTGCCTCAGTCTCACAAATACTTGGAATTACAGTCACCCACCACCACGCCTGGCTAATTTTTGTATTTTCAGTAGAGACGGGGTCTCACAATGTTAGCCAGGATTGTCTCGAACTCCTGACCTCAGGTGACCCACCCACCTTGGCCTCTCAAAATGCTGGGATTACAGGTGTGACCCACTGTGCCTGACCTCTTTCTTTCTTTTTTGTTTATACTATCACTTTTTAATGATAAAAAACACTTAACATAAGATTTACCCTCTTAGCAATTTTTTAAGTATAATATTGTTAACTGAAACACTGTGTTGTAAAGTAGATCTCCAGAACATATTTATGTTGGATAATTGAAACTTTCTATTGTTTGATTAATACCTTCCATTCCCCCCTCTCCATAAGTACATTTTCATTAGTATTCTTATAAGATGCTCATTTTCTCTGTTGTATTGTATTCCATTTTATGGCCATAAAAAATAGCAATTTTTCTAGGGAAAGCAAGATAAATGTTTCTAAGATGTTCAGTTACACACAATGCTACCATGAAAATTCTTGTATGTGCTTCTTGTAGCTTATAAGCAAGACATTCTCTGAAGTTTTCAGAGTCATAAGATGTATATATTTTCATTTATATGATAACACTATATTTTTTTCCAAAGTGATTATTTCAATCATTTCTACCAGCAGTGAACAGTTTCCAATACACTCCATCTTGACAAACATCTGAGCTAATTCACTAATTTAATTTTCTTTTATATTTTTGACAAATTAATTTATTTTCTATTTTATCTCTTTGTGGTTGCAATTTGCATTTTCTTGATTACTAACGAGGGTTGATCTTATCTTTTTAGTGCATATTTGTGTTTATGATTCCTGAATTATCTGTTTATGTTTCATTTTTGCCTACTTTTGTCTTTTTTTATTTGCATAATTTCAATTTATCCAATATAAATTTGCTGGTTTATAGTTTCAAACATTTTTACCCGGTTTGTAACTTTTCTTTATACTGTTTTTTGTTGTCACGTCTTTTAATGAACAAAAAAAAAATGTATAATTTTACCTTCCTGCATTTGGCATTTATTTTGTAATTTATAGTTTGTTTTTTCTCTTAAGAACTTTTCTACATGGTAGTCATACAAATATTATCCCCTATACTCTTTTAAAAGTCTTAAAATTCTGTTTTACATTTGGATCTTTATTCATCCTGAAATTAATCTTTGATTAAGGTGTGAGTTAGAAATGCTCAAGCATTATTTTTTCTATTTGTATAATAAATTATGTTATTCCTCCTTTGGGTAATTTTTTTCTTGTTTTTTTTTATTTTTTGTTTTTTACTATTAATGCTTTGTGATATTTCCTTCCAGTTTTTTACCCATCTCTTTAAAAAAAAAAATACATGTTTACATAGATAACAGAATACTATGTCATAGATAGTATTACAGATTATTTTTGCATAATCATATAACAAGCATTTCTTTATAGTTTTACAAAGTCTTAAAAATTCAGTTTTAATTGCTTTAAAAAAGCACATCATAAAGATATTTCAAAATTGTATTACCTTTCATTTTCTTGCTATTAGATATTGAAACTATCTCACATTTGCTTTTTTTATTACACATATTTAAGGTGTACAATATGATGTTTATATATATGTAGTAAAGTGATTACTAAAGTCAAATAAATTATATTCATCTCTTTACATTTTTTTTTACTTCTTTTTGGTAGTGAGAGCACCTGAAATCTATTTTCTTAGAAAAATTTTAGTTTATAATACAGCATTATTAACTCTCAACATCATACTATACAGAAGCCTTGTACAATGTTAGTGAAAAAGTAGATTAGTACAGCAACTATGAAAAACATTATAGAGATCCTATACAAAGTTTAAAATAGAAATACCATGTGTCTAGCAATTTCTTTTCTGGTATATGCCTAAAGGAGTTGAAATCAGTACCTCAAAGAGATGTCTGTGCTATGTTCTTTGTAACATTTTTCACAATATCCAAGATATGGAAACAACCTAAGGGTACCTTAAAAGATGGTGAATAGTCTCTCCACCTTGAAGAGTGACAAGAAGCTCCATTTTGAATTATCAGAGCAAAGATCCTTTTCCCTTTGCTCTTTAGCTCTGCC